>NC_092499.1:76752500-77443750 GCF_047511675.1 Marmota flaviventris | reverse complement strand
CTCCCTGCGCTTCTCTATTCTCTCTCTTCCCTAAACACAAGGACTGCAACATATTTTATAGATACTTTGGAAAACTTAAAAGGAAATGCTGCTTAAATCTACTCCTGGCCAATTGTTTATCTCCACTGTTTTCTTGATGTCATAAAAATAATCAAATTCTTCAGTTGTGTCTGGACATCTCTTTATACTCTGTATGGATAGAAATTCATGGACAAACCTAAGAATTAAATCCTTAATCCTAAGGATAAAGAAATAATGCAGAAAAAAAAAATAGAAGTTAACCCAATGTTCGGGAGGTTTGGAAATGACTGGGTTGATCCCATAGTCCCTTGATTTGTCTTAAACATCTGCTTTAATGATGTCAAAATACTTCCCTAGTTGATGTCATTGCTTTTGATACACCAGAATGAGAGAATTTGAGCAGTTTTCTTTTAGGACCGCTTGATTCAAAACTAAAATTGTGAAATTCTACTGATTTGTATAAAAAGTATGTGTTGGCTTCTCGTCTAGCTTATTTCATAAATAATGGCACTGTAGAGTCAAATAGCAGTTATGTAAAATAGATTTCCTACTGGATGACACCCAGTTTTGCCATTATAGAAACTGACAAAGGAGGACGAAATGAAATGTACCAAAGATTAATGTAGTAATAAAAGTCTGCCAGAAACATTCTAACTGATTTCTTAAAAGCCCAAATGTTTAAGTGATAACATGAAGGCAGAAACATACATCTTGGCCCTGCCCAAAGGCCGAGCCAGCCGTCTGGGGGTAATAAGAGCTTACACCAGTGACAAGGACTCACAAGACTGGAAGGATCTCTCCAGGAGCTTTCCCTGCATGGGGATGCTTTTGTTTCAATCCCACGTGAAAAGGAGATTGAACAGGGAAAGAGAGATTGAGTCAGATGTACTTGTGATACTCTTTGTAGCTTTCTCTTCTTCCAAAGTATCTGGTGGGTTGGCTCAGTTCAGTTCAGTTCTGCTCGGTTTGGTTTGGTTTGCATAAGCAAGTGGACACCTTCTCTTCCCAGAAAGCACATGGGCCTCTTCCTTGGGCCTGTCCAGAACATCCCACCACCCACCACGTCTATGCTTTGTAGTATGTTCCCTCTTCTTCCCCCAGTGTGAGGTGTAGTCTGAAGCTTCTTTGGGGGAATCATCTTCTGGTGTCCAGATTTTTCAAACAATGGTTTTCCAAACTTTTGGACAAGAAGCAGAGAGCCAGCATGCAGAGTGTTGAGGCTTTTAACCTTTGGAGTTGCTTTTAATCTACTTCCCAAAGAAGTGATGGCAGAGCATGTCAATTTTAACCTTAGTAATTAATTCTTCCCTCTCTTTCCCTTCCCTCACTTACACAGATCTGTTTGTGACCAGAAATGTGACTGGTGGGGGTTTTTGTTGTTTGGGGTTTTTTTTTGGGGGGGGGGTTGATTTTTTTTTTTGCATGATGTCACTGACCAAATACTCTGGTTTTGTATTTATCAAAATGTATTCTTGCAATACTATTAATCTTTTCTTCCCCAAAGATTCCCACCACAGGGTCTCAGATTACTGGTTGTCACCACAAAACCAACCAAAGAAGAGGAATCCAGGGTCTAATGTCACTTCACCACTGAGCATTGCTTAAGATGTTGGCTTTTTTTTTTTTTCTTTTTAAACAAATGCCTGCAATTACTCATATAAATAGTGTTAGCAGCACTTCATTCTTTCAATTGAAAGCTTCTAGTAGTAGTTTTTAGATGCCCTGAAATGAGTGTCCTGAGAAGAAATTTATGGGATGAAACTCCAATAATGTTCCATAAGCAGAGATACTGCCCCCCACTTCAAGTCCTTTGAAACAATAACTTTTTTGGAACTTGCCGGAGGCTGAGCTTTTCTCTTTTAACTTGACAAATATCAAACTGTCTCCTACAGCAAAACTTAAGATTTATATGCTCTGAGTCCTCAAATTGATGTTTTCACAAAAGGTTCTACTGATACTTCTAAATTTCTTTTGGAAGCAAGTCTAGAAGTATACCATTAGCAACATATAAGTCAGTGCTCTTCCTGCCCTGCTTTGTCATGAGTATGTGGAGACATAGCACACGTCCCCTGAGTCATAGAAAGGAGTCCTAAGTTACTATTTTTAAAATAATATGCAAATTCTTGGTCTCCTCACTCTACCATTTCAAATCCCTATAACAGAATGATTTATTTTTACAAAGTCTAGTCGTGCCAGCTATTGGATTGAATTCTATCACATGAGCATCTAGAAATTTGAAATTTTAAGAAAGCATTTTTTTTTCATGAGAAAAGCAAGCTCTTGAATTAAAATTGTAGATGCTAATAAGATTTAAGTTGCAAATCACCTCTATGTAGCTGGACTCACAGGGCATGATGAGGGCACAGAATCCAGCCTTGAGCTGGGAGCTGATTATTATGGTCTGATGAAAGAGGGCCATATTAGGAATGTGGGAATATCTGATGCCTATATTCAAAAAGAAATCAAATTTCTAACAGCTCCAGCAGTCTGAATTCTTGAATCTAAAACAGAATGACAAGCCTAGAAATAGGTGGTAACAAAGAGATAGAGTGGTTGGCTTGACTTTGAACAGATAGTGTAACTAAGAAAGATACATAACACATGACTTCCTGAGGCTACCCATATTGCCCAGGGAAGCATCTCAACAAAGATAGAAAAAAACAACAATCATCTCTGTCAAGTGAGGGTACTCTAGACCAATAGTACATAGGAACCAGGTGAGTTGATAACTAATACCTAAAAATTGGATCTCTATTAAAACAACAGTTGTACTTCAAATCTGTTGATTCCCCCCACAAAAGACAAAAATATTCGTGTACTCTTTTTAATTCAGATTGTTTACCTTGTATTAATTCTAGTATCATCTACATATACATAAAATTCATTCATAACACAGTATTTCATCCATTGACAAGGCTCTGTGTACACAGGGATTTTTTTGGGGTCTTTCTGCTACCCAGGGGCTCACGGTTCATTTTAGAAATTAATAAATTATATTATCTTGCAGGAGACTTCAGTCTCTAAAATGTTAAGAATCTATGCTCATAACAATAATTTTTAAAGCACAAATTGCATTTACCAGAGAAGTATTCAGTGTATCTTTGAAAGGTCTCTGTTAACATTAGTTAGAATAAAGTTTTGGTATAAAAGTCAGGCTGACTGCTTCTGTGGATCACTTCTCTCCTTGACAGTGAACCTGACATTGAACCAAGGAAGCAGTTGATCCATTATCTTAAACCTTCCTTTATCCATGAACCCTATTATTGCTCATATTAGAGGGGAAAAAAAGTAGTTCTATTTCATTTTCTCCAAGGAGTTCCAAAAAGCCTGGAACCTCCTCCTGAATCTTATCTCAATCACTAAAAATCAAAGTCGAAGTCAAAGTTAGTCAAAGGAATTGAGGAAAAAAATCTGAATTCCAGGCTTTCAAGAAAATACTCTAAAGAACAGAATCCAGTGCCAGACATCATATTTTCCCCTAAAAAGGCATCAAAAAAAAGGTGTCTCATTAGAGAAGCTGGTAGACTAACAAGAAATCATAAGGTTATATGAGGTCTAAGAAGCTGGCTGGCCCTGAGTAGTCTGGCCAAGATTATCACCAGATTATAAGACCCCCTGTTCTTACCACACCACACTGTTCAACTGCTGTAGTAAGGTTATTTCTAGCTGCTTTTTAAAATATTTCAATTGAACTTATTTAATACTTACTTTTGGGTCACTTAAATTTATAAATGACAATGTCCAAAAGTACAGTGTCCTAATGATGTGTGTGAGCATACCTACATATACACCTATAGCTGTGATACTGAAATTTCTTTTAGGAGATTTTTTAACTTGTAAGTGACATTGAATCTGTACTATATACAATACTAAGTTTTAGTTGCAGTGGTTCAAGAGCAAAACATACACCATTTTGCTCCTCTGGGCAATTTTTAGTATGATTTTTAATATAATGAATCCACCCTGAAATATGCTGCCCCTCCACCCACACTTGTAAAAGTCACAAGTACAGAATAAATTGAGGACCTCAATTCTGCTGAATGTGCCAATTTCTGATCTATTTAGACATTTTTTAAAGAGTACTTGATGCCGCAGCATTTGGAGGTACTTTGGGGGTGACTCCATTCTGAAGGGAGTGTTACCTGCTGGCTCTTCACTGGAGTCAACAGGCAAGAGCTTTCAAGAACATCTGGCTATGGTCACTCCAGGGCAGCTATACAAGCCTGACGAGCTTCTCAGAAGTCTGTTTTGACTGCTCTTCCCTCCTGACTCCTAAGAACGTTGATTTATTTATTTATTTATTTAGCCTCAATGTCCATATCTCTCATGTGTCACCACTCTGTTATTTCTTTTAAATGCAGAGATGGGACAACCATTGAAACTCAGCTGCTAGCTACCTCATTCATTCCACAACTGTGTGGCCTGTTTCCTTACAGACACTGCCCGTGCTATTTATGATCCCCTATGCTGCTTTAGAAATTACCAAACAAATTACCCCAGTATAAAAGGTGACACCCAAATTAGCTTTGAGGCCACCAGACAACAGACTTGTCTTCACCCCAAAGTGGCACCGTTGGCAGGTCACCTGTCAGCTGTTTCAGTCTCCTCCCTATCGGAAGACAAGCCTGAAATGTCTGCAGCCCTCACTTGTTTTTGTAGAAGGGAGGCATTTGCCCAGCATGACTGTCCTTTAACGTAGATTTGATGTTCAGCCTGACTCTAAACCCCTGGCCCTGTCTGCAAATACATCAGAAGATTGGTACCAGGCCTTGTGCTTGGTTGTCCCCACAGCTTGATTCCTAGAGTTATTACAGAACTTGGTGGCAACTGTAGAAATCAAAGGGTTCTCTCTCTGATATAGAGGATGTGTGGGGTCTTTAGTAGAAAGCCATTGATTAAACAAGGCCCTAGTATCTCAAGTACAATTGCTTTTTTTAGTTAGAGGCAGAGACCAGGTTCATGCCCTATCCCCTGTGACTTTAGTTAAGCACAGGGAAATGCGGGAGGGGAAAAAAAAAACTGTATAGGTCTCTATGTGCAAATCTCTATAAGCTCATTAAGTTAGGTAAACATAGCTCCAATCTCAGTAGCCAGTGGATTGGAGTGGATACTGGGAGCTTCCCTAAGGATGCCCAGAGGGTGGAGAGCAGCATTGATTTTAAGAAAATTTTAGGTAAAAAGGAGAAAGTTGGCTCCATTCAATAATGGAATTCAACTACTGCATATGTATTTTTCTCAGCATCCAAAGAAAGATAAGGACCATCCTGGTAGTTATCAATTAGTTATTGATGCAGTTATGTTCTCTCATAAGCCTAGGTGCAGAGCGGTTTCCGCCAGTTCTGAAATGTGGTGCCTCCTTGGCATGGCCTGTTGTCACCCTAATCCCAGCTAGGCTGAAAGACCCCCACAATTCCACTTGGGGATACACCTGGCTGGCACCATTCAAGGCCCCCACCTGCAGAGGTACCAGAAAGCAAAAAATTATCTAAGCTGGAGTGTCCGGCACTCAGGGCAGCCCCAAACAAGTCTGCCCTATTTTATAGAAATACTTAGACAGGCATGAAATGGATTTTCCGGATGTCCAGCTTTCCTTCCTATTGGCTTCTCTCTTCATTTTTTGCTGCTGCTTCCTTTTAATTTTTTTCCCTTTCTCCGCTTTTTTATTTTTCGGCTTTTTTCCCCCCATTCTTTGTTTTTCTTTTGCTAATTCTGCTCCAACCAGGTAGCAATGCATGTTTCCAGGAAGCCTTTTTAATTAGTTGTTCTCCAGTCTAGTAAAAATGAAAGCTGTTAGTATCATAAAAAAAATAATAACCCCATTGCATATTTTAAGGGAGATGATAATTCCTTGCCTTTGATAGAATCTACTCAAATTAGAAATTTTGGGGGTTACAAATATAAGTTCCACAGCTTCCTTTTTTTTGGTAAATAAAAGCATTTCTAGCTCTTTTGGTTATCACCCTTCACACACAACCTTCTGGCCACAGAAGGCCAGATGGAAACATTGACTACCGGGGTATGAGCTCTGTTGCTCTCCAAGCTGGCCAACCATTAGCAGCCCCTCATACCACTGCTTCTCCAGATGCCCAGCCTTTTGACTCTGGTCTTTATCTCTTAAGTGGGAGCACAGTAATCTGCTGCTCAGGTCTCTACATGGGTACTGCCCCACGAGAAACGCAGCTCAACAACGAGCAAGCCCTCTCTCTCCACTGGGATGTCTGGTCTACCTGCTAGAAAACACAGAAGGTTAATGCCAGCAAAGAAGTACCAGTCTGAACTTGGGAGAGCAAAAGCCTCACTGGAGGGGATGGAGCCTGAGACAGAATTTAATGGCTTCCCTGAAAAATGTTTAAAAATGCATGTGGCTCAATTCCATGTTAGTACAGCAGCAGTCAAAATAAACTGGACCTGTCTCGGGCACTGGTGCTGAGAGAATGTTATGAATAGACTTATTTTGTAAAGTTGTCACTTTACACACCCAGAAAAACCAACCAAGGGTAACATCGGCTCCCTCGGCATTGATGTTGGTTAAATCCCTCCTTTGAATGCCTTCAACTTAATTTGGCTAGTTATGTGAGTTTTGTTGCTTTTTCCTAGTTTTCTGGAAAAGAAATAAAAAATGGGAGCTATGCAGATGGTGCCACTATGCAGGAGGACTGAACAGGCTGGTGAAACCTATTCCCAGCTCACAGAGAGCTCCCTACTGGCTTTTGAATGAAAGCCTTGTTACCTGAGTGTGTTTACAGTATAAAGTTTGGCATGAACTGGCAAAGACATGGTCAAGAATCAGCCCTTTCACCCATAGCTGCTGGTGTCCCATATCCTGAGGTCTAGGTGGTGCTGGGCCCTCCCCAAACCAGCACCGCCCTTTAGAGGTAGTAGTTACCTAAATCCCAGTTGGATGAACTAGTTCACCTTCTTCTAGTTCCAACCTTCAAAGATCCCCAAATGGTGACCAGCCTACCCACCTTCAAGAAGTCCTCCCTCACAACATGGGTAACGTCAGATTTTTGTACTTACCAAAAAAAAAAAAAATTGCCCAGCACATTTTAGCTTCATTTTGGGCAGATGGCCACTTTGCCAGGCTGTCATTCTTGCCTGGTGTGAGCCCACTGCTCCAAATCCTGATTTGTAGAGTTAGAACTAAAACTAAATCCAGACCCACAAAGGCTAAGGCCATGTGTGTGGGCACCATAGGTTTAGCCTCCTCAGAGCAACCCAGTCCACCAAGCAATCCCCATAGCATCCTTGTTAAACACCCGGAGAGAAGGACCCTCCAGGCCTGCATTCAACCTGCGGCGCCCATGGGTGGATTGTCAGACAGCAGTATCTCTCAGGGTGCAAAGGTATTGTGGGTTCTTCTGCATCCCAGGCTAAAGGGGGGGGAATAACCTATTTCATTTTATTTTTTTTTTCCAGTTCTCTCAGGCCAGGCACACCACAGCCCTTTGAAACGATCTGTGTCCCTTACCCCACCCATGAATGTGCCAAACCAGCCTCTAGGACATGGATGGATGTCTCATGAGGACTTACGAGCTAGAGGACCCCAGTGCCTCCCATCCGATCATGCCCCCCTGTCTCCACAAAGCAGTGTAGCCTCTTCAGGAAGTGGTGGGAGTGAACACTTAGAAGATCAGACCACTGCTCGTAACACATTCCAGGAAGAAGGTAGTGGTATGAAAGGTGAGTGACCACATGAGGAACCACTGAGTCCCTCCCTTTATTTGGAGTCCCAAGGGTAAAGAGCTAGTCAGCAAGAGAGCAAGAGCCCAGTGCCTCTCCGAGGCTTATACCCGGAAGCCTCCCCTTCCAGAACTCCAGGGCTTGCCTTGGTGGAAAGGGCTCCCCCTTCCAGGGCTTCCTGCCCAAGCCCAAGGACCAGAGTAAGTGAGGTCAATACCTTCCTTTTTGTTTTCCATGCATTGACCCTCAGGCAACTGAATGGTCCCCTGCTAGCACTAGCAGGGGACAGGGTCATCTGTTTGTAAAGCCTCCAAAGCTGCTCCAGCCCTCTGCCTTGTTGCTGTGGCCAGGGACCTGTCGCTAATTCAGAAAAAAAAACAACCACTGATCTTTTATCTATTTTTCTTCTCTAAATCTCTCTTAATGCAGAATTGCAGTTATACTTTCCTTTCTCTCTCCCTTTTTCTTTGATATCCAAAGAAACCTTTAAACCCTTTTCCCTGCATTGGTTTAAGGGACAGGAAAACACCTCTGAGAATCTCTGGTAGTGTTTTAAGCCTGATAATAGATTTGCAAGATAGGTGATAAAGGCCTTTTGTGCAGCCTAATAAATATTCCTACATTGCCTGGAGAATCTATCCTCTTCTCAAGATCTTCATTAGGAGATACAAATTTCTCAATTACCCATGATCCGTTCAAAGAGGACCTGTGCGTGCATTTATTCTTAGACTCCAATTGTTCAAGGGTTAGAAGTCCTTAGGGAAAGACGCTCATCAGAGACCTACTGATAACTGTTAGATGGGGAAACAATCACCAGGACACCTTTGGGACTAAAATACAGCCCTCTGTGCCAGCACGAATATATAGCCGCAAGGGATGCTGTTTCTGACTTCCCCTTCTGTGATCACTGTTGACATAGGGTGCTCTGGACCCAGTCCTCTCCCCCTCATGGGAGCCTGGCACAGAAAGCCTGCCCACCCCTGCCCAGGTGCTAACTGTAAGAGGACACCAGGCTGAAAAGCAGAGCCCATGGACTTGGGGAATGAGATCAGCCTTCAGTCTTCCACTCACCTGCTTAGGCCTGTGCCCTCCCCATCACACCCCTATCCCATAACAGTTCCTGTGAAAAACAAATTCTTGTTTTTCAGTTCCCTAGGAAGTAGGATGTGTCTTGAAGTTTGCTTCTGGTGATACATACAGGTCTTTAAAGGTACTTGACAGGCAGCAAAAACAATGAGTCTTTCTGGCATGGAAGAATTGTACATCCTCTTCTCTTTCATGTTTTTTGGGAGACTGGATCATAATTTTGGAGAACTAGCAAAACCCATTGTGGAGTTTACACATGGTCCTGATGTTCATGCAGCTGAGTCCCAGTTGACAGATAGCAGGTGAGGCTCAGCTATGCTCTGGGTAAGCCTGACTTGGCACCTATCACTGAGCATTAAAATACCGAGGGACCACTTTAGGCTAGCTTCTGAGCAGGTAGATTTCAGCATCTGGATGGTCTATTTCCAGGACAGTGTATTTGATGTTCTAATCAGTAACTCTGTGGGAGGAGGCATTGGTGTGTGTATTGAGTGGCAAGAGGACACTGTGGCAAGGCCATTCACGGAGGTACTTGTCCCTCCCAGGGGAGAATACTGATCCCACTGTAGGGATTTTTGCACATTTGTTTTCTTTCTTCCTTTTACTTTATTTTCTTTCTTTTTCTTTTTTTTAAGGACTTAATGCACATACTACACATCCCCCAAAAAAGTAGGTAAAGCCATGCTCATTGTGTGTTGGCATTTTGGGGTAAGAAATGAATAAAGAGTTTTTTGAGGAGTCATGAGTGAGAGAAAAACTGAATGAATGTCCTATTTCTGTTTTAGGATAAAAGCCAAAATCTTCCAAAGTTCAAGGACTATCTCCCATATGTATAAGCTTATTTGATTCCTTTCTGAAGAATTGGTGAGAATTGTCTCCTCGGAGCTTATGTAATCAGAAAATGACTCAGACAAGATCTCACACTGAAGATTTTCTTTATAGGCCTATGCATATTGATCAGAAAACAGGCTTTTTGATGGTTGGAGGAAACAAAGCATCCTTTTCCATGTATTTACACCTTCTCAACCTATTTAACTTTCCTTCTCCCAGAGAATTGGATTGAGATTCAGGGTATAAAGTCACTAGCATATTAAATGGCAAAAAAGAAAAAAAATTAAAGAAAGGAACATCATAGACGAGAAAGGGTTCTGTTTGTAGGGAAAGTATATTTGCAGTTCGGCTGACAAATCAGAGAGCAGAAAAGTCCATACCTGAAAATTCTAGCATTCCAAAGTGTCACAGGACCAATATTTAACACAAATGTCCTTATCCAGCCCTGCTGTGAGATGGCCACCACTAAGAACTCATCCACATCAAAGATCATTCAAATCAGCTCCTAGGAGCGTGTCCAAGAAGCTCCCTGTAACATACCTGTCCCAAGGGCTTGTCATTTATTTCTTCATGTCTAAAGCAGATGCCAGTTGAAATTTCCAAATTACTTTGTGCTTTTTGGAGAAATGAATTATGAAATCAAGTGAAGTATTGCTAAAAAGATTTAGTGCTTCCTCCTAGACCTCCACGTGCTTATTTTCTTGTGACCCAGGCCCTTTCACAAGAACATGTTCTGCCTCAGGATGCCATCACCAAATTCTTGTTTTTCTAATTTTTCAGTACCCAACTTATATGAACAAAGTACCTGTAGGAGAATTTGGAAGATTTCCCAAATCTTCAGGGAATGCACATTATCCTCAGCTCACACCTTGGGAAAAGAATAAAACGCTACCACAATTGAACTTGATTTAGTGCAAATTCATCTTTCTGACCAGCAGGTGTGCATACTTTGCTGAAATACTATATTCACCCTTTCCTTCCTTTTCCTCTAGACTAGCCAGGTTTGGCTGCAGTCATGCCTTAGGAATGTTCCTCTTGGCAAGAAACCTCTCTCGCCCTTTTTATTTTTCACATGCATTTATCTAGCCTTATTTCTGTTTTGTTATCAGCACACTCTGCCACTATGTTCTCTCCCAGGTAGACCAAGTCCTGCTCTCAGAGGAGTGACATCATCTGCCTGTTCCACTTTGTTTTTCCTTTCACCGTAAATACCTATCCTGATGGTTTAAGCTGGCTCCAAGTACAGGCAAATGTCCCTTAGGGCTGGGGGCTCAGGCTATAATTTGAGGCTCAAGAAAGAATGGGACTGACGACTCAACTTGAAATCAACTCAGGAGAGGTACAATACTGAGCTCAAATATGAAATTTTCCAGCTTTACCATTCCCCGGGGAGGCTCCTGGTTATACACGTTTGGAGTAAACATGCTAGCTGTGGTCTCAAATTCATTTGTCCTTGTTTCCCCAAAATTTCACTCTGACTTATCCCAAGGAAAGGATTCTTGATTCTGTGAGAGTTGGTACTTGGTTATAATCTCTTTCATTCTCTGAGCAACACAGGATCCAAATGTGCTCCCTTGGCTCTTCTCTCATACAAAGGCTTCAGGGAAGAGAGGGAGAGAGGGAGAAGAAAAGATAAGAAGGAGTAGGAGGCGGGGGAGGAGGAGAGAAAGGAAGAGGGAGGAGAAAGAACAGAGAGAAAAGACATTCCCATAGTTTTCTAGATAGACAAGCAGTCAATTGGTGGAAGCAGCATATTTGCCCCTCCTATTAGCATCACATCCTCAAATGCGATATATGAATCCAACACCTAAAAACTTCTCCTAATGCCAGAACTGTTGATGAGTGGTGTGGCTGTGATAGATGATATCAAAGAGAAGGGATATTTACAGGTTCACTTTTGTCTTCATTCAAGTCAGTGGACTCTTCTGAGCACCTGCTAGAAGAGACTTTGGACTGATTAGCTCTGGGAACACTGAAGCAAGATAGTCCCACTTTGGGGGACTCACTCTCAAAGGAGCAGAAAACATCTCATGGTTTTTTTCTACTGTGAAAATATGTTGTCTTAGAGACTTGCCCTGGGTTGGGGTAGGCACCAGGAAAGGCTCTAGTTCAAAGAGAAAGGAAGTCAAGGAAAGTTCCCAGAAGAGAAGAGGCCTGGAGAGGGGCCTCAGATTGTGATTACAGGTCAGTCAGTATAGAGAAGGAAAGGCATTCTGTGCAGAGGGAATAGCATCACAAAAGCACAGAGAGGAGAGGCGCTTAACCAAGGAGATCCTGTGACAAGAGAGTGAAGGGCACACGGGAGATGGGGTCTGGAGAGGGGAAAGCCAGACCCTAAGCCTTTTGAAGGATTTTCTCTTTTAACCTGAAAGCTGTTAAAGGAATTTCTGCAACAGAATGACCTGCCTAGGCTTACATATTAGAAGCAGGACCCTCTCAGCAGTGTAGCAAGGTATATCAAACTGAGGAGGGGATGGGGATTCTGGATTTGGAGGCCAGTGGAGAGGAGGAGGATTTTTCAGAAATAAAGGAAAATGAAGTTGGCCCAAGGCAAGCAGCAGTGAAACTGGAAACAAAGGAGTATGGTCATGGGATCTCCATGAGATAGAGTTGAGAGGGCTTAGTAACTAACTAACTGAATGTGGGCAGTGATGGAGCAGGAGGCATTTAGGACAATGCCCAGGTTTCTAACTGGGACATTGGGATAGCTCTTGGTGCCATCTATAGCAAAGTGCTCATGGGAGGAAAAATAGAAGGGAGAAACAGCATGGGGCATGGTGAATGTGGGAACTTGTAGAACATTCCAGTGGGGTGTGCAAACCTCTCAGAGGTCCCCTGCTCTACAGGGTACCATGCTCCTCTGTGGCCCAGCCTGATTCTTCTCTGTCTGCCACTCTTTATTTGCAATTTCAGCATGTTGTAAATCTGTAAGGAAGTTCCTTTGAGGGACTTTATTCCAAACATCTGGATAGAAACCCAAAGATTTGGATTCTTTGCAGGTGAGTAGTTGCCTGTGTGAGTGGGTAGAGATTGGCAGTATGTTTTCAATATGAGCCTCAGCATCACCTTTGCAAATTAACAACTGCATGTATCTTAGGACATGTGGCATCACGTTGGTACAAAAAAAAAAGAGGTAAACTGATGTGTTATTTGCATACAGATGTGATAAAGGTAAAAAAAGAAACTCTGGACTCCAGTAATCTTGATAAGACACTTGGTCATTAGTAATGGAAAGGGCCACTGACTGTCGAAAGTACGCTATTTGCCTTTTCTACGGAATTTCTCTTGGCTGAAACTCGGGTAAACTTTTTCTCTCCATAGCAAAAAAAAAAAAAAAAAAAAATGTATTGCCTTCTCTGAAATACCTGGTTTGGGGTTTGGAGTTGGTTTTGAAATGTAGACCTTTGATCCTCTGCCTCTCTCAGAACGAGACTTAGAAAACCTGAGAGGTGAGATCTTTTTTAAGAAAAAGGAACCTGCCAGAAACCCTGGGAGAAAGGTTGTGAATACAGCATTTCTGAGGGTCATAAAGGTCCAAGTGATGGAATGGGAGTGACACAGCTTCATGCATGTCTGGGACACTTTTCACATAGCTATCATTGAAACTAGTCATTATTTTCAGAGTATTGGCTTTCCAGGTGGTGCTTTGAATTCATTTTAGTTTAATAAATTTGCTTCACATTTCTTTTTTCCCCAAACGCCAACACGCAACCTTCATGAACAGGTCCTCTTGGTCTCGGGTCCTCACTGTTCTCAGGCTGAGAGAGTTCTCATGACTTTGGGAAGCAAATTGCTGGAATTCCCCCAGGTCCTAAAGGTCTTGGGACTTGTAACCTCCACTCCTTCAGCTGAAGTGCTCTAAGGAAGAAGTAGGCATATGGAGGGTAGCTTTGGATACTGATCACTGCCATGATTTAATGTTGTAAAATTTGCTGCTTATAGAACAGCACCATTGGATGTCCTGGTTGATGGAAATGGCAGGGAGCGATTTAGTCCCTATGATTGCACCTAATACTGAAGAGTGAGTATTTTACTCCAAACTAGGCTATCTCCGTGCCTTCTAAGACTCATATTTGTCCCCACAAGCAGGGAGGTCCTCCTGGAGCCCGCTATGCACACTTCTTAGCATCAAGGAGCATGCTCAAGAGGATCCAGCTCCGAAGGAACCAGAGACCAAAGCTCCTTTGTTCTTTTGCTCAGAGGCTGGAATAGCGTTGGGTTGTTCGTTGTGCTATGGCCAGAAGCAAAGATAGGCTCTGGTAATCTTGATGGTGTCACTAAACTTCTGTGCTTTGTTCTTGAAAGAAATACTTTGCCCTTTACTTCAAGGATGAAGAGTGGCTTTCCCTCTTGCCCTTTGGTTGGCTTTCCCTCTTCCCTCCCTCAGAGACCAAGAATGCAGTCACATCTTGGAGAGAGAGTGGCTCTCTGAGGTGAATGGGATTCTATCTCCCATTCCACCAGGAGCACCATGCATGAGCCCTCTTATGGAAAACTGTGTTTATGTCTTCCAGGGATTCTTTATTTTCTGCTCCTCATGTTACTTCCCAAGTTCATCCTATCTTTCTCTCTCCTGAGGTGTCCTTGTTTGTGGCTGGGTGTTGCACAGCTTGTTGACCTGGCTGTTATATTCAGCTATAACTGCTGTGGCTTTCACTGGAGAAAAGCAACCCACGTTCTCATTGGAGCTAGCTTCTGCGTGAGCTGTTGTGCAGGCCACAATATCTCTCTAGCTGATTTACTCAAACTCTAAAAAAAAAAAATTAGAAATCAGCATGATTTAAAATTTGATCCCATTAGTAAAGATCAATAGATAAATACAGAACTTATTCCAAGATGGGTATAGCACAGTTATCAAGAATGGCCATCAGAAAATACACCAGTATTGGCTGCCACCACATCTAGAAGGAGCTTCATGAAGGATGGAGACTATGGCATGGGAGACCACCATCAGTACATGGATGGTGGTGCTTTCTCCTAGAAACCCCTTACCTGCTGCCTTGTCTTCCTATACCTTCCCCACAAAGCCTGACATTTTAAGGCTCCCCCATGGCTCTCTCCTAGTCTCACTCACTGATCCTTATCTGAGTAATATCACCTACTTCTGTGACAGCCACCATGAACAAGGTGGCAAGGCAAGTTGTTCTCCAAGCTCACATCGCTCTTTTAAAATTTTGGCCAGTTGAATTCTCTCCTTGGATGACCTAAGCATCGACACTCATGTCATGTGATCAAAATGGAGTTCACCATTTCTCCCCAAATCTGCTGATCCTGTGTTTTCTCTTACCAAATTGACAGCCACCATCTTTCCAGCACATTCATCTGATTGTGCTTCCACTGCTCAGATCTCAGCAGACTTTCATCACCCACATGACAAAGTCTACTCTACTCTCCTTGTTTCAGCATTTCATATCTCAGTCATCTGACACCTCTGCCTATGTGCTCCACCTGTCTCCGGCCATTCTCCTCCATTCACCACCATTTGCTCTACTCTGAATGCTCTCTTGGCTCTATGCTTTGTTTTCTACTGTTCCTGCTTTTTTGAGATGCCTTCCTCAATATGGTCTGCCCAGTGGACTCCAAGTTGGGCTACTCCAAGCAGCAAATTGCAAGATGTTGTTCCTCAGTCCCTCAGGCAAACTCAAATGCTCATTATTCTGTACTTCTCTAGAACTTTGAGTATACTCAGCACAACTGCAGCTATTATAATCTTTTGTATGTGAGTCAGCCATGCTTTCTGGATTAAATAATGTCCCTTGATCACAAGGACAGGTCCTCACAGAGCCTGCCTCCCATCAGAGGGATTTGGTAAATGTTGAAGGAGCAAATATCAGGATTCCCACACTTGGCAAGGAATTCAATTTAGCATATAGTCAAGGCTTTTTTTTTTCTTTTTTTCTTTCTCATATTGTATGAGAGAGTGACTTTCTAGTTTGGGACTTCCATTGGTATGTCCAGCAGGAGCAGTCCATATCAAGTTCAACATCTGGGCATCAGCCACAGGTGGGAGCCCTGAAGGTATTTGTATGTGTACCTTCATTTATGTATCAGCTTCTCTAGGAAACAGTTCTGAATCTCCCCTTTTTGCCTTTGTCTTCCAACCATAGCCACAGTTTCACAGATTGAAAAAGGAAAATTTAAGCTTATATCAGGTGGTTCTTAGATTGCATCCAACAGGGTGGCATCTGGATCCTGGAAAAAGACCTATGCTTTTAGTTAGAGTTCATCCCTGGCTAACACCTTACAGAATCTAGCATCCCAATCATTGGAATTCCTGACTTGGGTAAATGAAATGGTCAAGGCTCTCAGTTCTCTGGTTTGTTTCCTTCTTTATGTAATTTTGTTTTAATTACTGACAAGGGAAGGTGAACACCACCAACCCAGGGGAGAAGGGTTGGTAGGCTATATTCTTAAGAATTGGGATCTCCTCTTTGTTCCTTAGTTCAAGCTGCAGGAAGGAGAACTCTTTAGAGCTCTCCTGGGCTAGGCTCTAAGATGCTCTACAAACAGCAGCAGTGTGTGCCTGCCTCAAAGAACAGAAAGCCAGAGGAGCTTACATTTCCTAGGAATGCATCCAGAATAGCTCTTCAGGAAGGCCTAACTCAGCCTGTTGTGAAATTGTATGAAGTCTTTTCCAGGAAAACTACTCCCAGTGACCTCCATTTTGATTAAATGAGTAAGGTAGACCCTTCCATGCCTCTAAGAGAGAAACTCTAGTTGTCAAAAGAGTTTTATATTAAACAAACTAGCACAGATTGAACTGAAACTTTCCAACCTGAGACTTGTCCCTTGTGCTTCCTGACTCTTAGACACGCTGTTGTCAACTTGGCTTATAAAGCACCCAGTCTGCAACAGGATTCAGTGACTGAGGATTCTATTTGACTTATCAGTAGATTTGGCCTGACTCAGCTATAAGGACCCTTGGTGAAATTTGGTCCAGGAGATTGCTTCATACTCCTTTGCAATGAATTGGGCCCAGTTGTGGCACTGGGTTAACCATACTTCTCTGAATAATGGTCATTACATTTTCTGAGCAGTGACTTAAGACTTCTCAAAGATGTGAGTAGCTATCATGAAACCTGATGACAAAGCGGTAAAATATAGGTGGCTTGAAAGCTGGCACTGTAGCTATGATTATGGCTTCTCACTCGCAGAAGCATTAGCTCATTTCAACAGAAACAAAAGTACGTTGGAGAAGAAAGTCTGTTATAATATCTCTGGGGTATCACACACAAGGGAATGTACCAGACTCCTGAGATGGTATGTCCTGGACTCTTGACCCAATATGGTAGTTTGAGTGGAGGAGGATGTAAAGGGTTAGTCGGATGTGCCTGGGAAGCCTTGTCTGTTTATGGTTTATGATGTTCCTAGAGACACTCTTTTGTCACAGTAGTTCGAAGGGCTTCCAAGCATAGAATGAAGCGATTTCTAGCCTGTGATAACTGAGTCTGTTCCTAAAAAGCCATCGAATGCTCCATTCTAATTATTCAGAAATTCCCTTTCATAGGCATTTGCATGACAGCAAGTCAAGACTCAGCCTCAGGAGTCATCCCAATCTTCTATGTCTTTGAGTGTCAGGAGATCATCCCCCATTCACAGTCCCTAACTTGGTTTCGTCTGCCTAAGAGGCAGAGCCTGATTTCAGAGTTGGCAAGGCATCTTTCATCAACCTGGATATTGACTCAAAACATTGAAAAATTGGAAGGTTGCCACTTGTTTTGAAATGTGTGTGGTTGGTCAGTGCTTCAGAATAAGGCACTTAGTAATCAACGGTACAGAATCTTGTGATGAACATGGTTAATTATTGGTAGTACTTCATGGGAAACATGAATAACACCCAATAACCCAGCACTTCAAAGTACCTTGCAGTTTGTGATTATTCAGTTCTACCACTGATGGGCTATTTTTTCTTTGTTTTAGGAGAAGATACAAAGTAGGGAAGAGCTGAGACTTGGGAGACCTAAGTTCTAGTCCCCATTTCACCACATACTTGTTCTGTGATCTAGGCCTCCTGACTTAATGTTGTCAATCTGCAAAATGAGGTGTGGTGGAAAGGAAGATGATTCTGGAAATTTTTCAAAGATCCTATCCACTCAAAAACTCTGACTTAAAAGACAATGGGCAAATGCTTTGTTTTGGTTGTACTTAGCAAGGTCATAATTCTGAGGATTTCCAGTAATAACTGCTATTTAATTTTAATTCTAGAATCCCAAACTTGGGGCTTATTTCAGGTGTGTTGGGGGAATTTCTATTATTCTATTTCTATTATCTAGCCAATCTTTGGACCTTTTGAGTGGTGATATTTTTGGTTGACATACAAGGAAGAAGTTGAAGATATATCCAGCTATGTTCCATAGCTTAGAGGAATGATCAGCAGACACACCCCCACCAAAGAGATAATGCCAGGTCCAGGATGCCCTTTATCCCACTGAGGCCTAGGGAGGAGAAAGAAAGATCAGGCTAGGTACTCCATTGACTTCCCTTGTAGGGGGGACCATTGTTACCTGGTTTTCCTGTCTCTGCAGAAGGGGCTGAAACAACATACGGCAATCTGCATTAAACCTACAAAGAAATTATCTTAAGGATGTAGACTCACTGTATCTTGTTTTAACATTTTAAATTGGTTCTTTCCAAATCAACAGTGAACTGGTCATGCTCAAGCCATGGTTTCTTATCTTTATTTTTTTTCAAGAACCCCTTATGGAAGCTATGGATGACCCTCTGCCCAGCAAACTACCCACACAGTCGCAAATTGGGGTATAATTTCAGGGAATTCCTGTATGCCTTGAAGCCCAAGGACCCCAAGTTAACAATCCCTTGTCTGAAGTAGAACCAAGGAACCCACCGGCAGGAATGTCATCGCTAGCTCAAGATTTCTGAGTCCATTAATTTGCTGCCAAAATTAAGTAGTAACATCAAGATTTATTTTTTCTTTTGTTCTTCTGACCATCACCCTCTTCCTCTCTCTGTTCCCACATCTTTTGCCCCCTCCTCATGTCCCCTCTCATTTCTTTCCCCATCTCTTGCACATCTTGCACCACAGATGTTCCAGCCTGGTTAAAAAGCCTCCGCCTGCACAAGTACGCCGCGCTTTTCTCCCAGATGACCTATGAGGAAATGATGGCCCTCACCGAGTGCCAGCTGGAGGCTCAGGTATGTGCTAGAAGGATCACCCCCCTGCGAGGGTGAAGCTCAAGCCCCAGACAGGCCCAGGCCTATATCCACCCAGTAGCTTGCCTTGTTCTCAGGATGCAGGGGGCCGGCTGCATCCCCTGGTGAGTAAGGCTGAGCTCTTGCCTCAGAGTCCAATAGGAGGCAGAAGACAAGCCTACAACCAAGGAGTCCTGAGGGTGTGAGGGCCAGAGAGAGTTAGGAAAAGATAGAATCTAAGTACACACTGGAAGTTCAAAGTGCGAGGGAGGAATCAATGGAGCCTCTGAAAAGTGACACTGGGTGAGGGTCCCAAGGAGTCATCTCTGCTTTGGCTTTCCTGGCCCTCTCTCTCTCTCTGCCCACCCAGGGCTTGTTTGAATAGGAACAGGTCCACTGTCTGCTGTCCAGTCCAGTCACATATCCATTAACTACTGACGGGACCAGTGAAGAAAGGCACCAGGTCATGCTTCAGACCTGCCCCAATACTTTTGCAGAATCACATTTAAGCTAGTTTTCGTTGAGATTGGAGTAAATTGTTCAAAATAATTTTTTTTTTCTTCTAAACTGCCTTGAATAGCATGGGAAAATGATTTAGAATTAGATTTCCCCAGGTTTCAGATTTCACTTTCCTTGTGAATGCCATAAAAGGACAAAGTTCCTCCTTCCTTCTAAAGCATCCTTCCCCACGTACAGGATGCCAAAGGCCAGTCAACAGAACCCCTGAAACTAAGCATGTCTCCCACCATGCTGTGTTCTGGTCAATAGATCTGACCGATGTCTTTGTTTGCCTTGTTTAAGATGCTATTTGCATGTTTCAAATTGACCTCAGTTTTCTTTGAGCAAAGATTTTAAAGAACTGATTTCCCCTGCAGGAAGAGGAGAATGGCTGGTCTGGATCATACCTCCTGGCAGATCTCTGGTTTCCCATTGCTTATTCTGTCCCCTCAGTTAACCTCTGCAGGCCTGGCTGAATACCAGTATTGAGAGCAAGACAAAGCCCAGAGTCACTGCACATTCTCCCAGAATGAAAGGCACTAATTTCGACTTCCTAACATTTCTCCTACTGCTTTTTGGATCTCGTTCACTCCTTGAGATCCCAGGAATTGATGAGAACCCTTTCAAAGAGCATTTTTGTGTTTGGGTCAGAGTTGAGAAAATAATCAAAGTCATCAGTTGTTCAACTTGAGAAAAAAACAAAAAATAATTAACACAGAAGGCAAAAGCAAAGCCTGACACAAACTTTTCAGGGGAACTTAATTCACTTTGACCTAAAGTTAAGGCTTAACAGAAATATACTCTCCCCATGTCTCATCTTAGACATCTTAGAAAGTGGGTTCATGTGTCACTTAAGTCTTAATATTTCTAAGTAAAGTAGATGTTACTAGGGTTCCCATCTTTTCCTTTATTAAAAGAAATTCAACGGAAGAGTTGTACCAGGGTAGAGGTCCTGAATCTGCAAGCCAATGGAAAAGGGACCTTCAACTGGGGAATTTGCAGGATCTATAATTAACAAGTGTCTGACAGAATCCTTAGGTTCTACATTGCTATAGATTTAAGAAGATAAAATCTACAATTCTGGGAATCCTAACATTTGCCTGAAATGATGAGTGAATTATGGATTTAGGTTAATTTTCTATTCTTATTTTCTTTATGGAAACAAAAGAAGGCCTGCAAACTAATGTTTTAAAAAGTCCCTGTTTTATAATACTCCACGTGGACTGTATGGGGCTTTCCTATAAACGCAGGAAAGGTTTGAGAAAACAATGAATAGTTAATGAGGTTGGGACCCCAGGGAAAACAAGAGGGACTGTAGAAGAGGGTGTTTGACCTAAAATTATCTTCTAAGACTATTGAAGAAATGTCCTGCTGGGTGGAATAATTGGCTATTCTGTATCTCTCTGTCCTAAAGGTCACATGCAAAAGACACAGGCAAATGTGTAGACAGGTGGAGTTAGAATATTTAGTAAGAAGATGTTTCTGACAGAGGTGCCAATGAGAGAGACATACATATCAACTACATGTGAACCCGTAGGAACCAAGAAGACAGCAGATGACTAAGTAGCTTCTGAGGGTCTCTAAGTCAATTCTTTAAAATATGTTTTAATTAAATATTGATTATATTTAATTCCAGAATGTTACCAAAGGTGCAAGACACAAAATTGTCATCAGTATTCAGAAGCTCAAAGAAAGACAAAACCTCCTGAAGTCTTTGGAAAGGGTAAGTGTTCAGGGAGTGAGGGAACCTTTCTACTTTCATCATGGGAAAATGGATCAAGGAAAATTCTCAGTTGAGAAGGTTATTAGCAGAGGTTAGAGAAAATATCATGCAGTCTCCTTAGCGAAGTCAGAAAAAGTGAAATGACTTTGACGTGAGGTTTCCTGGTTACACATGCTTCCTTGTATCCTGGGTCCAAGCTGCCCGTGACTGGCCATCCCAGGCCTCTGGTGAGATGCTGTCAAATTGCGTGTGCATCTGCCTTTGCTTTGTAAGCCCTTGTAGAGATCTGCACACCAAGGTGTACTCCAGGTTCCACCGAGAGGATCCAATGCATTGGGCAGGCAGACACAGTTGGCTCTCGAGAGAATGGTTTCAGATTTTAATTTAACAAGAAAAGGAGTCCCCCCGACTCTGATAAGAACCATACTAAAAATGTAGAATGCTGGAAAAAGTTATTCTGACATTAAAAGCAGTTCTCAGGTGCCCACTATCTTTTTGTTTGCTACTCACACAGGTTCATTTCTTAATCTTGTATCTGGAGGTCATCCTGGTAAAATTGTCATTTTTTAGGACGAGGTATCTGTAATTTTATCTAATGAAGAGCCAGACATTGTTCTGAACACAAGCAAACCAGTGTTGCTTCTGTCCCTGGAGCTGCGGTTCTTGTGCACTGGTGTTGGGAGTGGTGGGTGGAAAGTTCTGTAGGTATTTGAAAGTTATAGTGTGTGTATGGTAACTTTACCTCAGTTATCCCATGGAGACTTTGAGAGGGGACAAAATATTGAGCTAGGCAGTCTCAAGCAAGTCTGATGAACACAAACATTTTAATGGAGTAGGAAATTTAAAAAACTTATTCATAGAGATGTGAATGTGTGGAATTTTACATATACAATAGTTACATTTAGTGGCACATCATAAGTTATATATTTAGAGAATATGCATATTAACGGGCACAGTGGTACATCCCTGTAATCCCAGCTACTCAGGAGGCTGAGGCAAGGAGGATCACAAGTTCAAGGCCAGTCTCAGTAATTTAGTAAGATTCTGTCTCAAAAAATAAAAATCTCAGTGGTAGCACACTCACTGAGTTAATCCCAGCACCACAAAAAATTAAAAATTAAAATTAAAAAAAGAATGCGCATACAAAGCATAACAAGGAAAATTTCTTTTAAAACCTCTGGATGTATATCAAGAACTATGTAATGTTTTGATCAACCAACAATAAAAAATTAAAAAAAAAAGAACCTGACTAAAAAAAAAGAAAAGAAAAAGCAAAAAAAAAAAACAAACCTCTGGATGGACAGACAAGTAGGAGCTATTCATATTCAGATGCACATCCACACATCCATGATTAAACATATGCTCTTAAAATGCATTACAGTGAGGTCCCCAAGTGAACCTGAAGCTTTGTTGTTCGTATTTTACGTAAACTCCTTTGCCAAGAAGCTTGTCTGACTAATCTTTGCCATTTTTAATCTAAGAAATTGTTCTCTTTGGGGGAACATTCAACAGGCCAATTTACTGTTAGAAAAGTACAGCAGTTATTTTGCATAAAGGTTAGATTGCTAAGCATGAGGATGGAAGCATGATTTTTCCTTTCTTCTTTCTGGAGCATCCTTCAGGAATTCATTCATACCTCCATCGCTGAGGAAATGTACCTTCCACTTCAGAGATGAGAGATTAAATTGCTATTGCTTTATTGCAGTCTTGGGCCAAAATCAGAGCACTAGGGCAGCCAGGTAGCACAGGTGGCCTGATCCATCTAGGCTTTGATAAGTCAGTGATGTACTATGTCCTAGAGTCAAACCTAGAATAGAGCTGACTCCACATTCTAGTCAGTACTAGACTGCTACTGACTGCCAGGTCCCTGACATGGGAATGTTAAAAAGATGCCACGTGTATAATGACTTTTCAAGGCTAAGAGGAAAGCAATACTGAGTTTGACTTCATCGAGAGGGTGAAATCGAGCTTCAGTGACCAGGTTGAGCTCACTTCAGAATGCCTGAATGTTTAGATGCTCTGCATACTGTCCCTTCAGGAGCTGGTGGCCTGTAGGTGGAGAGGAACCTCTCAATATATGCAAAGGACTGAGCCCCTGGGGCCGAGAGGGCTGCCTCTCCTGCTTCTTCTGCCCTTTGAGGATGGGGGTTGTTGATCACCTGTTACCACTGATGGCAAGTGACATTCAAATCAAGCATCCCCAGACACCCCTCCAGCTGACTGTGCTGTTGGAAATGTTGTCACCATGCCCTTGCCCCCTCCGGCATTCTTACCTCACATAGAACCCAGATTTCTAAGGAGATGGCTGGGACCCCGCCCGAAGCTAGTTCATAATCAGTAGTTGCCACAGATGGGCTCTGTGTCCAGAGCTCTTCCATTCAGTTCCTGAACACTTATCAAGCAACTACTTGCACTTGATTTGCCCCATCCACTGGAGGCTGGCTGTGAGTGGTATGTGGTTCCTGCTCGAGGGTATTCTGGGGTATGCACTGGGATGACCTCACAGCACAGTGTGATCAGCGTCATCCCCCAGGCAGAAGGGGGAATCTTCCTGGAAAGAAGCAGGCCACGCTGCACAGGTTTGGAGGGAAGCCTTTCCAGGAGCTCGATGCTGCTGGGAGACTCAGGAGGAGACTGTGGCAGGGGCCTGATGGGACCTTGAACCACAGCAGAGGCAGTGAGGATGGAGACGGATGGGAGGCCTCCTTTAGAGGGCATTCAGGGATCATCAGGAGGTCTTGGCTTAGATGTTGTGGCATTTGGGGACAGAAATATAGGAGGAATGGGAAGAGCGTGTTCAGTTGAACTAAAATGGGAAGAGGGAGTTCAATTGAATGCGCTGAGTCTTGAGATGCCTGTGGGACACTCAGAGATGGCAGGCTGGTGACCAGAAGAACAGGTCTAGAGTCCAGGAAACAGCAAGATCTGAATGATCCAGTTGTGGTCATCTGTACATAATTGGTAGTTGGCACTCCCCAGATGTGTGTGTCAAGTGAGAAGAGCCCTGAGGTATATCATACCAAACAAAAAAGACCCAGTGATAATAGATAATGATGAGCCCTGAGCCATGCCCACAGGGACAGGAGAATGTTGGAATCAGGAATTCCATCAGGTGGCATAGATGTGACACAGTGAGGACTAAACATTGTGCCCTGGAACTGGCCATCAACTGGTCACTACAGCCATGTTGAGAAAAATTGCAGGAAAGGGGGGCAGACAGAAGCAGAAACCCACAAATCAGGACTGTAGATGTGTAGCAAGACACCAAGTATGCAGCTATAGGCTTCTCAAACTATTTGATAGAAAAGGAACAAGCAACATCATGGTGGTTACCGTTGATTTTTTTCAACATTTAATAAGAAAAAAAGGTCTCCACATGCTTTGAGATATCATCTATTCTTTCCTATTGACTTCCAGATTGTGCAATGGAACCATTTATGAACCTGGAATTGTGGTGTGGAGAAAGGATCCCACATTTGTGTGTGTTCTCTCTGTCTCTCTCTCTCTTACACACACACACACACACACACACACACACACACATTCACCTAGTTCCATTTGTTTCCCCTTTGAGAGAGAAAGATGCTTCTCTGGAAGTCTATACCTTTTCTTTGGACTCTTCCAGATCTTGTTCTTGAGGTTGGATCTCATCAACTGCTGCAGAGAAACAGCAGTTAAATTTAATAGCATTAAGTAATAGATATTTCCAGAATAATAATGTTCTATATAGTACAGTGCATTTGATAACTTTAAAAAATGTTCCACACATATCAGTGCATCTGACCCTGACAACAAACCTCCTAAGCTAACAAGATAGATGCTTGTTTTAAGAGGAGGAAACTCGGGTGAGTCCAAACTTCTTAGCAAGGCACCCTGGAAGAGCGCTCCAGCTTCATTGCTGGGCACCTTTCACCTGTCCTTTCTGTCCCCTCGTGCTCTTCACTCTTCTTTTTTTCTTGAAGCACCAACGCACACAGAGAGACACACAGTAGCAGTCAGGGGTCCCTCTTCTCTGTCCCATAGTTCCTTTCCTGCCCTGACACCAACATACTCTATGGGTCCCAGGAACCATCAGCATCTCAGGGTGATGACGTCTTTGCTTTTATATATCTCCAATGCAGAACAGCTCCTGGCTGATGTAGGGCTCAGCAGCTGATTCATGAAGGAAAAGAGAGAGAATGGATCTAAGTAGACTCAGGAGATCTGTTATATGAGAATCCAAATCCTTCTCACATGAAAGGAAGGATGGGGCCAGGGACACATCACATCAGTGCTGGGGACACTTTGGCTGCCAAAAGCTCTCTTTTCCAAGATGTTTTGTGCCTTGTTATTGTCACATGCTCAGGAAAGGCACTGAACCAGCCTTTCTATAAGACCTAGGAAAGTCAGGCCAGAGCTGGGCTTGTTGGACAGGAATTTCCTTCCTACTCATCCACTGAGCAATCACTGGGCTGCTGCCTCCATGGACCAGATTCCCCATTATCTGCTTACAAATGAGCTCCTCGGCTCGGCACTTTTGAATGGGCATATTAGTTATTGGACAGCTTCATTTGCCTCTCTTTAATTTAGGATTATGTTTTGGGTATAAAGGATGGAGAGAGGCTTGTCAACATGGAAAATTAATTCCCACAGCTAGTCGAGCATGCTAGGTTGGGTCCCATTCAGGCTGTTTTCCGCCTGCTTCTCAACGTGGGCACTCGGGGCTGAGTTCAGGGATTCATGCTAAAGAGGTAGGAATGCAACATGATGGTCACAATGCCCCCACCCTCTGGTGCTGACATAAGCAGGGGTTCGGCTAACTGGTTGTTAGCTAAGTGTTATCTTTAAGATAGTGGTTTGAAGTCCATGGAGCAAAACAAAACTCCACATGATCCCTGGGAAGTTATATTTTACAGAGTGTCCGACATTATTCATCATGTTTGTGATTTTATTTTTTGGCACGGTTGCCCCAGTAGAAAACAAAAATGAGATTTGGACTTGGGGCATGGATGTTTTCTGTTTGAAGTTCAGCTCTGAGCATCACCCAAATCCTTTCTCCTCTCAACCAAGCCTTTTTGCCAGGTGACAAGGGCAGGTGAGGGTCTGGTGGCAGTCAACAGTGTCTCCAGCATTGCATGTGCTCACCTGAGTGGCAGACACAGGGATGGTACAGCAGGGACACATGCAATGCATGTTCCCCACTCAGCTTACCCATTCTCCCCTTGTGGGGCCACATCCCTTTCTCTCTTTTCTTTCTTCTGCTTAGTACCGGGCTGGGCAGGAGCTTGGTACCCTCACAACACAAGTGTTGGACAGGTGCAGGAACCCAAGGGAGGGCCAGAGTCCCACAGGCGGCACACAGTTGGGTCAAGAGGGGCAGTAGGCACTCCCTGAGCATGAGTTAGCTGGCTTGCCTCCTGTGCCCTGCCCTTCTCAGATCACCAGGCCCAAAGTCAAGGAAGTCATGCACACCCTGGCATCCAGATGCTTCCTGATGTTGGGAAGGGCTGGTCCTGAGGCAGCTGAGAATTAGAATGATGAGCACACACCCACCAGTCTGTGTGCCCAGGGAAGGCAGTAGACTCTGCAGACCTTCTTTAACAGACTGGGCAGTAGCTCCAGCCAGGTTTGGGACACTTCTGGTGACTAATTAGAAATTTACTTCCTTCATAAAACCTTCATCCCAGTAAGGCTAAGGCACAACTCAGACTCCACTCCCAGTCCTTCCAAACAACAAAGCAGGCCACTGCGGACGACAGGGTGTGGCTGCCCAGAACTGAAGCACATGAGTCCAAGGCTGCTGCCCTTGGCCTTCCTTTCTCTGCTCAGCTGATTGGAAAGGTTTGGATGCAGGCATGATTGTGTTCTAGATGTTTGCATCCCATGACATCTTCGAGTGATTTTTTTTTTCTCAGTAAGAGAGGATCCCAGGGACGGTTTGGGTACTCAGGGCATCAAGCTTTTAAAATTATGTCCTTGCTATTCTGGGCTCTCAGAAGATAAAGGACTTCATTTGTAATCCAGGCCCTGGTTGGCAGTCCTTCTTGGGTCCCAGGGAGAGCTGTGACTGCATGAGCACTGGAGGCAGCATTGTGGCCGAGGGTCCTGCCCACCTACCCTGCCAGGGAACAGCCCAGGCCTCCAACCACACTCCTCACCACCAGGGCCAGTCCAGAGTTTGTCTGTCACTCGTCCCAGAATCAACGTTCCTTTTTCTAATAAGTAACAACCAGCACATCCAAGTAGGTGCAGAATGGTCCGAGTTTATTTTACAACATAGAAAGACATGAATATGTGACTTATACACATTTTAGCATACATACCTTAAACATACATACCTTCTAAAACTGTTGCTCCCCTTCTGGAAAACCTTCCCTGATTTTCCATCTCATTTAGAATAATTTCTGACATCACTGCCCCTGCCCTCAGGCCTTCATGACCCCTGGGGGCCCCTGAGACCTCATTTCCCATGCCTCTGCCCTCAGCCACCCTCCTCCACTGCAGACCACCTGCTGATCCTCGCACAAGCCCACCTCAGAGCCTTTGTCCTCTCTGTACCCTGGGATGCTTCTTCCTGGGGACATCTTCTAGTGTCACCCCCTCCAGAGAACTCCCCTCATGTCAGCCCTGGCCTGCACCCCAGACCCTGGCATGATGGATCTATCTCATGGTAGGATGTAAAGCTCCCTTGGGAATGCCAAAGGCTGTTCCCACCATATGCCCATGCCTGGCATGCCCCTGCCTGGCATGGTGCTTGGTGCGTAGAAGCGCTCAACACATCATTCACAAAGCAGCACGTAACACAGGCGTTATAACCTGCAGCCATAAAAATACATCACTCAATTACCCAATGAAGGAGGTACAATTATTATCCTCATTTGGTCCACAGGGAAACTGAGAGACAGAGAGGTGAACTCATTTGCACAAGGACACACAGCAGTGCCTAAATTCAAACCTGGGCATCTGCCCCCAGAGTCTGCTTTTAGTCACCGCTCTGTGCTGCTAGTGTCACAGGCTGCGTGAAGGTGTTCATGAAACAGAGTCCTTTATCTGGAATAAGGCTTATACAGGACACAAAGTCAACTATGACCCAACTTTGTGATACAAATTCTAAAAGGTATGAGTGTAAAATAAGAAACCCATTTTGCAGAAAAGTGTTGAAGGCAAGGAGAAGCAGTGGTCACTTGTAGACAGTGGGATTTTCAGGTGGTATTTTTCTCACTACACAAATTTGTATTTTCCAAATTTTCTACCTGGGCTAATGTAAGAATGATGAAATAAAAGTAGAAACTTGTCTGAGGCTCACACTGAGGAAGAGGTCAGCAGCTGTGAGTTCTGAAAACAGCTCAGAGCCGGGGAGGTATGCAGGTGGCACTCACCCAGAATCTAACAAGTCTTCTCCCTGCCTGTCCAGGACATCATCGAGGGAGGCAGCCTGCGCATCCCCCTCCAGGAACTGCACCAGATGATCCTGACTCCCATCAAGGCCTATAGCTCCCCAAGCGCCACCCCAGAGGCGTGCCGCCGGGAGCCTCCAGCCCAACACCAGCCCTCCCTGATGGGCCCTGAGAGCCAGAGCCCTGACTGCAAAGACAACACAGTGGCCACCAGCGCCTCTGCCAGCGCCTCGGCTGGGGCCAGCGGCGGGCTGCAGCCACACCAGCTGAGCAGCTGTGATGGGGAGCTGGCTGTCGCCCCCCTGCCAGAGGGGGACCTGCCTGGGCAGTTCACACGCGTCATGGGGAAAGGTATTCTCTTTCATACCACTAAGCAGAGCTCCTGAGGGGCTCCCAGGTGCTGGGTAAACTGCCTGTCCACGTCGATGGCGGGACCTGTGTTTTCCAGATAGGAAAGTGTGGCTCAGGGTCATGCCATGCGGAGTGGGACTCCAGGCTCTGAGCCCTGCAGGCTAGGGGACACTGTGTCGGCCCTCTTGTTAGAGCCCACTGGACCAGGGGCCCTGGGAGAAGAAGGTGGAATGGATCCGGAACAAGTAAACTTCAGGAACAAACCACTTGGCAGCTGGTCCCCCATCTAAACAGGAGAGGAGAGAAAAGCAGCAAAACAGAGCTGCTGAGCACAGAGCCCAGAACGCTCCCCGAAAAAGAATGCCCAGCCACAGAGAGGCCCCCTCCCTCACCTCTGGAAGCATTTCAGGGGGTGGTGATCTGGGGAACTCTCAGCACAGAACCATTTTGTTCACCTTCTCCAAGGGCTGTGTTTACATCCTCCCTTCAGGTCTGATCCACGGTACAGAATGCTCTTGTGCTAAGAGCTTGTGGTTATTTAGCATTTACTATGTCAGTACTTCCCTGGGCAGCTTGCTTAATCCTCCCAACATCCTATTTTACAGAGGAGGAAATTGAGGCACAAGGCCAAGAAGCCCACCTGGGCTTGCTCAGCTGAGGCAGGGCTGGGATTTGAACTCTGCAGCTTCTCCACCTACCCACCTGGGTACCGCCATGCCTTCCAATTAGCTAAAGATGGAGCAGGCTTGACTTCCATGTGAAGGCACCCCCATGGACTCTCCTGGCACCAGCCTCTCCTGGCTGCCTCCACTGCCCTCTCCACCTCCATTCTTTCCAAATAGAAATGTCTTTGAGTTTTCAGAAGCTTATGTATTCTCTTATTTCTGAGCCTTTGTGCCTCTTTTCCCTCTGTCTGGGACCTGGGCCACTAATAGTCCATATAAGCCTGAAAGACAAATGCAAAATAGCATCTTATCCCAGTGGATGTCGCATTGCAGGCCTTCACCTCAGAGTTCATTTGGGCAGTGTATGACCTGCACATCTGTACTGCCTGGAACATTCCTTCCCTCAGCCCATTCTCTTCACCTATGTTATGCCTCATCCTGCAAGTCTCGGTAGAGTCCTCATCTGGGCCAAGAAGGCTGCCTGATCCCCTGAACTGGGTCAGGTATCCCTCTCATAAGCCCCAAAGCCCCTTTACTCTCTGTTTTAGGCCAGTTCACACTGGATTGCAGTTGTCTGTCTGCTTGACTTGTGTCCCCATTAATATGCAGCACTGTCAGACCATTTCTCACAGCTACTAAATACCCTGCAGGTGACACAGTGCTTGGCTATTGGTGGGTGCCTGAGAAGTGAGGGATGACATTAGTCTCTGCAGCTTGCTTTACGGTGGACTGTCCAAGTGCACCATGGCCATGCTGCGTGCATGTCTGTCGGGCAGGATGGAATTCATGGCATCACCCTTGAGTAAGAGCACCCATGCTGCCCAGACTACCCTCTGCCTTTCTCAGGGCTCAGACCCTTATGTCCATGTTCTTAAAAATGTCCAATATTAGAATAATTTGTGTGTGTGATGGGATGCTTCACAGGAAATCTTGATTATTTTTAAAAATGTGGAGATAGCATTCTTTTTCTTTGGAAAGGAGAAACCGTTTCCCCCCCCCCTTTATTATCTTATATCTCAGACCATTTTAAAGAACCAACTTTTCACTGTTAGACAACTGAGCCATGTAGTTGCAATAGGAAACATCCTCCCACCCATGAAAGTCCTTTAAAAAAGACAAATCCATAGCAATCTGATTCAGAAGGCAAGGACTCCTGGCTTCCCTTGGGGTTCGATGGCTAGGGTAGACCCTCATTCTCTGTACCTCTCATGGGGGGGCAGCAGCCACCTGAGCATGTGGTCCAGCACCCCATCCTATGTGGAGGTCAAGGGTGGGCTCAGCCCTCAGGAGACCCACACTCCTCTGGTTCTGTTTACATTTTAACTACGGTATAAAAAGTTATGAACCGAATTCATGCTCAAATTAAAATGATGAAAATTGAAAATCAACCCCTCTCCCAAGCTCTGCTATCTTCCTCCTGAGCAATAGTCACTGTAAAGTCCAGGGATGTCCATTCAGAAACTTTATCAACATGTATAAGCATGTGGATGTCCATGTTTACACACACAGGTCTTCTCTTCTGCAACTTGTTTTTTTAAATAGCAAATGCATTGGATGTTTCTATCAATTAAAATAGCACCATTGCATTCTTTTTTAAAGATTGTATACTGTTGCACTGTATGCACAAACCATAGTTTGTTTATCAGGGTCTCTCCCTATCAATTAATGAAGAGGTTTTTGTTATTACTCACGATGCTGTACTGAAAACCTATGTAAAAAGATGTGGAATAAATGGAATTCTGTGACAGATTGGTTGGAAAGAGGAAGAAACCAAATATGATGCCCAGTTTTCAATCTTGATCTGCTTGAGTGCCAGATACCCTTGCTTGTCTGACTGACTACTTCTGACCTGCCACTGTGGCTTGAAAATGCCACTTGCAAAGCCAAAGCCCTTGTGGCCTCTAGGATGAGGGCAGAGTGGCCACCATATGTGACCATGAGAAGCCCAGTGCCTGTGTGTATTCTACCTGCAGACTAACTGCTCTATCTTCACTAGCACTTCCTTGGGCGTGCAGGTAAACCTGTGTGTGTATAAATGCAGGCACCATTTAGAGAAAATAACCCTCCAGCGACTGAGTGGCAGGTTTCCGGCTCCTGTGCACGCCCACACGCCTCGCAGCCTAAAGGAGGTGCCAGACTCTTTCCTCCACAAACACCACTGCCTCTCCACCTGGCAAAAAAGGGTGTGGTTCATTCATAAAACGATAGAGGCTGCTCTCCCACAGCATCAGAGGACTTTGAGTGCTTTGAAGCCCCCTCATACAGAACCACTTGCAAGGATCGAGCTCAGGAAACTGCTGTTCTTCCTATCACGAGTGTGTGTCTCCGAGTGCGTGTCTCCGGCTGATGGCACAAGGCTTAATATAGAATGGTATGACTGGAATTAACCCAAGGGGCTTCTCGGGGCGAGGGCTCCAGCGGTGACCAAGCCTTTGACTCCTGTGGAATGAGGAGCCTCCTGGCCTTTTTACGTAAAGCCACAGGCACACATACCTCTCAAGATCTTGGTCGTGAAAGGAAATCAGAGGCAGATCTCTGAGGCTGGAAGAGGGTGTGCATTGTCCTAATCTATCACCATCATCATTTTCTCCTCCTTCCTTCACAGTGTGCACACAGCTCTTGGTCTCCAGACCTGATGAGGAAAATATAAGCTCCTATTTACAGCTCATAGACAAGTGTCTAATTCATGAGGTGAGTAGTGACTGGTTTCACCAACCTCTTGTCCTCATTGCTTAGAAATTCTTCTCAGAATTTTCTGTGATATGATTGTTTTAGTCTCCAACAAATTGTTTTGGGGAGGGGTGGATGGTCATTAGTAATAGTTCAGGCAGAACTAGGCGATAGCCACCTCAAACCCAGACACAGCTCTATATTACCATAGATTCACCCCGAATGAGAGCTTTGCTGTCAGGGAAATGCCTGAGAGGACTCCTGACTCCAGAAGAATCCCTGAGTGGCCAAGCCTGGGTAGTTGACACAGAGCCCTGCCACCTAGCCCCTGGGTGTTTTCAAGTCTTTTTAATATTGCGTGTTGAAACATTTTGCCTTTTAGTGCAGGGAAACTGGGAGAGGGAGAGGGAGAGAGAAAGTACACCAAATAAATAATGGATGTGTGTTTGTATATGTGTGTGGATTGACAGCTGTTTGTTTGGACTGTGGTTTTTATAGGAACTGTATTTGCCATATGTCCTTTGGAAGGAGGACTTAGGCAGCTGAGGCTGTGCCTACCGCACTGTCAGAGTGCAGTTTTCATGTACAGAGCTGGGCAGACTCCTGGGCACGTCTGGGCTGGTGGAAACATAGGGAGGAAGAGTTGGGCCTCAGATCCTGGCATCCAGTGGTTCCTTGGTCACACACATCCATGCACAAAGAGTTACAGAGACAAGCTCTAGGCTACAGAAAACTCAGAACCAGAGAACCTAGGGTGGTGAGGTCTTTTTTCATTTTGGTGGTTAAACAGCCCCTGAGCCTCCTCACCTCTGCTTGGCAGCATTCAGAACCCAGGAGAAAATGCCCAGCACAGCAGCCTGGCCTGGTCCATTCCCCAATTCCATTCATGCTTCCCACCTTCCAGGCTGCCAGACAGGCCTTGGACCATTGAAAGTCTCTCTTCCGTTCTCAGGGGCCTCTGCCATGTCCATGATCAGATGCTGCCTCCCTCACATGCAGGTGCACAGTCTTCTCCGGGATTCATCCCAGTCACTCTCAAACCTCCATCCTCACGGTGCCTTCTCTGGGCAGTGTGAACTCTTCTGTGCCCCATTCACTCCAGCCAAAGCCCTTTGTCTCAATGTGAGCACCACCGTCAGCTGCCTAGGTTGGGGGCTCACACACAAAAGCTTCTTTTTCTTTCTTTCTTTTTTTCCTCTGCAGTGGTTCCCCCAGAGCATCCAGGCACTATCTAATGATCGCCAAAGCCTAAAGGGCTTATTTGTATATTTCAGGAAGAGACAAGGCCCCTCCCACAGCCCCAACTATTTCCAATTTTACTATTTCCAATCCTGTCACTGCCCTTGTTTTTAGTTTAAAAAAAAAATGACAGAAGAAAAGGCAAGATCACACTGAAGGATGTTATAACTCATTCTTTCTGTAGAAATTTATTGAGTGCCTAGGGCCCTGCCTCTTGCTTAGGGTGTGAGGTGAGACAAACAGAAAACAGGTCATCACATACATGTCAATAAAGCCCTTGATAAGATCCTCCCCTCACATCCTGGAGCTCAGAGAGGATGGTAGGCACCTAACCCAGAGCTGAAACCAGGGCATTTCCTCAGAGGAGCATCTCCAAGCTGAAGCCCCCAGGCCAGCTCCAGAGCTGCTGAGGTGAAAACTCAGTAAGACAGTGACAAGGGCTCAGGCAGAGGTGGTGTCTGGAGAGCTCTGTGTTGTCTTGGGGAGGAGGACCTTCATGGGTGGGTTTGGGAGGATTTAAACTTCTGAAAAAGCAAACCGGAACTCTGCTTCCTCTCCCACACCCACCCTCAGCGCTGAGACTTCAAGATATGCCAGGAGGAGGTGCCTTCCACCTCACCTCCAGTTGATGAGCCCATGAGACTAAAATAATGAATCCTCCAGCTGCCTCTTTGAACAAACTGTGAGCCTCCTAATTGGTCTACAGCAGCCCCAAAATGTTGGCCTGAGGCCTCTCACTTTTCCTGCCATCCTTCATGTCCTCCCTGGGCCCCCTTGACTCTCATTTTTCTTTCACCCTTTCCTCCCTGGCAGCCCCAAGTGACCCAATGCAAAGACGGCACTGTGAGGTCTCATCTGCTGACTGCTTAAAAGGGACCTTTCTCCTGTGGGAAGGAAGGAGCTTGTGACACGTCCACTACCCTGAATTCATGTCAGGATGGAGGGGCCTGTGCTGTACTTTGCCAGGGAAAATGTCGTTCAAGGCTTTTTGTTATTATTTTAGTTTGAGAGAGTGCAAAAGCTCTGAATGGTTTTCCACAGCTGGGGGTCATTCTGTGTGGTCGGAACACACCCTCCCTGGGAGGCCCCCGCTGAGATACAGGCCTGCACACCTGCATCTGGGGCAGTTAGGCTGCTCCTGAGACAGGGCTCCCTTTCACAGCCAGAGCATGCTGTTCCTCAGCCAGCTAAAAGAGGGGAAGGTGCTGACAAAACCTGGAGCCCTCCCTTCCAACTTCCTGGAATAGAAAAGGAAGCGCAGGAAATTTTACTTCTGAGAGCACTTTGATTCCTGGATTATGGTTCCCCTCTTCTCTGGACTTGCTGTCATGAAGTGGCTCCAGGAAGATGGGTTCTTGTCCCTTTATGAGCCTTTTCATCCAACACATAGACTGTAGGACACATCACACAGTCATCTTCCTTCAGACAGAATTATGGGTCTGGGCCTGACAGGGACCGGGGACTCGGAACTGGCTGGCTGGTGGTGTCTGGGTAGCCTGTAGGCATGCAATCTTCTCTTCCCTGCCAGACAGAGGCAGCTGCTCCCCAGCCCAACCAGAGATGCCAGTGAAGGGGGTCGTGGTGAGATGTCATGCATCACAGCCCCTAGCAGACGCCCTATAATGGAGCACTACTTTTCAGGCACAGGAACCAGTTTTCAGAAATCCCTGGAGCCAGCCAGGACCTAGCTCTGGCTTGTTGGCTTGATGCTTCCCAGCTGAGAAGACCCAGCCGCACCCTCTACCCAGCCCTGCCAAGGGACTGGCTCCTCTCTGTGCCCCAAATTAAGGGAGCCTGACACCCCCAATAGTGAGTAAGCTGACTTTTCTGTGGAGGAGTAAATAATTCATCTTTTTGGATGCTGTTTGCCACCATGAGAGATGTCATGTACATAATGATATCCTTAGAAGGACATCTATAAAATGGGCCACTTATTCCTTGGATGCTCAGGCCAGTTGTCCTTCAGGCTGGCTCCAGACCAGCTCAGTATTGTAGGTTCGAGACTTTGAAGTTGTTTGATTTGTGCTGCTGATGGAGCCTAAAGATCATTGTTGAGTGTCAAATGTGAAGAACATGCATAGACCACCCCAAAGGGTGGGTTATAGCATCTGGGAGCAGCATGTAGTGAATCATTCGAGATATTCTCTGTACTTTCCATATGTTGTCTCATTTCATCCTCACAGTGGCCCTTTGAGCAAGGTATCACTACCCTCAGTTTCTGGAAGGAACTTGGTCTTGGGTAGAGGAACTTGCAAGGGATTCATGCCCTAGTCATCTACATCCAGAGCCCTTCTCTGACCCCCTGAGCTAGACTCTCTTCCCCAAGTCACCTTGACCAGCACAGCTGCATCTTGTGTCCTCAACATTTGGCTGAATCAACTGGGCAAAAGCAGATCTATCCCCTCCTTTCAGTAATCCAGCAGAAATGCCTGCATGTGTGTGTGTGTGTGTGTGTGTATGTGTGTGCGCACGCGCGTTGTGGGACACTCAGTGAGCATCACCCACAAATAAGACACCATAGAAGAGAACCCTGTCCTTCCCTTCTAGCCATGTTCCTCTAACTCCAGTGGGGCACCGAGGGCTCAAGTCAGGTAGCCCTCCTTGGTGAATATGTCCCATGGCATCTGGTTAAGATCACCCAGGAGGGAGGGGTTTGCAAGCCGTCTGTCACATTACCATAATGTGAATAGCATCTTTTTACTTTTGCCCACAGTTCTCCTGTGTTTAGGTCCTTAAAAGATTAAGCTTCCTCGGGGGGAAAAAAATAATAATAAGCTTTCATTTTTTTTTCTTCATTAAAGGAATCTGTTTCCTTTATGGGGACTTGTCATTTAGTCCGTTAATCTAAGTAATATTTTATTACTACTTAAAGGCTTCCAAGCCTTATTGACAAAACGACTTGGGAGTGTTATCTCTATCATCGTTTCTGCTGATCAATCAAGTCAGGTGGATTCCCCACCACATGCGTTCTAGGCCACAGTTCCAGGTACTTGAATGGTGTATGTTAAGTAAGGTCTTCACCATCTAGGACCACCATGTGTCCATGCTCTACCTGCACAATCACCAGGGAACTTGCTCCAAACTCAAGCTCCCTTGACAACCTTCCAACTCTATTCAGTGAGGTTCTGGAGTGTGGGAAGGGGCCTAGGAAGCTACATTTGATAGTCTCCTTGGCTGATTTAATATAGTGTGAATTTGAGAGGCCCTGCATTTGGGGACTCATGACACTGGACTGTGGTGAGTGCAAAGACTTTATATAAAAGGACACATGATGTAGATACAAACTGTGGGGCCAAAGGCCAAACATCCATACACACTAATTTTACTAGGAAAGACTTGAGAGGGCATCATATCTACCTATTTTCCTAAACTATGACCAAGGTTTAGGTGTCCTGGGACTTTCTGTAGGGCATAGAGCTGCTTAACTAGAGATTTCTCAGCAAAGCTCTAAAACGCAGAACATCTATTCCATTCTCTGAAGCCCTACAGATCACTCCAGGGTCACCACACACCATCAAGCAGATTGATTTTTGGAGTGGTTTAGAATTTCCATTGATTATGAAAATGCAGGGAGCCTGCAAAAGCCGGAGTATTCAACAATCAATTTTGCAATTCATTCTTGGTTAATGAGTAGGGTTCAGAGACAAGTCCACACTTCAGAAGGGGAAGGTGGTGCCACCTGCCAGAAATGCAGCCAAAAATGAGGGTTGTCAACAGCTTAATGCATGGACCTTACCAGGTGCCTCCAATGCCAAATAACTTGAATCTTCAGCACAGGTGGCTCCCAAATTAAACGGTTGTTTGGACCAGGGTGAAAACAGGTGAAGAAAAGGCAACCACAGAGACACTGATGTTTTCTCTTATTAATTGCATGTTTTTCCCTCTAATGTCAGGCTGCGTCACCCATTTAAAAGTCCTGTTTGTTTCTGCAGGCATTCACAGAGACGCAGAAAAAAAGATTGTTGTCATGGAAACAGCAGGTGCAGAAGCTCTTTCGGTCTTTCCCTCGGAAAACCCTCCTAGACATATCAGGATATCGACAGCAAAGAAAGTATGTTGGGATTTCACTCTTTGTGATACACGGTGGTTCCCCGGGGTCCCACGGGCTGCCTCTGTTCCTGGGGCAGGAATATGGCGGGGCGTCACTCCTTCCCTGTGGGGACTTCCAGAGTTCCAAATCGCATTCGTTAAACAGGTGGGGCTGGGAAAAGGCTGTTAGGGAGAGCATTCCCAGAAGAAGAGCTGAATGTGAGCTTTTGTAACTCAATTTACATTGTTAGAATGATATTAGTCTAGACAAGCCTGGGAAGGGAGAGTGGGTACGACTTAATGAATGCCAGCAAAACGCAGGTGCTTGATCCACAAAGGGGGTCTAAGAGTACAAAAATGGGCTCTTCCAGCAGTACCTTAAGTGGTATGCAATTTTTTTTATCTCCCTTCTAGCTGCAGACAAGCTAATTATAGTTGGTGGCAGGGTGAAGAGCCCAAGTGCTAGTCTATTTTGGTCTGAGCTGCAGTCTAATAGTGGAGCAGTACCATTCTTGATTTTTTTTTTTTTCATAATACTTCAGCTTCTTGGATGCAGTTAAAAATAAGCCTGGTTGTGCTTTAGAACCTGTTCCCTTAATATGACTTTAAGTTGAGGAATCCAAAATTGCATATTAAAAGTGAATTGGAATGAAAACTTACAGGAGAAATTAATGGGAGTGGGGAGTGAGTTAATGCTTGAACAATGGTAGGGGCCTCTTTGGGAATTAGGGAAGTGATAATACAAACATCCTGAAAAGAATCAACATTCTATTTACATTCAAAAACATGAACAGATAATGTCTTCCCTTGCAACTAACAGGTTCTGTTAGGTGCACAGGCATCTCATTTCTCAGTGTATATATAGAAGCTCTGTGTTGTTAAAATGCGGGACATTTATTTGCATAAGTGTGCCTTCAAACATCACTGTTTTGTATTATTTAAGGGAGGTAAGGCCAGCTGTAGTTTACAAAAGTCTTCATGAACTATTTATTTTAAAATGAAAGTGTTATCACATTCCCGCATATAGCACTGTTATTTATTAAACAAACATTTATTTAGCACGTACTATGTGCCAAGTGGTATCCAAGCACTTAAAAATATCAATACATTTCATCCCTGCAACAACCCTATGAGATAGAGCTGCTATTATTAGCCCCAATTTACATATGCATTGGTAGGCAGGGGCACTCAGGATTTGGACCAAGCAGGACAGCGCCAGCCCTGGATTAGTGCTCTTCACCACTGCTGAGCCAGGCAACTCTCATGGTCTAAGGCCGATATGCAGAAAGGAACACTATTGCCAGCTTCCTGGCCCTAAGCCATCTGGGGTTGCCAAGCCCTGCTGGGTTGGGCTAGACCACCTCTGTGCTCTTGAGGATTCCCAGTGACCCAGATGAAACGCAAGGCCTGCTCCTCATCCTCCCTTTTTCTAAGGGCAGCATCTTCTCCCAAGTAAGGGAAAGGAGGCTCCAGACCCTGCCTGCAATTCTAGGCCCCAAGGAAGCAAGATCCAAGAAGACAACTTTCAGAGGTTGAAGTGAAAGATAGGCTCTTTGTTCCTTCCCCCAAAGTCTCATCCTCTGCCTCTGCCAGCCCTGCTCGTCCTTGATCCACATCCTTGATTCTCGGGACAGAGCAGGGGCATTAACCTTAACCATCCAGAGTATTAACTAGCTATTGCTTGGGTTGGAATAATGCAAAGCTTGCCAGATTGGAGTCCTGATGGTCCTCTTTTTCTTGATTTGATGAAAGAATGAATTCAATCATCAATTGTAGATGGATGTCGCTAAAACCCTGGAAAAATATTTGTTCTCCTAAGTATTTCCTCTGGGATCTTTTTATACTATTAATTTGCTTTGAAGACCTGTTTCTCCAATAATGTGAGGGTAACTGCAGCCCAGCCCCTGCTTGAATTATCACAAATCCCAAATTAATTGCCTCTTATTAATGTTATTTTATCAAAGACTTTTCATGCATTTCAAGGTAATGAAATCAGATTTAGAAAGACAGAGAAAGAGGGGCACAGATGCACAGAGGAGGAGAATAAGAAAGGAAAACTTAGTTTTGTCACTTTGTTCTCTCCCCAGAAAGCATGATTATTTCATTAAGCCTAGAGATCTTCAGTAGCCTAAGCGTTCAGTTGCCAGCAGCGGCAACCCTGGCCTTGTCATAACCTACTAAGGACACTGTAGCAGGGTCTGAAGAATGACAGCTTAGTCGAATTCTCCCCCATCATCACATCCTACTCCCAGAATGTTCTGGGCTCAGCTCTCCTCTCCCTAACAGCTGAGACCTAATTCTAGGAGTCCCGAGGTCCCTCATTTCTTTGGTGGCTGTCCCTAACAGCATCCTCTGCTGTTATATTGCTCAAGAACAGCCTTACCTTCCTGGAAACACACATCATTTTAGCAACACTCATTGACTGCTGTGTTTTGCATATGAAATAACTTTCTAAAATCCAACAAAAAAGGAAAGTGAGAAAAAGCTATGCACACTAAATAAGGAAAAATATCATAGCAGAATACTGAATCATCTACCAGGTGTCCAAAATTCTGACTCCAGAAACCAAAGGACTGATTTTCACAAAAACAAACACATGAAAAACCCACTTGATCCTTATTTCCACCTGTCACTTACCTCAGAGTGTGAAATTAGTTCCACCTCTCCTGGCCCTAATTTCTTCTTTCAGATAAAAAATTCTGAGCTTATGTTTTTAAAAGATGGGGAGGGGAGAGATCAAGAACCCCCAAGCATCGCCGTCCTCCACATTTAGATGAACTTCTGACCAGAATCTAGAATACTTCCCTTGGCCACAAAAGCCTAGAGGTGGAAACACACAAGTCTGGAATTCTCTTCCCTGCCCCATCTATCCCTAGAAAATTTTGGAATTCTAGAGCGAAGAGAAACATTTTCTGAGATCTGTTGTGCTGCAGGCTCAGAAGACCCTTCCCCCTACACACACACACACACACACACACACACACACACACACAGCTCTCTTGCTCAGGAAATGACTCTTTGGTGGCCCCCCCTCCTCCACCATCTAACCTACGTCAAGCCTGTCTGTGGAGTCCCCTCACAGGCTTGGTACAAACTCCCCAGTGTAGCTGGACATGCGAGTCTACTCCATCTAGTGGCCTTTGGAGATAATGCATCTCTGCTGAACCATAGAGAACGACTTAGGCTGACTCTCTTGGAAAGAATGTGCTGGTTCTTGAAACCCTGCTGGCTGCTGTGTAACCTCCCAGAACCTGAGGCATGGTGGCAAAAATGAGTTCTTCAGCGCTGAGCTCACCCGGCCCAGCCGGAGCAGCCTCCTACATGGACTAAGGAGAAGCCTGGAGCCTCTCGGTTGCAAGGCCCACACCACAAGGAGGGCTTATGGCACATGGGTGTCCTATATCCAGGGCACTTAGACACATTGTCATCTTATATCCCTACTCTCAACCTAGGAGTTCTTCCCCTTCTGTCATTGGGACAAGCATGATGGCAGAGACTCATTCCTTCAACTAGTATTTCCTATGGCAGAAGCTGATACGGTCACTTCTCAATCACAAGGATTGAGAAACACAGGCACTTTTTTCTCATAGAACTTACAACTCAGCAGGGCTCACAGGCCTCCCTTGAACTTCAAGTCTGCTGCAGAGAGAGAAAGATGGAAAATGGACCATAGTATGATGGAAGGAGTTTTGGTGCTGGTTATGCCACTTTCTTGCACTGTGGCCTTTTGAAAGGCATTGTGCCCTTGTCCACAGCACCAGACATTGGAGGAGACCTGCTTGGAAGGAGGCAGGACAGTGCCTAGTTCAGCCATCCCGGCTCATATTCCAGCACTGCCCCCTGCTGGTTCTGTGGCCCTCACAAAATGAAGCTCCATACCTCTGGCTGTAAAGGGATAGTGACCTACTTTATAAGGTTGCGGTGAGGCTTGTAGAGCGATGTATGAGTGCCAGGACAGGTCATGTGCTATCACCCTAGACCCTCACCAGCACAGAGCTCCCCCACAGACCTCTTACCTATCAAAATGTGAGCAGCCCCCTGGTAGCCTGGGATTGGGAAGGCTGAAGAATGATTGACAGTCTCCTGGTTCTTTTTCCTTGTTCTAGTCGCGGCTTTGGGCAGTCCAACTCCCTCCCGACGGCTGGCTCTGTGGGCGGCGGAATGGGCAGACGGAACCCACGCCAGTACCAGATCCCCTCTCGGAATGTCCCTTCTGCCCGCCTAGGCCTCTTGGGCACAAGTGGATTCGTCGGCTCCAACCAGCGCCACACCGCAGCCAACCCTACCATCATGAAACAAGGAAGACAGGTTTGCCTGCCCCGGGGAGTAGGGAGGTGGGCCAGGCTCAGAGCAGGAGACTTCAGGACTTCCCTCCAGATGATCCAGGGTGGGGAGAGAGGTCCAGGAGCTAAGCTGAGGGATGATTAAGCCCATGCCTCCCAGGCAACCAGCACTATTCAGGTTATTTCTCTGGGAGACAGAGCAACCCCATGGCCGAGCTAAAGATGCCCTGTACACTGTAGCCTCAGGAACCCTGCAGATGAGGGCCTTTAGAGAGATGTGCCCCAACTAATTCTTCTTTACCTTGATCCTTGGCCCACTCCAACAGATCTGTCACTTCTCAGGTCCAGGTTCCAGAGGACCCTGAACATTTAAGGAGCTTTCTCTACCTTTTTATGTGTGACAAACAGCTCCTTTGTCATGGCCCCAGTTGTGATGGAGATTTCACAGATTAACTCTGAGAGAGGCTGTTAGCAAGAGAGTGGACACATTCCCAGATGGTGAAGGCCAGGTTGCTCAGAGGTCCTTGCTGTGTGATCTAGAACTCACCTGTCCCGTGGCCCTGCCCTTACTTTCTGCCTGTGACCCCAGTCCTGTGAGGCTCTACAGGTTGGCACTGAGATTGGAGAGAGACAAGCAGGTCTGAGGCTCTAAGTTCTCATGTGAAACTAAGGGGTAAGCGATTGGCTTAAAAATAGGAAAACCACTCTAGGAGAGATGGGTGGATTCCCTCTCAAAGAGAATCAGTCCAGGGTCTGAGAAATCCCCGCTTTGTGACCATTGTCCCCACCCCCCTGATCAAGGGGATATCACTACCCAAATACACAAAGCTGAGTTGGGCCAGTGCATTGCCAGCTGAGAGGTTCTTTTTTTTCTCCCACTCACTGTGGAGTAAATTGTAAGTAACTCAAAAGGAAAAAATCAAAGGAAAGCCTGAAATAGTTTGTACTCTTTGTTGCAAACATTTATAGAACTCCCCCAGTTCCTAGGAAAGTGGCAGGAAAAAGCAACACATGGAGTGAAAAAAAAAAAAAAAAAAAAGTTTTGGAGATAGTGAGGGAGAGAGGTGGCCAGATTAAGCAGAAGCTTAGAGCCAGGCCTGGGAATGAGCAAGTGGGGAAATACAATGAATGGAACTTACACCCTCTCCCTGTGAATGTGCAGGTGGCAAGGCTGCCTGCCAGCTCTCCTCCAGAACTTAGGAGAGTTCTCCTGGGACATTTGCCTCCTGAATTCTGCCTGGGGCTCTGCTACCCCTCTCTTCCCCAGAGTGTCTAGACTAACAGGCCCCCGCTTTGCCTTTCTCTCTAGAACCTCTGGTTCGCCAACCCCGGTGGCAGCAACAGCATGCCCAGCCGCACCCACAGCTCCGTCCAAAGGACCCGCTCGCTGCCTGTCCACACTTCTCCACAGAACATGCTGATGTTCCAGCAGCCAGGTAGGGCCGGGCCCTTGATCTCTCACTTCCTTCCCCCCTTGACACAGGACGGGGGCCGGGATGCCAGAATAGATGCCCCACGCACTCAGCTGGAAAGGGCTTAGCCTCGACTGTCACCACGCATTCTGAGCTTGTGGAAGTCTTTCCTTTTTTAAACTGTGCCTTACCAGCAGGAATAGCGGCTGCTTGGCCGGGAGCCAGCACGTGGAGCCCCAGAGTCACTTGCAATCTGACAGGGATATTTTTGATACTATTCATATTTCTAGATTGATTAAGCCAGAGATATCACTGGAGGGGTTCTGTGTGTGTGTGTGTGTGTGTGTGTGTGTGTAAAGTGAGAGTGAAACAGAAAACTCCATCGTATTGAACTGGTTCAGGATTGCCTTGAGAAGTATTTTTCCATTAACTTGGTTAAAGAACATGACTTGGTCCATTTCAGGCTGGTTCAACTGAATCATCACGCCTCCTGAAACAAGGTAGCCAGAATGATACAAATCCAAGAGTTCCTTGAACCCTTTCTCCTTGTAAGCTGTCACCTCTTAGACTCTGAGACAAGCAATCCATAAACCTATCTAGATGTCCCCCACCCCAGCATACCTGTAGGAAAACGCCACCCTAGGCAGTAGAAGCGCTTTTGCATGGCAGGTCCCATGAGGTTCCAAGGAAGGGAAGTGTCTGAGGCCCCACGTGGGCAAGGAAGCTTCTTGGAAATGGAGCGGAGCCTCAGGGGACAGAGGGTGAAGAGTAGAAAGAGAGCAGGCAGAATAGCAGGCAGGAGCGGTCCAGGAGCAAGACTGCACAGGTACAGTGTCACTGCGGGCCCAGAAGCCCTGGCTAGGCTGAAGGATCTGGCTAGAGTAGCAGCAAGCAGACGGAGACAGCTGTAGATTATAGTCCTGATGGAGGGGTGAGGACAACTTTGAATATAAGCTGAAAAGCACAGAATCTGGCCCCTCTCAATAGGGAATTCATGGGAGATTTTTTTAAATTGTTTATTCTAATTTTTTATATATGACGGCAGAATGCAATTCAATTCATATTACACATATAGAGCACAATTTTCATAACTCTGGTTATACACAAAGTATATTCACACCATTTGGGTCTTCATACATGTACTTAGGGTAATGATGTCCATCTCATGCCACCGTCTTTCCTTCTCCCATGCCCCCTTCCATCCCCTCCCTCCATTCTAAAGTTCCTCCATTCCTCCCATGCTCCCCACCAATCCCCAATATGAGTCAGCTTCCTCATATCAGAGAAAACATTCAGCCTTTGGTTTTTGGGGATTGGCTTACTTCACTTAGTATAATATTCTCCAACTCCATCCATGTACCTGCAAATGCCATGATTTTTCTCTTTTAATACTGAGTAATATTTAATGCTGAGTGTACATATACCACACTTTCCCTATCCATTCATCTACTGAAGGGCATCTGGATTGGTTCCACAATTTAGATATTATGCTGCTATAAACATTGATGTGGCTGCATTACTGTAGTGTGCTATTTAAAGTCCTTTGGCTACAAACTGAGGAGAGGGATAGCTGGGTCAGATGTTATTTCCATTCAGATTCCAAGGAATCTCCATACTGCTTTCCAGAACGGCGGCACCAATTTGCAGTCCCACCAGAAATGTATGAATGTGCCTTTTCCCCCATATCCTCGCCAACATTTATTGTCGTTTGTATTCTTAATAGCTGCCATTCTGACTGGAGTGAGATGAAATCTTGGAGTATTTTTTTTCTTTATTTCTCTAATTGTTAGAGATGGGAGATTTTTGAGTTCTGGTTCAGACAGGAATGTATAAATGGGGAAGCAGGCTAGAGGTGAGCTGGTTGGGAGGATGTTGGAGAGATCCACCCCAGAAAAAGGCATGTCAGGAAAGGAAGCAACAACCACATTGCTATAAAAATTGCTCCTTGACTTCTAAAACTCATTTGCTCACTCCTGCTTAAAACTCCTCCCCACCCTCCCCTTCTTTATTTTTCTATTACAACACTTGTAGGCATTTTAGGAGGGTTGTGAACGCCTTCCCTCTGGGTCATTTAGGCCAATGCTGTGTTCTCATGCAGAATTTTGTATAATTCATTCTCAGTAACATTGAATCTGGGCCAGGTGGGTGGCACATGCCATAATCCTAGCTCCTCAGGAGGCCGAGGCAGGAAGATCACAAGGTCAAAGCCAGTCTGTACAACTTAGCAAGACCCAAAACTCAACATAAAATTTTAAAAAGAGGCTGGGCATGTAGCTCATGGTACCAGTGCTTGCCTCGCAGACACAAGGCCAGGGTTCAATTCCCAAGCACCACAAAAAAAAGAAGAAGAAGAAGGAGAAGGAGAAGAAGAGAGGGGGAGGAGGAGGAGGAGGAGGAGGAGGAGGAGAAGGAGGAGGAGGAGAAGAATCTGGACGAATTTAAAGATATCCTGGACATGAGCAGATCTTTAATTTTGAATGAACACCTTACCCTGCCTCAATCCCAGTGGTCAACCTAGCTGTCCTTCAGCCTCATGGAGTCCTAGCAGAGATGACTGATCTTCAATCCTTAATGCTCTATGGCCTTCTCAATTTTTTCTTCACCTGTCCTTTCCTTCCTGCCTCATTTTGCCTAGTCTCCAATCCCCCCTCCTCTTTATTCTTGCTGTACTTTCCCCATCTTAATTGGGAAGACCAGGCCCAAACAGTCTACTTCCTGAGAGGAGTCCCATCCCTGAGCACTTTGGGTCTGTTGATATGGTTTCTGGGCTGGACCTTTGTTTCTCCTGCACTGTTTAAGAGCAATGCCATGTTCAGGGAGAACCATGAATTTATGATCATTTCACCCAAAGTCTCTTGTTCTCATAGTTAAATAATCAAATAATACAGGACTTATGAGGAAAGTATCCCTTCCCCTACCTGTCCCATAGTCCCATAGTCCCATATTCCAGAGGCAATCATATAGACCAGTTTGTCTTCAGTTTTCCTTCAAAGTAGTAATCTGAAAGTCTCTAAATAAATTTGCTTTGCATACTGGACTTAGAACTTTGGAGCCCTTGAGATTTCTTTAAAAAAAAAAAAATTATCCCTTTCTCAAGCATTATAAGCCCACATCCAGCCAGGCCTTAATGAACTACAGCATTTCTAATAATGGCCAAAACATGGGAACAAAGTTACTGCAAATTTCAAATAAACTGGTGAGCACTCCACGGAGCCACTCCAAGTTCTGCCCGACATACTCAGCACCATGCTAGGTGGCAGCTTCTGGGATATGGCCATGAAGGATGAGGCAGGACATGGCCAGGACCCAGAATCCCTCACTGAAGGGAAAAGAGGCTGCAGAAAGTCTGTGCCAATAGCAGTGCTCCTCAGCCTTTGCTCCAAATACATCCTGTGCCCTTGCCAATCAAACCAGTGTTGTCAAGACAGCTTTTCCTGTATCCTGAGCAGGAGCCTCCACAGATACTAACCACTAGGCCAGGCCCAAACAAGGCTCATCATAGAGAGATGGGCCCTTCCACACAAAGCAGCTTGACCCAGTTAACTATAGAAACTTCTGGGAGCTTGTGGCTAGGTGCTAGGACCAGAAACTACAAGTGTCATATCAGAGGCTGGGGATGTAGCTCAGTGCTTTCCTAGCATGCATGAGGCCCTGGGTTTGATCCCCAGCATTGTGAAGGAAAAAAAAAAAAAGAAAGAAATGCCTTATCAGGACAATGGAAATCAGGAAAACAAGAATGTAGCTCTTATTGTTACACTAACAGAAGTAACAGTGAACACAAAATGAAATAAAGACACATAACAACCCAAAATTCAATACTGGAAAAACTGTTTTAGGAGGTAGTGTTTTCCTCCTGGCCCTGAGATGTCTTCAAGGCATCTATTTTAAACCACTTGGGCAATCATGTAGCATACAGTGCATTCTAAGGAAGACTGGATTCTGTACACTTAAAAGTAATTCCACTAGTGTGGAAGATTTAAAATATCTCCAAAGAAGAACACAGAAGACTGGGGACTAGAACCGGCCCCCAGCTGTGTTTCAAGGATCGGTTGCCCTGCTTGGATTTGTGTTGTAAGGCACTTCTTTCTTTCCTGGCTCCACATTATCCAAGGGTCCCTTGGAGATCATCTCAGCTGACTTTTTGCTTTCTGCCCTCCTGGAAAGGCTTCAGGTGTTTCCCAGGACTGACCTCGAGAGCTATCAGGGTTACTGCCTCTCACTGTCCTCTGGGATGAGTAAGAAACACCAAGCTGGACCTCCCCGAGTGAGGAGGACAAGATCTGAGACACTCACCAAAGGGGATGCAAGCTTGACAAAAGGGTGACTTCCAGAGAATGCCACGTTCCTCGCAAAGGCCGGGTACTTTCCCGTCTGGAAAATTTGTTTGGAGGCTGATCCTTTATTTTAGAAGCAGCTCTGGTCCTGCTGACCCAGACTCAGTTGCCCTCAGTCAAAGAGGATGTTGGAGTGACTCTAGCACAGTGCTCGAGACCATGGAGGCAGGCTCCTTGACCCAGGGGGACTGATGAGAAAAGTACAGAGAGACCCAGAGAAGGCTTCAAAGGAAAACTATCAGAAGGGAAGATTGGTCCGCCTCACAGGGCTGTATCCTGGAAATCTCATCCTTTCCTCTCACAGAACCACATGCAAAAAAAAAAAAAAAAAAGTAGTGTTCTAAAGATTTTTCCCCAAAACAACCAGCCTATTGCTTATTCTAAAGTTCTAGATAAATTGGCTTCTTACACTCAGCCTCAGTGCCTTGAAGAGAACAATGCAGAATTGCATGGTAGGTGCCATGGACATAACACTCAGCCCAAGGGCCAGTGTCTGCCAAGGACAAGCCACATATGCTCTTCAAATGGATTCCACAGCAGCACCTCTTGGAGAGAGGGAGCTACTCCCTTCCAGCCTCCTCTTGACCCTGGGCCTTGAAACCAGGGGACTTCTGAAAAGGGACAATTAAGTTTCCATGACCTTGACCCTAAGAATCCTCACTAAATCCTAGAATGCTCTAATGGTGAGGAAAAGAATACCTAATATGGGTTGAATGTCCCTTATCCAAAAGTACTTGGGACCAGAGTGTTTCAGATCTCAAAGTTTTTTTGATTTTAGAATATTTGCACAGACTTTATCAATTAAACATTTCATCTGAAAAATCTAAAATCTGAAGTGCTCCAAAATCAAACTTTTGGAGCATCATGTCAGCATAGAGTTTCAGATTTCAGATTCTGAATTTTTAGATAAGGCTGCTAAGCCTATACTTAGAGATGTCACCTAAGCTAAAGAAATAGACCTATTTTGGACAACAGCAAAGACAGCTCAGTCAGGAGGCACCTTTCCCTTTTGCCTTACCAAGGACTTGCAGCTATGTCTGCCAGGGTCTGGATAACTAAGAGAAGCCCTCAGGTTTGCAGGAGCCATAGCAGAGGCAGCCTGGTGGTTAATGTGGGCCAGGAACTGCCCAAATGCCTCTCTAGGGCTTTGTGGAGGATTCTGTCCCTCAAGCCACACATCACTGAGGGTTTCTAGTATGAAATGGAAGTCATCATCTATCCAACTAGTCTTCCTTTGTCTTGAGTGTATGGCAAGAAGCCAGTGATCTGTTTTTATCAAATACACAATTAAAAAGTCACACTATTAGGAAACTCTGCAATGTGAACATATGGGCTTCTCCCAAGACTTAGGATTTTTAAGAGCCACCCTGAGAGTAGCGAGGTCACAGCTCCCTAGCGCATCAGCATGAAGAGCCGGAGGTGAGAGAGCAAGAATACCAACTCCCCACTGAAAAGAGCAGCCACGGAGGTTTGGAGATGCTGGAGCAGAGAACCCTGCATTTCTCAGCCCCCTTTTTGGAACATTCAATCCCAGGCTTGGAAAATGGCATTTTGCTGCATGTTGGCAAGAAATCCTGCAGCTGAGACGCTCCTCTCCAAATGTCGAGCATCTTTATTTATCCAAATCTCTCCACAGTGTTTGTTTAAAGGGGAGCGCTAGAGAGTAAACTAAATCTTACAATGAGCATATGGATGGCTATAATTGCTGAGGTTTGTTTTTTTTTTTCTTATTTGCTAACTAGCTATATATAAAATTGTGTTTCTATTTTATAGATTTCACACCCTGAAGACTGCTAATTTTTGCATGCATATGATTTTCACATGAATGGATGAAAATACAAAAATATTCTTCCCTCTGGGATTATCTAATTGCCCCAGCCCTGCTCTTCGCAGCAACTAGTGGGTGGGGCAAGAGATACTCCTGCCATTTTTTTCTGGCTCCCAACTTCCCTGGAAGCTCAGTTGGCCTCCATCCACTCAGGAATTGGCCCAGTTGTCTTCCAAACCCATCCATGCTGGAACTCATGGCAGACAGAACACGGTCTGCTCCCCAGGGCTTCTCATATCGATCCATTTTGCCAGCCTCCTCTCTGAGAATTTTAAATAACGGAAACGACATCTGCCTCTGAATTAGCTGGTAATGAGAAACACAAATTGCGAAAGATCTTAATATATAGTTAATCAAAGAAAACAAATACTTTGGTTTGGCCACTGGTTTGAACTTCCTATCCCACCAAACCGCCAACCTCAGTGGGATCCTTTTCTCCCTCTCTGGTCCCATGTGCCCCCTGGTGGACAAGTGAAGGAGCCGGGAAATGACCTGAAATTTGGACCCCAAGATGCTTTTTCTTTCCCACTTCAGAACTAAAGGACCAAGAAAGGGATCAGTTTCCCTGCTCACATAGGAAAGTTGTGACAATGTTGAGACCTCTTAATCACTTGGAACATACTGCATGCCAACAACCCTTCTGGGACTTTTTTGGTACTTGGGATTGAACTCAGGGGCACTCGACCACTTAGCCACATCCTCAGCCCTATTTTGTATTTTATTTAGAGACAGGGTCTAACTGAGTTGCTTAGTGCCTTGCCATTTTCTGAGGCTGGCTTTGAACTCACAATCCTCCTGCCTCAGCCTCCTCTTGAGTCGCTGGGATCCTGCTATTTCTTAATGCATGGTTTTCACCAATCAGCAGACATGTATGAATTGTGCAGAAGCCAGGGATGGGTATGATGGGGATGGAGAGAGACAGGAAAGTATTATCACTGTTGCAAGATGCCCCCAGGTAGTTAAAGACACTCAAGGACCCTGCAGGATGAGGAACAGGAAGGTTCTGACAGTGTGGGTCGCTAGCCAGAAAGAGGAGGAGGTTCTCCCACTCGGGAGAGGTAAGCTCCAAACCTGGGGAGATGGAGAGGGTCCAGATGGTAGAGAAGTGGGAGTTGATCCCTTAGTGCCTTTGGAGTATACATCTCAGCCTTTCCTGCTAAAGTGTATTGGAGGCTGAGTATGGTGACAGCCACCCATAGTCACTGTGGCAGGCAGGAGGGCATTGACTCTGGAGTCAGACATGGGTCCTGTCCTGGCTCCATGTTAGCCAACTAGTCCTGATGGATAAGAGGTTCAGCCTCTCAGAGGCCCACTTGGGAACTGGGCTTTGTTGGGCAGTTCCTTTGTTGGGCAGGAGCTGGCATCTCAGAAGCACCTGGCACTCAGAAGAGGTACTCATAAGGTTGGAAGTAAGGCTCCTACTCTGCTCCTCCTAAGAAAGCAGGGGGAAGGGCTAAGTCCTGCTCTGATGACCCAAGCATTCAACTGGGGAAGGCAGAAGGAAAATCCATAATATGTCTGAGGTTGGTGGAGGCTACAAAGAAGAAAAAGCAGGAGAAAATGGGTAGTGTGGCAGGGGAAGGTTCTCTGTCTCTTGATAAAGTCCCTTCTGAGCCCAAGCTATGAAGGCAGGGAGAGAATGAGCCATGAGGATCTGTGAACTGGGATTCCAGGCAGAGGGAACACTGTGCAAAGGCCCTGGGGTCGAAAGAGATTGGGATGGAGCAAAAGGAAGGGGAGAGTTTATGAGGACAGGGAGGGTAACTAGAGACTAGATCATGTGGGGCCTTGCAGGCCATAGCCAGAGTTTGGCTCTTACTCTGATAGGAAGCTGCTGGAGGGGTCTGAGAGGAGTGATAGACTATGACTCTGACCAGCTATTTTTAGCCACCAGTCTTCTTCCAGCTGCCTGTGTCCACAGTGGCCTCTGTGTCTAACAGCTCAGAGGTTGGTGGAACCCGAATGTAACTTGCCCTTCGTGTTGGCCATGAAGGTCCCCAAGTCCTCCCTGGGAGGCACACCAGACTCTCCTCCTGGCATGTGGCATCATGCATACTTTCTCCTTGTCCTTAATGTCCCTGTCACCAACATAACCCTTTGTCCTTGCAGAATTCCAGCTTCCTGTGACTGAACCTGACATCAACAACAGGCTGGAGTCCTTGTGCCTCAGTATGACCGAGCATGCCCTGGGAGGTGAGTGTCCTCCCTTCCTGTCCTCCTCACTATGTACCGGGATGATTGTGGCCATCTGCCATCTGCACTCTGGCAGCAGCTTTGGGGAAGGGGACAGGAGAGTTGGCAGGAAATGGGGAGAAAGCAGCCTTGACATGCTATTGGACCCTCATCTGGCCGCACCCGCCACGTGGCCTACCATGCTCTGCTCCCCTCCCTTCCTGGGAGGTGAGTCAGGGCCCTGGAAACCAAATAGACCAAAGCCAGCCCCCAGAGGCTCCTCCCCCAGGACACATTGGAACCCATCACAACAGTTGTCCCAGCCAAACTCAGGGAGGAGTCAGGCACACACGACGTGGCTTCTAGCAGGAACATCCCCCACAGCACTGGATGCTTTCCTTCTCGGCACTGGATCCCCCAGTCTGGGCCAAGCATATCCCAACGTGCTCTAAAAATAGAAGTTTTGAAACAAAGATCCCTGCTTGCTTTTATATCCCCCAGTTGCAAAGGGCTTGCATGACTCCTGGAGCTCCAAGCAATCTGAGCTGTCCTTCACCGAGTGACAGGGATGGCTTGGGTGCGCCTGCGTGTCCACAGCCGAGATGGAAGCGTAGGCTGCAGGGTGCAGGACTGGTACCATGAGGCGCTCCCCAAGGCAGCGGTGCTTCCCCATGGGTTTGGCCTGCAGCCTACCTCCTCATAGCTGTCCGGGAAGCCCTGGCACCCTCCTGGTACCAAGCAGGCACCTTTCTCTGGATCTGCATATTTGTGGATTGCTGGCAGGCCAAGGAGAGGAAATGTCCACCACCTCCTGCCACCCTCCTGAGAGTCTCTAGGTCACAGAGATGCTGAAAGGCCACCCATGGGACTTCCCCATAGCTTTGTGCAGCCTGGATATGCTTACCTCACCCCAGAGATGGGCTGTCCACACACCTAGAGGCTCCATGGTTGTCCATTAGCTGCAGTAGGCCCAAAGGCTGCTGTTAGCTACTGCTCCAGAAAGCTTTGTCCTCCAGACCAGGGGTTTAGATTTTTAGTCTCCACAAACACACTCTTATCTTGACACCAAATGTAAAACAGACAAATGTTCTGTATGGAGCAAAATGGAAGCCTGGGACTACACCCACCTGACCTTGGTACCAGGACCACTGTGACCTCGCAGGGCTTCAGACAAAACAGATGGCGAAAAGGCCCAACTCCTTCTGTGACCTCCTCTCGAGTTCTATGGAACCTATTTGCAAATCACTGCTCTCTCCATGGCTGCTTAGATCCTAGAAGTTTCAAATCCTCCAGACCCTGGGTGGTCAGGCAGGATCAGCCCATTGCTCTCCTGCCCCACATAGCTGACAGGTGAGGAGCCCAGCTCCATCTTTTAATGCCTTTGAGTTAGCAAAGAGAACTGACCTTTTCCCTAGAATTGGATGTATCTCAAATACCTGCATTTTTGGAAGTTCTTATCAAACTACTAAATACTAACATCATTGGTAGCAAGAATGCCAAATTCTTTTTTTTGTTGTTTGTTTGTTTGTTTTTTGGTACTGGGGATTGGAGCCAAGGGCACTTACCTCTGAGCTACAACCCCAGCACTTTTACTTGTTATTTTGAGATAAGGCCTTGCTGAGTTGCTTAGGACCTCTCTAAGATGCTGAAGCTGGCCTCAAACTCATGATCCTCCTACCTCAGCCTCCTGAGTCGCTAAGATTACAGGCATGTGCCACTGCACCCAGCCCCAAATGGTCTTTTCTTAAAGGGAGGTTTTCATTGAAAAGATTTCCTTTTTTAGGAAATCCTTTCCTTTCCATAATTCCATTTTTACAGAATACCTCTCTGAACTGATGAGTTTTTGCTAATGTTTTCATCTTGTTAATCTCCTAAACTTTTTTATTGCTGTGTTTTTTCCCAATAAATCTCCTCCGGTGGGAAGCCTTGTAAGCAGTTTCCTGAGCAGAGGATGCAAATTAAGTTCAGGGTGGCCTAGCCGGGCACTGGCAATGTGTCCTCCCACTATGACAGCATCCCTCCGCTGGCTGGCCCCTGCCAGGTGCCAGGGGAGATGACCTTGATGGGGACAGAATGCCAACAAATGAAGTCATTTCACTGGAAGACAAGTGACAAGGGAGAGGAAAGCAGAATAAAAGAGGTGCCCCCTACTTGTGACTCAGGAATAGAGAAGGAGGGTGTCAAGTTCCTGGGACCCCATATCCCAGAAAGGCCACTCTAACATGACGGGTCCATGGGCCTCAGGGGCCTATCCTTTCATGCTGACATCTCTGGTCTCCATGGTCTCTTCCAGGAGTTGCTGCCCTCCTGCTGCCAGTCTAAGCCACTCTTCTCTTTGGCCTTCCTTTTCCATCTTTTCTCACCCTGAGGCCCCTCCAACAGAATGGAGAGGTTGCCTCTGCCATCTTGGTCTGTGTGTCTTTGAGGCTTTCTTCAAGCTCTGTTGGGTACACTCCTGGTCAGTGGTCTGAGAAAATCAGTAAGATGAAATGCCAAGCCTGGCCACTGTCCTCCTGCAGAAGACGCTGTGGGCAGGCATGCCCACCACTACAAAAGCAAGGTTCCTCCCAGCTGAGTCTGCAGTGAATCACGCAAGGAGAAGAAGACATGGTCCACTCTTTGATTTTCTGGGGTTTACCTTGCTCTTCCTTCTTATCTTCTCCACTTACCCCACTCTTGAGACTTATCAGCCCCACACACAGTCAATATGGAGATTGTGCAAGTTACTTTCTCAAGCCACCAAGCCGTCATTTGTTGGAAAATGTCATACTAACCGTAAAACCTATGATGTTGAATGGCACCCCCTGGAGTTCTGAGTGTACTGCTTGAACAACTACAAATATTCTGGATTTACTGATTGGTGCTTTCCCTGCAGATGAGAATCATAGTCCTTGGATGATGAGTCATGGGGTTGGAATTCAATGAAAACGCAGCTTGGTGGTGGGTGCATGCAGATTTCCATGTCTCCAACTCCACACTTTTATAGCTCTGAAGGTTTGGCATTGATGAGTAGCCCATGAGCCCCAGCAAGAGTGTACACTGCACCTTTAGAGATGAGAGGGGTGACTCCACCAACCATAGAGATCTCTGCACACACCCACAGGCATGTGCACACCCTTCTTCTCCCAGGACCACTGCAGGGCCAACCCTCAAAAGGCAGGCTCAGGTTGACACCACAGAAGGTAAAAAGTTATTATTTAGAGGTTAATATCTGTAGCCACTAGGATTGGTGATTCAATGCTTTGAATACCGCCAAGGGTTTGTTCCTTCCTTTAAAATCTCTCCCAAAACTGTACAGAACGTAACAGACACACATCATACACATTACAGGCAAAACTGGGGAAATCTAAGTAAGATCAATGAATTGTCCATATGGCATTTCTATGGTACTATGGTTTTACAAATTGTCTCCATGGAGAAATCATGGCAAGGTACCATGGAGTCCTTCTAGACCATTTCTTACAACTGCATGTGAACCTATAATGACCCCAACAAAAATTTCAAAGAGGCATTTCTCCTCCACATTCTAACTGGCAGAGTTGCCAACCTGGCACCACCAACAAGAGACCGGGAAACCCCAGAGGTGGGCTCTCACTCTCCCTGGAGCACTCTGCTGCTCCTGTCTCCCACCCTCATCCTGCCTGTGACTAGAGATGCTCCATCTTGGAAGGTCAGCTTTGCTACCCTGGGACTTAGATGGGGCTCCATCGCCTGACCTTTAGACACCAGCAGTCAGGGGGGCACTTGGCAGCTCCCCCATCCTCACCAGTGGTCACTGAACGGTCTTTTCTACTTCCTGTGATGACAAATCCACGTCTCTCTCTCCTCAGTGGATAAGCTCCTAATCAGCTCCATCCAACATGGACCAATGTTGGGCCCTCTAAACCGGCTTTCCAACCACTGGTCTTGTCCTTTGGTTCAGACCATCAGTCACAGCTGCCAGAAAAGCTATTCTAAAATCAGAGCTTCTTATACTGTTGCTTAAAATTCCTCAACTGCTGTGACCAAGCTCCTGCTCATGGTACACAGACCCTGAGGGTCTGCTTCTGGGGATTTCTAGAACCCAATGTAAGCAGACGACTGAAAAGAGACTGGGCAGCCATCGCAGCCCCTGCTGTCTGTCGGTCTCATGGCTTCTCATCTCTGATGTGCATGTCCCCTGCTTTGCACCTGGGTTCTGCAGTTCTCTAAAATGCAGACAGGCAGGTCCTGGATGGCCTTGTCTTTCACAATTTTACAGGCTTTTTCAGCTCCAAATGCTCACAGCATCCTCCTCTGGTGTTTCTGCCTTTGACCAGATTCTTGAAACAGAGAGTTTGGATCAGTTTAAGTCAGATCCATCCAGCTCAGCTGTGGTGGAGGACAGAACCACAACTGCTTTGTTCTCAGTCTTCCATCAAGGACTTGGTGAGAGAGGGAGATGCTTCCAAAGAAAGGGACAGGAGCTATGCAGGTCCATTGATGCGTCTACTACAGCCCCTGCCTGGTGTTTCTGACCTATTTCCTGCCACTCAGCCCCTCATCCTTCATCCTAAACCTCTAACCCATTCCCTAGCCCCATGGCCCCATGACCCATCATTCATACCTATGTATGTGCCAAGGGCCTTTCCACATCATCCTCTCCTGCATCCTCCTTATCAGGCACGCGCTTCTACCAGCACCATCTACAAAAGTCATTTTGTTTCTCTATGAAAAGGTCCTTGACTTCCAAGGCCAACTTAAACATTGTTCCTCCACGTTCCTGCTGTCTGGGTACATAGTCCTTTATACCAATTATCACTCCTAACACCATTGTCTTTCTTCATGTCTGTGTCTTGCCTAGAATGTGAGTACCTGAGAGAGGCAGGGATTGGGTCTTTTCATCTTGGTTCCCAGGCTCAATGTGGCTCCTGGCAAAAAAACACAAAAACTGTCCCCCAGATGTTGAGTGGAATTTGCCAATGAATGATGAAGCCCTTATCTGTTCTCAGAGACTGGGAGACCCAACGCACATGGCACTGGTGCTACTGGGCCAACACATAACTGTTTCGCTCACCTATACCCTTTGCTTCTTTCCCAGACGGGGTTGACCGGACCTCCACAATCTAGAAGCTGAAGATGAGAGTGACCGCGCTGGCCGTGAAATCGACTGCTGCGGGTCCAGTGTCAGCCATCTTCATGGTTGCATAGAATCCTCCAAGATACTTTGCAGCCCATTTCCCCTGGTCCCTCGCCCATTTTGATTTTGTGAGAGCGTAGGTCATCCTTGTAAACATATCAGTAGACCTGGGATTGGTTATGTGGTCATTTGTTTCTGTCATGGGATGGTTTGGTGTGCCTGGTGAGAGGAGTCTCTAGGGAAATGGTGGGACTGGGGGTGGGGTGGGGGAGGGATGTGAATGGCTTCCTGGATGGAAGGGGTGGGGATGGCTGCTGTGAAAGAGAGATGAGAGACACAAGAGGGAGGCAGAAGCCCTCGCCTGGGGAGCCCTCTTAGAGAGCCTGGCTTCCCAGTCAGGCCACAGAAGGAGATGGTGGACCCATGCGACCAAAGCAAGATGGCGGCTCACCTGTTTCTGTTTCCCCTGATTGGGTTCCCTGACGCCCTGCTTGAAACAGCCACAGGAGAAGGTCAAATGGCAACAGGGACAAGAAGGAAGAAATTCCCTCCAGCAAAATTTCAGATAAACTTTGATTTGTGTATTGTTTACATAAGAATTTTAAAGGGTACATAATGTGTAAAGAGTTTGGGTAGAACTTCTCTTCATACTATGGTTTTTGTAAAAGGATTTATTGTTGTTATGGATTCATTTTTTTTCCTTCTATTTTTATAATAGCAGCAGGGTTGTCTTTTGAAATGGCTGCCGAGCTCTGCTTCTTGGGAAGATGGGATATAGTCACGTCAGCCTGAGTTGCTGTCTTTCACCATTAGGTGGGAGGAGCCTGTGGGTGGATTTGAAGGATGAGGATGTGGCCGGAATGTACACAGCACTAGGAAAGGACACAAGGAAGATGGCAGCATGTGATCAGTTACAGATTTGCTCACAGGTCACCCAGAGATTCTAAACACACCTTGCGGCCTCTTTCTGGGCTGGATTTGCTTCTCATCTAAAGACCTAGCTTCCTTCCCACCCTCCCCATGGGCTTCATCTTAGCACTGCTGACCTGGCTCCACAGACACCCAGGTGGGTCCCAGTTCCATGGTGGAGGGTGATGCTTTTCCCTTACAAGAGGTCTAATATCCAGAAAGTGAGATTAAAACATGTGCAGCGGGGTTTCCTAGAGGAACCCGAGCCCCAGGGGCTCAGTCAAGTCCCTGCTGAGGAAGAAGAGAGAAAGACCCAGCAACAGTGCATGAAGGGTCAGTTGGCAAGTGTCAGAGAGAACAAGTAGGAGGCACCGGGCTCACGCAGTCCAGCCCCACCCTCCCAGGTGGCAGTAAAAGCAGAAGTGGGAAGGAAGGTTCTATCCACACAGTGAGTCAGATGTGCTGTATAGTTAGCTGATTTATCCATCCACACAGAAGGGAGGGGGGGAGAAACGCTCATTGCATGGTGAGAGATTAACAAACTATGGTACCACTAAGTAATAGCTCTATTTCTTAAGGGCAAGAAAGACTGTGTTTTGGAATTTGATGCCGTGGAAGGTATTAGTGGAAATCAAAAGGGAATTGTGCTCTGCACTGGAAAATTGGGTTGTGTAGATGACGGTATAAATGCTCAGCCAGAGGCGAGATCAGGGAGAAAGGGTATAAGGCCTGTTTATTAAATGAGTGAGAATGATGCCTCTTTTTTTTTTTTTTTAAGTGAAGTCAGAGTCACAATTAATTAGATCAGACCATGAAAATTATTGCACTCACTTATGGTTATTTTTTTAAGTAAATGAATTACACAGATTTAAAAGGGCTTAATAAAATCCAAACAACTTTCTTTTACCATCAAGGTTAAAATGTACACCCAGCCCAGCCAGGATGCTGTGGTCAGGTTTTTGAGACCTCTTTGCAATGCAAAAGGCTTTGAATACCTTAACCAGAGCCTTTAGTGAGCCCAGAAAGCTTGAATCCATAATTTCATGCTGTGCATTTAAAAGAGAGAGAGAGAGGAAAAGAGAGAGAAGAAAAACATTTAGACCTCTCCTTGGGGTGACTAAATTCTAAAGATGCAAATCCATGTGCAGAAAGAAGCAGCATTTTTTTTCTTTTTTTGTTTTTTTAACCAAGTGCCATTAACTTTCATCCCTCACATCCCGTTTCTAAACAAGCATAATGTTGGGGAATGTGCTGGGATGGACGATCACATGTAAGGCAGGAAGAATATGTCAAAATGATGAAGGCCAAAGGTAAGGCCAAGAGGGTTTGAGGATGTGTTTGGGGGATGCTGATGAGAAAGTTAATACAGAGGAGAGAAAACAAGGGTAGAGAAAGGAGAAGGCTTTCCAATCTGCTGCAAAACACACGTATCCATAAAGACTCGTGTTATCAGAAAACAGATTGTGAACACAATCACATTAGCATGAATCCTTTAAAAGGAAGAAGACCTTAAAAGTATTTGCAAATCTGAATTTCTATTTATTCCTTCACTGAATATAGAAACAATGGTTATCTGATTATTAGAGAGATTATTTTGGATATGTTACTTATTAACTTGCTATGGCTGGTAACCATGATAAAGTCTGTTATTAATAACAACATAATTCTTTTTTTAAGAAAAGAAAAGCTTATTTTTCATTGACTGTGTATAGATTTACTTAGTTGTGTTTTGCTATATTAGTGTTTTGTTTTGTTTTTTTAAGTTGAGTGTTCTGATGAATTTTAGGAGCCTGTCCCCATCTTGTTTTGAGTCCTGTGTTGACTGCAGGTATACAGCTCAATTTAAAAATCCTAAAGCAAAAGAATTTTATTTATAAAAGAAACAGTTGCATGCATAAGGCTGTGAAGTCGGATATTTAGTAATAAAGCGGCAGTGCCTTTTTTTTTTTGTATTTACCCATTGATCCCCAAATGCAACTGTTTTATATTAAGTAAATAGAAAACGATTTAAAAAAAAAAATCTCAAGAGTAAAATCTATTTCACTACGTGGGTTCCCCCCTCCCCCTTGTTCTGAGTTAAGCAGTGTGTCAACTTGGCATCTCGACACTGTCCCAGGGACAGTGGTGTTCTACAATATTGTTATCATGTATGATGTTTTATTGGTGCTTTTTATTCATAGAGGTTTCTTACCAGAAACAGTAGGAAGAAACACATGAACTGTGTCCACGACATGAAACATTGCTGCTGATATGTTTTTTCACATGCTTTTGTTGAATTTTCACTTTTTAAACGAGAGCCAGCCAGCAAAATAGATGCCGCTGGGTCTGCCTGCCGGGGACAGCTGTTTTGTACCAAGCTCTCAAATCCTGGGTATGGAGGGTTCCTTTCTGATACTCAGGATTGGAGCTGCAGCTGCCACCCCCCTACCCCCTACCCCCCACCCCCGCCACTCCCATTCATTCTGAAGAGACACTGAGGGAAACTGAGATTTTCTTTTGAGGTGTCACTGGCTGCCTTTTACAGAATGGGAGCCTCCTCCGGGTCTTTTGTCCTTCTGCATCTCTTGTAGCAACTGCCAGTGCAAGGTTTGTAGATGTGTATCCCCAGAGCCCGGGCTGAGAGCTGAGCTGGGGCCCCATGCATGGGCCTGCAACCCAGGAGGGCAGCGTGGGGAGGCAAAGCAGGCCCCATGTGGTGCCCCTCTGGAGATGACCTCGACAGTCCTCTGCAGCCTGGGTGCGGGGAAGCAGCCTAACCAAGGCACTCGGGTGTGCCTGTTACAAGCAGAACCTACAGAAGGATCATTTGCACATGGAGCTGTGATAACACTAATGTTGTTTCTTTTTCTTTCTTTTTTACAAGTCATCAGAGATGTTTGCAAAGTGAGTTTTATTTTTTTGTAATTCCTTTATCTTTACTTAAAGGTGAATGTGTATTCCTCTGGGAGGAATAGGAAGAAAACAGGAATGTTCATAATGTCAAACAGAAACTTCCTCCCTTATTAATATATAACCCTCATGTATTTATGCCTAATGTAAACTGACTTTTAAAAAGCTCTCTTCTGTTGCATGCCCATGAAGGCATCCGTATTGTACATGCATGCCTTGCGTCCTGTTTTCCTGTATAAAGTTAGTGAACAAAGAAATATTTTTGCCTAGCTCATGTTGCCAAGCAATGCATATTTTTTAAATTTTGTCATATATGGAAAGAGCATGTTTGTTACATGTAAAAGCTTTACTGATATACAGATATACTAATGTTTGAACATGCTTTCTTTGCAAGTGTACAGTTTTCAAATGTTGTTACCAGTGAAACACCCTTGTGGTTTAAACTTGCTACAATATATTTATTACTCATTTCCTCCCATGTAACTAAGAATCATGGCTATATTTCATATCAACGTTATATTGAAAGTGAAGGGAAATGATTAATACAAGGTTTTGTAACACTGGTGTGTGTGTATTTTCTTTTTGTCAACATGATCGATTAGAAAACAAGAACTGAGCCTTAGAAATAATCCAGCAAGGAAGAGCAAATATGACATCCCCATTAACTATTCTCACCTGCCCAGGCTGCAAAACTACATCTTCAACCACGAGCTACTTTCTTAACAAACAGGTGGGGACGGGGAGTACAGAAATGTATGCAGTTTGATCTTTGCCCAGATAGCCAGTGAAAGTGTTGCCCAAATTAGGGACGTGTTTCTAAATACAGACTCTAACCTTGAAGATAGTACTACTGATACCTTCCTCTGGTCCTCACTGCTTTTGAAATATTTCACACCTTAATCATGGCATAAGGAAACCAGCTTCCTTGGAGTCTTGAGATTTTGCCTACACACGGTAAAACAAGAAACTTCTGATTCCAGTATGATATATAATATATTAATATAAGTTCTAAATATCGTGTCAGTTAAGCATACGGCGGGAGAGAGAGAGACTTGGATTTGAATTCTGGCTTCAGGCGTTCTCTAGCTGTGTCATCTTAGACCAGTCACTTAACCTCTCTCTGAACCTCAAAAGTCTTTGTTTTGTTTTAGCCTATGGCATTCAAAGTTTACAAGTGTAATTAGACCCCTAATCCAAAAAGAAGTAAAAACAAAACATAGGAGATAAAGGTCAATGCCACCATCACCCAGCAACCTGAGAGTTTCTCTAAGGCAGCCACAACTTGACATGGTAGTGATAACCACCACATAAGCCACTCCCTTTTTTGTCCACCTTACAAGACAGGCAGAATCTAAATGGGTCCCTGGGAAACAAAGTGGAATGCCTCGTCAACTAAGATGTAAAATGAAATTCCTCCTGAAGGTGAATTCTTGTAACCCAAATGAGCTACACGTGGGGGGAGGGGAGAAGGTGCAAGTGGAGGTTGGAGACCACTTTGGAATGTGTGAAGTCACAGTGGTAAGAGCTGGTGGGGGAGAGGGAAGAGGAAGGGCTTCACGGAGGGAATCAGCGCTGACTGGCGAGGGTTTTTTTAATCAGCAAAGCTGTAGCTCAGCCAGTGACCTCTGTAAAGGAAAGGCTAATCCTGAAGAAAACGTGACCCTTACAGTAAAGCTTGCAGGACCCCCACCCCTACCCCCACACATGCAGTCCCCAAAAGAGATCTGATCCCACTTACTAAAGGGGATGGTGAGCACCTATGGCACCGTGGCTTGGAAGGGGCTGCAGGGTTGAGCCAGGAGTCTAGAAGGGCCACGGGTGAGGCTTGGTTTGTTCCACTGAACAATCACCCTACCACTGGCCCTGGCTCCTGATCAGCCCAAGACTCGTCCCTGGAGGGGAGGGCTGGCAATTGGCACATTTACCAACCAAAGCCTCCTTCATAACCAGAGGCAGATCCTCGAGGAGAATGTGGGGGCTTCAGGGTGGATCCCACTCATCCAGAAGCACAGCTTGGCAGCCCACACTTGGCCATCTCCCCCTTCCTAGTGGCTCATGCTGGCATGTCACACCCGGGCAACGATGTCACAGCAGTGGTCCCACAGCCGCCTACAGGTGTTTCCATTTTCTATTTTGCATCTACACAACTCAGCACTTGAAAACCAGCACTTCCCTGGGGGCCTTAGCCTCTGGATCCCCAGCATTAGCTCTGGGATCTCCGAGCTCTGTGCTTCCCCAACTATCTGTGAGGTCCCCTTGTGGTGCAGCTTGCTTCTGTCCCCATAGCACAACTCCTCTGCAATATGGAATAAGAAAACGCATAACTCCTCTTCAATGTTTTATTAGGTCCAATACACAAAACCCCTCTGTCAGACACCTACAAAGTAGCCCTGTCCTGCCTCCCCAAGCTCAAGGGTCAGCCTGTAGAACCTGGGTGTGAGATCACCCCACTCAGGCCAACCCCAGCCTCCGTGCGGTAGAGAAGTGACCCTCAGGTTAAAGGATGCCTAGAAGGTGGTCCAAGATTGGTGAGTGACTTGGTCACTCTTCATTTCTAAGAGGAGTAAGATGGTCCAGCAGGTAAAGGCACTGGTTCCAGGGGGCAGAACCTGAACCAGAAGTCTTTAGAAATGGGTCTCTGGTTAGAGCACCATTTCCAAAGCAACCCTTAGACTGTGGTCTTCCCTCGCCCACTCTCCATTTCTGGATGAAGACTGGAGGGTGGATAAACATACGTTGGAGAAAACATAGACTCTTCCACAAATGATTCTGGAAAAACTGGAAATCTATATGTAACAAAATGAAATTAGGCCCCTATCTCTCACGCTGCACAAAACTCAAAGTGGATCAAGGACCTAGGCACTAGGCGAGAAACCCTGCACCTACAAGAAGAAAAAGTAGGCCCAATTCTCCATCATGTCAGCTTAGGAACCAAATTCCTAAAGTGCAAAACTCCTAAAGTACAAGAAGTAAAATCAAGAATCAATACATGGGATGGAATCAAACTAAAAAGTTTCTTCATAGCAAAGAAAATAATCAAGAACATGAAGAGAGAGCCTACAGAATGGGAAAATCTTTGCCACTCAAAAAACTTAATACCAAAAAGAAAACCCAATCAATAAATGCACAAAGGAACTGAACAGACGTTTCACAGAAGAAATATGACCAGTCAACAAATACAGGGAAAAAATATTCATCATCCCTAGCAATCAGAGAAATGCAAATTAAAACTACACTGAGATTTCATTTCTCTTCAGTCAGAATGGTAATTATCAAAAATACAACAATATTTAAAAGTAAACAATGAATATTGTTTAAATAAAAGTAACAAGAAATATTGGCGAGGATGTGGGGAAAAGGGCACACTCATACATTGCTGATGGGACTGCAAATTGATGCAAACACTCTGAAAAGCAGTATGGAGATTCCTTGGAAAATTTGGAATAGAACCAACATTTGACCCAGTTATCCCACTCCTCAGCATATACCCAAAGGATTTAAAATCAGCCTTCCATAGTGATGCAGCCACATCAATGTTTATAGTAGCTCAATTCACAATAACTAAGCTATGGAACCAACTTAGGTGCCCTTCAATAGATGAATGGATAAAGAAAATATGGTATATATACCAATGGAATATTACTCAGCCATAAAAAAAGAATGAAATTATGGCATTTGCAGGTAAATGGATGGAACTGAAAAATATCATGCTAAGTGAAATAAGCCAATCCCAAACCCCAAAGCCAGATATTCTCTCTGCTATATAGATGCTGACTCACAATAGGCTGGGGTTGGGGGGTGGGGGTGGGGATTCACCAGACTGGATAGAGGGAATGAAGGGAAAAGAGTGGGGATGGGAATGGGAGAGACAGTGGAATGAATCAGACATAACTTTCTTAGTTCATATATGAGTACACAACCAGTGTAACTCCACATCATGTACAACCAAATAAACGGGGAGTAATTCTCCATATATGTATAATATGTCAAGATACATTCTACTGTCATGTATAACTAAAAAGAACAAATTTTAAAAATTAAATGCAAAAAAAAAAAAAAGGAAGGCAGCTTCTCTGTGGATGTGTCTGTTTCTGTCCGTCCAACCCTTTGGGACACAGGTATGTGAAGTGGGAAATGTGGCTGTCGGGGAACTGAGAAGCTTTGGCAAAACTTAAACATGACACCTCGGCTGTGGTCGAGGAGCCCCACTGGAACAGATGCAGGTTCACAGTGTCCTGCCAGCGTCCTGCCAGCCTCCTTCACGGGGCTCTTGTCCCCAGACATTGACTTCTCTGTGATGTCAACCTGAGAATTTCCTCTGTGGAATGTTTTCCACTCTTCAGTGGTTTCTACTTCAATTTTTAAAACCAGTGGAGAAACATTTGGCAACCTTACAAAGCTTGTACTTCATATAAAAAAACAGACCTTTGTGTTTACGTTTGACTTAGAGTACATGCTTTTAAATAGCCTGTTGCCGAGTTTTCTGAGGTTCTGTTTAAGGTCCAATCCAGAAGAAACAAAATCCAAGCCTTGGTGAGTGAATTGCTCCCACCAGGGCTGTTGGAACTTGAGACAGCTAGTTAACCCTCCTGTGGGAACCACAGCCACACCGAGTGTCCCTGTATTGGCTCCAATGTCCTGGGGAGATATTTCCAGTATTTTGGTGCCATGAAACTCTTTACAGTTTCAATTAAGTAAGGTCAGATGAATCTACAAACCCCCAAATCAAATCTCTCCAGTTGGATCTCACCACTTTGCTTTCGGGTTCGTTTATCCCCGATCTGATCGACATTCATTTCCTGTACCTGAGCCTCTTTTATCATTGGCCTGGGACTCTGTTATTCATCTCAGATGGAATATGTACAAAGACAGCAGCACACTGTGTATGAGAGAATAAAATGCACATAGGACAAGCAAATCATCTGGGTGTGACCCAGTCTTGCAGCTTTGGGGGCCACAGGATGGCCTGCATCATCCCTCCCCCAATCCTAAGCAGCACAACATGAATTGAGTTATTATCTATTATGCTGGGAAAAGGAAGGAAGTCCCCAAGTCCTTGCATAGGAGCCCAAGGCTGGTCCCTCCACAGAGAGGCCTAAAGGTGGGCAGAATCCCTTGGTACCTGGCCACAGGCCAAGGACTGTGACAAAGCATCTGGGCCCACCTAGGTCCCTAAGCTTTCTGGAACAGAATTCCCTTTAAAAAAAATTTAAATTCTTTTTTAAAAAATTATTTATGTATTCTAATTTGTTATACATGATAGCAGAATGCATTTCAATTCATAGTTCACATGTGGAGCACAATTTTTCATGTCTCTGGTTGTACACAAAATAGAGTCACATTGTGTCTTCATACATGTACTTAGGGTAAGGATGTCCATCCCATTCCACCATCTTTCCTACCCCCATGTCCCCTCTCTTCCCATCCCTCCCCTTTACTCTCTCTAAAGTTCCTCCATTCCTCCCATGCTCCCCCCACCCACCCCCATTATGGATCAGCATCGACATATCAGAGAAAAACATTTGGTCTTTGGTTTTTTGGGACTGGCTTACTTCACTTAGCATTATATTCTCCAACTCTATCCATTTACCTGCAAATGCCATGATTTTATTCTCTTTTAATGCTGAGTAATATTATATATACCACAGTTTCTTTATCCATTCATCTATTGAAGAGCATCTAGGTTGGTTCCACAATTTAGCCATTGTGAATTGTTCTATAAACATTGATGTGGCTGTGTCCCTGTAATATGCTGTTTTTAAGAGCTTTGGGTAAACCAAGGAGAGGGATAGCTGGGTCAAATGGTGGTTCCATTCCAAGTTTTCCAAGGAATCTCCATACTGCTTTCCAGACTGGTTATACCAATTTGCAATCCCACCAGCAATGTGTGAGTGTGCCTTTTTCACCACATCCTTGCCAACACTTATTGTTGTTTGTATTCTTAATAGCTGCCATTCTGACTGGAGTGAAATGAAATCTTGGAGTAGTTTTGGTTTGCATTTCTCTAATTGCTAGAGATGTTGAACATTTTTTCATATATTTGTTGATTGATTGTATATCATCTTCTGAGAAGTGTCTGTTCAGTTCCTTGGCCCACTTACTGATTGAGTTATTTGGTTTTCCTGTGTTAAGTTTTTTGAGTTCTTTATATAACTTAGAGATTAATGCTCTATCTGATGTGCTTGTGGTAAAAATTTGCTCCCATCTGTAGGCTCTCTATTCATCTCACTGATTATTTCTTTTGCTGAGAGTAAGCTTTTCAGCTTGAATCCATCCTATTTATTGATTCTTGATTTCATTTCTTGTACTGTAGGAATCTTGTTAAGAAAGCGGGGCCTGACATGATGAAGATTTGAGCCTACTTTTTCTTCTGTTAGGCACAGGGTCTAATTCCTAGGTCCTTGATCCACTTTGAATTGAGTTTTGTGCGTGAAGAAAGGGGCTTAGTTTCATTTTGCTATATACAGATTTCTAGTTCTCCCAGCATCATTTGTTAAAGAGGCTATCTTTTCTCCAATATATGTTTTTTGGCACCTTTGTCTGAGATAACTGTATTTATGTGGGTGTGTCTCTGTGTCCTCTATTCTGTACCATTGGTCTAGAAGTCTACTTTGGTGCCAACACCATGCCATTTTTTTTTAACTATTGTTCTGTAGTATAGTTTAAGTTCTGGTATAGTGATTCACCCTGCTTCATTCTTCTTGCTAAGGATTGCTTTGGTTATTCTGGGTCTCTAATTTTTGAAGTTGAATTTTATGATTGCTTTTCCCATTTCCATGAGGAATGTTATTGGGATTTTGATTGGAATTGCATTAAATCTGTATAGTTCTTTGAGTAGTATGGTCATTTTGACAATATTAATTTTGCCTATCCAAGAACATGGGAGATTCTTTCCATCTTCTAAGGTTTTCTTTAATTTCTTTCTTTAGTGTTCTGTAGTTTTCATTGTAGAGATCTTTCACCTTTTTTGTTAAATTGATTCCCAAGTATTTTTTTTAAGGCTATTGTAAATGGGGTAGTTTTCCTAGTTTCTCTTTCAGAGGAATTGTCACTGATGTACACAAATGCCTTTGATTTATGGGTGTTGAGTTTATATCCTGCTACTTTGCTGAATTAATTTATTAGTTCTGAAAGTTTTCTGGTGGAATTTTTTTAATCCTCTAGGTATAGAATCATGTCGTCAGCAAATAGTGACAGTTTGAGTTCTTCTTTTCCTATCTATATCCCCTTAATTTCTTTCATCTGTCTAATTGCTCTGGCTAGAATTTCAAGAACTATCTTAAATAGAAGTAGTGAAAAAGGGCATTCTTGTCTTGTTTTTAGAGTGCCTGCCTCACATGTACAAGGTCCTGGGTTCAATCCCCAGCCCCACAAAAAAAAAAAAAAAAAAAAGAAAGAAAGAAAGAAAAGAGAGAGAGAGAGAGAGAGAGAGAGAGAACTCACTTGCCAGGTGCAGTGGCACATGCCTGTAATCCCAGTGGCTCAGACTTCCCTTTTTAGGTATTTCTCTAGTTTATTCCGAACAATACATTAGCTATGGATTTAGGACAAACTTGAGCCTAGAGTGCCCTCTAGTGCCGAAACAGTGACAACACACCAACCATGAACTTGCAGAAAACTTGGACTTAGTGCACCATCTAGTGCTGCAATAGAAGAGACCTCAGAGAAAATAAGCAGCCAACTAAAACTTCTGGAAGGACAGGCACAAACAAGGCCAGATTATGAAGATGACATAAATACCTAATCCTTCAATATGAAGACAACACCATATGCCAACAAGCATCAAGAACTTTCAGGGAAGCTTACCTCATTTAACAGACAAGATAATGTGCCAGAATCCAATCATCAAGCTATCGATACATACAGACTCTCAGAGAATCCTAAATAGTTGTTTTAAGAAAACTCTATGAGCCTCAAGAAAAAAACATAAATGATTCAGTACTCTTAACAGAAAAATGGAAGTCATTAAAAAAAAAACAACAGAAACACTTACACTGAAATATTCACTAAGCAAAATTTAAAACACAATAGAAGAGGGGGGATAGTAGAGAATAGGAAAGGCAGCAGAATACAACAGACACTAGTATGGCAGTATGTAAAAACGTGGATGTGTAACCAATGTGATTCTGCAATCTGTATACGGGGTAAAAATGGGAGTTCATAACCCACTTGAATCAAATGTATAAAATATGATATGTCAAGAGCTTTGTAATGTTTCGAACAACTAATAAAAAAAGAGAAAAAAATAAAACACAATAGAAGGATTAATAACAGAATAGACCAAACAGAAACATCAGTGAACTGGAAGACAGGCTATTTGAAAATATACAGTTAGAGGAGAAAAAAGAAAACAGAATGAAGCAAAATAAAGAAATCTTATGGGAACTTTGGGACAGCATTAAAAGAGCAAAATTTTAGGTTATTGTTCAAGTTCAAGAGGGACTTGAGAAAGCCAAAAGGGTAGGAGATTATTCAAAGAGATCAAAAACAGGAAAATTCCCAAATGTGGAGAAGGATACAAATATCCAGATACAGGAATGTCAGAGGTTACCAGTCAGATTCAACCCAACCAAGCTCTCAAAAGCTAAATACAAAGAGAATTCTCAAAACAGCAAGAGAAAAGAGACACATAGCATGCTCAGATTCACTGGACAGAAAACTCTTCAGAAGAAACTTCATATCCCAGGAAGGAGTGGGGTAATATTTTCATAGTGCTAAGGGAAAAAAACAAACTGTCTTTGAAGAATACTATAACAAAACCATCCTTTAGAAATGAATGAAAGGTAAAAACATTCCCAAACATAAGCTGAGAGAATATATCTCCACCAGACCTGTCCTACAAGAAATGTTGAAGGGAGTCCTTCAAAATATAAGAGATTCCAACAAGTAATAAGAAAACATTGGAACATTGGAAAGCATAACACTCATTGGTAAAATTAACTGTACAGATGAATTCAGAATACTATAATATTATAGGTCATTATATAAAGATAAAGGGGTCAATTTAGGGAAAGAAAACAACTATTGAAATATATATATTTCTATATATATATGTGTGTGTGTATATATATATCCCCCAAAATATATATACCCCCAAATATTTGAGTACCTAAGTTTATAAAGCAATGTTAATAGACCTAAAAGGAGAGAGAACACTAATAAGGGACTTTAACAACCCACATTCAGCAACGTAGCCATCACCCAGAGAGAAAATCAACAAAGAAATAGCAGAATTAAACTGGGTCATAGACCAAGTGGACCTAACAAACACCTAGAAAACATTCTACCAACAGTTACAAAATATTCATTCTTCTCAACAGTATGCAATGGCTGGGGCTGTAGATCAGTGGCAGAGCATGCGTGGGGCACTGGGTTCGAGCCTCAGCACCGCACAACAATAAACAAATAAAATCAACAGTACGCAAAACATTCTCCAAGATAGGTCATGTGATAGACCAAAGACAAGTTTTAAGAAATTCTTAAAAATTGAAGTCACATAATTATCTTTTCTCATCCCAATACAGTAAGACTAGAAATCAACAGCCAAAAAAAAAAAAAAAAAAACTTTTTTGGAAACTATACAAATACATGGACATTTAAAAACTCTTGAACAACCAATGTTTCCAGAAAAAAAAAAAATAAGGAAGAAATTTTTAAATTTCTTCAAACAAAAGAAAATGGAAACACAACACACCAAATCCTACAGAAGTCAGTAAAAGCAGCACTGAGAGGGAAGTTTATAACAATCGATGTCTACATCACAAAGAAGACAAATTTCAAATGAACAATACATCACTGCTTCCCCAGAATTAGAAAAATAAGAACCAAACGTAAAGTTAGTAAAAGGAAATTATTTAATAAAAATCAGGACAGAAATTAACAAGATAGAGACTTCAAAAAATATATAGAAGGTCAAAGAAACGAAGAGCTGGCTTTCTTAAAAGATTAAATAAATCTACAAATCCTGAATTAGACTAACTAAGGCAAAGGGAGTCAAATAAATTAAATCATAGATGAAAAAGGAAATATTATAATTAATACCACAGAAAAACAAAGGATTATTAGAAATTATTATATACAGCAACACATCAAAAGACATGTGACCTAGATGATATGGACAGATTTCTTTGTACACCTTACCAAGACTGACTTAGGGATGGAAGGCCTCAACACACAGTGGGTAATGAGATTGAATCAGTAATCAAATATCTCTCATCAAAGAAAAGCCCAGGACCAGAGGACTTCACTGCTGAATTCTACCAAACATTTAAAGAAAAATAATACCAAATTTTCTTAAATTATTCCAAAAAATTAAAGAGAAAGGAGCTCTTTCAAATCTGCCCAGCATTACCTTGATATCAAAACCAGACAATAGCCAGGCACAACAGCACACACCTGTAATCTCAGCAGCTTGGGAGGCTGAGGCAAGAAGATCAAAGAGTTCAAAGCCAGCCTCAGCAAAAGCAAGGTGCTAAGCAACTCAATGAGACACTGTGGCTAAATAAAATACAAAATAGGGCTGGGGATGTGGCTCAGTGGTTGAGTGCCCTGGAGTTCAAGCCCCAGTACCAAAAAAAAAAAAAAAAAAAAAAAACCAGAAAATAATAAAAAAGAAAGTCACAGGCCAATGTCCTTGATGAACATGGGTGCAAAAATTCTTAACAAAATACTGGCAGACCAGATCCAACAGCACATTAAAAAGATTATTCATCATGATCATAAGGGATTCATCCCAGGAATACAAGGACAGATCAAAACTCCTAAAAACTCCAAAAAACAAAAAAAACCTAATAAATAATAGTATTAACAAAAGAATTCATCAAAGTTATAGGATACAAAATCAATACACAAAAATCAGTAGAATTGCTACATATAAATAATAAATCTAAATCAAGTAGATATTCCCATTTTAATAGCTCCAAAATGAATATCTATTAATAAGTTTAACCAGAGGTTATAAATATATAAAACACTTATGAAAGAAACCGAAGAGGACACAAAAATGTAAAGACATCTTGTGTTCATGGATTGGAAGAATCAGTATTATTAAAATGTTCTACTACCTAAAGCCATCTACAGATTCAAGGCCATCCCTATCAAAACACCAATAACATTCTTCAAAAACTAGAAGAAAAAAAAAAGAACTAAAATTCATATGGAACCACAAAATCTCCAAATAGCCAAAGCCATCTTGAGCAAAAAGAACAAAGCAAGGGGTATTATATGCCCTGACTTCAAAATATATTACAAAGCTATAATAATTTAAGCAGCATGATATTTGCATTAAAAACAGACAGACTGATAGAATAGAATGGAGAGCCTAGAAGTAAACCCATGCATTTACAGCCAACTGATTTTTTATAAGCATGCATTAGAGAAAGAACAGTCTCTTCAAGGAATGGTGCTGGGAAATTGAATAGCCACACACAGAGGAATGCAATTAGACCCTCTGGTAAAACTCAGTTCAAGGGCTGGGGCTGGGGCTCAGTGGTGGAGCGCTTGCCTCATATGTGTGAGGCACTGCTTTCAAGCCTCAGCACAAAATAAAAATAAATAAAGTGTAAATGTGTCCATTTACAACTAAAAATAAAAAATAAAAAAATCTCAATTCAAAACGGATTAAAGACTTAAACATAAATCTGAAGCTATGAAACTTCTAGAAGAAAACATAGTTGAAGTGCTTCAAGATATTGGAATGGGTAAGTATTTTGTATAAGACCCCAAAAGCACATGAAACAAAAGCAAAAATAAACTAATGGGATTACATCAACCAAAACAACTTCAGCAGGGCAAAGGAATCCATCAACAGAGACAACCCACAGAATTAAAGAAAAACTATGTGAAAACTATGTATACAACAAGGAGTTAATATCCAGAATATATAAGGAATTCAAACAACTCAATAGAAAAATAAACCTGATCTAAAAATAGGTCATAGATCTGAATAGGTATTTCTCAAAAGAACACATACAAATGGAAAACAGGTATAAGAAAAAATGTTCATCACTAATCATCAGGGAACGGCAAATCAAAACCACCATGACATCACCTCACCCCCGTAAGAATGACTATAATTAAAAGACAGAAGGTTGTAGCGCTGGCGAGAATGTAAAGAAAAGGAAGCCCCACACACTGTTGGTGGAAAACAGTATGGAGATCCCTCAAAAAATTAAAAATAGAACTGCCATATGACCCATCCAATTATTGGGTATATGTCCAAAGGAAATGAAATCAGTATGTCAAAGAGACATCTTCACTCCTGTGTTTACTGAGGCACTATTCACAATGTTAAGACATGGAAACCACTGAAGTGTTCATCAGTGGCTGAATGGATAAAGAAAACATGGTACATTAATACAATGAAATACTATTCAGCCATAAGAAAGAAATCCTGCCATTTGTGACAATATGGATGGAACTAGAGGTTAAGTGAAAAAAGAAAACAGGCATAGAAAGATAAATACTGCATCATCACACTCATATATGGAATCTAACAAAGTTGATCTCATAGAAATTGAGAGAACAGTGGGGCAGGGGGACAGGGAAAGGCTGGTCAATGAACACTAAGTTCTAATTAGAGAAGAGAAACATGTTCTGGTGTCCTGTTGCACAGTAGAGAACTATGGTTCAAAAAACTAGAATAGGGGCTGGGGTTGTGGCTCAGCGGTAGAGAGCTTGCCTACATGTGCAAGGCCCTGGGTTCGATCCTCAGCACCACATAAAAATAAAATAAAGATATTAAAAATAAATAAATAAATAATAATTTTTAAAAACTAAAATAAATGATTTTGAGCATTTTTACTATAAAGAAATGATAAATGAGGTGATAGATATGTTTGCCCTAGTTTAAACATTATACAATGTAAAAAATACAAGTAAAAAAATTTTTAAATGTAAACCATGTATGGTGGCACATGCCTATAATCCCAGCGGCTCCAGAGGCTGAGACAGGAGGATCTTGAATTCAAAGCCAGCCTTAGCAACAGCAAGGCACTAAGCAACTCAGTGAGACCCTGTCTCTAAATAAAATACAAAATAGGACTGGGAATGTGGCTCAGTGGTTGAGTGCCCCAGAGTTCAATCTCCCATATTCCCCCCAAAATTAAAAATTTATTATTAAAAAGATAAAACTAGGAATTCTTGGAGAATATCTTGGGGGCATTCTAGATATGGGGGCAAGAGAGCGCATGGGAGTTTGAGAAACTAAATAAATAGATACAGGACTGGAACTTAGAATGCAGAGAATGGAGAGTGGTAGGGTTGGGTACCAGGGATAGAGATAGGGATGAGTCATAAACCATAGTTTAAAAAAAAAAAACATGGACCCCCCCATAAGGACAATAGCTGTCCTTGAGAGCAAGCAGTATGCTCAGTTATAAGGGGTTTTTGTTTTGCATATCAGAAGGGCATAAATGAAAAGGCCCCCTCCTGTCCCATGCCCCATTAATTAGTTCCCCTCTGTGGAGGCATCAGAGTGAGCTTCCTGTGTGCCCACCAAGACAGAGTTTGTACATATATAAACACTGATATATTTTTATTCCCCCTTTATATACACAAAAGAGCAGGCTGTGCACACTCTTAATCATTACATGGTATTTTTCTTCATTCACTGAAATCAGTTTTGAGACCATTCATTCTCTGTCAGTACTTGGATGATTTTGATGGCTGCACACTGCTCCATTCTGAGGATTAGCAGAACTTCTTCAACCAGCCCATTATTGATGGATACTCAAGTTGCCTTTATTATACACACTGCTCAATGAATAAATTATACATCTCATTTATTTCACACAGGTGCAAGGTTTCCCACACTGGGAAAGGAGCGCTACAGGATTAGCAGGTATTACATAAGTCAAGGTTCTCCAGAGATATAGAATAAGAGGGCAAAGGAGAGGGAGCATTGCTCTCAGGAGTTACTCAATGGTGAGGGCGGGCGAGTCTGAAATTGGTAGGGCACACCAGCTGTCGAAAAGGCGAGCAGAAGTTGAAGTTTCAGTCTGAGTCAGAATTTCTCCTTTTTCCAGAAACCTTTGTTTTTGTTCTTAAGACCTTCACCTGACTGAATGAGGCCCATTGACGTCATCAAGGTAATCTCCTTAGTGTCAAGTGATGTCGAGTTGACCACATCTACAGAATACCTTCAGAGCAACACCTAGGTTGGCACTTGATTGCATATCTGGGTGTCCCAGCCTTCCAGGCCGACACATGAAACTAGCCATCACAGGCACCACTGGTCATTTTGCTAGTTACTGCCGAGGTACTTTCTACAGATTGACACCTCCAGCTGCAGTGACAACAGTACACTTTTCTCCTGTACACAATTCACATGTCACTGAACTGTTTCATATCCTCCCACTTAACACATACAGAATACCATCAGCAGCCTTTGTATTTGCATTTCTCTTAGGTTGAACATCTGTCTAAATGCTTCCTAGCCATTTGTACTTTCCTTTGAACTGTCTGTTCATACATTTGCCATTTTGCCATTGGTTTGTTGATCTTTCTCTTATTAATTTGTAGAAGTTCCTTGTATGTGGTAGAAATCCATATTTAGTTTCATATAAGTTACAAATATTTTTCCCAGTTTTTGTTTTTTAATTTGGGCTCTGGCAATTTTATGTCACTGACTTTTTAAATCTTTTATGACTTCTAGATCTGAATTAGTTTGGAGAAGCCTTCCCTTCCCTACTTAAAGATATACTAAATTTTCCCCTAGTACTTTCATTGATTCACTTCTTTTTTTTTTTTTTTTTTTGGCACCAGGGAATTAAACCCTAGGTCCTGGCCTTAACCACTGAACAACATTCCCAGCCCTTTTTTATATTTTATTTCAAGACTGAGTTACTTAGGTCTTTGCTAAGTTGCTGAAGCTGATGCCCAGCTCATTAATTCACTTTTTACTTGTGTGTCTTTGACCCATTCTCAGTATTAACTATGAGGTCTGACTCTGATTGTATTTCTATGCAAAGATGGCTCCCCAATTATGCCTGTTCTACCTATTGAATAACATATTGTTCCTCCACTGATTTGCTATGTCACCTGTGTAATATACCAACCTCCTTTATATATTTAATCTCTTTCTAGGCTTCCTGGGTTTTTCACCATCAATATGTGTGTCTATTCATGCACAAGCACCCCTTCTGGTTTCGGGGGTTTTGTTTTGTTTTTGTAGTTGTAAATGGACAGAATGCCTTCATTTGCTTATTTTTATGTGGTGCTAAGGATCGAAGCCAGGGTCTCACACAGGCTAGGAAAGTGCTCTGCCACTGAGCTACAGCCCCAACCCCTGATTCTGTTTTAATTATTACAACTTTAAAATTTGGTTTAATATCAAATAGGGAGATCTATATTTTAGAAAAATCACTCTGACAACATTGCAGGACGTGGATTAGAGGAGAACCTAGGAAAGGGGTACCGATCTGCTAGGGGCTGGATAATGGTTCAGGCAATCCACAAGCCCCAAGGTGTGCCAGTAGAGAGGGAGAACTGGACAGATCCATAAGAGGCTTAGGAGAGAGCATCATCATGATTGAGGATGGACCTGATGTGGTCATAAAGAAAAACTGAGGAATCCAGAATGCCTCCCAATGTTTCTAGCTTGGACAGCCAGGAAACTGAGATGCCATTCACCAGGGAAGGAATGGACTACAGGTAGGGGCAGCAGGTGGAATTTGTTATGTCATATGACCCACCTCATGATTCAGACAGTTCACCCAGGAGAAATAATAAAGAGCTAGCAGTTAGGTGGAGCCAGTTAAATTTGGTATTTAAATATCTCTACTTTACAGATGAGGAAACTGAAGCTCAGGATGTTAAGGAAATTATCCAAGGTCATGCACAGTCACACGGCAAGCTGGGGCTCAAATCCAGATCTGTGTATCCCAAATTCTAACAGAAGGGGACCATGGTGTGCTACCTTAGGCTCTAGAAACCCCATATGGGCATTCAGTGTGAGGGACTACAGTGAATCTCCAGCACTTTCCTTACTAAGATCTGTTACAGCCTGAAATACAAGGTTATTATAGGTGACAGAATTCTTCAAAAAGGACCATCTTGGAACATTTGTTCAAACATGGCACCCGGTTGAGGGACAGGAGCCCACATGGGTCTCAACCCTACTGCACATTGGAGTCATTAGGAAACATACCAAATGCTGCTGCCTGAATCCTGTTCCCTGAGACTTGGATTTAGTAGTTTCAGGACATGGCCTTGGCAGGAGGGTATTAAGCCCATAGTTGATTCGAATGTGCAGCCAAGTGTGAAAAACGCACACATTAAGAAAAAAAATACATTTATTTATTTATTTTGCAGTACTGGGGATTGAATGCAGGGTGTTGTACTTGCTGGGCAGGCGCTCTTCCACCGAGCTGTATCACTAGCTTTTTTTTTTTTTTTTCCTTAAATTCTTGTTTTGAGACAGAGCTTCATTAAGTTGCCAAGGCCTCAGCCTCCCCAGTAGCTGGGATTACTGGTATGGGCTACCACACCAGGCTCACTTCTCCTCTTTACTGAAGTAGTCTATGATGTTAAGTGTTTCTGCAGCTTGGATAGATGAGGGTAAAGGGGGGGGGGCTGTTTGCATAGACTCATTAGAGAACTAAGAATAAACACCTGGCCCACGCCATTCCCCAGGTGTCTTGAGGGAGTCTCTAAACCTGACAGAACAAACTATAGGGTTTCACCAATCTCAAGCCACTTCTCAAACTCCTCCCACCCATAATGAGCTTGTAATACTTGCAGTGCCGACCACAAGGACTCAATTATGTAAATTATGTGTACTTTAATTAGGTTAATGAATTTGGTTCCCTGGGATGCACAGCACATTAGCTGAGTGATACATTAATCAGAATTCATCAACCTGATTATCCATGTTTCTGTCGGTATAAGTTAGATTATGCTGCATTAACAGATACTCTCAAAACCTCAGTGGCTTAAAACCACTAAGATTTATCTCTCACTGGCTGCTCATCCACCATAGGTCAGGTAGGACCCAGGCTAGCACAGCTGCCACCAACTGGAGAACTGATATTTTCCACAGCACAGAAAAAGAATGGCATGGCTTCCACCAGAAATGGAATGTGTCCCTTCTGCTCACATTTCATCCATCAAAGCAAGTCACACAGCCACATCCATCTTCAAGGGAGCTGGGAAGCACAATCCAACCCTGAGAAGGAGACACAGAGGGAGTGGAATCATAGCACTAATGACTCCCACCAGTCACCACCCGCTTCCCCACCGCCCCGCCAGCACACGGCACATGAATGGCGCAAGATCACTAAGGTCCAACGTCCCTGTTGGAAGGCGTGGGCCCATCACAAAGACAAATTCTGATCATTGTACCTGGGTTCACTGCTTCTCTGCAGACCCTCGGAATCTGGAGGAGTTTGAAGTGTTGACATCAGTTAAAGTGGTATCTGGATAGCCGGGTGACCTCCTGTTCCACCACGGACATGCTATGGAATCCTGGAATCGCCAGGACCTCAGAGCCAAGCCCAGCCTTGTGTCTACCCAATTCTCCTCTATTAGCTCCCACTGGACCAATTTCCTTTATCAGGCCTCTCCAGCTGGGCTGCAACCTGTGGCTCACTCCACGTTCAAAGCTTCAGAAGCCAGGACTTACAGGGCTGCGAAGGCACTTCCTGAGCGGGGCTCCCACCTTCAGGGGCCCTTTGAGGTTGTTCGGACTCACTGTCTTCTCTTCAAAGACTAGGTTCAGTCGAGAGCCTGCAGGAAGCCAGCAAACCCGAGCGTTTGAGGAACTAACTCAAAAAATAGAATAAAAAGAAACAGGTGATGAGTGCAGAAGCGCCTGCCGAGGCTCCCCACCCACTTCCACAGCTGCGGCACGAGGAAAGACTCCAGTTCCCCCTACGCTGCCCGCTTCCTGCAGTGCTGGGCTCAGACTCCTCCGCAGGAGGGGACCTTCCCTTCCCAGACGTGCCCCCACCCCAACTAAAGCATATTTTCAAAGGGCTTTGCTTTTAATATGTGTGGCGTTCCTCTCCCAGAGGAGAACCTTGGAAACTGGAATGGAAACACACCTGTTTTGGAATCTACCTGTAAAATGAGGATTTCTTCCATCTGAGTACTTTGAAGAAGTACTGGAGCCTGAATGGACTGGATTCAAATCCCTGGGAACGGGGAGCCTGATTTCCTGTTTTGGGCTCTGCCAGTTACCATCTGTGTGTCCTCAGGTAAATGACTTTGCTGCTCTGTGCCTCACTTTCCTCGTCTGTGAAGTAGAGGCACTGTAGGGTAGTGTAGTGTCCAGGATGAGATAAGTTGACATATGCAGAGCAACTAGAATGGCCTGACACCTAGGACATGATCTCCAGCTATAGGGACTAACACTATTGCCACCCATGGCAAGCCCCAACTGCTGTTCAGTCCACATCTTGTCAGCCAATGGCAAGAGTCATTAACTGCAAAGTCAGAGCTCAGGGCCATTCCCAGCACTCTCCCCAGCCTAGAAGCAACCACAAATGCCCAGAGTTCTGTGGACAAACTGTTTCTCCATTCCCCTAGGAATCTGCAACCATTGCAACCAAGTACCCAGTTTGAAAGTCAGATCCAAGACTCAGGAACCATGAGTTCCCTTGATGCTACCGAGAGAAAGTCCTTGAGCTCCTCCACATCTGCTTTGTGTGGGGAGATGGGGGGAGATGGAGGGAGATGACGCCTACACAGCCTATTAGGTGCAGCCTATTATGATCCTATTAGGTTGTCCCGCAGGCACGAGCATTTGGAGGGTGCTAAATGTGGATGTGGAATTCTCTCAGGGAGTCCTTCCTTCTCCTGCCTGGGAGACATTGTTAACACAACCATAGGGAGAGAGAAATGATGAGAAACAGAATCAGTGAGAGGCAGTGGTCCAGGACAGGATGTGAAATATAAAGCATTTTGCAAATGTAAGATTTAGGTCTTATTGTCTGATTCCTCAGGGCACAGAAGCCTGGGACAGTTCAGTCCATTTCTGGGCAGTCAACCTCCAGGTAGAGGCAAACTGACTGGGAATTTACAACCCAGGCTCCTGAACATACATGCACGCATACAAGTGTACACCATGCAAGCCCATGTGTGTGCAAACACACCACACACCCTGGTACACACATACACACATACACCGCACATGCCCATGCACACTGCAACGCCCACCTTGGGATGCTATGCCAGTTCGTCAGCACTAAAAGTGCTGATGAATCCCTCCAGGTCTAACAGCAACCAATTGAGCAATGTATCTAGTGACCTTACCAAGAGGGAAAAGGTTGCCTTTAACATTTTTCCTGCCAAATCTGTCACACTCTGGCAGCCCAAGAGGTTCCAGAAATGAGAAGGGAAGTGATGCAGCAGCTGACGCCCTCTGGTGGACAGTGTCTTCTCACTCGCTTGCTCTGTAAGGCAGCTCCAAAGGGCACAATCCAAATGAGTGCATGTTTGCTGTGTTCCGTGCCAGGTGCTATTGGAAGGGACCAAGGTGGGAAAGATGCTGCTGTCACCCTTGAAGGTGCTACAGTTTCTCAAATCCCTCTCTCTTCTAACCCTAGAGTGTTCTCCTGCCCTGGTGTCCAGATGGTAACTTAAACATAATCAATAAAACCTTATGACATTCCACTCTGAATCCCTTAATATGTCACAACCTGCACAAGGCACTTCTTACCCATTAGTCCTCACCTTTGTAGCAACACTGTGACTTAGGTTTCATCTTATTCTACAGCCGAGGCTCAGAGAGGTTATGTGACTTATCTAAAGTCATATAGTCTATAAATGCTAGAGATTTTGTTTAAATTCATTTCCAATACATAAACATAGCACAGGTTCAAATATTACAATGGAATCTATAGTAAAAATACTTCTTCCCACCTGCATCTCCCCAGGTGGCAGCTCCAGGGGTAACCTCATGTGTTAGTTTCTTGTGGATTTTTCTATACATATTCTGTGTACCTAAAAGGTTTCTGTTTGGTTTTAAAAGGCGCAAAGGGTAGGATACCATACTCTGTTCTCAACCTAGCCTTTCTCAGTTGGTAACATCACTGAAGTCCATTCTATAGCAGTGAAGATAAAGAAAGATGCCTCATCCTTTTTAAGATTCCATCATATGGAATGACCATGTGTCTTTAAATTTTCCCACTACTGATGGGCCTTCAAAATGTAGATAAACTTCTGCTTTTACAAATCCACTGTGTATGTGTATATTTGGAGATATGTTGTACATATGTCCTTTCACACAGAACTGCTGGATTAAAGGGTATGTGATTTGTGATTTCAACAGATGTCATCAAACTTCCCTCTTTTGAGGTTGTGCCATCACCACCACCCAGCCACCTCATTGGCAAGGAGTGGAATCTACTTGCTCTTGACCCCAACACCAAGACCATCTCCATCAGAGCCCACCACTCCTTGCCAAACCCCCAAAGTCATCACTGTGATTTCACCAGATAAGTGCCAGACTTGGCCAGAGCATGTGCCAGTACTTCTTCTTTTCTATAATAAAAAGCAGGAAGAGAAGAAGAAGCACTCAGAGAGCTGGATAAAAACACATCTCCTTGGGCACCTGACTAAGGACCCAAGTATGAAGTCAAGGACCCAGGATCTGCCCTCATCAAGCTCCCACAGGCAGACAGAACCTCAGTGCTGGGAACCCAGAGCCCGCTGGGGCTGAGAGGCTGAAAGCAGAGGTGGGAGACAGGACTGAGAGCAGAAGGTCGCTCTGGAGTAGCCCCTGTGAAGGAACTTCTGTTCATTGTCAGCGCCTTTTATGCTGCACTAGGTCCATCAGTGCCAGGAATATGAATGGCTTCAGACTCAGTCTATTCAGTCTTGCCCTGCGTCACTGTCAAGATCACAATAAGAAGAGTGGCAGAATCTACGCATGAAGCTGGGTCAATCTTTATTAAAATCTTTTTTGTGCACAATGTTCCCAATTTGTTTCTTTGTTCCTGGTATCTGGAGTCATGCAATTTCTGATATTTGTCACAGAGATCAAGCAAATTTGATTGACAGTCTATAGTGAAGGAAGATGTATCCAGCAAGAAGTATTACCCCTCACCCAGCCTGATGCGTTTGAGCCTCTGGTGGCTCCCCCATTTGAATGACCTTGGTAGGAAGTTTTCAGCATGGCTGGAAGACACTATGTTTGCTGCAGAAATCTGGGGACCTTGAACCTCAACAATATCACTAGTACTCTAGCAGGCCCAGAACTTTAACTGAAAGTTAAACCTGACTCGTCCCTGTCACCTTTAGCAGGGCATTCACATTTATTCCTGGGGCCCAGATTCTACACAAGTCCCCAAACCTTCAACCAAAGCATCTGTCTCCTTATCTGCTGTACTTGTTGAGGATCTAGGTAAGACCTTTTTTGTGTTTAATTTTAATTTTTTAAAGTTTGTGATTAGTTAAACAAATTTTTAAGATTAAAAAGTACTGACTTGTTTGGGTGCAGTGTTACATACCTTTGTAAGCCCAGCAACTCAGGAGGCTGAGGCAGGAGAATTACAAATTCAAATCCACCCTCTGCAATTTAGCAAGATCCTATCTCAAAATAAAAAGGATTGTGGATGTAGCTCAGTGACAAAGCATCCCTGAGTTCAATCCCTAGTACCAAAATAAATAAATTGTACTAACTTTGATACATAGGGAAGAATAGAAAATGTGTCCACAGAGGATGTACTATGGGAACTGATGGGAATGTGAAATGATTCAACCACATTAGAAAACAGTAGTTTCTAAAAATTGTAAATCTATACCTACCCTATGATCTACATTCTACTCCCAGGTATTTGTCCAGGAGAAACAGAATCACATGTCCCTATAAAGATTTTTACATGATTATTCACAGTAGCTTTATTTGTAAAATCCCCAAACTGAAAACAACCCAAATGTCCATCCACAGCTGAACTGGTAAATAGTGGTGTAGTTGTACAATAGAATACATTCAGCAATCAAAAAAGAAGCAAGTTATTGATAAAACAGCATAGGTAAATCTCAAAATAATTAAGGTAAGTGAAAGAAATCAGACAAACAGGGCACAGTGGTGTATGCCTGGCATCCCGGCTACACAGGAGGCAAAGACAAGAAGATGGCAAGTTTGAGGCCAGTCTGAGCAACTAGGCACACAAAATGAAAAATTAAAAAGGCCTGGGGGTTTCAGCTCAGTAATGGATCACTTTCCCAGCACTGGATTGTACTGGATTCAATCCCCAGTACAAAAAAAAAAAAAAAGACAAAAAAAAATACTATATGATATAGGTGATTTTATAAAGTGCCCACTAAACTATAATGACAGAAAATGGATCTGCTTGTTAGTTTGTTTTGGAGATACAACAGGAAGAAGAAATGTCTGACTTCACAGGTATATATGTGTGAGTTCAAATTTATTCAGCTGTACATCTCAAATATATCATTTACGTCAATTGTATCTTGACAAATTTGGTGGGGGGCGGGTGTAAAGGAGTTTTAATAAGGTGAGGTCAGGAGAAGGGACTAGAACAGCCTCTTTAGGGAGTAGCCTTATGACCCCAGAAGCACCGGGCTTACCTCATCCTGAAGACCGAATGAAAGACCTTCTCTTTCCTGATAGTTTCAACCAGAGTCTGGAACTGAGTCTCATCGTCTCTAGTTTTCCTAACTGCCTTGGTCATGCACCATTCCCTGAACCAATCACTGTGGCCAGAGCACTGCCAGGTTCTGGCTGGTCACCAATCACATGTCTGGGGTAGGAGTCAACTCTGCCCCATGGGTTGAGCCCCTGATCTGGTCTCTGTAGTGTGCGGTGTTAGCTATCCAGGAAAACCCAACCCCCAGCCCCATTTCCCTTTCCTATCTCCCTTTTCAGAAGCTAGAAAAATGAAATGCCAGCCTTCCCCACCTGCTTTGCAGCTAGGGAGAAACTTAACATGGTTTTAACTAAAAATATATATAAATGAAAGGAAGCTGGAAATAACCAGGAAAGGAAAAAAAAAAAAGATAAATGATTGCACTTCCTTCCTCCCTTGATCTCCTGGGAGTGCAGATGTGATGGCTGGAGCTGTGAGCACTACAGAGAACCTAGGAATCCAGGCAAGTGACCACCTACCCTCAGGCTTTTGCAGTGCAAGTGAAGTCCCTCTTTGCAGCCACCCTCCTTGGCTTTCTTGTTCTTGATAGCTAAACGCATTCCTAACTTATTCAACCCCAAAGGAAGGTCTGGTGCCATCATTGGAGGAATGGGAACCAGGATCAGACAGGAAAGAGCAACCAACAGCTGAGTGCAGACAGAAAAAAACAGATGAGCTGGAGGCAGGAGGCAGGGAGCCACCGAGGGCAGCCGAGCCATGGAAAAGGTGGGCACATCCAGGGAAGTTGAGAAAGAAGCTCTGCTGGGTAGAGGGAAAGAGCTGGGAAGGAGTCAATGACAAGGAGAGTCTGGGTCTGGACATCTCAAAAATCCTCGGAACCTCTGATGGTGCAATAGGAGCCATGAGCCATTCCCCATTCCTGGATGACAGAGACACCCGCACAGAGACACACACAGAGACGGGACGTCTGGGACCCAGCCCCTCTGTAACCAGGGCACATCACTTTCCACCCCCTCACCCCACCCCTTCATGTAGGCAAGGTCAGAGGGTCACATCCAACAGCGTAGGGGAATTTCTAGGAGTGTTAGCACTCAAGTAAGGGGAAAAGAAAAAAAGGAGCATCATGAGACAAGCCCTGATGAGAAAGCCATCTGTTCCCTGAGTTCTAAATTGCAAACTATAAGGGGGCTTCTAACAGTAAGCATATTTATAATAAACATGATACTATGCTTTTGTTGATTTCTCACTAGGATCCAAAAACTTAACTCTCTAAACACTCTACAGACGTCATCTGATTTAGCAATCCCAACAACTCTATTTGGGCTGGGGCTGTGGCTCAGTGGTAGAGCGCTCGCCTAGCATGTGTGAGGGACTGGGTTTGATCCTTAGCACCACATAAAAATATTTACTTAAATATTCATTGTGTCCAACTGCAACTAAAGAAAAACATTTTTTAAAAAAATATTGTTCCTATTTACAAATGAGGAAACTGAGGCCCAGAGATATTGAGTGACTGGCCCTGGTCACACAGCTGGTAAGTAGTAAGTCCAAGTTAAAGGACAACACTCACTCTTTCAATTCTTGGGATCCCACGTGAGAAGTCACTTCACTGCTGCCTTTGATGTGATTGAAGAGTTTAATGAAATTCTCAAGGTCATGTTTCTCCTTTGGGCCTGTTATTTCTAAAAATCACAGACCTGGTTATTCTTCCAAAAGCACCTCCCCCTTATGCTTGTCACCATGCCCCTGACAAGGCCAAGAAGGTGAAGAGCGGGTATTTGTTGAAACCACGTGGCACAGGGAGCACCTGAGGACATGGAAGCACCTGAGGCTGCTTCCATTTGTGAAATCCAATATCCGTGGTTATTACACCTGTTGTCACGATCGCCGTCATCATCATAATTAATATTCATTGAGTGCTCTTTCTTTAATGTAGTAACTCAATCTTGACACAATTCCCTGCGATGGATATAACTGTTATCATCTCATTTTCCATAGGAGCCCTAAGGCCTGCCGAGCTTAAATGTCCTGCGGAGGATCACGCAGCAGAGACAGCAGTTCCTAGGTAAAAGGGTCGTTCCAGCGCTGATGAAAATTAAAATTCAATAAACCTGTAGAAACTATTTTATATGATGAAGATCAAGCCCAATCTAAAGGAAAGCACTATGAAAAACACAAAGGTTTGCATGGCAATTCGTATAATAAGAACTGACATTACCACTAAGTTCAACCAAAGGCCAGGTTCCTGTAAAAGGCAGCTCTCTCCAAGACGGTCAATGGCCTGTGCCACTTCCTCCCTCACCCACAAACCTGACTCCATTGCAAGCTCAGCACCAAAAGACAGGTCCTCTTGCAGCCCAGAGAGTTGACATAAAGTCCTGTCACGATGCTTCCTTTTTAGCCTCTAATTCCCAAAGATCTGTGGAGAGTCTAGATCATCAGCTCAGAAGAGGTCAGGGGTCACGTAAGCCAAACCTGGTGAAAAATCTTCACCCGGAGGCATTATGTTCCCTTTGGGACTTTTCATTAACTGATGACAGTTAGCTTCAGCCAAGTGACTTTGGAGTTCAAACCCAGAATGTAAAGTGCGATTTGAATTCCTCTCAGCTCTGTGGTAACAATAGGCATATTCACATTGAATTCTCCTGCCGGTTGCCTCTCGGAGTTATTTATGCCTGCGTCTGCTTCTGAGGACTGGAAACTCTACATTAAAACCTCCAGTCTCCTTCCCACACAGCCAGGTAATGATGTACTTTCTCTCACACCTGGGAGTTCTCTGGGGAACACCCACCAGTTGGGGATGATGCAAGGGCTATTTTGGCCTGGCCTTCTCAGGATCAGCCCCCCTGCCTGCTCCTACTGGAGAGAAACCAGCATCCCTTCGGACTTTACTGCCTCCCAGGGCTCCCATCACTATTGATTTTCTTCCCAGAAACTCAGTTATCGAGGCTGGCAAAACACCTTTTGATTTTGTCTTCCTGAATCACATCCTTCCCCAGATTTTCTAACTGTAATGAATGACACTAAAGTGCAAGGAACATAGATCAACTTGTTCTCAATGTCCAGCCATGGCACCTAGTTCTTCCATCACAGAGAGTATCTGCAGGTCTGACTCAGGGTGTATTCCCACCCACAATGGCTGCTCCCTAAATCTGGCTTTCCCATTCTGACCTCTCCCCTCACCAGTCCTGCATCCCTAGAAAAAATAGAAGCCTGGCAATATTGAAGTTCCTAAGCCACCTGCTGAGCAGAATAGCCACCAAGCTCAGACTTGGAATGTCAATGGAACCAAACACTGGAGACCCCATCACTGAAGGGAAGAGACACAGAGAACACAATGAGAGGTATGGATAGCTGCTTATCTGCATGAAGGAGGGGAAGGAAGAGCAGAATGATTGTAGGTACAGAAAATCAACAGGCCTTCTGGGTCCTCTTCGGTCACATTCCACCCAGTGATGCCCTGCTGTGGGCCTGCAGGAGCAAGATAGGCTCCGATTAGAAGCCCACTCAAGGGTGATTGAAAACAGACACTCAGGAAGATTGGTTTGAGGCTCGGAAGCCTAATGACGACTCTAACCGCCCTGAGCTCCCTGGCAGCAAACCCCGATTTCATCTTCCTAAGTGATAACTAACAACACTTAAACTCTACCATCTGGAAGCCGGCGAGTTCAAAACAGCCCTGCTGCCCAATTATCCCAAGGAGAATGTTGAATGTCACGTACTCCAAGATGTTAAAACCAACAATAGAATGCCCATTTTTCACCTATCAAACTGACCAATGTATTTTAAATCTCCAGATGTGGTGGCATGCTCCTGCAGTCCCAGCACGTTTGAAGTCAACCTGGGCAACAGGGAAAAACCCTGTGACAAAAAGAGAGAGAAAAAAAACAAGAAAGAAATGCATGTGACCTTACAGGAGGATATCTAGCAATATTAATCAAAGCCTCTAAAAAATGTGCTAAATTTTCATGTAAAGAACTTTGATGTAATGAGTATCCTCAAGGATATTTACTGTGGGTATGATTATAGTGGCAAAAAGATATTGGACTGAACCTCAAATGTCACATAACAGGGGATTGGCTAAATAAACTATAAAGTCTCCATGTCCTGAATGATAGGCCATCAGAAATGATGATAATTTAACAACATAGGAAAATCTTCTTTTGGGGGAGGGGTACCAATAACTGAACCTAGGGGCACTTAACTACTGAGCTGCAAAGGGGAGGGAGGGAAAAGGAGGGGGCAAAGAGGTAGAAATGATGGTGGACTGAGTTATACATCATTACCCTAAGTACATGTATGAAGACACGAATGATGTGAAAATACTTTGTGTATAATCAGTGACTTGAAAAATTGTGCACTATATGTGTAATATGAAATGAATTGCATTCTGCCATCATGTATAATGAATTATAATAAATAATTTAATAATTTTTAAAACTTTAATTTTTATTTTGAGTCTCACTAAATTGCTTAGGGCTTTGCTATGTTGCTGAAGCTGGCTTTAAACTTGTGATCCTCCTGCCTCAGCCTCCCAACCAGCTGGGATTACAAGCATGCGCCACTACCCCCAACAAGAAAATACTCTTTATAGTACAATATTAAATGCAAAAATCAGATTACAAAATAAGATATTCCCATTTTTTAAACTATGTGAATGTGTATGAGAGACTCTGTGTGGTGGGGAGAGGGTCCTAAAATAGATATTTCAAAAGGTCAGTCATGATTATCAATGGGTTCATGACAGGTTAGGGGTGATTTTATTTTCTTATAGTGCTTTTTTATATATTAAACATTTTCCACCATGAATGTGCAATAGTTTATGATCAGAATTTTAAACTCAGGCTTTCTAAAACCCTATCATGGTTAAATCTGCATTTTTAGGGTTCTTGCTAGTTTTAATTTCATAGGAAAGGAAGGAAGGGTGGGAGCTCTGGAATTGGCCAGGATATTTCAACCAGGGTAGAGATGAAAACAATCCTGAATAAGGTAGGAGTGTGGGGTTGCTTCCCACCACCCGCCTTCTGAGATGGCAGTGGTGCCTTCTGGGTCCTGCCCTGGGACCCTGCCAATGGGGGACAGTGATCTCCCTTCCCATTGGGAAATGTTGGTCTCTGCCCCAGCCAAGGCAATTCAGCTGGAATCGGTGATCCCAGAAATGGGCAACTGGATGGGCCTGCAGACATATGTGTGTAGCAACACATCCATCACCCAGGAGATCAGCAGAGTCACAGAGGCACTTGGCTTGTGATTAACTCAACCTCCGGAAGCCTTTTCAGCAGCAAGATTCAACATGAGTTGTAAGAATCATCCAAGGAAAGCACATACTCAACCAAGCAAGTGACAGCTTTCCAGAGAAATGAAAAGGGTGCTGTTTAAATACGGTCAACATTTCCTTACATGGAAATAGTGGCAGAGAGGATGGAAACCATGCAGCTCTTGATTTAATTTAGAAGTGAAAACACTAGGCAAAAAAAGAGTCAAATAAGATTGACCATTAAGGACCCAGGCACCACGGCACCCTTGCACAAAACAAATCAGAAATCATAGCCATGGGAGATTTGCTGTACAAAACAGAGTGTGTTGGTGGCTTAAGAATGAAAGGTCAATATTGAAACTCAAGGGTATGTTAAAATAAAAGAGCATGTTGAAATCTGATCCCTGCTTGGTCCATTGTTTCACGGCATGATGTGTGTCCTCTTCCCTGTGAGGAAGGTACATGGGGACCTAGGGAATCAGTCAGATGGATTGCCAGCCAATGTGGTTCCCACAAGTCAGTCTGGTTCTGGCAGAGCAGAACCTGCAGCAGGCCCACAAAATGTAAATCCTGTACCCAATTCTAGAAGGTTTGATTGGGAGACATCTCCAATATGAAAGTCCTTATCCTCTGTGGATACAGCCACATCTCTATCACATGAGTGTCAGAAGGCAGTTCTAAGAATTCTCCTTCACCTTCTAAATACTGAAGACTGGGACTATCTAGGCCAGATTGTCAATAGGTACCAGATGATGGAGCTTAGGTCTGACCTTAGACCTAGATTGGACAAAAACACCTACTGTGCTGTAGGCATGTCCCTCCAGGTCGCCTATAAGCCATATAGTCTTGTCATCATGCAGAAATGGCATGAGGTTCAATATACATGAATGGATCTTGAAAATCATCCCCAGCATTGTAGAAAAGATGTGATTAAAGATACTACTTAAAGAGGAGGGAATTTCACTCTCTGGACCCAACCCAGATCAGAGAACATAAGGGGCATCCTTTCTGAAAGGGGAGCTAGAGAAGACCCACGGGCAACAGTCCCAATATGTTGACACACTCAGCTGCCCAGCATAGCTATGGGACCACAGAAGGGCTCCCCTGGGACAACGACACATAGTCTAGATCTCTGTCTGAGTAGACTCAGGGGCCAATCAGTGATTGCGGGGTGGGGAGGGGGCATGAGGAACCAAACTCTAAAATGGACACGAATGGTCTTACTGATGAGAAATGGGAAAAGAAAATCCACTCCCAGGTCCAGATCAGCTGCTCAAGCACTCAGTGGGCCAGTAGCCCAACTCAAGGCTCTAGGGTCCTACTATAGAAGATAAAGTAGGCCTGAGGGAGAAACTTCCAGAAATGCCTCCATTGCCTGCTGCGGCATATTTCCTCAGAAGCATCCCAAGCAGAGGGAAGCCAGCACTTATCCAGCAAATACCTCCTGAGTACCAGGTGAGGGACACAGAGGTGGCCCAGAAAAGGCCCCCTTGCCCAGGGCCAAGGAGTCCAGGGAGGGCAAGACGACTGTCTCTAATCTCCCCTTGCTTCTGTTAAACACAAAACTATAGATATCCAATATACACCCATACACGCACACACACACACACACACACACACACACACACGCATACACATGCACGCATGCACACCCGCACGTGCACACACCTAACATCTAAGAAAGGAAATTCTATCCCTTGCTTATAACCAAATTGCCCCGTTTTCTGACCTTAAAAAAGAACAGCAGGTTTCCTTAGAAGATTTCAAACCTTATTAGCCACAGTGGGAAATGATGCTTTAATGGGGCTGTGACGGGCTGAGCCTCGGGTGTCTGTGTACGAAGCCATATTACTTAGCAACACCATAGCCGTTTAGGTTTAATTTCCTAGCTTGCCTGATAAGGAGGCTGCAGATGTAATTTGTGAGGCTGCAAGCTGGGCAGGCTCACAGGACTATTAGATGAGTCACTGGGTGATCCAGACCACTGTGCTGGGTTCTGCGGAAGGAGAGAAATGAACTCTGATTTGTGGGGCTGATACGGCTCAGGCGGACACAATTTTCTAAGTGTCTGGGAGCTGGGCTTCCTTCCCTCTTGCTTTCTGGTTTGGTGCCATCGTTCATTAAGGGAAGCTTCACTCACCTCTCAACCCCGGTTAGGATCATCCTCCAGCTTTCTGGAATCCTCATGCAAGCTCGGAGCCTGGTGAGATCAGACAGGTAATAATAACAACAAAAATAACAACAGCAAAAAGAAGAACTAATTTTTTTTGAGTGCTTAGAAAATATTGTTCTAGTGTTTTACGTAAATGATCTTTGTTAATTTTCCTCACATCCTCGGAAGGCAGGTGCTATTCCTCTGATTTTCTAATGAGGAAACCAGGGCACAAGACAATAGAGGGGAGGACGTGGCTGCCCATGAACAGGGCATGCCCTGCTAGAGGACCTGTCACTCAGCACCAACCAGCACCACCTTCTGTTTTGCTTTGCTAAAAGAAGCAGGAAATCCAGATTTTTACATAAAATCCCTTGAGTTTTAAAACATCAGCAAGTAACAAAGTTGTTTAATAAACACCATGAGAACGAACCCCATCTTATCTGCCAGACACATTCGGCCTGGGGAGCCACCAGTTTGCAACTTCTTCCTCATTAAAGAAAGCAGACATTGTCTTCCATCAATCTGCTCCAATTTTAGGTCTTTGCTTCTTTGAGTCACTGGTGTCCCAGACCTCTGAGTGTCCCTTCCTTCAGTCATATCTCTCTGAGAGCCTCAGTGTAGCTCCATCCTTCCAGTTGCCCCAGCTGCAAATCTGCGTGTCATCCCAGGGTCCTTCCTTCTTTTACACCTCACATCTAACTGCACCAGATCCTGCCTGCTCTGCCTTTAAAATGAATCCATAATCCATCTACTTCTCACGCCCTCAACATGACTACCCTGGTCCAAGCCACCATCAACTCTGACCTGGATGTCATGAGCCATCAGCGATCCCTCACTTATCCCATTCTCACCAGAACAATCCAGGCTCCCCTGCCACTTAGCTTGACCCCCTCCAGTGACTCCCATCTCACTCAGTGAATGTCAGTGTCCTAAATGCCCACAAGGTTCTTCGTGACCCAGCCCACCACCCACCTCTGTCCTATACTCCCTGCTCTCCGCAGATACCCAATGTGCTCCAGCCTCAGGTCCTGGGCACTCACTACTCCCCTGGAAGCTCTTCCCGTAGGCATCTTCTTGGCTCTTGCCCTCTCCTTGGGGTGTTCAGTCTTCTAATTAGAAACATCATCCTGGACAACTTCAGCAAAATACCGATCTCCCCACTGCACTCCTGCTCCTTGCCTCTTATGGCTACCACACGCCATATGTTTATCAGTGTACATGGTCTCTAACCGCCCATCAGAACACATGCTCCACAAAAGTAGGGAGTTGGTTTTCTTCTTCACTCTATACCTGGTGTCTAGAATCAAGCCTGGGACATAGCCAAAATTCATTAATATTTGTTAAAATATTAAATTAAAATAATTTAATTAAATAAAAGAATGAATGGTCCACACAATGGTCCCTTACAAGACACAGTTTCATTCTCTGATTATAGCCTTGGCCTTGTCTTTTCCTCTTCACTCTGTATGCACCTGAGAGACAGGAGGCCTACCCGTGAGCTCTCAACCCTATACCACCTGCACCCTGGCCACCGCTTAACCTAATAAGCTCAGAATGATACAGCATTGATTACTAGCTGAAAAAAGGACAAGGAGACAGTCAGTGTTCTCACCTGCCTGTGTGTTCTGTGTCTTGCTCTGGATGGCAGAGCCACAGCTCCGTCATGAAGCTGAACAAATTCATAATTAATCTTGATGAGATGTGGTGGATTCTGTACGAAGGTTGAACTTTTAATCCTTCTTTGTAAAACTAGATAAAACAGCTTTACTTATCTATCTATAGAATTTGTGCTTACTCATTGGCTTTATTTTTCTTTCTATATTTATTCAAAAGTTCATATATCACAGAGAGGTAGATACAATTCAGTCCTTAATATTTTTTCACATAATCAGGAACAAAAAAAATATTGACCGAATAAAAAATATCTCAACTCCACCCAGATCCTCTAAAAAGACTGGACAGAAATGCAAAGGCTCGGCACAGGTCCCCTCCATGGGGGTTGTGGGTTTCCTGCACCTACCCAGCGGTGCTAGTTCTCAGCAGGATCCGGGTATACTTGCCTTTGGGGCAGGGCCCACACCCATCAGCCACAGTGATGCCCTTGCTACTTGTCCTCCCTTGGACACCAAATGCTCCTTCTCTCAACAATAAGGGCAAGTTAGAATGCTACATTGGCCCTTCCCAAAGCTGAAGCTTCCTCAGGAAGGGAGCATAGCCAAGAAGCCAAGTAGACAAACTAAGGCAAAAGAGGGAAAAGTTTTTGTTAAGCAGAAAGTAGATATGGGAAAAGCTTTAATTATGAAGAGAATGTTCTAGGGCAGTGGGAGGTACAGTGCAAGTGGGAAGAAAAGGGCAGGAGGTTTTGCCATGACTTCTGTGATTTATATAACAGGATACTCTTCATAATTTGGAAGCCAGAGAGACATCAGCAAGACAGCAGAATAAGAAGACCTGGGCCCTCCTACTCCTTTACCAATTCAGCAACAATTCACAGATGCATGTCCTTCATGAGAAATCCAGAAACTAATTGAGAGTTTTTTGTATACCTGGCAAATGAAAACTCAAACTCACTGAACGCACTAGGGAGATTCAGGACACCTTCTTGGCAGAACTCCTCCCCATAGCACAGAGCCATACAATTAGGAAGGGATCTGTAGCTCCCAACTTCTCCAACAAAGAGGAAGGGGTTGGGTCACATGAAGAGAAAGAGACTGGTTTGAGACTGATTATGAGGAATTGCTCATGCAATTATGGAGGCTGAGAAGTTCACGATCTGCCATCCTTAAGCTAGAATGCAAAATGTGCCCCCATTATAGAAAGCAGTATGAAGGTTCCTCAAAAAGTAAAACTATAACTATCATATGATCCAACAATCCCAGCTTGGTATTTATAAAAAACAAAACAAAACTGAAATCAGACTCTAAAAGATATCTCCACTCCCTCGTTCACTGCAACACTACTCACAATAATCAAGATATAGAAACAACATTAATGTCCATTGACAGATGAGTAAAGAAATGTGCTACATACATAGAATAGAATACTATTCAGCTTCAAAAACTATGGAAATTCTGCAATATGAAACCATATGGATGACCTTTGAGAAATTATGCTGAGTGAAATAAATCAATCACAGAAAGACACATACTATGTGATTCTGCTTATATAAGGTACTAAATTAGTGAAATTCATAGAATGAAAGAATGGAATGGTGGTTGCTAGGGTCTGGGGAAGGGTAAAATGGGAAGTTACTGACCAAGTTTCAATCAAGCAAGATGAAAAGGCTAATTTTTTTTAAGTTTAAGTGATGGACTTGAGCTGCTTTTAATTGCCTTTGGATCCTGAAAAGTTTTCTTATATTTTTTTATTTGGTATCAGGGATTGAAACTAGGGCACTTAAGCCACATCCCCAGTCCTTTTTATTTTTTATTTTGAGACAAACTCAAGACAAATTACATAGGGCCTGGCTAAGTTGCTGAGACTGGCTTTGAACTCACGATCCTCTTGCCTCAACCTCCTTAGCCTCTGGGATTACAGGTGTGTGCTACTGTGCCCACCCTGAAAAGTTTTCTTTTACTATGTCACTCTTCACTTGGGCCAAGCCTTTATACAGGTTATGAGCAGATCTAGATCCACACTCTGGGATGTTCAGGGAGGAGGATTTATTATCTACCCTGTCACTAATAACTCCATGATCTTGAATAACTTGCTTGAGCTACCCCAGTCTCCTCATCTACAGAACGAATGTGTCTTAGTCCATTCAGGCTGCTATAACAAGTAATGTCAATGCGTTGCTCACAGTTGTGGAGTTTGGAGGTTCAAGATCAGAATGCCAACACCATCAGATTGTGATGAGGGCGACAGCCAGCTTGCAGATTGCCAACTTCTAGTGATTTCCTATGTGGTGGGAAGAGGATCAGAGAGCTTATAAGGGCACTAATCCCTTTAATAAGGGCTCCAGCATCATGATCTAAGCACGCCCTAAAGGCCTCACTTCCTAATTCCATCACTTTGGGGGTTAGGATTTTAACATAAGAATTTAGGAAGGACACAAACATTCCATCCATCATAGAGTGAGTTGGAAGAAAGAGCTCTGTTGTCATGTTATGTCTAAAATCTGATGCTGTTTGTAAACTTTATTCTAGGCAGTCCAGGGACGATGATGATGGTGGTCTAATATTTAATAAATGTTTGTTATGTATCAAAACCTTTAAAAGCATCATCTCAATGGGTAAAAATCCATGCTTTTATTCTTGGGAACATAATCATGTAGGGAGTTCAAAGTCTCTAAGGGTGATGCCTGGCTTCTGGGGGCGGGAATCAAACACCAGGACAAATCACAAATGTAATTGTTCTTTCCCAAATTAGAGTTTCTCTGTGAATCCCAGCCCAGAGAATCCCCAGCTCACAGAACACTGTGGCGGCTTAGAGACACACCACAAGCCCATCAGCTTTTTAATTGCATTCTTGGATAATTGGCCTAGGATTAACTTGGTGTTCAACATTCAAGATTCTATTCCTTTTCACAGTGATGAGTCTGGCCACTGAGCCCTTTCTGCCCAAACCGCCATGCATTTGCAGCAGGGACTTGCCCTAGGACCCTTCCCCAGAGGACCTGAGACAAGGACAAGAATAAGGCAACTGGGAAGCCACAGAGAGGGTAGGAGTAGATGAATCAAAGCAGCTGGGTCAACAGTGTACTGGGAGGGCCCAGATATGAATCCACTCGTATCCTCAAGTAAGAATAGGCTCCTTTTAAAACCTGATCTTGAAATTGTTTTGAAGTTCTCAAAAGTAAGACATTCAGAATTCTACGGTGAGCCTCCATCACACAGCTTTAACAACTGACAATTTGCCAATCTTGTTTCATTTACACCAGCCCTTTCCTCCCTCACCTTTACCCCATCCCCCTACCGAGTATTAACAGCAAATCCCAGGCACAAAGAAAGTCATCTCACTTGAAAAGCCTTTCGTGTTTAGCTGGCTCCTATAAGGGGTTGAAAAGAAGCACCATGTTCAATTCTCAACTGTCTCCCCAGACCCCACATCATCAGATTTTTCTGCATTCCTTCCATCCTCTTTTCCATACCTTGCCCACAGATCACCCCTACAAAAAGCTCTGGCTACCTCTCCCTTCCTCCTCTTAGGGCCCCTGTCCCATTGAGAATCCTTCCTCATACTGAACCCTCAACATCTCCCTGAAGCCTTGTTCTTTTCTTCAACATAAGAAGCTGGCCAAGACTGTCCCATTGGAGAAAAGCAATTCCCCAACTGTTCATCCATACTAGATAAGACCCCTTTGTCTCACTTTCCCTTTCAGCCAGACCTCTTCAAGGAGTAATCTAAGCGTGGGGTTTCTGCCTCCTCTCTTCCCATCCACTCCTCAAGTAGCTTGATACTACCAGGTTTAATGATTTCCAATTTACTAAATCCAAATTGGCATTTCTCTGATATCATCCTGCCTATTTAAATGGATTTGCTTATCCTGATAACACAAATTCATTGTATAGAATTTGGGAAAGAAGGAAAGCAAATAAAATTTAAATTGACCACTAAATAAATCTCAAGTGATAAATGAATACAAATATAGGATTTTCTATTACTCAAGCATTTTGTAACCGTCATCAATTAACATAGAGCCTGATAAAAGTATTTTCTAAATCATGAGTGTTTTTCACCTACTAAATCATTAATTTCTTAACATTTTGATGGCTGTGTAGTATTCCATCATGTGAGCATATCATGATAAATTCCCTGTTGTTGGATATTTATTTCAACTTTTTAACATTATGAACAACTCCGGAATAAACATGCTCATAGATCCACACATGCATCACACATCCACATTGACTGTCTTACATTCTTTCTAGAAATCAACTTTGAAACTGGGCATGTTGATCTCTCCTGTTCCCCGGGTCATGATTGCACATGATCTTTGGGGAGTTATCTTTTCTCCATTCTCCTTGCTTTTCACCCCTTCCTGGCTGACCTTGGCTCTAGGCACAACTCAAGCAGCATCTGGTCTGCAGCTGACTTTCAAATCCTGGCCTCCAGCCAAGACCTTTCTCCTAAGTGTTGACTTGGGAGAGAGTTGTCTCCATTAGGAGGTTTCACAGGGACCTCAATGAACATGTTGGAAACTGAAGGCTGCACTGTCCATCCTCAGCCCCCAACACGCCTCAAACACCCCCTTGTATTATTGTCATTCCTTGGTGACCAGTGCTGCTGTAATTCCTGGTCACCCAAGCCCCCAGTCTGGGAATTGTCCTGGACTAATCCTCACCCAGTTGTGGACAAGCTTTTCAGTTTCCTTCTTTTAAATCTCTCTGCTGTCTCCTCTTCTCAGCCTCCACTGCTGCTGAGATAGTTGGGACCTTATTATCCCCTCTAAATTAATTAATCCCCCTTTAATTAATTAAGCTGTTCATTCTCTAACTCTGATTACAACCTACATTCCCTGCTTGAAATCCTTCCACCAGCTTTCCACAGCTTCATGGTTAGTTTCTGGACAGGGCAGATGCAGGGTCTTCTCTATCCTCTGTGCCTATTTCTTCAACCCTCTGTCTCCACTACTCTCCTTTCCACTGTAGGATCCACATATATCAGAACCCTTTATCCAATGTGCTTCAAATATTTGTTTACATTGTTTGCATCCCTCACCCCACTCAAGGACAGGGTGGTCTCATTGATCTCTGTCCTCCAACACAGAACACAATGAAATCTGAAGGAAAAAAAAGCCACTCCAGGGAAGATGTGTGTCTTCCCCAACTATGAGAGCTATGGTGATAGGAAGGAGATACACTGAGTGCTGTCTCCTGAAGAGTCTTCTCAGGGAGATAGGACCTCATTCATAGGATCCACCTGGTCTAGTCACCTGTGAGTGAAGGGATGGTTGGACACCCAAGGAATCTCCTGTATGTCCACCCCTCAAGGTGCCCAATCCAGTTATCCCAGAACAAGATGAGCCCAAGTCTCGGCATCTGTGAACTCCTGCATTGTTCATCTCTCTGGTAGTGAAATTCAATAACAAAGCACTCAATGAAATATGGCTTCACTCACCGTGATGTGAGAATAGGGGACAGGGGAGGAGGAACAAGAAGTTGAATTCTTTAGGGCCCATCAGGGACATAAGGACTTTAAAGTCCTCGTGGACATCATTTTCATAATTGCAAGCAAATGCCAGAGGGATAGAAGCTTACCTACTCCATGAAATTCCTCTTTGCAGCCCAGATGGCTTGAACTCTTTGCTCTGCATGCATAGGAGGGAACCACACAAATGTATTAGATCCAGAGCAAGGTCCGCCAATGAGGGCCTGCTGTCCAAATCTATCCACCATCTGTTTTGTATGGCCCATGAACTAAGAAATGCTTTTCACATTTTTTAATAAGTGAGAAAACAAAGGAATACTTCAAATATCAATGCCCATAAATAAAGTTAGATTGGAACAAAGCCATAACTCATTCACTTACATGTTTTCCTCTGGTAGATTTCACACTACAATGGCAGAGTTGAATGGTTATCGCAGAAACCATCTGAGCTTCAAAGTCTAAAATATTTACAAGCAGGAACTTGCTGGAAAAGTTTGTTTTTCTCTGACCTAGAGCACCCAAGGCTTGTGAGTTACAGAGAGAGAAAAATGCAAAAGTGAAGGCCAGTTAAGATTAGATGAGAGCAATGCTTCCTTTATTGCATCCAATAATTCACATTCTTCACTTTTATCTTTTTTCCTAAAATATCACATTAGTTGTAACACTTAACAATACTTCAAAAAAATCATTACGGACATTAGTATTTATTTCCTTGTTTCCATACATATAAAGACATAGATCTATTTTTCACTTTTTTTTTTATACCAGGGATTGAACCCAGGGGTGCTTTTCCACTCAGTAACCTCCCAACCCTTTTAAATTTTTTTTTTTTTTTTTTTGAGACAAGTTCTCACTAAGTTGCTTAGGGCCTCACTAAGTTGCTGAGGCTGATTTTGAACTTGCAATCCTCCTGCCTGAGCCTCCCAAGCCATTGGGATTACAAGCATGAGCCACTGCAACCAGCTTATTTTTTACTTTTAACAACGCAAATACAGTGACCTAACTTTTTAAAAACTCAAATAGTGGCAGACAGAGGGCTTATAATTTAGCAAGAGTCCTTTGTCATGAAATGCATGCCTAAAGCATCAGCGACTTCAGAGACTAGGCAGGAGGATCACAAGGTCCCATTCAGCCTTGGCAATTTAGCAAGACCCTGTCTCAAAATAAAAAATGAAAAGGGCTAGAGATGTGGCTCAATGGTAAAGCACCCCTGGATTCAATCCCCAGCACCAAAAGAAAAAAAAATAGTCTTTGTCCCACTTCTCCCCATCTCTTCATTGAGAAAGGTAAGCACTTATTAAGTTTTTTAGAGTTATGTATCTATTTCTGCTGGTAGTTACTTATCTAAAAATTGCTCTTTCTTGACTGATCAGTTTGAATGTATCTAAAACATATTATGACAGATGAGGATGGATCTTGCAAATGCCTTCCTCCCAAGGTGGAGGTAATCGCACAGTTTTTAATTAACTCAATAGTCAGTGTTTAATCAGGGTTATGTTAAGTATTATTCACCACAAGCACAGGAGGTGGTCCATGGTTCTCTTTCCATCTTCTCCTTCTTTGTGTTCCTTCCCAAGCATTTGAAAGTTTCAGGAGTGGAACTCTGTGTGCCAAAACCATCTCAGTTCTAGGTCTCCAATAATGGTCTTCCCCGAACTCAGTACACTGCCAATTATCAGAGCAATTACATATCTATAAGGCACATTATGCACAGACGTTTCTTCTAAAAGATGTTGCTTTTCCATATCACAGAAACCCAGGTTTGAACATCCCTTCCAAGTCGTTAATCTTCAGAGTAGCTTTTACAGAGGGCAAAGCTTGAGCCTTGCTTCCAATCCTGAGGCAAAGAGCAGAGGTGAAGCAAAGGGTGAAGAAGCAAAGGGTGAAGCAGACCCTGTGCATCCCTCGCTGGGTCTGCTTGCAGAATTGATCAAATAACAAATTCTCTGCTCCAGTCTCTAAAAGTAAAAGAGAGGCAAGAATGCCTCGGCTCTTGGTCATCTGTATCTGCAGACGAGATGCTATGAACCAACCAAATGCTCCCACACAACCTCAAAACTTTGCTCAGTGCACACCAAAGAGATAAAAGGGGACAGTGGATCCGAATCTGACCTACCACCATGTGGAAAGATGCAAAAAATTACAAGCAAGCCCTAGGTGACCATCTTACATGCTTTAGGTTTAGAGTTGTCTTATAAACAACAGCCTTCTTGTGACAGACAATGCACAATGAATAACTGTGTATACAAATGTCACTTTTGCACATATGTATGGGGGGATAAATTTCCCAAAGTAGAATTATTAAGGCAAAGGATATATGGATTTGTTGTTTTAAATGGTACATACACATGCACACACACACACATGTATGCACTTTTAGAATGGATCTTTGTTTATACTCCATCTATGATTTCTAGATCCAAAATGCTCATGACTTCATAACTAAAATTAAATTGTATCTTCTATGCATCTTGTGCACTAATTCTTCTAGGTTAAATGGGGATTGATTTTGCCTAAATTATATGTCTTACTGAAGCACTTTTCCATGCTACATTTGCCTGGAGACCGTCCCTTCTAATTGCACCTGCTATCCACCACCATTGTGTCAGCCCTCACATTATTGTTTACATCCCCTCTGCTCCAGGGGCATCCTCCAAACTGGTGTTTCCAACCTCCTCAACTCCAACCCCTGCAGCTCTACCTCCAGCAGAAATGATGGCTTATAACAAAGACAGATCCACCCTGGCCTCAATGTAGAACAATAAGACTTGTGGCCCCACAGGAGGAGCCAGGCCACACACCAGCATTCCTCAGATGACCCTGGCCAGTGATAAGCAGAAGAAATCTGCTTGTTTCTCAGAGGGAGAGGTGGAGAGGGTCCCTTCTTGCAGAGATTACTTCTACTTAAAGAAAATGAAATTATTTTTCATTTAACTGTACTGAGAAAAGGTAAATTTCCTGATTTAGATAACAATCCCTTTAAGAAACGACTTTAGCAAAAGTCTTCCAGTCTGCCTGTAGCCAGAAAATCCTCTTAGGAAAATACTGTCAGAGCCAGGTGTGGTGGCACATGTTTCTGGTCCCACTACTTGGGAGGCTGAGGCAGGAGACACAATTTCAAGACCAGCATCTTCAACTTAGCGAGACCCTGTCTCAAAAATAAAAAAGGCTGGGGATGTAGTTCACTGGTAGAACACCCTGGGTTCAATCCTCAGTACTAAAAAACAAAACAAAACAAACAAAAAATCTTTTGTGCTAGGGATTTGCTCTATAGTAGAATGCATGCTTAGCCTGTGAAAGACCCTGGGTTAGATGCCCAACATCAAAAAAGTGAAAAAGAAATGTGTATATATTGCCTCAACTCCACAAGTGGTGTTCCTAGAAGTTCTGCCAGCTTTGTCAAAAATAGAAGTCTGGTGGGCTGGGTTTGTGGCTCAGTGGTAGAGCACTTGGCTAGCCCATGTGAGGCACTGGGTTCAATCCTCAGCACCACATATAAATAAATAAATAAAATAAAGGTATTGTGTCCATCTACAAGTAAAAAATAATTTAAGAAAAGAATCTGTAAAGTGTGATGAAGTTGAGGATGAGTGGTATGGGTAGAAAGGAACTCTTGGTGGGTGCTGTGTTCAGCAGAAGAGTAATCAAGACCTAGGTGGACAGTGAATCTACATAGGTGATATGATCGTATAGAACTTGATGTATACACAGTGAGCACAAGTATAGCTGGGCAAATCTGAATATTGCTATATTGTTTCAATGTCAATATCCTGGTTGTGATACTGCATCCTCGTTTTGCTAATAGTTAGCATTGGGGAAAACCTGCAAAGGTACACAAGTGATTTCTATGTGGTCTTTCTTACCACTTACATGAAACTACAGTTCTCAAAATTGTCCCTGTGAAAATGTGAACCTTCTGAGATAAATGAGGTGCAAAAGTACCCACCCTCAGCTAAAAGAAGAAATTAATTTATATGCAGTAAAAATTTTAGCTATAAGACAGTTAAGATATCAGAGGACAGCTATTCCTTGAGGGGGTAAAGGAGAGGTAAATAGTTTATCTGTTGCTCATTAGGAGAGGAGAAGAGGAGGGGCTTTTTGTTCCAAGAACTTCCTACTTAGAATCCTGTCCTTTGTAAATAGAGATGTCTACTGCAGCATTATTTATAATAGCAAACTGGAGACCATTTAAAATTCCTTAATTATGAAAATATTTGGTGTATGCCATGAAAACCGTTTAAATAAAGCTATAAGATATAAGATGCCAAGATAGAAGCTGGGCACAGAGGCACATATTGATGATCTCAGTTACTCAGGAGGATTGCAAGTTCAAGTCCAATCTGGGCAACTTAGTGAGACTTTGTCTCAAAAAATAAAATAAAAAGGGCTGGGGTGTAACTCAGGGGTAGAGTGTCGTCCACCTTGCATGTGTGAGGCCCTGGGTTCAATTCCCAGTACTGCCAAAAAAAAAAAAAAAAAGAAAGAAAAAGATACCAAGATGGGGAAGGGGAAGTTTTGTGGGCTTTAGGATCTCTAAAATATTATAGTTACACCAAAAAGAAGGGGCCAAACACAGGAAGAGCAGACATCATGGTATTACTAGTGAACTCCAGGGCTGGGAATATAGCTTAGTGGTAACGAACTTGTCTAGCATGTGTGAGGTCCTGAGTCCAATACTCAAGCATCACAAAAACAAACAAACATATCAACTAATGAACTCTAAAAAGAAATCTGAGACATCCTGGGAAAAGGTCAATGTAGAATGAGGGTATGATATTAAGTAATCATTGTGAATTTTAGGGGTTGTGATAATGCATGGGGGTTTTTATTTTTAAATCTTTGCTCTTTATCTGTAGGTGATACATACTGGAGTAAATACAGATGAAATTATGTCTGAATGGATTTGCTTTATTTAAATACTCCAAAAGTGTGTATACATTATTTGCACAATTTAAAAAGTAAGTTAAATAAAACAAGTATCGATAGTCATTATTTATGGACTATACAATTGTGTAACTAGACTCTTTCTTTTTACTTTACTATATATTTTAACTTTTCTATGATGAACAACTATAAAAATAGAAGTAGGGTAGAGTGGAATATGTTTAGAAAAATCAGATCAGAGAAATAAATTATTTATACACAGGTAATTGCAGCACTGATTATATTAATTTGGAGACAGTCCCTTTTAAGGGGCAATTTACCTTTAGACTTATCAACTGAGTGGTTGCAGATGCCCTGAACATGGATGCAGGAACTGATTGCTTACACGGTCCACACAGCTGTTCTCCTGCCCAGTTGCTTAGGAATAAGGCTAGTAGTCTTGGTTTCCTGATGGGCAGGTTTTACTGATCTGAATAGTTGTATCTTACACTAGTAGTTTCCAACTGAAGGAGCTCACAGAATATCCAGGATGATTTTTTTTTCAAAATACAATTACTGAATAAGTCTCCACAGGGTAAGGACATGTGTATTTTTTAAAGTTCCCTAGGTGATTCAGAAAGACATATGTGGACAAAAGTCTTTCACTTAAATAAACATGTGTGAGTACGACTGTATATGCCTTAAATATTTTTGGAAGAATATGGGAGGTGGTAAAGTGGTGGCTTTGGGAAGGGGAACTGACTGGCAGAAACAGAGAGAGAGACCATTCACTGTACATCCTTTTTATTTTTAAAAATTTTATGCAGGCCGGGCTTGGTGGTGCATGTTTATAATCCCAGCAGCTTGGGAGGCTGAGGCAGGAGGATCTAGAGTTCAAATCCAGCTTCAGCAAAAGCAATGCACTAAGCAACTCAGTGAGATGCTGTCTCTAAATAAAATACAAAATAGAGCTGGGATGTGGCTCAGTGGTCAAGTGCCCCTAAGTTCAATCCCCAGTACAAACAACAACAAAAAAATTATGCAGGTGCATATATTACATAATTACATGAAGTGAAAGAAAACCAAATTTTAAAACAGGCTTTGCTTTAGGCACTCAGCTCACCAGATTCACTTTTCTTTTGCCAAAAGGGTCAAAGTTCTGCAAAGTGGACACTATTTTTTTTTTCCAGATATTCTTTGCTAAAAAAAAAAAAAAGTTCACAGAAAGCATCTAATAATGCATCTTACATTCCCATAATTATAGAAACTTCTCCCCATTGTAGAGTCATATATTCTACCATTACAAAGTACATAAAAGCAACCTACGCAGAGAACACAAGGGTTTTCATTTTGCAATAAAGGTAAAGCATTTCACAAATTCAAACTACACTGAGATTTCATTTCACCCCAGTCAGAATGGCAATTATCAAGAACACAAGCAACAATAATTGTTGGCGAGGACGTGTGGGGAAAGGTACAGTCATATGTTTGCTGGCAAGACTGCAGATTGGTGCAACCACTCTGGAGAGCAGTATGGAGATTCTCAGAAAACTTGGAATGGAACCACCATTTGACCAGGTTATCCCTCTCCTCGGCATATACCCAAAGGATTTAAAATCAGCATACTACAGTGACACGGTCACATCAATGTCTATAGCAGCTCAGTTCACAATAGCTAAATTACGTAACCAACCTAATGCCCTTCAACAGATGAATGGATAAAGAAAATGTGGTATGTATACAGAATGAAATATTACTCAGCAATAAAGAAGAATGAAATTATGGCATTTGCCAGCAAATGGATGGAACTGGAGACTATCATGCTATAATTGAAATAAACCAATCCCCCCCAACCAAAGGCTGAATGTTTTCTATGATATGTGGATGCTTATTCACAATAAGGGGGTTGTTTGGGGAAGAATAGAAGTACTTTGGATGAGACAAAGGGGAATGAAGGAAGGGAGGGGGAATGGAAATGGAATCAGTTGGACATTACTATCCTATGTGCATATATCCTATGTGCACAATCATTGTAATTCTACATCATGTACAACCAGGAGAATGAGAAGTTATACTCCATGAATGTATAATATGTCAAAATACACTCTACTATCATGTGTAACTAATAAGAACAAATAAAAAAAATAAAAAAACAGGGGTTGGGGTTGTGGCTCAGTGGTAAAGGGCTTGCCTAGCACATGTGAGGCACTATATTCAATCAGCACCACATAAAAATAAATAAATAAAATAAAGGTGTTGTGTTCATCTACAACTAAAAAAATTTAAAAAAAATAAAAACAACAGGAAAAGTAAAGCATTTTATTAAGAATCTCTGATGATAGTAGTTGTCTGGCTTGCTTGGGAACAGAAATGGCAATAAAGTTTTCCTTAATATCTTTTTGTCCTGTTTGAATTTTGTGCTAAGCACATGTCCTACCAGTTTAAAAAAAAAATTAAAAATACAAACATTATTTCAGTGTGATCAAAGGGAACTACCAAGCGACCAAGACAATTCTATTGTAAAATTACTCCCAGCAGTGCCTCTGAGTTCAAAGGTCAAAGCTGACTGTGTACATCTTCAAAAGTGTGAGGCACAGACTAACAGGTCAACTGGAAAAGATTAACCAGCTCCACGGTGACCTAGAGGTGATCCAGTGGGCTGGGCCTGTTGGTCAATCAAAAGACCAACAGAGTCAAGGAACCTTGGCCCTTTAACCCAGTGGTGGGTGATGCAAATCATTTAATCCTCCAACTTGCTTATAAAATGGAAATATTTCTCCTCAAAACAACAGGTTGAGTGTTGGGTGTATATCATCACTACGTTGTTGTAGGATCCCTTTAGGTGGTAAAGGACTCAATAACACATGCATGCAAGGGAGTGCCTGGGACACAGTGGTTGACAGCTGTGATGAAGGTGGTGGTGCTGCAGCTGATGATGGTACATCATTAAACGGAAGATTCAGACCCCGTCCTCCACAAAAACTAAAATTATCAGTTCTCAAGGCTGAGGTGGTGGCTCAGGGGTAGAGCACCTGCCTAGAATGTGCAAGGCACTGGGTTCGATTCTCAGAACCACGTATAAATAAATAAAATAAAGGCTCATTGACAACTGAAAAATATGTATTTTTTTAAATTATCCTCAGGACTCAGGGTTTATTTTTTATTTTAATTTTTTTCTAATAGTATTCTAGTTAAAAGGCAATGGGAACTCATTGTTGACCTATCTAGATTTCATGAGCACAAGACATGTTTCATTTATCATTATTTTTAAATATTAAATTTTTATGGATATTCTGTTAAAATATTCAAGCATTGGGAGATGGAAGACGGCACAGTGGGGGAGAGCTGCATTCGAAGCTTCCCCACGGAGTGGAAACCAAGCAGTCCATGTATAGCTTCTCAGAGAGGTGACTGAAAGAGGGATTTCACTAAAATTTAATAATGGACACTCAAAGCAGCCTGAGGACTCAAAAACTTGGGCACAATAAACAAAGAAGAAAGAAAACATCAGAGCCAACCCAGGGGATGTAGCCAGTAGGAATTCACCTCAGGGGCGGGAGGGGGACACAGCTTTGGTACAGCAAAACCTGAGATCAAAAATACTGCATGGTATAGAGATACCTCAGAAAACTGGGAATGAATGCACCATTTGACCCAGCTATCCCTGTCCTTGGTTTATACTGAAAGGAATTAAAATCAGCATACTACAGTGACACAGGCACATCAATGTTTATAGCAGTTCAATTCACAATAGCTAAACTATAGAACCAACCTAGATGCCCTTCAATAGATGAATGGATAAAGAAAATATGGTACATATGCACAATGGAATATTCTTCAGCCTTAAAGAAGAATGAAATCATGGCATTGATGGAACTAAAGACTATCTCATGCTAAGTGAAATAAGCCAATCCCAAAAAAACCAAAGGCGAATGTTTTCTCTGATAAGTGGATGCTGATCCCTAGTGGGTTGGGGGCCGGGGTGGAGGTAGGGAAGAATGAAGGAACTTTGGTTTGTGTAGCAGGGACTCAGGGGAGGGGTGAGGTTGTGGGGATGGGAAGGACAGTAGAAAGAGACAAACATTATTTCCCTAGATGCATGTATGATTATACTAGTGGAGTGATCCTGAACCATGTACAACCAGAAGAATGAGAAGTTGTGCTCCATTTGTGCACTATGTCAAAATGCATTCTACTGTAAAATTAATTAATAATAAAAAAAAATACTGGGTAATCTTAGCTAATCCAGAGGCTGCATTGTGCACTAGGGCTTGAAAAGCGTACTCTGTTTCTCCACTGGCCACAGAGAGCAGAGGCAGGAGCCATCCTGGGGCCATCTCACTGCAACTCCAGCTGCAGGAGACAGGAATTAAGAGTAAACACTGCCACACTATCCCAGTAGGCGCCTGTAACCTAGGCTGGGCCTGGTGAATGACAGTGAGTCAGGTGCAGTGTAGACTGTACCCAGAGGGATTCGAATCAGAAGGGCAAAAGGGAGCCCCACTTGATTCTCTTTTGTTTCTGGGAGCTAACATTAAGAGCTGAAATGGCCCCAGAATCTAAGCAGGGGGAGACTTATACACTCAGGGACTAAGCCCAGGAGGGTGGTGCTCCTGGGCAGCAGCAATGAGTGGAGGATCACCATTGGATTTCCTGAGAATTTCACCCACATCAGAGACAGATACTGTCCTGCCCTAGGGGTGGTCTTTCTAGTCTCTCCAAAGAAGGCTCCACCTAACAAAGCCCCAGAGATCTGATTAGAACTAAGCCCCACCTGCTGGAACACCCCTCACAGAAGGCTGCAGGAGCAGTGTCCTGGGAGTGCACCAAACTGGTCCAAATGGACAAAATGTTAACTGACAGAACTTCCTAACCCATCCCACCTCTTACTGATGAGAAGGGAAGCTGAATCTTACATACAACCAGCTTGACTCTTAGGCCGCTTCAACTGGCAGCACCGAAAGTAACACAAAAACAAGAAGGGCTTAACAACCCCACCCCTTGCTTATCAGTACATAATTTAAGAAGAATTGGAAATAAAGACTGCTGGACCTAGATGGTGACAACCCAATCTGGTCAACCATTTTGACCAGTCAGTGTAGATGGTACCTTCATTCTTCATTAACATTTTTAAATTTTAACTTTTTATTCTTTCATTTATTTATTTTTGGTACTGGAGATTGAACCCAGAGGCACTCAACCACTGAGCCACATTTCCAGCCCTTTTTCATATTTTATTTAAAGTCAGGGTCTTGCTGAATTGCTTAAGGCCTCACTATGTTGCTGAGGCTGCCTTTGAATTCATAATCCTCCTGCCTCAGCCTGCCAAGCTGCTGGGATTACAGGCCTGGGCCACGGTGCCCAACTTTTTATTCTTTCTGTGTGTGGGAGTGTGTGTGTGTGTGAATTCTAGCTGTGCTGGTTGGTTCAGGGACATGTAGACACACACTTATTATTTTCCTCTTATTTTTAGCATTTTTTCAAATATAAGTATTTTTTCCTAGCATCTTCTTTGAGAATTTAGGGCTTGGGGGTTGTATATTTTGATCTGGTTTTGTATTATTTTCATGTTTATTTTTCTTATCTTCTCCTGCTAGTGGCCAAATTCTATTGTTCTCTCTCCCTCTCTCAAATATTTTGCTTCTTCTATTTTCCTCCTTTCCATATAAACATCACCGGCTACATCTCTTCTGCATTCTCTGTTCACTTTTTGAAACCATAAACTCTTTAATTTCCTAACACATTAACTGTATTTTTACCATCTTTCAGACCTGATTGATTTATATAACTCCTGCCCCCATCATTAATGCTAATACAGTCATTACTACTGTGGATGATATAATTGACACCTGCTGTTTGCTTTAAAGCCATATCTAGTTCATGACTATTGTTTTCACTGTTGACAATTGCTGGACTCATAATTCCTGTTTATTGGTGGTAATTAATGTTGAAGATATCATAGGAGGAAATGGGTATTTACTTCAACATGGTGTATTGTTTGCACCGGTTATCACTATTGTTTATTTTGCCCCATTCAATGTGGTGCTGGGAACCTACAGGGACGTCCCAGATTAGAGACTTTGCTGATGAATTAAATATTCCCTGACATTATTTCAACTTAAAGAAGTAAGGAGGCCAAAGCCCCAAACCAACAAAAGGGACACAAGAATAACTTTCAGAGCATGAACTCAGGTCCCACCCCTTGACATCAACTTAGACAGAGAAGTCCCAGAACAAATAAGACAATTATACAGAAAAAGACATCTGCAACAAAAGAAAAAAAAGAGGTAGGGGAATCCACTTGAGAAAACAGGCAAAAAAAATTTCCCCCCAAATCCACAATCCCCAAGAAAGGATCCTACCAATAGTGAGGTTGACAAAAGTCCAGAGAAAGGTTATAAAAAACTGATTATCAAAATGTTCAGTGAACTAAAAGATCTGAGGAAGTTAAGAGAGTAATTACAGAAGATGTTAAGACCATTTTAATAAAGAAATAGAAGTAGTGAAAAGAAACCAAGCAGAACTCCTAGAAATGAGAGACACAATCAATCAAAAACTTACTTGAAGGCACTACTAACTGGTTAGAATATGTAGAAAATAGATCCTTACCCCTGAAGACAGAACCTCATGCCCTGAAGACGGTCTATGATCTTGAACACTCAGAATGCAATAAAGGGGAAAAAATTATAGAACGTGACGAGAATATACAAGAACTCTGGGACAAAATTAAAAGAATTGCTGGCATAGAAGAGAACATGGAGATACAAACCAAAGGCATGAAGAACATTTTCAATGAGATAGTCACAGAAAGGTTTTCCTGTATCAGAAACAAGATAAACATCCATATACAAGAGGCATACAGAACCCCAAATAGACTTAGTCAAATAAGAAGCTTGCCAAAACATATCATGATCTAAATGCCTAACACAGAAATTAAGGAAAGAATATTAAAAGCCACAAGAAAGAAACATCAGGTCACATTTCAAGGCAAATGAAAAAGGCTCACTTCTGATTTCTTAGTCTAGACCCCAAAATCAAGAAGCATCTGGAATGAGATATTCTAGGCCTAAAGGAAAAAACTGCCAGCCAAGATTACTATACCCAGCAAAGCTCAGTTTCAAATTTGAGGGGGAAAGAAATACTTTCCACAATAAGAATAAATTAAAAGAATCATGAGTACCAAGCCAGCACTACAAAGAAAATTTAAAGACAAACTACACACAGAGGGACTAAAAAACAATTCCCAAAGCTCCCAAACAGAGTAATTTCAATAGAAGAATAATCCACAAAGTGAGAATCAAGACAAGATAAAATATAGCAAAAAACAAAAAGTTTAAAAAGACAGGAAATCACAAACACATATCTATACTAATGCTGAATGTTACTGGTCTTAACTCTTCAATTAAAAGACAGATTAGCAGAACGGATCAACAAACAAGACCCAAATATGTGCTGTTTACAAGAGACTCATAGTCAAAAACATCCACAGGCTGAAGGTAAAAGGAAGGCAAAAAATATTTCATACATATGGACCAAGAAAACAAGCAGAATTTGCTAGTCTCATATCTGACAAAGTAGATTTTAAGCAAAAATCAACCAGAAGAGACAAAGAAAGCCACTACATCTTAGTAACGAAAACAACCCAAGAATATACAATGATAGTATGCCCCAAATTTATGCCCCAAATGCAAAAGTACCCAATTACATGGAAAAAAATACTCCATGATATTAAATCCCACATAGACCCCCAATGCAATAATAATTGATGATTTCAATACACCCTTATCACCAATAGACAGGTCATCAAAACACAAAATCAATAATGTCATCTTCAACCTAAACAACAAATCAAATGGACCTAACAGATATCTATAGAATATTCCACCCCCCAAAAAAAGCTTAATTTACCTTCTTCTCAGCTGCACATGGAACTTTTTCCATAATAGATCACATTCTAGGCTACAAAGCAAATCTTAGCAAATGCAAAAAATAAACTGATAATTCCATGTAACCTATCAGATCATAATAAAATTAAGTTAGAAATCAACAGCAAGAAAAATAATAGAAGCCACGTAAACACATGAAGATTGAACAGCATTCTCTTAAATGAAGAATGGATCAAAGAGTAAATGAGAATAGAAATCAAGAAATTCTTAGAACTGAACAAGAACAGAGATACAACATATCAAAATCTCTGAGACAGTACGAAATCAGTTCTAGGAGGAAAATTTATAACACTAAGTGCCTACATTAAAAAATTAAGAGATATAACAAATAAATAAGCTTATGTTCTACCTTAAGTCCTTAGAAAAAGAACAAACTAGCCCCAAAGCCAGTAGAAACCAAAATAATTAAGATTGAAGCCAAAATCAATGAAATTGAGAATAAGAAAATAATACATAGGATCATTGCAACAAAAAGTTGGTTCTTTGAAAAGATAAATAAGATTGACAACCCCTTAGCCAAACTAACTAAAAGAATGAGAAGACACAAATCAACAAAATGAGAGATGAAAGAGGAGATATCACCACAGACTCTTCTGAAATTTAGAAGATTATCAAAACCTATTTTGAAAATTTATACCCCAATAAACTGGAAAATCTGGAAAACGCTGAAAAATTTCTAGACACATATGACCTACTCAAATTGAATCAGGAAAATATAGAAAACCTATACAGACCAATATCAAGTAATGAAATTGAAACAGCAATTACAAACCTTCCAAAAAAAGAAAATCCTAGGACCTATGTATTCTCAGCACAGTTCTACCAGACCTTTACAGATAAACTAAAACCAGTCTTTCTCAAATTATTCCATGAAATTGAAAGGAAGGGAACACTCCCTAAAACATTTTATGAAGCCAGTATAATCCTGATACCCAAACCAGACAAAGACACATCAAGGAAAGAAAACTACAGACCAATATCCTTGATAGACATGGATGCAAAAAATCCTTAATAAAATATTAGCAAACTGCATTCCAAAACACATGAAAAAGGTAATACACCATGGTCAAGTGAGTTTCATTCCAGGGATGCAAGTTTTGTTGAATATACACAAATCAATAAATGTTACTCACCACTTAAACAGAATTTATGACAAGTATCATCATCATCTCAACAGATGCAGAAATCAGCTTTCCCACTCATGTCAAAAACACTGAAAAAGTTAGGGATGGAAGAACTTACCTCAACATCATAAATTCCATTTATAACAAACTCAAAACCAACCTTATACTAAATGGGAAAAAACTAAAAGTATTTCCTCTAAAATAAGGAACAAGACAAAGTGGTCCGCTCTCAGCACTTTTATTCAATATAGTCCTCAGAACACTAGCCAGAGCAATCAGGCAAGAAAAGAAAATCAAATGGATACAAAGAAAAAGTCAAAGTATCTCTTTTTGCTGATGATATGATCCTATATCTATAATTCAAAAACTCTATCAGAAGATTTCTAGAGCTTATACATGAGTTTATCAGATAGCAGGATACAAGATCAACCATAAACCAGTAGCATTCCTATAATCCAACAGTGATATAGCCAAGAGAGAAATCAAGAAAACCATCCCATTCACAATAACCTCAAAATAAATAAATAAAATACTTGGGAATTAATCTAACCAAGGAGGTAAAATTATAGAACACTGAAGAAAGGAATTGAAGAAGACCTTAGAAGATAGAAAAACATCCCATGTTCTTGGACAGGTAGAATTAATATTGTCAAAATGGCCATGCTACCAAAAGCAATATACAGATTCAATGCAATCCCATCAAAATACCAATGACATTCTTCACAGAATTAGAAAAAAAAAAAAACTATTCTTAACTTCATTTGGAAGAATAAAAGGCCCAGAATAGCCTAAGCAAATATTAAGCAAGAAGAGTGAAGCAGGAGGCATCACAATACCTCATCTGAAATTATACTACAGAGCTATAAAAACAAAAACAGCATAGTATTGGAATCAAAGTAGATATGAAGACCACTGGAACAGACGACACACAGACAAATCCACATACCTATAGCTGTCTGATATTTGATAAAGGTGCCAAAAAATATATCTTGCAGAAAAGATGGTGCTGAGAAAACTGGGTAGCTACATGTAGGAAAAAGGAAAATGGACCCCTATCTCTCACCCTGCACAAAACTCAAATCAAAATGGATCAAAGACTTAGGAATTAGACCACAAACTTTACAAGTGCTAGAAGGAAACACAGGATCAACTCTTTATCATACAAGTGATGGCACTGACTTCCTTAACAAGACCCTCAAAGCACAAGAAATAAAACCAAGAATCAATAAGTGGATGCCATCAAACTAAAAAGCTTCTACACAGCAAAGGAAATAATTAAGAGGGTGAAGAGAGAGCTACAGAATTGGAGGAAATCTAGGCCAGTTACTCCTCTGATAGGGGAGTAATATCCAGAAAATAATAGTAATAATAATAACAACAACAACTCATTCAATAAATGGGTAAAAGAATGAAAGAAACTTCTCAAAAGAAAAAACACAAATGGCCAACCAAATATATGAAAAAAAAATGTTCAACATCACTAGCAATCAGGGCAATGCAAATCAAAACTACACTAAGATTTCATCAAGTTCCAATTAGAATGGCAATGATCAAAAATACAAACAATAATGAATGCTGGTGAGGTTGTGGGGGGAAATGTACAGTTGTACATTGTTAGTGGGACTGCAGACTAGTACAACCACTCTGGAAAGCAGTATGGAGATTCCTCAAATAACTAAGGCTAGAACTGCCATATGACCCAGCTAACCTACTCCTTGATAGTTTCCCAGAAGATCTAAACTTGGCATACTACGGCGATATAGCCACCCCAACGTTTTTAGCAGCACAATTCACAATAGCTAAATTGCAGAATCAATCCAGATGCTCATCAATAGATGAAGAGATTAAGAAATACACATGCACAATGGAGTTCTACTATGCAGTCATAAAAAAAGAATAAAATTATAGCATTTGTCATATTGGATGACAAATGGATGGAAGTGGAGAGTATATGCTAAGTGAAATAAGCCAAACTCAGAAACTCAAATCTCAAATGTTTTCTTTCATATATGAAAGCTAGAGTAAAATAAAGGAAAGGGGGAGGGGAAGGATGGGATAACATAAAGAACCAATAATATAAATTAATAGATGTACAAAAGGAAGTCTGGTAGAGTATCGGAAGGAGAATGGGAGAGGAGAGGGAGGATGGGAAGGAAAAAGGGGTGAGCATGAACTGAAATTTATTTCCATGCATGTATGAATTTGTTGGGATGAACAACTACTATGTATAACTATAAGCTCTAATAAATAAATTTAAAAATATTCAAGCCTTGATATAGAAGTTACCCCCACATACATACCCCTCCAGAAAGGTGATTCTGATAAATGTTAAGCAAAAAGTAATCAGATAAGATTTCAATAAGGGCTTCAAGTTCACATGCTCCTTGCTCCCGGGCAAATTGGCTTTCAGAAATACCTAGAAACAAAACTCAAGAGAAATTTTGGTCTGAGACTAGTTGCTCTTGGTTAGAGGCACTTCCTAAATGACCAGTATAAAAAAATTCTGTCCCTGCTATTCAAAATGATTTTAAGTTGATTTTTATTTATTAGCTTTTCTTTTCTCTATTCAGTTTACCCTCTGTGTTAGAAGTCAAATGGCCCTGCAAGAAGAAAAATCTCCATAAAAAAGTTTACCAGTCAAGATAGAACATGACTATAAAAATCAGTATATGGGCTGGGGATGTGGCTCAAGCGATAGCGTGCTCGCCTGGCATGCGTGCGGCCCGGGTTCGATCCTCAGCACCACATACAAACAAAGATGTTGTGTCCGCCAATAACTAAAAAAGAAATAAATATTAAAAAATTCTCTCTCTCTCCTCTCTCTTAAATAAATAAATACATTTAAAAAAAAAAAAAATCAGTATAGCCAGGCGCGGTGGTGCACACTTGTAATCCCAGCAGCTCAAGAGGCTGAGTCAGGAGAATCACGAATTCAAAGTCAGTCTCAGAAACTTAGCGAGGCCACTAAGTGAGACCCTGTCTCTAAATAAAATAAAAAATGTGGCTCGGTGGTTGAGTGCCCTGAGTTCAACTCGAGTATCAAAAAAAAAAAAAATCAGTATCATCACACATATACTAGGAAAACCCACAATAAGACAAATCAGGAGGCGAAGATTTTGTTTATCTATTTGTTCAGCACATTTTCAAATGTGAGAGGATTCAGGAAGAGAGAAAAGAAACTCCCATCTTAAAGTCAGGGCAAAAATCAACAGCCTGAGGAAGTTTCCAACATGGTCTAGGATTTCATCACAGGACTCCCTCAACCCAGCCTCAACAGTCGTCATGCCTTGTTCCCCTGGGCAGCACAGTCAGTTCCAGAAGCTAAAGGATTTCTCAGAAGGTCACAGTTGTGGACACATTGCTCAAAGCAAACAGTAGAATGTAGAAATGAGAGAAAAAGCAGATAGATGTATCAGGACTATCCTACCAGGAGTCACAGCTGCCCAGCTGGGAAGAAGAAAAAAATAACTGCTTAAGTACAAGACCTGGGATGTCACTTCCTCCGTATACCACATCAACCAGAATCCCATTTTCTTACTCAGAGGGTCATGGAAATGTAACAGAACAAGTCAGAGGTGTGAAAAACCAAGCATTCCTACCGTCCAACCCGCATCTTGGAATTCCCCAGGGACAGGCACTCAGTGTGATGTCAAGTCTTGTAGGGTTCATCATTTCCAGTTCTATAATGACCCTTCCACAGGTTTAACCAAAATCTCAGGAGCCCAGGTACCCTCCACGCTGAAGCCAAACAAGCCATTTGGTAGATGTTTTAAAACTGAAGCCTGCCAGAGAAAAACAGAATGAACTCTATTTCATACCTGGGGATGCATCTGAGTTCCAAAGGAAAGCTAAGTTCAAGCTGAAAACAGACCCAGACCCCACCTAAGCTAGCTCAGAGGCTAGAGTGTCACTTTATTTGGACAGCCACAGACATTCTGGCAGTGGACATGTTTGGGGGCTCCTCCAAAAGCTAATGATCAGAAAAACTAAGGAGAAAAATGGGAGGGAGGGGTCAGGAAGAGAGTGTTTAAGATTCTTAAGAGACTTAAGAAACAGGCCAACCAATGACAATGTATGAACCCCATTGTACCTTGATTCAAATAAATTACTAAAAAATACTAGGGTCACAGTGGGGGAAAATTAAACACTGGATATTTGATATTAAAGAACTAATATTTTTATGTGTAGTAATGGATGGCATTGGTTATAGAATTCTTTCCCTGATTCTACTTCATTTAATAGTATGAAATATTGATGAATGAAATGATGCCTGGGAATTGCTTTGCAATAATCCAGTGGGGATGAAGCTATTGAGGGGAAAAGATGGCCATGAATAGAGACTTCTTGAAGCTGGGTGATAAGCGCATGGAGTTCATATGTTGGTATCTCTACTGCTATACATACTTTAGTTTACATGATAACAATTAAAATAAAGCAAGTGTCTTGGGAGGGGTGGGATAGTCAGGTACTTGTACCTTACCTTGAACTTGTCTACTGAGATTCCCTCTCCTCCTCATCCTCACCAAAGGAACTTTGTCCATCAAGGTGAGTCCATGTGTTCTGTGTTGATGGAAAGCCTTTAAAACATTTGGTGTCAAGCAAGGAACTTGACCAATCAATATATGAGAAAACAGAAACAGCAACTCGGGCTCCGATGAGCAGCTCACCTTTCTGACACTTGGAGCTGCAGTTGTAGGAATGTTTTACCAGTAGGCACTCTGGGTTTACTAGCTTTTCTTTTTTCTATTCAGTTTACCCTCTGTGTTAGAAGTCAGTTATGAGCTGCATTACCCAACAGTTTACAAGGTCCTATAAGGAGCAGCAGGCCACTCTAATGTCCAGCACCCAGACACACTGATAACCAGTGAGGGGAGGGGCCGCTGCTCAGGGGGAGAGGGATGTAGATAACACCACCAGCAAGAAAGGAATGAGGTCACTGCAGAAAGAAGGCAGCAAAGCCCTTTCTACCTAACAGCAGGTTTTTCCCTAGGCAAACTCTCCTCCACTCCCGGTCTGTCTCTTGACTCAGCTTGATTCTTCCCACAAGGCTAGAGTCCTGAACATAGGACTAGGACAACACAGGGACATGAGGGCCATTCAGATTCCTGACTCAGCCCCAGACCTCCCCTTCTCCTCCCCAAAAGATTGAAGTTAGTAACACCCCATGCAAACACCAAAGAGACACTGTCAGAACCTAGGGTCATTTGGTGCTACCCTTGAGATGTACGTTCTAATAGCTTAATGGAAAAGAGAAGCCCTGATGATGGGCACTATAGCTAAGACAATTAAAATAATCAAATTAGTATATGTGACGTTTATACTGGTGGTTGAAAAAGAAACTTTCACAAGACAAAGTTATAACACTTTAATAATTTAAATAGAACCAACTTCAGGGATGCACATACATAAAATTCAAACAATGTAATTGAACAGTATATTTAAACGCATCAAATTCTTAAAAATCCCCCCCCAATAGAGTCAGTATCACGAATATGAAAAAGTAATTTTGAAGTACTACAGACCAGAGTAAAACAGACAAGATCATTATTTTGCATTTACCAATGAGACAAAAACCTGTGGATACATCACACTTTCTAAGAACACTTCTAGGGAATGTCAGGACAAAGTCATTCCAAAGGAATACAAATGATCTCCAAAAAATGATTGTTTATTTATTTATTTGCAGGGCTGGGGATTGAACCCAGGGCCTTGCACATGGTAGACAAGTGCTCTACCACTGAGCCCTGCAAAGAGGAATTTATAGCTAACAAATTCTTTGGTCCTCCAAGTCACACTTGTTTTTACTTTAAAATACCAAACATGAGTTGGAATTCTACCTAGAAATGTCTAAATATTAAGCAGGTTAATGTTTATTCCAAATTAGATTTAACATGGAACTCAAAAATCAACCACCATTGGACTTTAGAAACTCCAAATACAGGGGAAAGTAGTAGAGATTTTTTAAAAAGGAGAGAAACCTCGACCATCTTGCTTCATTGTAAGCTAAATGGCAAGTAAGTGGCAGAGATAGAATGACCACAGTTTAAGCAAGCAACGTAATTCATTTTTTAAAAATGAATGAATAAATTTGAAGAGCACTATGCTGATGGAATAAAACGTCTTTGTAGAATTAACTGTGTCTGTTTTTGTGGGAGAGTTAGGTGTTTTTGTTTTAATTTGGCCCACACTGCCCCAGTGGAACAAAATTTAAGATAAATGGTAATAAGGCAACAGCTTCTGGACTGAAAGGCCTACACCACCTGAACAGAGTCACACTGAGGACAAGACCCAAGACCCACACTGACCACAAGGAAAACAAGACTAGAGTTCTCAGTGCATTTTCACAAAACACGACAGCACAGCTCTGTGAGGACAGGGGCACAGCTCCCAAGGCAGGCCACAGTCAATTCATCTGCATTCTTTTGGACTCTTGGAAGCAAGAGTTCTTCAGATCTGACAATGATGAGCACTCCCAAAAGTTTCTAGAAATCCTTAGAAAAATATTTCATAAGATCAAAATAAAAATGTCCAAGAAACTTCTAAAGAGACAGCTGTGGGACTAGTTATCTGCCGTGTGAGTACTAAGACTTATAAAATAATGGCTTTTAAAAAAAAGGCAAAAGTATCTACAGGCTAACTGGTGTGATATTCTCATCAAGGCATAGAGAGTTAAATGTCTAAATCCCTGTATGTTGACATGAGAATAACTCGTAAACAACTCCAGGAACTAATTCCCTGTACTTGAATTAAGAAAGAAGGTAGAAATGTGCCTTTTTAACTCACAGTAAAATTGAAAAAAATAGATATTCCACCACCTTCCCTTGGTGACTAATGTTAAAAATGGATAGCTGATAAATAAATAAAAACGAAATGTCATTTGTGAATTCATAAACATGACCGAAGCAGAGCTGCTGGACTTCGAATTCACAGAGCAAGGCTGCACACTGTTCGTTAATTATTAGAGCATTTTCAGCATTATACCATTTCTGTGGCAGAGGAAAAGGAACTGCTTTTCCCATGCCCGATTCTCCTATGCTGATGAGACAGATCACCGTAGGATTTCATTCACATACACAGATTCTCCTCCTCCCCAGCACCCTTGGGTTATCTGAATGGCAGTGGTTTGTGCATGTAACTTAGGCTGCTGGCAGTTCACCTTAGACACTGCCCCTACAAGGTGGCAAGAAGAAAGTGCAGGGTTTACCCCTATGTGAATCATTTTTAATTTGACTTTATAAATAATTTTAAATACAATTATTGACAAGGCATAAAGTTAACATCTGTAACAAATGAAAAGGGGAGGCATGATGAAAGACAACACCATTAGCAGTCGGACCTGCCCCACGCCATGCTCCAGTTCAGCTCCGAATGAGAGTGAGAAACTCCTCCCGCGTCTTGGGATCTTCCCGGAACACACCCAGCATTGTACTGGTCACAGTTTTGCTGTTCATTTTCTGCACCCCTCGCATTACCATACACATGTGTCTACAAAACAAGACAATGAAGGTGGTTTTCAGGAGCTGACAGTGCTGATTTGACTTTTTAAAATAAAAAGCAAGGAAGAAGATGCATCTCAGCTCAGTTACCAAGTATGTTAAAATATCCCTTCTGAGACAAATGATATCCAAACTTTTTTTTTTTTTTAAGTTTTTAGCTTTTATTCTTATCCGTGGTTAAATCCTTGATGCATTCAACAAGAGCAGAGAAAATGGAATTTTCATTATGAGTGAAAATAATATATTTGGTCTTCAGAGACCAAAGCAGTGCTGAGCTAGCTTAGGTGTTTAGAGAAATACCCAAGTATGTGCATCTCACCAGGCAGAACTCAGGTAACAGAGACCAGTGGGTCTGAACAAGCTGCTGGAGCCATGTGACATACACTGAGCAGAGGTCAGAGCAGGCCATCAAGTGAATGAAACTGCCCATACTGAATGCCCATAATTCACTGTAACTTAAAGAAGTGTCTACATCTGGAGATCATTATGTGATGTGAAATAAGCCAGGCACAGAAAGACAAGTGCTGCACGCTTTCACTCATGTGAAAAGCAAAAAAAAAAAAAAAAAAACCTGATCTCACAGAAGTTGGGTATAGAATGGCAGTTACTCCAGGCTGGGAAGGAAAGCAGGAGGGAGGGTGGAGAGGGGTTCCTCAGTGGACATGAAGCTACAGTTAAACAGTAGCAAGAAGTCCACAGTCCTGTCTGGGCACCACGGTACGGTAGGGTGACTATAGATAAAAATAATGAATTACAGATCGTAAAAAACTAGAGAAAAAGAAAAGCTTGATGGTTTTTACCATACACAAGTGATAAATATTAGGATACATAGATATGTTTAACCTGATTTAAATATTATACCATGTATACATGTATCAAAATATCATATGGGGGCTGGGGTTGGGGCTCAGTGGTAGCACACTTGCCTGGCATGTGTAAGGCACTAGGTTTGATTCTCAGTACCGAATATAAATAAATAAAGGTTATCAACAACTAAAAAAAAAAAGTCATGATACCCCACAGATATGTACTTTTTTTTTTTTTTTTTGGTATCGGGGATTGAACTCAGGGGCACTTAACCACTGAGCCCCAGCCCGATATGTACTATTTTTATGTTTTTAATGTATCACTTAAAAAATAAAAACTTAAACTAAAAAAAATTAGACATTTTTTTTTTCTCTTTAAAAAGAATTATCTTCAGTTGTCCTTTGCACTGATTCTTAGTTTTTTCTGTCTTTCGATGTGTGACAAAATGTTAGAAAAACTGCTTGGACCAACAAAAAAGCTAAGAAAAAAGAGAAGCATAGAATAAATCTGCAACTATGCTTATAACTCCCTGCACTTCTACAACCCTCAATCCCACCCTACCCCATCCCACCCCACCCCACCCCACCCCTCCAAAAAAAACCTCTCCCATACCCTGGTTTCTATATCAGCAACACAGTGAACAAAAGAGGATGAAGGGTTAGGCCCAGAGATTAAAAAACCAGCAGTGGCCACTGTGTGACATCACTTGGTGCTAGGAAAACCAAGCAACACTAAATGTCAAGATCAATTTTTACATAGACTGTGACGTTATCAAAGGCAGCTTCAGACTTACGTTGCTTCAACCACTACCCCAACTCCTGCAGGCTGCAAGGCTTCCGTGATTGCCACTGCAATTTGTTTTGTAAGACGTTCTTGGACTGTGAAGGTGACAAAGAGTTCAGTTTAAGAGTCAAACACAGGTTGCAGAATCACATATGTCAAGATCATTGTATTGTCATGAGCAACTAATAAAAAAAAGGAAATGACCATAAAAAAAAGAGTCAAACACAAACAGCTAGATTTTTTTTCTCTAAAATTATTCGACATCTTAAAAAGCAGACTTCTGTGACATTTAAGAGCCATGACAACAGCTTTTGCCTGTTTGCTTTGTCTACTGAGTGAGCCACAAGGAGGCCCTCCCCTCACCTGCACTGCAGGTGCTGAAGAGAACCCCAGAAGCTCTCCAGCATCTCTGCAGGGGAGCGATTAGAATGGCAAACTAGCTCCTAACATGTGCAGTAAGACCAACAGAATATTGGTTAATGAGCAACTCCAGAGGTAGAGTGCAGCAAATAAACAGCTTGCAACACTAATAACAAAGGAGCTAATTACTGAATTGTTGAAAACCAAGCGATTTAACCTAAATACTATGCTGTCTGAAACAACTTGTCTTTGAATACATACAAAAATGTTCACTGAAGCACTGCATTTATTGGAAAACTGACAAAAATCCCCCAAATATGTATCAGAGCGGGGATTGGCTAAATCAAGCCATGAACACAACAGAATTCTAAGCAGCCACCAAAATGAATGAGGAATGTATGTGGAAATGAATATTTATGTGGAAAAACTGTTTAAGGTTCCTTAAGTGGGGGGGGGGGAGAAAACAAGGCCAATTATCCACTTTAGCTTAAATGTGACACAAATAAACTGATTTGAAAACAACTGCATATGCATGGAAATGTGAAGAGTTGTGCAAACACAACGCTGATTTCTGTCTTGAAACAAACTTTGACTTTTATCTTCCTATGAGGTTTTAATTTTTGTTATATTCATTACACTTTGAATACAATAAACATACTTTTTTGCAAGAAAAAATGCTTTCTGTAAAAAAAAAAAAAAGACATATAAAAAAGTTTACCTTGCAGTCTTCTACTATAGATTTCTACAATCCTAGAAAAGAAGAAAGTGTTTTAGTTAATCATACCTTGCTTGAAGTGAAACTGCTAAGTCCACCTCACAAGACTAAAAAGACTTTGTTGAAGCAATAGTTGGATGTGGGCAGGGGATAATGCTTATTCCCATAAAACAAGTTCTACAAGGAGATGCAGTCTCACGGAGACCATAATCACACTACACAAAGTGGGGCTTCCTTATGTCTCTAAAGGGGGGCGGGAGGGACTAATGTATCTCCAAGTACAATGTTTACTTAGAAAAAAAACAACACAATTAAAGATAAGCTATAAAATTTTAAAACTCCCAAGTCACCAATTTTAGGCTGTCTCAAATGTTCCAATTAATCATATTGTTTTATCAGAGCTTAAAGATCAAGTTAAAAATAAAAGACTATTTGTTAATTGATATCAGGCCAATTAGCTGGTCACTGGGGTGCACGCCTATAATCCCAGTGACTCAGGAGGCAGGAGGATTGCAAGTTCAGGACCAACCTTAGCAACCCAGCAAGGCCCTAAGCAACTTAGTGAGTTCCTGTCTCAAACTGGTGGGAAAAAAAAGGGGGGAAGGGGTGGCAGGCTGGGATGTGGCTCAGTGTGGCTCAATGGTTAAGTGGTTCAAGTCCCAGTATTAAAAAAAAAAATCAGGTTAACTATTACACCAACTAAATCTGTTAATGTAATCAGATCAGAATGGATTGGATTTCTTTCCTTTATAAGATAGGTTTATGTAAGTACTTTGTATGATTAACCTCCCCAAATAAAAAGACTCCTGATCTTACATCACAATCTGCCAGGTGATAAATTCTTCCCTGTCTAGTCATGAAATGCAAATATGGCAATGTGAATAATCCATTTGAGGGGGGCACAATTCACAATGAGAATGTTTTCTTTAAGCTTTGACCTTTTAGTCATTAATCTGGACACTAAATGTCAAGATCAATTTTTACATAGCCATGACTTTGGGGACCATCCTTCTTCATGTCCCCAGTAGGTATACAATATTGGAGGAACATACCTATATTGTTTGGAACACAAATCTGAGAAGGGATGGTTTTCAAGCTCCTATCTAGGAGCAATGCCATATTTCTTACTGGGTCAAGTTTCTACATTTATAACTTCTGATGGGTTTTTCAGGTGACTAATTTGTTACATAATTAGAAGTCACTAATTTCAAAAGTTAACAATGTCTTTCTCATTTTTTTTCTCCTAAGTAGAATTTCAGGTGCAATATTAGAAAAGTGTTAACATTGGGCATCTGTGTTTTGTGGGTTTTTTTTTTTTTGAATGCCTATGTGATTACGTAGTGAACTTATGCTCAGAGAGCTTATAATTTCTTATTTCTACTTTAAGTAAGGAGTAGGTGTTGATTTATAATGTCTTTTCAGCATTTCACATACCTTTTCTTCTATGAAGATAATTTTATATATATCATTTAAGTTGTTGACAGACCTTTATTTATTTATTTATTATTTATATGTGGTGCTAGGAATTGAACCCAGTGCCTCACACATACCAGGCAAGTGCACTACTGCTGAGCCACAGTCCCAGCCCCTATGGAGATAATTTGTTAAGAGCTATTTATTGGGAATAAAATTCTTGTTTGACACTGACAGTTATCTGTCTTTTAATATTGTGGTTGGCAAACCATGTGTCAGTCTCACCACTGTTACTACATAGCTAATCAATATTTTTCTTCATGGCTACTCTGACATTTGAGTACTCTAAAGTTTACCATGTTTTGCCTCAGCACAGATTTAAATTTTTCTCATTTGAAATTTACTAGCCTTCTTGAATCTAAAGACTGATTTTTTGCAAGTGATCTGGAAATTTTTCCAGGAATTATCTTTTCTAATATTTCATCTATTCTATTACATCTCAGAACTCCAACTGTCTTCTACATTTGTTAAATTCAATCTCATATTTTCTGCTCATCTCTCTGAATTGTATTCTGTGCAATTTTTTCATACCTTTCTTTCAGTTTACTATATTTTCATCTATGCCTACTCTGCTATTCAATAAGCATATTGAGCTTCGGTGTCATTTATCATATTTTTTATTTATTTCTAGCAGTTATATTTGGTTGTTTTTCTGATCTGCCTGGCTAACTCTGAAAATTTCTTATTGCTTTGTCAAAATTTTGATACTGTTACTTTTTAAAATACTTGCTTCATATTCTCTGATAATTCCAACATCTTCCCTCTTTGCACATCTGTGGCTTTTCTTTTACTTTTGAACTCATGTTCCTAAGAATTTCACTTGTGGGAAGTCTTACCATCCTGGATAAAAATGCATCAGAGAATGTGCACTTTTTCATGCCAGTGACTAGAAAGCTAACTCCCTGGGGCCATTTTAAATTTAAAAAAAAAAAAAAAAAAAAAAAAAAACCAAGACAGTAATTTAAGTACTAAGGGAACCCAAGCCTGGTTGCATGTTGGTCAAGTAGTATATCATGAAGCCACCCCAGCCCCTGAGACAGGTCTCACTGAGTTACCCATGTTGAATTCCAATTTACAATCTTCCTACTCAGACTACAGACTAGCTGGAATTACAGGTATGAACCACCACATCCAGCTATGTACCAGGGACTGAACCCAGGGGCATTGAACCACTGGACCACATCACCAGCCATTTCTGTAATTTGTATTTTGAGACAAGTCTCATCAAGTTGCTTAGGGCCTCACTAAGTTGCTGAGGCTGGGTTTGAATTTGTGATCCTCCTGCCTGAGCCTCTTGAGCCACTGGGATTACAGGTGTGCACTGCGAGGACTGGCTAATTTGACTTTTTCTAATGGTTAGTTGTAAATTGAGGTTTTCTAACTCTCAGTGCATTCCTTTCTCTCCCATCTTAAAAAAAAAAAAAACACTACTCATATTTTTTTAAATGTTAAGGCATATTTTTAGTTACATATCCTCTCATCCCTAGATATTAATATATATTCTCTCAATCAGACTTCCCAGCGATTTCTGATTTGGCCTTGTGATTTATATTCTTTTGGGGTTTTCTAATTTATTCTGCAGAGTTTGAATTTTATCTTAAAAGCTATAAGGAGTCACAAAAGCAACAGCATGATTAAATCCACAGTCTAGAAAAATCATTTCAGCAGCACTTGAGAACAAATGCAAGGATCCTCAGAGGTTAGAGGCAGAAGAGCCAGGAGCTTGATATACAATCCAGGAGGAAGAAAAGCCCAATAGAGAGTGGTGGCACTAAGGACACAGGCTGGCAGAAGTGGGGTGCTGCAAGAGGCAATGAGCACCCAACAACAGTGGATGGCCCCTCCCTGTTCCTTGATCAAAATACTTCTAAGATCAAGCAATGATTTAAAAACAAAAATGAGGCCATACAAATACAAAGAAGAAGAAGAATTATTTATGACTATAGAAAAGTTTTAAATTTATTTATGAAAAAATAATACTATAAAGCAAAATCAAAACACGAAAGAAAAGGTTGAGAAAAATTACTTGGAGCACCTGACCTAAATGTGTAAACATTCAAAGAGCTTATGCAAATCAGTAATAAAAAAAGCAACCAAATGAAAAATGAGGAACTTTCTGAATTTCACTCTATGAGACATTCAAAATGAGCAGAGGATGCAGCTCAATGGTAGAGAGCTTGCTTAGCATGCACAAAGTTGTGGGAGGGAAGGGGGGAAAGACAGAGAGAAAGGGAGGATTGGAGGAAGGGAAAGGGAAGAGGATGTTCAAATAAAAATGATGTCATTTTTTACTTATCAATGTGCAAAGATTTAAAAGTGAGATGAAACTCAGCATTAAGAGTGTGGAGAAACACACCCTTTACCTATTATCAGAGTACAAGTTGGCATGATGTTTATGGAGAGAAATTTGGCAATAGCAAAAATTCAACTACCCTGAACCCAGAAAATCCATCACAGTAATTTCTCTTACATGCAGATTCAAAGTATGCAAAGAAAATATATAAAAATATGTTCAAAGCATTTTTTTCCCTTTTTGACAGTTTCAAACAGCATACTATACTTGTCCATGTCAAAGACTAGCTTAATGAATTAGTCAACCAAAGAAATATTAGGTAGCCCTTAAAAATAATCTGGACATTTTAGACTAAAAGATACAAGAAATTCAAAGTATTTTAAATTTTTAAAAAGGCAGTAATAGTACAGCATATAAGGTATAATTTCCTTTATTGTTGTTTTGCTAGTTTTAAACGGCTATGTTTGTGTTTACATAGAAATTTTCTTAAAGGACAGTGAAAGAAATCTCTTAACTTTAATTCTAAAGAATGACAACAGGAAACAAAAGCTTTCCCTTTATTCACCTATTTGTATTTAAGTGAAAGTGTGTGTGTGTGATTTTTGTTTGTTTGAAATAGAGTCTTGCTGTGTTGCCCAAGCTGGTCTTAAACTCTTGGGCTCAAGTGATTCTCCCAAGTAGCTAGGATTATAGGCATGTGCCACCATGCCTAGTAGTCGTATGCTATTTTCATAATACAGAGGAAATAAAAAGAAATGTTCCCTCTGTAATCTAATGCTCATCCTATCTTTTTATCAATTCCCCATCACGCTTGGCTAAATCTCTTGTTTCCATCAGTGATCCCAGTCCCTACCCACTGGAATATGCCTTGTAACTACCCGCTGGCTTGCCTTCGCTCTGACATGAAGCTACCTAGAATAACTTTTATCCCATTAGAATTCTGCTCATCTCTCCATCTCTGGGTCTCTTCCACCCTACAGGCCACTATCACCATGGATGCTATGAACCTGGAGCTCCAAAGCAAAGCAAATACTTGGGTGTGTGGGGGTGGGAGGTGTGAGTGGGTGTGTGCACATGCACACACACTGGGGACTGAACCCCAGGCCTGTGAGTAAAAGCAGGCATCGCTGTGGCACCCACTGCGACCTCACTGTGCATCCTCCTTGCGGGTACTGCTGAGTCCTCCTTCTCTCTAGATGCCACAATGGCTGGTACAGGGCCCAGGCACAGCAGGTGTAATAAGCAGGTTAGCCTTGGCTACCTCAGGGTACTAAAATTCTAAATTCAAGATTTAATTATATTCACTCAATTATTCTAAGGCAAAAAAAACAAAAAACAAAAACACATACTCAATGGCTTTTTGGCAACAAAAGGAATTTCTATTCAAACCAAATTTACTCTAAAGTTCCACTAGAGTTGAACCAGATCAACTCACTTCTGGCATTTTCTTGTTACTTAAGGTTTCACTCTCTGATATTTGACTTTACTGGCACTGAAAGGTCATTCATTTAAAGGCAAGCATATAACACACTTCACATACGAGATTAAAATGAGCAGTGAAGTTCTGCTGAGACATGAGGCTTTATTACTCTTCAGTCACTAAATATTTTTACTTCTAACAAGAAATAAGCAATTGGATAAAATTTTAGTCTCCTTTTCTGTTTAACAGACCCTTTATTCAAAGTTTTTACAAAATATCTGAAAGTAATATACAGTTGGGTCTTTGGTGTTTCATTTTATTCTTAGGCTTTAATCCTCTTACTGTAAGGACAAATCCCCATGCTAATAATCAAGTCCTTTGTATTGTTTCATGAAAGCTTAGTTGAGATTGTTTCCTTTCACTAGAAAAGGAAATAACCAAGACTGTTGTTGCCTCCTACCCCTAAGTCACCATTCATTCCGTGATATTACTGATCACTCTAGAATTCCTTTCCCATAAAGTATTACTCATGGCCAATCTGGGATGGTCTTCTAGAGAAAGCTGTTCACATTAAGACCAAGGCCTATGGGGCTGAAGGTGTGGCTCAGTGGTACAGCATTTGCCTAGAAGGCATGAAGCTCTGGGTTTAATCCCTCTCACTACAACAAACAAACAAAAAAAACCCCACAAGGTCTAAGCTTAATATGGTCTGCCAAACTTTTTTATATGAAAGTCATCCACTACACTCTTCACATATGGACAGTCTGTTATGGTCTCAGCAGTGCCAGAAATTTTATGGGAAAGGTATGGCTTGGGAGTCTTACTGGAAGGAAGGACACCAGACCACTGGGCCTGTAGCCACATTTGCACAGTAAGCATGCTGACCTTACTTAGACCATACATTATGAAACTGTAAAAATAGACAATTTTAGTATAGAAACTGTTATTCATAGTTGACATGAAATTGATTTTATTTATTATCATTTGGGAGTAAATTACCGGGGAGTCGCTAATAAAAATTACAGTTAGATTAAACACCCTCTATCAGTACCTCCTCAGCCACCCCTTGGCTCTACAACCAGGGACAGATCACTGCAAGATGCCAGGATGTTTCTGGATTTGTGATAGGCACCTTCCTGTAGTGAAGCTCAGCCAGGATGTACCATCATTCTTCCAAGATACCAAGCAGCCCTGGCTAGTGTAAAGGCTGCCAAGCGGGCACAAGGTCATAAACTAGGAAAGTTAAATTTCTCTTCAAACAACTTTCTCCTAAATTTCTAATGGAAATTAATGAGAAAATGGAGGTGTAAACAAGGAACAGTTGTGAAGGGCAGCCATCAGCCTGCTGGGGTGGGTTACATAGATTCTAACACAGTTGAAGATGGGGGGCACCCCTACAGGAGAGTGGCACATCCCAGTGTCTTCACAGAGAAGCAGCAGGAACCCACCAAAGCCACAGAAAGGTCAGTTAGTCATAGAGATTCACTTGCTCCAATTGTGACAGGGTGGCTATAATCTGAATCAGAATTTTTGGACTGTACTTTAAAGGTAATGACTGTCTGTTCATTACCTGTCCCTCCGTTTTGTTCTTAACTCTCTCAGCAAACACACGCACACACACACACCTTTCCCAGTATTTCCCAGATCACCCAGGATTCACTGGCTCCAATCAACAAAATGAAATATCAATAAAGAATATTCAGGGGCATAAACAATATCGGTGGCTGGGGCAGGCCATGGGGTAGAGGAAGACATGGGCATTGGTTCTGAACAGGGCCTGCTGCTCTGGTTGCCTTTCCAAGTATAAACTTCAAGTAGCAATGTGACTTGCAAGTGAGATTCAGTCTAGTGGGGAGAGAATGCTTGGTGAGACTGATTCTCAGCAGACAGAGGCAGGTTTTATCTATCTGTTTTATTGTTTTCCACACACTCACCGGGCAAGTTTGCTGAGGCCAAGGACTTGCTTGTTAGGAAGATAACCGATATGGACCTTGAGGGGAGAGACAAATCGTGAGCTAAGTGAACATATAGCACCGCTTTCTGACAAAATACAGACATACAAAATATAGTATAATGGCCTGCAAAGTCATCACAATGACAGTGCAACTTTAAAACATTAGAAGATTTAAGACTTTTTAAAAAGTATAGCTGTGAGATTCCCTGGTAATTTTTTATTCAAATCTGAATTTTTTTTTCCCAGGAAAAGGTAAATGACCCTGTAGCAACAACACAATGTAACCAAGAAAGACTCCTCTATATAAAAATGTTGCCATTCCCCAGGGCACTGTAGCCTTAAGAATCCCACCACAGAGCCAGGTAATCTCAGCAATTTGAGAGGCTGAGGCAGGAAGAACAAGTTTGAGGCCAGCTTAAGAAACTTAGTGAGACCTTGTCTCAAAATTAAAAAATAAAAAGGGCTAGGAATATGGCTGGGGTTGTGGCTCATACTAGCCAAATATAAATCAATTAGACAAATATAAACATTACAGACACATCTGCATCATGATGCCAACATAAAACAGTTTTCATTTGTTCACCTGATATTTATGATACACTTCTACAACTGATCTAGTAGTAGTAGTTAGTGGGTTTTGTTTGGTATGGAGGAAGAGAAAGTCAAAGAGCACCTGAACGCTGGGTGCTACAAAGCAAAAGAACTGTCCCATAGGGGCTGGGTGTGGTGGTGTATACCTAAACTCCCCGCAGTTCGGGAGGCTGAGGCAGGAGAGTTGCAAGTTCAAAGCCAGCCTTAGGGGCTGGGGCTGGGGCTGGGGCTGAGTGGTAGAGCACTTGCTGAATTTGTGAGGCACTGGGTCTAACCCTCAGCACCATATAAAAATAAATAAAATAAAAGTCCATCAGCAACTTAAAAAATAAATAAATAAAGTCAGACTCAACAACTTAGTCCTTAAGCAATTTAGCAAGGCTCTGTCTCAAAATAAAAAAATATAAAACCAGCTGGGGATGTGGCTCAGTGGTTAAGCATCTCTGGGTTCAGTCCCTAGTACCCACCCCTCAAAAACTAAGAATTGTCCCATCCAACCAATGTCTCGGTACTGCTTGAATTTGTATGCTTATCTGCAGTGCTAGAGTACACTTCTAGTTTGTGTGATTTTTGGTCTTCCTTCAGATTCTAAATCATTTAAATGTCCACTTTAGAAAATCATCACTAAATCATATAGCTAAAAAAGTTAGCAAGCACACAAATAGAAGGGAACAGCCACAGTGGTGAGAAGCTAAGTACAGGATTGAGCTCCTTGACCCTGGCCCCACAAGGCCATTAACTCTCTAAATCCTCCTGAACACGAGTTTAATTATCTCACCTACAATAAAAGACAGAAATGAATTCAAAGGTTCCCTCATTGTTAACTGTAGATCATAAGTTACTATGTGCCTCCTGACATGATAGAATATGAAGTTCTCAGCATTCCTGGGAATTACTTCTGTTTGAAATGTTCAGTCTTAATATTATTAAACTTTAGATCTGGTTTATAGGAAATCCAGAGGTTGAATGGAACACAGAAGGTGAGTCACTACAGAAGACCCAATCTGGTCTCTTCAATGGGAGAATTGGGGAGGGCGTATTTTGGAATAAAAGACTTAATAAGATATAACCAAATGCAATGTAAATATAAATGTGACTCTTAACTGTATACTTATTTAAATAAGCCAACAGCAAAGCCTGTGAGTCAACTGGAGAAATTTATTTGGGTTAGCTATTAGATGCTACTTAGGAGTTACTGTTGATTTTGTTTGTGGTCGTGCTACTATAGATAAGAGATACATATTAACTGCTAGTGTGGGTTAACTGCTAGTGTGGGTAAGTATTTTAGAAATGACAGTTAATAATTAGTGATGAAAAGTCATGTTGTCTATAACAGACTTTGTATTCTTCAATATTTATGAATTTATTGCTATCTTCTTACATGTGGTAATCAAATTGGGTTTTCTTTAAAAAAAAAAAAATCCTTGTCTTTTATAGAGACACACTGGAAGAAATCATGGGAGGAATAATGAATATCTGGGATTTGTTCCAATATAGTGCAGTGGGGACCTTTATTTAATATGATTGTCCTGTGTTGATATCTGTTGAAACTGGTTGATGAGAACATGGAACTTATTCTACTAGTCTTTCTCATTATGTATGTTTGAAATTTTCCATGATAATTTTTTTTTAATTTAATTTTTTTAGAAGAGCAAGAGACTGATACCATTACATACAATCCTGAAAGTACCAAGTGTTGGCAAGAATATGAAACAATGAGAACTCCCATAGATTTCTGAGAGTGTAAATTGGCATAACCACTTTGGAGAGCTATAGGTCAGCACTGGGTAAGCTGGACATGGGTATACCCTGTGAAACTGATTCCACCTCTAGATACATTCCTAGCAGAAATGCATGAATATATGCAACAAGAGAAATCTGATAGCAATGTTGTTTGAGCAAGAAAAGAAAAAAAGAGGAGACATGCAAATAACTACCCAGAGAAGAACAGAATAGATAAATTGCGGTGTGTTCATACAATGCAATAATATATAACAATGGAAATAAACTACAATCACAGGTAAAGACATCAATGAATCTTACAATGTAGAACAAAGGAAACCAGACTCAAAAGAGGACATATTACAGATTCTTTTCACTTATATATTACTGAAAAATAAGCAAAATTAATCTATAGTGTTGGAAATTGATATGCTAGTTACCTGTGGAGATCAGGGATGGGGTAAGGCTTAAGAAGGAACAAGAGGTAAGCTTTCAGGATGCTAATCCTGAAATCATGTTCTAGCTCTTAATCTGTGAGATGGTAAAAAAAAAAAAAATACCTTTGTGATTAATGCATTTTTCTAAGTTTTACTTCTATTTATAAAAGTGAAAAAAATAAAATACTTTAATAAGAAAAAAGAAGCAAATGTTAAATCTTATTAAATTTCAGTAATGGCTATTTAGGTATTCATAACACTATTTCCTATGAGCCTTCTGTTTGAAAAGCATTAATGAAAAGCCAAAATTAAATAATTATTGGGTAGGATGAACAGGACAACTCTAAAGCCACATGTTCTCAAAGTATTTATTATATGTACAAATGTATTTTTTTGTGGTACTGGGGATTAAATCCAGAAATGCCCTACCACTGAGCTACATCTCCAGTTCTTATTTCTTTCTTTTTAAAAATATTTTTAAATTATTGATAGACCTTTATTTATTTATATTTGGTGCTGAGAATTGAACCCAATGCCTCACACATACTAGGTAAGTGTGCAACCGCTGAGCCACAGCCACAGCCACTCCAGTTCTTATTTCTTTCTTTTTTTTTTTTTTTAAAGATAGAGTGAGAGAGGGAGGGAGAGAGAGAGAGAGAATTTTTTAATATTTTTTTATTTTTTATTTCTCGGCAGACACCACATCTTTGTTTGTATGTGGTGCTGAGGATCGAACCCGGGCCGCACGCATGCCAGGCGAGCGGGCTACCGCTTGAGCCACATCCCCAGCCCCCAGTTCTTATTTCTTAAGACAAGGTTTCACTAAGTCATCCAGGATTGTCTCAAATTATAGTTCTCTTTTTTTGTTCGTTTGTTCTTTTTAGATATACCTGACAGTAGAGTGTATATTTTGACATATTATATATACATGGAATAGAACTTATTCTAATTAGGATCCTATTCTTATGGTTATACATAATGTGCAATTGCAGTGGTCACATATTCATGTATAAGAATAGTAAAGTTATATCTGATTCATTCTACTGTCTTTCCTATTCCCATCCCTATTCCCTTGCTATGATTTAGATGTGGTATCCCTCAAAAGCTCACATGTGAGATAATGTAAGAAGGTTTGGAGAGGAAATGATTGGGTTATAGCCTTAATCTAATCCATGGATCACTTACTGGTGGGATTAACTAGGTAATAACTGGAGGCAGTGGTTCATTGGGGATAGGGACATGGGGTATATATTTTGTATCTGGAGAGTGGAATCAGTCTCCCTCCCTCCCTCCCTCCCTCCCCCCCTCTCTCTCCCTCCCTTCCTCCCTCCCTCTCCCTCCCTCTCTCTTTATCATCATGTGAGCTGCTTCTGCCACACTCTTCATGATGTTCTGCCACACCTCTAGACCCAAGGAATGGAGCCTGCTGTCTGCAGACTGAGACCCATGAAACCGAAAGCCCTTAAATAAAAGTTTTCCTCCTCTACAATTGTTCTGGTTGGATCCTTTTATGTGGGAGGCCAACCTTACACATGACTGAGTTACACTCCCTGGCTGGGTGCTGAGGTGTTCAGTCGCAGAAATGTGGCACCCTTCTTGGGTTCAAGGGTCGGTGTCTCGTGCATGGGTGTGTATTGCTACAGCCCCATGGGTGAAGCTATGCTCACCTGTTCCTTCGTAACCTAACCCCTTGCCCTGTTTAGGATAGAATCTTCCATGGAAGTGCCTTGTGTGTGTCCCCTTCTCTTACTGTGCCCTTGGGTGTGGCCTACCCAGATGTCAGTCAACCTGCTGACAGTGGACTTCATGAAGATACTCAGCCCCCTGAAACCTGACCCCTTGCCTCATTTGAATAGCTTCTCCTCAATAAAAGGGGTCAGCGTGTGCTCTCACTCTCTCTCTCTTTCTGCAGACCCTTAAGGTCAGAGGAGCCGTCACAGCGACCCCAAAGGAAAAGGTATTTGTGTCTCTTGTGTGGTTATTTCTTGCAGCCCAGTTAGCCCAGTTCAACTGGAGTGACCCCTGAGCCTTTTAGTCGCGAGAACAGAAACCCGGCACTTTTAGGCACAGCAGTGAGAAAGCTGACTAAAACATCCCTTCTTCATTCCCCCTTGTCTAATCCAATGACCTGCTATCCCCCCCTCCGGCCCCTCACTGTGTTAGCATCCATATATCAGAAAGAAAGTTTGGCCATTGGTTTTTTGGGATTGGCTTATTTCACTTAGCATGATAGTTTCCAGTTCCATCTGGCAAATGCCATAATTCCATTCTTTTTTATGACTACTATTCCATTGTGTATATGTACCACATTGTCTTTAACCATTCATCTGTTGAAGGGCACCTAGGTTGGTTCCATAGTTTAGCTATTGTGAATTGAGCTGCTATAAACATTGATGTGGCTACATCACTGTAGTATGCTGATTTTAAGTTCTTTGGGTATATACTGAGGAGTGGGATAACTGGGTCAAATGGCAGTTCCATTCCAAGTTTTATAAGGAATCGCCATACTGCTTTCCCAGAGTGGTTGTACCAATTTGCAGTCCCACCAGCAATGTATGAGTGGGCCTTTTCCTCCACATCCTCTCAAATGTTTATTGTTACTTGTATTCTTGATAATGGCCATTGTGACTGAAGTGAGATGGAATCTCAGTGTAGTTTCAATTTGAATTTCTGTAATTGCTAGAGATGTTAACCATTTTTTCATATATTTGTTGACCATTCATATTTCTTCTTCTTTGAAATGCAGGTTCAGTTCCTTGCCCACTTATTGACTGGGTTATTTGTTTTGTTTTTGTTTGATGTTAAGTTTTTTGAGTCGAACTTGCAATTCTTCTGCCTTAGCCTCACATCAAATTTATTTTTAACTGCAACAAACTAGGTGATATATCATCTAGCTGACATTTAGATTTATTTTTTTTTATAGAAAGGGTTGGAATAAATTAAAGCCACTAATCCCATAACTTCTGTCCCTGGAAATTCTGTAATCACTACTGCTCATATCATGCCATATATCAGGCATATCCTGGATCAAAGAATATTCAGTCAACATAAAGGGCAAAGGTTTTCAGAGCCTGCAGCATCTACCAAGAAAAAAAGATGCTGCTGCTTTAACCTCATTCTCTTCACCTATTAACATGGTATTTAATATAAAATTTGGCCTGAGGGCCAGCTGCTACTTTGTTTTTAATTTCAGGTTATTATATCAATCAGCTTGATAAAGAGTAAACATTTATGTGTAACTATAAATATCTAGGATATGAAGAATTAGCAACTGACAATTTTAAATATAATATCATAATTTTAAAACTTTCATTAGGCTTTTAAAAATGTCAGGAAATAAGGAAAACCTTACCTTTCCCACAAATGGAACTAGATGATGTTCACACATGGAAAACATATCTATGTCCTTCACAATCACCATCTCATCATGATCTTCATCAAATATAGCATCGTTCAGGACATCTGAAATCAGAAACTTGCCTTAGTAATGCTTACAATTCCACAGAAAAGCACAAAATAGAAAAGCCACCATGATCAATACAAAAAGACAGTAAATATAAATTAAGCCCCAAGTATTCAATTCTGTGAATATTTCAATGAAACTGACATGGGTACATTAAAAATAGGTTAGAAATGTAACCCAGAACATGTTATGTTAATTAATATTATTATTATAATTATTATGTTATCATAATATATTATATAAATATAGTATATATGTTATAATCTATATTTAAGTTTTTATAGGTGATCCTCACCTGCAATGTGGATCAAAATGGGCTAAAAAGTATGTTATCCTCACTAAAACATTAAGGACATACAAATTAAAACCAGTTAATTGTATCAAATTACCAAAGTCTTTCTCTGTAAATGATATTTAAAAATCATTAATACAATGTTACATAAGAACTGCAGAATTGCAAATTTATCTGTAGTATGAGAAAAAAAGGAGGGAGGGAGAAATGAGGAAAGGAGGGAGGGAGAAATTATGCCAAATAAAATCAAAGTGGCTATTTTCTTGTGTAGAAATGGGTCACTTTCACTCTTTTTTTTTTTTTTTTACCTTTTTTATACTTAATATTTCCTCTATAATGGATAGGTAGAAAATCATGAGGTAAAGACGAATCTTTAGCCTTCTGACTTCTAAGGCCAGAACCACACGCTTGTAAACCTGACTGCTATTACCAATTCCTGAAATAATTTTTATATTTCTAAAGTCTTCCAGTTACTGTAGATGAGTATAAGACTAATTCTAATGGTCACCTTTCTTAGGAAATAGATCTTACGGTTTGTGTGCCTGTGCCTCTCTGGGGAGGCTTTAGGGATGAGTGATAAACTGTGAACCTGGCACAGGTGGCCAAGCATACTGCAGACATTTAAAAACCGTTTTTATTTTTAAATACTGCACCAAGTGAGCCTCACTATCTCATCTGCAAAACAGAAGGTTACCTAGGGGATGCTCAAGGGACCTTTGAGCTCTCCACCATTCTGTGACAGTAAGAACATCCTGTCCTGGATGCTGAAGAGGGACAAAGGGATACAAGCCACCATCCTCACCACTGCAGTACCACCCTGGTTTTGATAATGGTATAGGTACCTGATTGATGGTGTAGGCGAATGCCTGTAATATGGAAAATTCCTCGGCTCTATCATCAACTGAGAAAAGAAGCTAAAAGAAGGACCGTTATCGTCTCACTTTTATAAAGTAAACATATACTTTATGAAAACGGCACTGACATCTAGGCACTGATGCCTAGTTGTACGGTTTCAAGGCTTTGGGGGATACCCACGCTACATAGTACAATTAGACAGAAGGGAGGAGGTGAATACAGCCTACAGCCACCTACAGCCACCACTTTCCCTCAGGCAGGCTGCCAAGTGAGTCACAGGGAAGATGGGCAAACGTCCACCCACACTCCTGACCTTCAATGGTTCAGCTGCTCCTAGAATAGGGGCTCACAGATACTGAGTCATCATGTAAACCAGTTATCATCCCCTGAGTCAGGCTATTCAGAAATGCACTAGAGTGTGTGGCAGGGAAAGTCATTAGCGTGGTCCATGAAAGTGAATGTGTGGGCTTTAAACACCCACAGACACTCCTGTTCGAAGTGGCTAATAAACTCCAGGGAGGAAAAAGCTCAAAGTCCTTCGTTAAGTAAATATTCCTTCTCCAAAAGCAGTTTTTCTATACTGAATATTCTGTCCTAATCTTTAGTCATATTTCTGAAAGGAGTCCAAAAATAGCCCCTTAGTGTTCCGAGAAGCATCTTGGATTTCTCCAAGAGTTTAACATAATGTTATTGCCATGTATAACTTCCTAAAATCTTTAGTCACAAAAGAAATATCCCTGAAAGTAAAAACAAATAAAAAATTATTTCTTGAAGAGAATCATCATCTAATGTCAGACACATTCATTTTCTCTGGCAAAGAAATTCCCCATTGTAAGCTCTGATGACAACCATATGGTGTATATTAAAGCCAGCCTTCCAGCTAGGCTAAGTGAAGATCTTCACTTGCTAGCTGTTGGACCTTGGGCAAGGCATTTGATGCCTTACTCTTCTTGGCAGTAAAACAGGCATGAATAAGAGCAGATCTTTCAGAGGTATCGTCAGGATTAAATGTGTTCACAGCTAAGTAAGAGATGTGGTAGTTACTACTCTTTTAATGAAGACTGGCAGCTAGACATGGTGGTGCACACCATGTAATCCCAGCTGCTCGAAAGCTGAGGTAGGAGAATCAAAAGTTCAAAGCAGCTTCAGCAATAGTGAGGAGGCCCTGAGCAATTTAGCAAGATCCTGTCTCTAAATAAAATACAAAATGGGCTGGGGATGTGGCTCAATAATTAAGTGGCCCTGAGTTCAATCCCCGGTAATAAAAGACAGACAGAACTGCTAAGCTATGTGTGGGACACATGGATGTACACTGATAAATATCAGAAGTTAAAAAGCAATAAGTTGCTTATAACAGAATACAGGAAATGAACAGTAGTAACTTTACAGTGGAAAAGTCTGGACAATGCTACCTGAACTAAGTGATCAAGGTTAACTTTGCCAGCAATAAGACATAATAAGTTGGATGCAGTGGCACACACCTGTAATCCCAGCAGCTAGGGAGGCCGAGACAGGAGGATCTCGAGTTCAAAGCCAGCCTCAGCAATAGTGAGGTGCTAAGCAACTCAGTGAGACCCTGTCTCTAAATAAAATACAAAATAGGGCTGGGGATGTGGCTCAGTGGTCAAGTGCCCCTGAGTTCAATCTCTGGTACCCTCCCCCCACCAAAAAAAAAGACATAATGGTATTGTATAGCTCCAGATTTGATATAATGAGAAGGGCACATGGCCTCTGTGGTAGCCTTCCTCAAAATTTAAAACTGTAGTACAATCAATCATCAGAGCTACCCAGGAGGCTGAGGCAAGAGGATCATAGGTCCCAGGCCAATCTGGGCAACTTAGTAAGACCCTGTCTCAAAAAATAAAAAGAGCTGTGGATACAACTCAGTGGTAGAGCATCCCCTGGATTCAATCCCCAGTTTATAGGGGAAAAAAAAAAAAAAAAAAAGCAGAGGTCACGAAAGAAAAGGAAAAACTGAGAAACTATCAATTGAAGAAGAGTAGAGAAATAACTATATGCAATGGAAATAAATTCAAGTAAAATCTGTAGTTTAGTGAATAGTATTGTACTCATATTAATTTCTCAAGTGTCAATAATTGTACTCATGCCAGATGTTTCTTGGGGAAGCTGGGGGATGAGCATATGAAAACTCTATGCTATCTTCATAATTACTAAGTAATAAAAAAAGGAAAAGGACAATGTCCATCAACTGAAATGTATAAAAAATGGAGTACTACTCAGAGCAGTACAGAATGAACCAATGAACATATAATAACATGTTTGAACCTCCAAAGTATCAACTAAGTGAAATAAGCCATATATGTTTATAGATACATGTGTACACACATGCACACAGAAAAGATGACCGTCATGCACGTAGTATAATCAACAAGGATAGATCACATATACAATGGAGGTCCCATGAAATTCTACCTTCTAGTAATGTAGTCATCTTAGTTTGTGTAAGTACAATCTGTGATGTTTGCACAATGTCAAAATCACCTAGCACAACACATGAAACTAAGAAAGGCCACAGTGCAGTGATAAAAAGCAAACAGGTGGCTCACCATGGGCCAGAGAAATGAGAGAGAGGATTTGGCTGCAATAAGGTAGGAAGAAAGTTGTTTTTTGGGTGACAGAACTGTCAAAATTCACTTTGTACATGCAGAGCTGGTGAATATTTCTGAATGTTAATAAAGCCAATTTTAGAATAATTTTTCAATTATAATACAGTACCTAACCTATTGGGTGAAGTAAAGTGGAAAAAAGAGAATAAACATATACACAAGTGTTTATCTGCAAAAAGAAACAATGGGCCAGGCACAGTGGTGCACACCTGTAATCCCAGACACTAGGGAGGCTGAAGCAGGAGGAACCCAAGTTTGAGGACAGCCTCAGCAACTTATAGAGATCCTGTCTCAAAAAATAAAAAGTTTTGGGGATGTAGATAGAGTACCCCTGGGTTCAAACCCCAGCACCCCTCCACACACATACACACACACAAAAAAAAAAAATACCGCAAGGATAAATGAAAAAGCTACTAAAAATTAAGAACTATGAGAAAGGAGAGAAGAGATGTGGGTGGAAATGAGACATCTCCGAATATAATTTGCTGTTTGTCTTTGAACTCCTTTAAATGTTTACATACTCAAGTACATTACACCAATAACATAGCTCATATGGCTTAATTCTTTGTGTGGTAATGAAATACTAATATGTTGCCTATATCCCATTTCATTAAAATGAATGTAGACTATAAACTTGACCTAGCCAAATCACTTTTCTTCAATAATGAAGTTTCCCAGCTATATTTACTTGTGTTTTGCTCCAACATATCTGAAAGCTACCATCTGTGGATAATAAGAACAAAACACTATCACAGATTGTTTTAATTTCCTGCCTGTTATCAGCAGCAAGAAGGTAACCCTGGAAACGAGGATTTACGGCATTCTATTTCCTACTGTTGGTCATAACCACAAAGGAGACCAAAGCAGCCTCCAAAATTTACAGGTTTGTCTATAAGGCCACCACACAACCTCGGTCTAAAGGTACACCTTTCTCATGCCAGTAACAATGAAGCAATGGCAGCAAATAGCACTGCTGAGCAACTATCCCTCGGGGAGTTAATCTGCTGGGGGGGGGGGGCCCTTTCTGAAAGAAGGTCTAAGCACCTCTGAAGCATGGTTTCTTAGACTCTTCCAGTGGGTGTGTTAAAACAAACTGCTGGCCTCATACCCAGAGTCTCTGTTTCAGCAGGGCTGGTGGGCCTGGGAATCTGCATTTCTAAAAGGTTCCCAGAAGATCCTAGTATTGCTGATCTGGGAACCACACTCTGAGAGCCCCCATTTAAAGCATTTTAAGTTTTATGAAACTGCACTGAATCTTCACATCTCCAAAATGCTCCTACTCAAATACATAGACATATATATCTAAGGATAAACACAGACCTGTTTCTGCCAAGAAGAAAGGAAAGTGAGGAAGGGAAGAGGGAATTTCTGGAAAAGACTCCCCTAAAAGGAAATTTCTATCCAATAGAGTTTGGGTGTGTTTTTTTTTTTTTTTTTTAAGTTTTTCTTTTTACTGAATGATATAAGAATTAACATTGTCTAGGATATTTGGTGATCAGCACCAAAAATCAGAAATCTCTGAAGAAGCCAGAATTTGACTCTTGATTCGTCTGGCTGGGAGAGCAGCATTCAAAGACAATGGGAAATGGCTTGCTATACTGAATGCATCCATCCTAAAGGGCAGGAAAGAGAACAGTGACTGCTTACTGGTTTTAGAATTAAAGAGAATGAGTCAGAAAGGGGGAAGAGGGGGTAGTACCTAGGCCATAAGGCCTCTTTGTTCTTGGCTAGAATTAAATCAGCTGAAGGAGCTAACAAAGATATCTCTATCCTGATTCAGTGGAGCAAGGTGTGAATCACGGTCCCAGATGCTCCTAGTACAAGATAATATCAGAGCTGCCCCTACCAGGATACAGCACTCATTTCACTGTGCCTCTTGGTACCATGGTCATTGTTCTCAGGTCTCCCAACCCCATTGGGTTATAACCTGTCAGAGGTACTTATTGTATCTTAAGGCTTTGGAGTAGTTCCCACAAAGTTGTAACATCATGCACAAAACCGGAATTAAACATAGATCTCCTATGTCTATGCAATTAACATATGCATTTTTATTCAGTGATTCAACTCCTTAAAATAGATTGTAAAATAAAGGAACTCCAAAGACACTCATGTGACCAAGTGAACCTAAGAATTTTCACTGCAGCCTTATTGGTAATAGCAAAAATTGAGAAAATTGTCACTCAGAAGAATGATTACACAGCTTGGGTAGAGCTGCAATAAAATACAACCCAGGAGTGGAAATGAGTGAATTTGAACTGCATTTATAAATTCCTGAAATATTGTTTAATGGAAAAGGCATGACGCAGGGCTGGGGATGTGACTCAAGCGGTAGCGCGCTCGCCTGGCATGCGTGCGGCCCGGGTTCGATCCCCAGCACCACATACGAACAAGGATGCTATGTCCGCTGAAAACTAAAAATAAATATTAAAATTCTCTCTCTCTCTCTTTTTTTTTAAAAAAAAAGAAAAGGCATGACGCAGAAGGATATATACAGCATAATTCATATTTGAATGGATATATTGCATATAAAATGAAAGCATAATAGACATAATAAGTAAGAGACTAAATTTAAGACAGTGGTTACCTCTGTGGCCAGAAGTTAAAGGATCCAGAAATAAAAAGTAATATCTTTCTTTTTTAGAAGCAATTACAGTAAAATATTAAGATTTGTTCAGACTTTGGATGCACTGTTTGGGGGTTTAGCTCAGTGGTAGAGTGCTTGCCTAGGATGCACAAGGCCCTGGGTTCAATCCCCAGCACTGGAAGGAAGGAAAGAGAGAGAAAGAAATTGAAGGTATTTTGGCTAAACTAGTTTTTCGTAGTTTGTCTTACCTATTTGGGACATTTTATAAATATAGGGGTTTTTTTTAAATTATGGTGTTTACATATATACTGATCCTTCTCCCTGCCCCCTTTAAAAATAAAAAATAAGGGTTGGGGTTGTAGCTCAGTAGTAGAGCACTTGCCAGCATGTGTGAGGCACTGGGTTCAATTCTCAGCACCACATTAAAAGAATAAAATAAAATAAAGATACTATTTCTATTCACAGCTAAAAATATTAAAAGAAAAAAAAAATAAGCTGATACCTTGGAGCTGAGGGTGACAGATGGGGGGACAGAGGGTAAATACCTGCCTGCTTCTTACAGTGTTGCAAACTGCTTCAAACCCTCCTCCAAATCCTTTTCACTCTTCTTTTTCCAACGTGGACCCTGAAGAATGGCTTCCACAAAAGAAGAGTAGTAAGAAGGACCATACCAGCAACATTCATAAATATGTCCATGGAGAGAGCATCAAAAAGCGTGTCCCTTGGGGCTAAGAATATAGGTCTGTGAGAGAACACTTGGCTACCATGTGAAATTCCTAGCACTGTCAAAAATTAAAGTTAAAAAATATGTTCCTTAAACCAAGGACAGTGGTACACACCTATAATCCCAGAAACTCAGGACATTGAATTGATGATATAAGAACATGAAAGCACAATCTCTCCATCCACACTCAATTATTTAAGTGGTCTTAAAGGAACCTGACATGTACATTGAGGCAGGAGGATCCAAGTTTGAGGCCAGGTTCTGCAACCTAGCAAGACCCTGACTCAAAATAAAAACTAAAGAGCTGGGGATGTAGCTCAGTGGTACGTGCCCCTGGATTCAATCCCTAGGAACACACGCACACACAGCATGCCCTTCAGACACTCAAGAGATCCAGAAATTTGCCATGAAGGAATGGGGACCTCAGATATGCACAATGACACCAGGTTCAGGAGTAGTCTGGGCCTAAGGAATAAGGAAAGTCCTGTACCATATCTGTATAGTTGTCCAGAAAATGCAACAAGAATGAAGATCCGCCATACAAGCTCTCTCTATACTTCAGTCACCTACGTTCCTTTCACCACTTTCAAAAAAATCTACAGTCAATTTGGATGAGAACCTCTGATTTTCAAATAAAGCTGTAAAATGGCAAAAAATTAAAAATAAAAAAATTGAAGAACAACTCCCTAAACCATGCTCTGCAATTTAAAGACCTCAACTCTTTGGCATCAAAACATTTTGCTTTCTGCCTCCTGTTTGAAAAATTTGTTCTGTAAGAAAAGCAGTGTCAAAACAAATTTGAAGAGGGAAAAAAAAAATCACCATCTCTGCTTTCATTTCCATCATGACAGTGCACTTCTTGTTAGACCTTCCAATACTCACAGCTTCTTGCACTTAAAAGACAGAGCTAACATTTGTAAAACTGGGCCAAAATAACCATGAACCCAAACATTCCACACATGGACATAATGGAGGAAACTAAGAGGACTGTAGACAACTGGTTACACCATCTGCCAGAGAAGGCAGGGCTGCCGCACAGCTTTGATTCGATCTTTGAAGCTATTTCATAAACTGCAAATTTGTTAGCAGAAAAGATCCAGTACATTGCAGAGACAGTAAAAGTTTGGTTATTTTGGAAATTTTCATTCCTACTGTCCTTAACGGAAATAAACTCATGTTTCTTTTAAGCTATTAAAAGAAAGCCAAGGCAATTGACACAGATGCTATTTGGTGCCCTAAAAAGAGTACAACATACATGTTTTCACTCAACAAATACAGTACTGGTGAACTATTCCCATTCTCTCTGGCACCCATCATGAGCACATCACTGGAGAGAGATCTAGTTTCTACATATGAAGTTACATATCTTGCTCAGTAACACTGTTCCTGATTACAGCAATAATGTTCATTGTACTTTTATTTCAAGATAAAGAAATACTAAAATAAGAACATGAAAGCATAATCTCTCCACCCACATTTAATTATTTAAGTGGTCTTAAAGGAACCTGACTTGTACAGTGGTTCCAGTTACAGAATGGTGAAGTAGAAGGAACAAAAAGAATCCACAGACCCATGTTCTAGTGCAAGATTTGTGCAGATTGTGTTAGCTGGGTTTTCAACAGCTTCACAGGTAAAAGAATGGCTCCGGGGTTCCTGGTTTAATAACTCTGGGGGTGTGGAAATAAATGTCAAACTATTAATGTTACCCTCCTGCTCTACTGGTCATCCTGGAGATGGGCATCACAGTAGCCAGAGGCTTTCTGTACTAAGGTAGGAAAAAAAGCACTTATTTTAAACTATTTTGATTTATTCTTGAATAAAATTGAAGGTTGTCAATCCCGTATATTATGAACTCTTAAAATAAGAACTCTCACTCTACTCTCAGTTAACTACTGTAAATATTTCTGGTAGATCAAGATTAGAGCATTACATGCTAAGAAAACAAAGTGTATTCAAGGAGCCTTTTTTTTTTTTTTAAACAAAAGCACATACTTGCCAAATTTAGTTTTTTAATTGGATAATTTTGTAGACTTTCACAATCCAGCTGTTAAGCCGAAAACAGAATTTACAAAACAGATGGTGATAACAAGGTCTGGTTCACAGCAGTTCTAAAGAAAGAACACACCAATCCGATAAACTATCCATTTACTTTAAAAAGCCTCTAGCAGGCTCGTCTCTTACCACACTGCGTTCACTGCTGCCAGGGGATTTCTTAAAGTGGGCATTACGGAACCAAGGAGAATTCTATCCAAGAAGGGACCAGCAGAGTGTGCAAGCCACCATCATTAGTGACAAATGATTACGGAATAAGGACCATCCTTCGGAACAGCAGTTCCCAATATGGCCAATCACACAGATCTTTGGAAAATACAGCTTCCCAAGACACAGTAAGAAAATCTGATTCACTGAGTATGGATAAGAACCCAGGATTATGTCTTTTAAAAACCCAAGAAATTCTGATGATCAGTTCGGGGTAGAAGCGCAGGACTTTGAGGACTGAAAAACCACCCCACTGCCGGGCCTCATTTGCTGTTTCAGCAAGGCTGAACTGGGAGCAATTTCTCATCATGAACCCTCACTGCAGCCACCAAGTCAAAGAGTGATGATTCCTGTGGACACTGTGAGCTCTGCACACAGCTGAGGAAAAGTCGAACAAGCTCTAGGGAAGCTGAAAAGGGTTGGGGAGAGCAGGGACAAAGGGGGGAGATATAGAAAGCTGGAGCCAACTTTACCTGAAGGAGAAAGGACCACACGCTCCCAGGAAAGAGGAAGGAAGGAGAACCTCACATCAAAACACTGTGGCCCCATTCTAGAAAAATCAGCCACTTGAGACATCAGTCAGATTTTACAGCCCACTCAATTGAAATCATAACATGATCAAGTCTGTATAGTTCCTGAGCTAGATACAAATATATCAAACCGGGCTGGGGATGTGGCTCAAGGGGTAGTGCGCTCGCCTGGCATGCGTGCGGAACGGGTTAGATCCTCAGCACCACATACAAACAAAGATGTTGTGTCCGCCGAAAACTAAAAAAATAAATATTAAAAAATTCAAAAAAAAAAAAAAAAAACAAATATATCAAACCATGATCTCAAGAGACTTGAGATCTGAGGAAATAAGAGGCCTGGGTATAATAGTATTTGGAGAATGGTAAAAGTTAACCTACAAAAGTAATACTTTACAGAAAGAAAAACTTGTGGGATGAGGGCAAAATTGAGTTGTATTGAAGATTTAAGATTTCAGGAGGCTGCAGGGTATGGGAGTGCACTCCTGTAATCCCAAATACTTGGAAGGCTAAGGCAGAAGGATCACTTGAGCCCAGGAGTTTGAAGCCAACCTAAGCAACATAGCAAGATCCTGTGAATGAATAAATGAGGAGACGAAAGGAAAGAAGAAAATTAAACATTAAATACTTACTAAAGAAGAACCAACTTGTTGGCCAACTAGTCAACCAACAAGAGTTGACTTTTGCCCTCTTTTTCTGACTCTGGACCAGAGCCCTGATCTCAAGCCACCTAATTCTACTCTGACCTACTAAAGTATGAACTGAATAGGGAGAACCCAAAGGCAGGACCCCTAAATGGGGTTTTTCTGCAGTCGAAACTAGTTTTTCTGCAGTTTCAGCCATGAGGCTACAAAGCCTATGGCCAATGCTAGCAAAGAAAATGAAGAGAGCAAATCTAACTTTTAAAAAGAAAGGTAACCAGGCATGGTGGTGCACACCTGTAATCCCAGTGACTCAGGAGACTGAGGCAAGAGGATCCTGTTTGGGGCCAGCTTCCGCAACTTAGCAAGACCCTATCTCAAAATAAAAAAAATAAAAAGGGCTGGGGATGTGGCTCACAGGTACCCTTGGGGTCAATGTACAGTACCATAAAATAAGTTACTAGGTTAAAGACAAAGAACGGGTCAAAGCTACCTGTCAGCTCGGGAGAGCAGATCAGAAAGGGCAACCTAATACCCAGAGACTGCTGGAGCCCAGAGTTAGTGTGCATTAGTCACAAAATTCTATTTTATCAACTACTTATTTGGTTTCTATAAAGAAAAAAATCAGTAATTTAATGCTACTTTGACCTTTACTTTTTAAAATCAAACTGGAACAGTTTCAGGGAAAAGGAGAATCCCATTAAATCTTCAAACTAATAAAAAGCCTTTTTTTTTTTTAAAGGAAGTTCTCTAGAGAAATTTATACTGTAAAAACAATCATATGAAGTATACAAAATTCCTACTATAAACATTTTACCTGAATTTAATCAAGTCTTGAGACCTAAATTACATTTTCCAAGAATATGGGCAATAGAGAAACAAATTAAATTTTAAAAAAAAACAATGATCAAATCACAAAGGTGGATTATCTTTCAGGACAACAAGCATCTCTGTAAGGCAGTGTTATGGGGTAGGGGCAAATGTATGGACCTCTAGTGGCTCCCAGTTTAAAAAAAAAAAATCATTAAAAGATGTTTGGGACCACTGAAGAAATGTGAATATAGAGTAGGAATTCGATGATATGAGGGAATTAACAATTAATTTTAATAAGGATGGAGTAAGTGGTTAAGAAGAAAAACTGTTTTCAAGGTGATATATTCTTTTTTTTTTTTTTTTTTTGGTGGTAGTGGGGAAGTGATTCCCAGGGATTGAACCCAAGTATCTCTATCAATGAGATACTTCCTCAGTCCTATTTTGAGACAGGTTCTTGCTAAATTTTCCAGGGTGGCCTCAAACTTGGAATACTCCTGCTTCAACCTCCCAAACTGCTGGTATTACAGATATGTGCCACCATCCCTGACCTGCCATTTTACCTCTTAATACAGGTCTTTGATTTATTATCAGTAAAAGAATAGAGTATGCCAATATGGCAGGAAGCTAATTTTGAATATAGGTATATAGATGTCCACTATATAATTTTGTCTACTTTTGTGTTTGGAAATCTTATAATAAAGGAATAAATTTTTAGAAAGCATGATCCTAAAATATTAGTTTTCTTGTTCTCCCAACTAACTGAGAAACTGCTTTTCTAGTTGATATGAAGTCCTTGTTAAAAATAATAATAATAATAAAATCTTTTTTAAAAGTATTTTTTTAGTTGGAGATGGACATAAAACCTTTAGTTTTATGTGGTGCTGAGGATTGAACCCAGTGCCTACATGTGCTAGGCAAGCACTCTACTACTGAGCTACAACCCCAGCCTAACAAACTAAAATTTTACATGATAGTAAAACTAGCAATTGGTTTTTCCCTGGTAGAGGCAACCCCAACACTTCTGTCAAGGGTGGAGAGTCCTTAAAGACTTCATCTAATCAAAGGGGCTATGGGTTACAAGTACACAGACCATGAAGAACACACAGATGAGGGAACTTTTCAAAACCTCTGGGAGCTGGGATTGTGGCTCAGGGGTACAGTGCTTGCCTAGCATGTATGAGACACTGGGTTCAATCCTCAGAACCACACAACAAATAAAATAAAGGTATCATGTCCATCTACAACTAAAAAAAAAAAACACTGCATCACAAGAAAAAAAGAGATCTGTTATCAGAAACCATTAAGTATGCATGTTTCAAGGGAAAACCATACTGTTTTAGTTAGATTTTGTGTTGTTATGACCAAAACACTGAACATCCACTTATAGGAGGAAAAGTTTATTTGGGGCTTACAGTTTCAAAGGTCTCAGTCCATAGATGGCCAACTCCACTGCTCTGGGTCCAAGGTGAGGCAGCATATCATGAGGGAAGGGCATAGCAGAGGAAAGCTGCTTAGCTCATGGTGGTGTCAAGAAGCAGAGAGAGAGGGAGAAGGGACCACAGAAAAGATGCACCCTTCCGGGACATGTTCCCAATGACCCACCACTTCTAGCAATGCCCTATTTACCTACAGTTACCACCCAGTCAGTCTATTCAAATTAGGATGGACTGATTAAGTTACAGCTCTTACAATCCAATCATTTCACCTCTGAATATCCTTGCATTAGCAGGAGTTTTGGGGGATACCTAATATCCAAACTATAACACACACCCCTAGCATTGAAAGTATTCTGAGGTGCTTACTGGGTCCCCCATCAGCTATGAGGAATCAACAGAGTGAGCAATGAGATGATACTGAGAGGCCCACAGTGCTGCAAGGAGCTTCAGCATGACAATCCAACTAATTACCAGTCTCACGGCCTCTCCCTGCACAGCAGACCAGATAACTTGTCTAGGGTCATAAACCAGTTTGCAGAAGGCTGCGCATGATGACACACATTGAAGGATCCCAAAGTTAAGCCCAGCCTGAGCAACTTAGTGAAAGCCTATCTCAAAATACAAAATAAAAAGGGTTAGGGGATGTAGCTCAGTGGTAGAGCACCCCTGGATTCAATCCTAGTACCTAAATAAATAAACAAACAATAAACAAATTAGCAGGGATGCTATGACTAGCCCAGGCTAGTTCTTCCCTTGATAGCAGGATGTATTTTTGTTGACATACTAAAACACCAGTTTCAGAAACACCACACATCTTAGGATTGTATCAACAGAATTTCCAACACATTGTGAAACTGGATGATTTGCACCTCACTTGTAAAGGGCCCCATCCTTCAAAAGGCCAGTTAATCATGGTGGAAAGGAATAGAAAGGAAGAAAGAGACACTAACATGAATGAAAAATAGCATGGAGTAAGCAAGCCCTCCACAGAAGGAACTAACAGCTGGAGGCTATCGGCTAGCTCCTGCAGCTGAAAGGCCAATTAGTTCTGATGGGTGATCAGAGTGGCATACCACCATTGATGCCCAGGCATTAATGGGAGCTCTTACATTTTGAAGGGTGGTGGACATTTAGAGAGGTATGATCTACAGCAGCTCTGCCATAAACTACGAGACAGAGTCCTCACTGAGTAACAGCCTCTCCATTGAACTGCAGCATGGATAGCCCTAAATCATTGTTAATGAACATCTTAACACAAGTCCATGAATTACATAGGTATAAATGCATTTTAATCTATCTTAGTGACAGCTTCCTTGTTTGAGATGATTTTAATGGCTTTGATTCCTACTTAGAACAAATAAAAATAAATACTTATGACATGAAATACATCATGTGGGAGGATGGATATAATAAAATTATGTTGTATGCAATTATGAATATGCCACATTGAAACCCGTTTTGTATCATTAAAATGTACTAATTTTTTTTTTTTTAAATCATGCTTCACAGCAAGAATCATGTGCTCTTGGGAAAGCTGAAACAGCTGGACTAAACAAACCTCAAAAGAATTCAGCCCAGAATTCAGCAACAGCCAATTCCTCACCTAACCCTGGGTGCTTCTCCATAGAATTTTAGATTAAGAAACAGTTGTCAGTAAATGAAGGTGGGCAGGGGGCTCCCCATGGTTAGCAACCCACACCAGAAAGGTTTTTAAAAAAGGAGGTGAACAGGGGCTGGGGATGTGGCTCAAGCGGTAGCGCGCTCGCCTGGCATGCGTGCGGCCCAGGTTCGATCCTCAGCACCACATACAAACAAAGATGTTGTGTCCGCCGAAAACTAAAAAATAAATATTAAAAATTCTCTCTCTCTCTCTCTCTCTCTCTCTCTTTAAAAAAAAAAAAAAAAAGGAGGTGAACAGACAAGATGGGCTAAAGACTGCACAAGGACAGCCCCAGGAAGGACTTTGCCTGGGTCTCAACACCAGTGTATGAATGAAACTAAACTAAATACTATACTGTCTTATGTGGGAAAATGGTTTTAGAAGATAAGAAAACACATAGGTAACAGGCTACAACACAACAAAATCTCTTATCCCTGGTGAGGAAAGACAGCAGAAGGAAGAAACCTATTAGAATTCAGAAAAGGCACTTTGGTGCGGACAGACTGGAGCAGGGCAAGCTGGGAGGCAAGGTAACTAGTGAAGTGGTCACTGTAATCAGGTGAGAGACATGGATGTCAGATTCTGGAGACATTCAGGTGGTATGATTCAGGACTTTTGAGCACGATTAACCAAGGGATTAATGGGAAGGCATAAATGCAGACAAAACGAATGACCAGAGTTTAGAGACTAGACCAAATAGCAACACGTATTCAGGTAAAGTTTATTAGAAGGACTGACTATGTAGGACTAGAAGATACTTTCAAAATATCAGAAAAAGGAGGTAGTCCTAATGTCTTCAGTGTTAACCTTGAATAAGTTTAAGATAAGGGCCCAGTGGGTATGGCTCAGTGGTAGAGCCCCGCCTAACATGCACAAGGCCTTGGGTTCCATCCCAGCAAATAAATAAACTAAATATATGTAATTGTTTTGAAAACATCATTTAATTTTAACTGGCATACTGTTTTACAGCAAACTTTTTTAGTAAGCAGAAGGAGTACACTAAAATAATGATAAAAAGTTTGGCATAGAAACATGTAAGCCGGTAACATGGTAGGTATTTGTGCACTGTACCTAATTACATGTGCTACACTTGTATACAACTGGCGGCACAGCAGGCTCATTTACACCACCATCACCACAAACTCACAGGTAACGCACTGTACTATAATGTTAGAATGACCACAAGGTCACTAGGCAACAGGAATTTTCCAGCTTCCTTATAATTTTGTGAGATCACCGTCATGCCAGGGTTGACTGAATGGTTGTCATGAGGCACATAATTGTATATGTTCTATTTTTCTCTGATTTCAGGGTAATTGTTTTCAGCAATACATACTGTACAACTGTGAAAATTTAGCTAATTATTAGAACAAGTTGTGTTTCTTTTACTCCTAGATTTGAAATAACTTTGTCACAATATTTTTTTAATTTTTTTTTTTTTTTTTTAGTTGTAGGTGGACACAATCTTTTATTTATTTTTATGCAGTGCGGAGGATCGAACCCAGTGCCTCATACGTGCAAGGCAAGCGCTCTACCACTGAGCTACAACCCCAGCCCCACAATATTTTTAATCTATTTGAAAATACATGTACATACTTCAGAAATCAAAATTTTTAAAGTATCACTGACCCTCGAACAACATGCTTTTGAGTTGTATGGGTCCACTTATACATGGATTTATTTGTTTTTGGAGATTTGGGACAATGTGAAAAACTCAGACAAATCAGGTAGCCTAGAAATATTTTTTAAAATTAAGAAAAAAATTAAGTATGCCAAGAATGTACAAAATATGTGTAGATAATTCTATTTTATCATAAAATAGACACAAACCCACTACAAAAAGCGAAAAATTGTGCTAGGCGTGGTGGCACACACCTATGATCCCAGCAGCTCAGGAGGCTGAGGTGCCGCAGTCTGGCTGGGCACAAATCACGAGCCACTGAAGCAGGAACAAACTTTATTTTTAAAACGCAGGAAAACACTTCACACAGCTCCCGGGGAAATCCTCCCGAACGCGCCACGAGGCTTGTCCAGGAACCCCCAGCCGGAACTATATCTCCCGGAAATCCCTCCTCCTGCACTTCCCCAACCAATGGGAACTCTCGGGGAATCCCCGGAAATCCCCACGAGAACTCCAAAATAGTGCGAGAACTCAAAAGTTGCGGCAGAGGCGGACAGGCAGAGGCGCCTGTCAATCAATACTGTTGGCAAAATGCCAGGGGCCATACAGACTCAGCCGTGGCTCTCAGCATCTCCCCCTTTTTGTTTAATTAAACAACAAGCAATGTGGCTTAGGGACCGTGCCTGTTAGGCAGTCCAATTCAACATATGGTCCTTACCCGTCATCGGATGAACTGACCTCTAGGCGTCAGCCTCCTGTCTTAGGTTGGTACCACTGCAATTGGATCATACCCGTCACTGACTACCGGTCCAGCATACAGCCATACTTGTGGATAGGTCTATGCACCAGTGGGGGGGTGAGGTTCTTTGCCTCACCTCTGTTGGCCCCCAAATTTGGCCTTGGTGCCAGTGGGGGAGTGAGGTTAATGTGGCTTAAGGACCGTGCCTGGTAGGTTGTCCAATTCAACATATGGTTCTTACCCGTCATCGGAAAACTGACCTTTAGGCGTCAGCCTCCTGTCTTAGGTTGATACCACTGCAATTGGATCATACCCGTCACTGACTACCGGTCCAGTATAAGCCATTGGCCCCCAAATTTTAGACCATCACTAGCAGAAGGGAGGAGGATGCAAAATGCCATGACACTAAGCCAATTGAGGGCTCCTTTGAAAAATTGTACCACCGGTGACACCATCAACAAAAATACTCCAGCACTACCACAATTCGCTGTACCAACAGATAGTTCACAATGCATACAAGTGATACATAGTCCAGGCAAGGTCTGCAAGCAATTCAAAGCAGAGGAATCTGTCAATATGTCCATTTCCTCCCAAAGTAAATCGACTCCTTGATTGAGCATTACTTGTGGAGTTATTATTCATTGATGCATCAGTTTTTACAGTTTGTTGTGATAACTATCGAAGAAGCTGTAGTTTGGTTTTATCTTTGTCTTCACCGGCACTGGGATGAAGATAGGAGTTCTGGCAATGATGCTAAGAAAAAAATTATGTAACATTCCAACAGGCACTAAGAAAACAATTTTTTGAACAATTTACATTATCCTGAACAGAATTATTAAATATAATGAGAAGGAAAGGTGAAAGTAAACAAACAGATCTGTTAACCTCCTATTTGTTCACATATTAAAACAATTTTCAACAGCTGTTTACCCAATCTAAATTAAACCATTAAAATCACGTGAATAAAAAAATTCGGATCCATTTATTCATGAGCGCTCCTCATATATGATATATGGACATACGCACATACAGACATACAACACAAAACAGAAGTGTGCACACATAACATACAACACTTAAGACAATAGTAAAGGCCTTGAAGCTTTACCTAGGTGAAATCTCCATTGCAATGCTTAAAAACTCCACAGTCAAAAAATAAAACTGATCAGAAAAACATTAACCTAGGTCTGTATGAGCTCAAAAATAAAATAGAACTTTATGATGTGGGAAAAGGCAAATAATAAAATAAATATTGAAAAAAGCATCCTGGTTAATCACTGTCGCAGATGTAAGAATAGCCAAACTGGAGTTCTGGATATCAGCTGTTATGGATTTGAGTCAAATCATCTTCCTTTTGGCCTGTAGAAATTGTTTTAGTTAATCTCTCTGGAATCCAAATCGGCTGCTGTTCTCCCTGTGGAAAAACACAAACAGAACCCCGACTCCAGACAATCACTGGGTCAGGACCTTTCCATTGTCCTGTTAGAATATCCTTCCAAAGTACCTTAGGCTTATGTACATTTTTTGGACACATATGCCTTTCCGCAGCACTAAGCCCTGAGGAATCCAAATTTAAAAAGTTTAGAGTAAAAAGGGTTATTTTAAGTTTATCTTTTGGTGACATATACCCCTTTCCAATTCCCTCTTTTTGCTTTAGTAAGTACATTTTAATAGTTTGATGAGCTCTTTCAACTATGCCTTGTCCTTGTGGATTGTATGGAATTCCTGTTATATGAGTAATGCCAAATGATGAGCAAAATTGTTTAAAAGAGGTAGAAGTATAACCAGGACCATTATCTGTTTTTAACTGTTTTGGAACGCCCACAGTGGCAAAATTTTGTAAGCAATGAGCTATAACATCTTTAGTTTTTTCTCCGGAATGAAGGGAGCCCATCAAAAATCCGGAAGAAGTATCAACTGTAACATGCAAATATTTTAATTTTCCAAATTGTGGCAAGTGTGTGACGTCCATCTGCCAAATATGGTTAGGTATCAGTCCTCTAGGATTGACTCCAAGATTAACTTGTGGTAAAAAGGTCACACAATTTTGACATTGTTTTATTATTTGTCTAGCTTGTTCCTTAGTTATTTTAAAACGCTTTTGTAAAGTATTAGCATTGACATGGAACCTTTTATGAAAATGTGTAGCTTCTTCTAGTGTAGAGAAAATATGTATGTCATGTGTAGTTTTATCTGCTAAATCGTTGCCCAAACTAAGGGCTCCAGGCAATCCTGTATGTGCTCTGATATGTCCTATAAAGAATGGATCTTTTCTGTCCCAGATTAGACTTTGTATAGCAGAAAACAAAGAGAAAACAGTAGAGGAAGGGGAAATCCTGCCAGCATCTTCAAGGGATACTATAGCATTAACTACATACTGACTATCAGAGAATAAATTAAATACAGAATCTTTAAACATCACAAAAGCTTGTAAAACTGCATTAAGCTCTACCTTTTGAGCTGATTGTTTGGGTACTAAAAATGTAAAAGTTTGATCAGGGGTAACTACTGCTGCTGTACCATTATTTGACCCATCAGTGAATACATTTGGAGCATTCATGATAGGGGTTTTTCTTGTCATTTTTGGAAAAACTACAGGATGCGAAGACCAAAAAGACAACAAAGGATTAGATGGTAAGTGATTATCAAATGAAACATTAGATTTACACATGATTATTGCCCAAGTATTTAACTCATTAGCTAACTCATCAATTTGATCCATAGTATATGGAGTAATAATTTTATTGGGAGAAATTCCAAACACTCCCTTTGCTGCTTTTATTCCTTTGAGTATTAATTGTCCTACAGCCTCAGGATACCTAGTAAGAATAGTGTTAGGAGAATAAGATAAATGTATCCACAATAATGGACCTTCTTGCCAAAATACTCCTGTAGGAATATTTTTTGTTGGTATTACAATAAATAATAAAGGCAAACTTATATCAATTCTATCCAAATGCATATTTTCCATATATGTTTCAATAATTTTTAATGCCTTTCTTGCTTCAGGCATTAACATGCGGGGTGAATTTGGATCTGATGGACCTTTTAGGATATCAAATAAAGGTCCCAACTCTCCTGTTGGTATGCCTAGATAAGGCCTTATCCAATTTATGTCTCCTAATAACTTTTGAAAGTCGTTAAGTGATTTGAGTTGATCTACTCGTATTTGAATTTTTGGTGGACGGACCATGGTTGAGGATAATAGAACTCCTAAATAATTAATTGGAAAATTTAATTGTACTTTATCTATTGCTATCTCTAGATTATAATTTTTTAATAAATTTGTAAGTGTGGCATAACATTCTAGCAATGTGTTTTTATCTTTGTGTGCTAACAATACATCATCCATATAGTGAAATATTTGTAGTTTAGGATTTTGATTTCTAAGTGGCTGGATTGCTTTGTTAACATAAATTTGACACATAGTTGGGCTGTTAGCCATCCCTTGAGGGAGTACTTTCCATTCATATCTCTGATCAGGACCTTCATGATTCAGTGCAGGGATAGTAAATGCAAAATGTGGACTATCCTCAGGATGAATTGGAATTGAAAAAAAACAATCTTTAATATCTATAGCTAAAACATACCAGGTTTTTGGCAAAGCAGACAATTGAGGAATCCCCGATTGAGCAGGTCCCATAATAACCATCTCATTATTAATGGCTCTTAAATCTTGCAATAATCTCCATTTACCAGATTTCTTTTTAATGACAAAAATGGGAGTATTGTAAGGAGATACGGAAGGTTGTATATGTCCCTCCGCTAATTGTTGCTTGACCAGGTCATGGGCTGCTTGTATCTTTTCTTTAGTCAGGGGCCACTGAGGAACCCATACTGGTCTATCTGATTTCCAAGTAATTTTTATTGCCTCAGTGACCCCTTCTGAAAACCCAGTCCATGTCTATTTATTCCCTGATCTATTTGAATGGGTGCTGCTATGCCTTGTTCTCCTAATCTTTTTTCTTTCCTGAAACCTTGTCTAGCCCTAATAGTGGGCGCATTTGGATTGATGTTATTTGTTAATGTCAAACCTAATTGATCTAGGACATCTCGTCCCCATAAATTTATAGGAAGATGATCCAATACATATGGCTGTATAGTTCCTTCGCATCCTTCAGGATCCTTCCAATCTAATACCATTGCACTTCTATGGGGATTAGTTGCCACTCCTAGGCCTCGAAGCGTTTGAGTGGCTTGTTGTAGCAGCCAATGTTGTGGCCATTCTTGACGAGATATGATGCTAAGGTCTGCACCTGTATCCAGCAGCCCATTAAATACATGTCCTTGAATATTTAGTTTGAGCATGGGGCGAGAATCTAAATTTAAAGACAGCATAGCCCAATCTACACCTGTGGAGCCTAATCCCCTGGAACCTCTTTCTATAGTACTACTGGAAAATTTATCATGTAGGCTGGGTATTATTAATAACTGTGCTATTCTATCTCCTGGTGAAATTACTGATATACCCTTTGGAGAACTAGCTATAATTTTTATTTCACCTTCATAATCGGGATCAATTACCCCGGGACTTATCATAAGTCCTTTTAGCGTAGAAGAACTGCGTCCTAACAATAAGCCTACTGTTCCTTGGGGAAGAGGTCCTTTTACTCCTGTGGGAATGATTTGAACTCCCATCTCTGGAGTTAGTACTGCTCTGGCGGAGGCGCAGATGTCCAACCCTGCGCTCCCTCTGGTTCGTCTGATGAGAGATCTGATGGATAATGCGTCCTGGGCACTACCTTGATGGTGTTTCTGGGTTCCTCCAGTGCCCCGTACATTTGTGGTCGTGGGCCCCGGAGCATTGGGCCCCCCTGTCCGTTTTTTGGCAATGGAGCTCGATGCCTTTCTCCACGATATCGTGGGTAAACACTTGGTCCTTGTCTGTTTTTTGATAACGGAATACCCTCTATGGTGGTTTGAGAACGGCATTCATTAGCCCAATGTTTCCCTCTACGGCATCGTGGGCAAATACCCGGTATTCTATTCGTTTGATATCTAGCTTTGTTAAACCCTCCTCCTATGGGGCAACTCCTTTTAAAATGTCCTGTTTGATCACAATTATAGCATGTTTTTGGCCTGGCATCTAAAGCCTGTTGTACTGCTGCCAAGACTTGCCCTTGTTCATTAACGTCTCTACATAATTTAATATATGTGTTTAAATCTTCATGTCTCCATGGTCTAATGACCTCTCTGCAACAACGATTTGCTTGGTCATAAGCCAGTTGTTTTATAAATGGCATTGCCTGTTCTGTATCCCCAAAAATTCTGGAAGCTGCTTGAATAAGCCTATCTACAAATTCAGCGTAAGGTTCATTAGTTCCTTGTATTACCTTAGATAATTGACCTTGTAAACCTCCATGCCCCTGTAAAGTTTTCCATGCCCTAACCGCATCTACAGCAATTTGTGCGTATACGCCAGGATCATATTCAATTTGTTGCCGTTGACCCTCATAAGGTCCTTTTCCTAACAACATATCTAGATTTCTTTGAGGGTAACCGGCTGCTGCATTTCGCCTAGCTGTCTCCCTGCAAAATTCCTCATTGGCAACCTTCCATAACAAATATTGTCCTCCATTTAGCACAGATTTACACATACTAGCCCAATCTGCTGGCGTCATGTCCAAGTTGGTAATGGATTCGACCATGCTTACAGTGAACGGTGCTTGAGGACCATAGGTTGTTACAGCCTCCTTTAACTGCTTCACTGTTTTGAAATCTAAAGCACGGTGAATTCGCTGCCCTCCTGCCTGCTCAAGTACAGGGCATGCTAATCTTTGAGGTCCTGTCTCAGGATCCCATCTATCAACTACGGGGTTTGAGGGCCACTCAGCTATCTCCATAGGGGGTGCTGTTGGTTGAATTACGCCCTCTGGTGATAGAACGGTGTTAGTAGCAGCCTCCTGTTGTAGCTTTTTCCCTAATACCTGTTTCTCCTCTAAGCTTTCTTCCTTTAAATTTTCTTCCTCTGTCTGACTAGCTTGAGAGACCTTCTCTTTTGCTTGATCTAAAATGTCTTTCTCCATGGTCTGAACCTCTAACAATTTACTTAACACTCTTTCAGTTTGTTTTTTACTAATTTCTAATCTGTTATAAAGATAACGCAACCCAATAAGATAACACAAAACAAAACCGAAACAGAATGAAACAAAAACGGAACAAAAAATCGTTGTATCAATTTTCCTATTTTCTTGATATGTGCATTTGTGGTCTATTTCTATCTCTTCCTCAGGGGCGAACAACTTCAAACCTTGAGCCAACCATTTTTCCCAATCTGCCTGATAAAATTCTAGGGATAGGCAGCTTGAAACAAACACAAAACAAATCAAAACAAGAACACATTGTTTTTTAAAATGGTCACCCATTCTCTCGCCTTCCCTTAGGGGCAATCAATTTCACTTACCCCGAAGCTTCAGACGTTCCCCGTACGGGCCACCAAATGCCGCAGTCTGGCTGGGCACAAATCACGAGCCACTGAAGCAGGAACAAACTTTATTTTTAAAACGCAGGAAAACACTTCACACAGCTCCCGGGGAAATCCTCCCGAACGCGCCACGAGGCTTGTCCAGGAACCCCCAGCCGGAACTATATCTCCCGGAAATCCCTCCTCCTGCACTTCCCCAACCAATGGGAACTCTCGGGGAATCCCCGGAAATCCCCACGAGAACTCCAAAATAGTGCGAGAACTCAAAAGTTGCGGCAGAGGCGGACAGGCAGAGGCGCCTGTCAATCAATACTGTTGGCAAAATGCCAGGGGCCATACAGACTCAGCCGTGGCTCTCAGCACTGAGGCAGGAAGATTATGTGAATTCAAAGCAAGCCTCAGCAAAAGCAAGGCACTAAGCAACTCAGTGAGACCCTGTCTCTAAATAAAACACAAAATAGGGCTTCGGATGTGGCTCAGTGGTTGAGAGCCCCCGAATTCAATCCCTGGTACCTAAAAAAAAAATAGGAAAAAACGTGAAAAACTGCCAGGCACAGTGGCACATGCCTGTAATCCCAGCAACTCAGGAGGCCAAGGCAGGAGGATCCCAAGTTCGCAGCCAGCCTTAGCAATTTAGTGAGGCCCTAAGCAACCTAAGGAGACCGTGTCTCTAAAATATAAAAAAAAGGGCTGGGGATACAGTTAAGCACCCCTGGGTTACCAGGGTTACCAAAAAAAAAAAAAGTGAAAACTGACTAATCAAAAAAAGGTAGACAACTAGGCATTTAGCTGTCTCTAGACAGAAGCACATGCCACCATCTATGAAGTATTCTTGATTAAATGTAAGGGTTGGGGGTATGCAAGTCTCTAAATCTAATTACTAGTGTATAAGCAATACAGGGGCAAAAGGGACATGCTAACCTAAATCATGAGAATTAAATAAGCAAAACCGAGGAAAAAATGATAAGTAACACTGGTCCTCTTATGGTTTTATTTTAATATACAGTTTTAAAACTAATTATTCCAAGATATTGAGTTCATCATCCAGCCAGTGTTCATTTTTATCCTCAAATTTTTAGTAAAAAAATTCTGATTTGTTTTATTTTTGCCATATGGGCCATACAGTTCCAGCATCTGCCATTTATGAAAACTCATTTTATTTTGCACTGCAAAGCCTAAAATGTGGGATATTCTACAGGACAAATGGCCCTGTTTGTTCAACAAAGTATTAGAGACTAAAACGTAAGTACAAAATGTAACAAACTCAAAGAACCTTAAGAAGACTTATCCAGTGTAATGAGTAAAGTTTGTTTGGATCCTGAGTCAAACAAATAAGCTTATAAAAAAAATGCCTGTGAGAAAATCAGAGCTAAACAAACACTGGCTACATATGTGATGTTGGGGAACAACTGTTCAAGTATGATCATATATTATAGTTTTTTTAAGTTCTTATATTTTAGAAATGTCTTAAAGTATTTATTAGTGAAATGACATATCTGGGATTTGCTTTAAGATAATCCAGTGGAGGAGGGCCTTGAGGCAAGAGGGACCAGGCAAGAGGAACCGAGCAAGACAGACTGACATGTATGTTGACAGCTACTGAGGTTGAGCAATGGTGCACAGAAGCTCATTCTTAACTGTGGGTACATGCGACATTTCTACAATAAAGTACTTAAAAACTGTCATCCTAACAGGATGAAAAGTTAAGAAGTGCTATCTGTCCTTAAGAAATTAATTCAAGGGGCTGGGGCTGGGGCTCAGTGGTAGATCCCTCGCCTAGCATGCGTGAGGCGTTGGGTTCGATCCTCAGCACCACATAAAAATAAATAAAATAAAGGTATTGTGTCCAACTACAACCAAAAAAAAATTGTTTTTTAAAGAAATGAATTCAAATATTCATGAATCCTTCCACCTGAGCTGGGCAATTGGCTAGGAATTCAAAGACAAGAACAGACAGTCTCCTGTTCTCTAAAAATGCCTAAAAAACTGCTACCAATGCTGTAAGAAGACAAAATTCTAGTACATGAATGTCCTCTCAGCCTTGACTATAACAAATTTATAACAGATACTCTGTTAATTCAATCCACATTAATCCCCAACCCAATTGCCATAGACACAGTAGAGAATTTACTGTTGTAAGGAACATATTTGTTTACATAACCAGGAATTAAGAACTGTTCATACAATCCAAGATTCATAACCTGGGATCCGATGATCAGACAGTGGCCCTCTCCTGGTAAATCTTAATACTGCAGTCCCATTCAACCAAATACTGGACTGACAGAAGTGTGCAGCAAATGAGTTGGGTGGGGGTGGAGGGTGCAGCAATGCATGGAGGAGTTTCTAAAGCTAGACAGCAAACAGCAGATGAAAGGAGAGGAAGAGATTCAAATAAACCATAAAACATTATGAATAAATTAAAGACAGCGTTAGAGATTATGACAATTCTTTCTCCATCACCCTCTCAGCCCGGCTACTCTCAAGATTCCAGCCTGGGCAGGTTTTTCCTAGGCTTCAATTTCCTCATCTATAAAATGGAAATTATATTACCTACCCTATAGGACTACCATGAATATCAAGCCAGGCCTCATATGTCAAGAACTCAGACAGGGTCCAGTAGGTGGCAAGCCATCTGCGGAGTATGTCATTCAGATATGGGTCAGCTCAGCATCATTCCCCAACCCAGGCTCCTACCTCCCAGCAGAGATCAAGTTCCTTTGCTAAATGCTTTCCTTGAGCTGTGCATTCACTGTCGCATTTCTCTTTCCTGTGATTCTATAATGTGTTTTCTTTCTAAGAGGCTGTGAGTTCCATGAGAGCAGGAGCCACAGTCAGCTTTGCTCATTCTGTATTCCTAGCATTCAGCACAGTGCCTGGCATGCGATGAATTTTTTAAAAAACAAAATTGTAGTAAAAATCCATACTAATCCTAGTTAGTCTTACGAATAATAGTATTAGTACTCACATGGATTGAATAGTTTCCCCTTAAAAAATACATGTTGACGTCCTAAACTCCAAGTACCTTAGAACATAACCTAATGATATTGTTGCTGATGTTATCCAACTTATAATGAAACATACTGGAATACAGTGGATCCTTAAATCAACACAACGGGTGAACACAGAAGATAGAACTTGGATGTTGACAGAGGCAGAGAGTGGACTGTTGAAGCCGCAAACCAAGGAACATGTGGGACTGTTGGTCCTACTACCAGAGGCTGGGAAGAGCAAGGAAGGACACCCACCACAGGTTTCAGAGGAAGTGGGTATTATGGACACCTTGATTTCAGACATTTAGCCTCTGGGACTGTGAGACTTGATTTCTGTTATTTTCACCACCCAGTTATGGTATTTCATAATGGCAGCCCTAGGAAACCAATACAAGTACCAACCCAGCGGCTTTGTTTGGTATGTCAAGTTACGCATAGTGCCTTTCCCTCCCTTGTCAGAAAAATTGTTTACAGATATAAATGTGTATTTATATTTATATTTGATACTATGGATCAATCCCAGGGGTGCTCTACTACTGAGCTACATCCCCAGTCCTTTTTATTTTTTTGAGACGGGGTCTCCCTAAGTTGCCCAGACTGGACTCAAACTCTGGATCTTCCTGCCTCAGCTTCCAGAGTAGCTGGGATCATAGGTATGTGCCAATCCTAGGTATAGATTATATTTTTTAAATTTGTTGTTTTAACATATTTTTAAAGGAACTATTAGGACTGGCTTTTCTTCTCAATTTTCAATAACCTCTTCTTAATAGTTTCAATCCATTTCGATTTCTTGCAAATTCCAGTCATTAAGATATCCACAGCTTTGTCATTTTTCTCCTCTTTATTCACAGTGCTCTTTCTAGCAGCAAATAGACCTAAATTGTATATGAGCATCAACAAAATTAAAAACAAATTATTAGTCAAGATTTAAATAAGCTGAACATTCAAAACAGCATCTCTTAATAAATGAACTTTTCTCTCTTTTTAATACTTATTTTTGTTTTTAGTTATAGTTGGACACAAAACCTTTATTTTTATTTATTTTTGTGTGGTGCTAAGGATTGAACCCAGGGCCTCACACATGCTAGGCAAGCACTCTACCGCTGAGTCACAACCCACCCTCTAATAAAATGAATTTTTCTACAATATACTTTAAAACTTGGGACAAACTCACCTTTCACCAAAGATGTAAGAAGGAATAGTAAATTATTTGACTTTTTGTCCCTTTTACATGCTAAAAACTGTTAGTTTTTATTTTTAGTTCAGCATAACAGCCTGGTTTAATCAATCAGAGAGGTTTGTGATTCAAAAAGAAAAATCTTTTGTGACTACCACATTACAGTATGAAGTAGCTAAGAATTCATTCTTGTATAAATGAAGTATCTGACTGCCTTGCGTAATCCTCAGAGAATGGAGACAATCTGGCAGGGAACATGGTTGAGGAGGGGACCTGATTTACTGTGCATGCCTGAGCCTCCCCAGCCCCATCAGGGAAAACAGTCACCTCTGGTGCCATCTCCTCAAGCTAGATGATATCCACGCTTCCCAGATTTGGAGACACTGTCAACCTGACTATGAAAACTGTCTTGGCAGTCTGGATAAGACAAGCTAAAACCTAATTTAACTAGAAAATGTGATAGAGCCAAGATTCTTGTGTACTCCCATAAACTCATCTTAAAAAGGACAACTGAGCTGGGTGCAGTGGCACACGCCTTTAATCCCAGCAGCTCTGGAGGCTGAGGCAGGAGGATTATGAATTCAAGGCCAGCCTCAGCAACTTATCATCGAGGCCCTAAGCAACTCAGTGAGACCCTGTCTGGGGATGTGGCTCAGTGGTTAAGTGCCCCTAGATTCACTCCCCAGTATCAAAAAAAAAAAAAAAAAGGACAACTGATAGACAAGTTGTACCCATTCAACATTTGGCAGATAATGCTCTCTAAAAAGGTTGCTCCTTTTTATATCTGGGAGAGGACAGGGAATAGGAAGGGTCAGTCACAGGGAAATAAAAGCCAAAGATCTCAGGGTGTAGTGGACACTCAAATTTTAATTCAGTACTAGTTCTGAATAAAAGGAGAGTGGACATACAGGAAAGGGCCCTTGTATAGAAAGAACTCACCACAAGAAAAATTGAATATGTAAGAGAAATAGGCTATGGCTATATTGAAATGGGGCAGAAACAGAAAAAGATGAGTTGGTGTAAGTTGGTCCAAAGATCAGCCTATGATGCTAGATTCTCCCGTTCCTTGGAGAGGTGTTGGTGTCCACTCCACCTACAAGCTACAGCCCAGAAGTGAACAGGAAACTGGGAGAATTATACAGCTGTGACATAGCCCTGTCTTGGGCAACCACAAATGCTTCCATGAGAACACACTAGAAAGCTGGGGCAAAGGTCATGGAGAGAAGCTGCAGTGTGGGGACATGATAAATTCCCTAGGGCATCAGAAACTAGCCTCAAATCACACAAGAGGAGGGAACTGCAAAAAGAAGGAAGAAAAAAAAAAAACTTGGGGAATATGAAATACTAACCTACATTTCTTTTTTTGGTACTAAGTATTGAACACTTTACCAATAAGCCTCATCGCCAGTGTTTTTTTTTATATTTTAAGTTAAGACAGGTCTCACTAAATTGCTGTGCTGGCCTCAAACTTGCCATTGTCTTCCTCAGTCACTAGGATTACAGGAGTGCACAACTGTGCACCCTGGCCCAACTTACATTTTCTTACATTTTCTCGCACATCAACAATATTAACCAAAAATTAATATGCAGAATATAAAGTAAATAAGGTCCTAATCTGTTCACAAGCTTAGAAATGAGTTTCAAAGATTATTCCTATTCAAAATAATCTATAGTAGTCAGATTTATGCTCCAAAAGAAATAAAAATTGAGGATTGTGCAGGATTGTCCTATTACTCTCTTCTATATTTTCTACAAAGGTATGACTCCTCCAGCCACCTGCCACTCACTTCTCCCACCTGTATCCTTCCTTCTCTCTCCCATCCTGGGTGGTCCAAGACATGGAAAACCACCATTTCAGGTTCATTTCTTTAAACTCAGTATCAACCTTGCTGTCTCTCTACTCAATCTGCTTTAATTATATATCTCTTAAAAATAAATATTTAATCCTTAATTGTGATATTCTAATATTTTTCAAAACTTTTGACTGCAACCCCAATGAGAAATGCATTCCACATGTGGAGTCAAGTTTTAGGGAACTCACAGGTATGATTTGTGTGTGTTCATGCACGCACACACACAAATCATACCTGTGAGTTCCCTAAAACTTTATCCTTACTAGTCTTATTGCATATGATAAACTGATCTTATCCATTCTACTCCACCATGTGCTTGTTTGTTTTTAATGCTGGTAACCCAGCTCAAAGTTGAAGTATTTGGTAGATAAAGGCGCACTGATTCATCTCCCTGTGTTGCACCATAAGGAGATAAGTACTGAAGAGTTCAGCCATGGGGCTGCCTGGCTCTCCCACTTGTAAACTGTCAACCTTTCTGCCTTGATTTCCATGTCATGGGGTAAGAGAACAGAATTCACCTCAAAATTGAGGATTAACCAAGACCATCCACGCAAAGCACTGAACCCATTAAGACATTCAATTAATAACCATTAATTATTTTAAATAAGGTCCATGAGCTTTTTTATCATAGTAAAATAGACACAAAATTCTTCATTTTAGCCATTTTAGAGTGTATGGTTCAGTAGCATTTGCAATACGGTGCTTTCATCCTAGAACATTTTTATCATCCTAAAACAAAGCCCCATACCCATTAACCATTAAGCAGTCACTTCCCATTCTCCCCTCTTCCTCAGATGGCAATCACTATTCTGCCTCATTTGTAAGTCCTCAGACTTTTTAAATAATAAGTTAACACTTGATTAGAACAGTTTTCTAAGATAGAATAAAGTGCTCTTTGGAGACTTTAGTCCTCTGTAGCTGAATCTTGACTTATGAGACAAGCTGCTGCTGCTATTTCTCAAGTAAACCTGTGGCTCACTTTAGGTAGTCTGTGGCCTGTCCCTCCCATGCTAGGTTACAGGCCACTGTCCTGCCAAGGCTGTGGAGACACCTCCTCCTCCTCCTGTATCTTCAAGAGACAGAATGAACAAGATCCCTAAAGGGTCTTCTCCATTATATCCCAGAATATTTACTCTGGGATAATTGAACTCACAGAAAACAGAACCATTATTCTTTACCCTTTGCATTTTGAAACTCTAAACTTTTGCCATCAAGAGGTGAGAAAATCATGGGACTAGAGGTCCATTTCTTGGCTTTAGGATATAGTATCATTTCCTCTTGGCACCCCACCCCTCTCGTGCTTTGATTTCCCACCCTTCCTTTAGGGTGTGGAAGACTAGGCAAAAATAACTTTGTTCTTCCCAGGATGTAGTCTGAGTTGCTCCATACTCTTTCAGGAAAATAACAGGGACAGCACTGTTTTTTTCTAGGAGAAACGGTAAAGGCAAAGGCTTCTTCACAGAAATAAATGTCACCAATATGTACAGAAGAAGTGGAATGAAGAACAATGACTTTGATGCCAGCCAAAGATACCAGAAGATTTTAAAAATAAATAAATATCAGCACTGCTCGCCTGATAAACAGGCATTCCTGGATTATTCTCCACTCCCCTTCACATGGCCTCCTCACAGACCCACACTGCCTGCTAACCCACCGCTGAAAGCTGGACAGGCATCCAGACTACACTGGGTCAACCCAGCTGACTTGGAGGGAGGGGACTCTGGAGCATCAGCTGAGAATTGCTTTCTTTCTTTAGAAGGAGGAAAAGGACGAAGGCTTTCAGCAGCAAATTAGCCCAAGAAACCTCACACCTCAAACTCCAGGGAAGACTGCACTCAGAACTGTTCCAATTTTTGGAAAAGTCCTGAGCTAAAGTAAACTTGAGATGGATGAAAGAATTAACAACTCTCTGAAGTCCCCAGCCCCCTGATAAATAAATCAGAATGCTGGTCCCTGGATTTTGCGGCGTAAGAACTCTGGATGACCGAAGCACACGAAGCCAGGGCTTCACTCCAAGCCCCCCCAAAAAGGGGGGCGGGGGCAGGAAGGAGGATCTCAAGAAAAGAAACGACCTAGGAACCTGTCATTTCCAACAAGTGCGTAGGCGATCCTTATCAAGTTGTGTTCTGCTAGTGCCTCAAGCACCCGGTTCTGGGTGCTCAGGTGAGAAGGGCAGCAAAAGACTCCCGCCCGCCGAGGAGCTCAGTGACAGCGGTTCCGCCCAAGGAACCCCCAGCCCCAGGCTCTAGAGGGGAGGTTGAGTGCTGGGAGAGAGGAGGACCCCGCGAGGACAGCTGCAGGGATCTCCGGGAGGCGAGGCCGCTGCTCTCCTGGGCGCCTGGATCCTCGCCTCGGGGCAGCTGGCCAGCACGGAGGGCGGGGTTCGAAGGTGACAGCACTGGGCTCCCTCCGCCCAGAGTGAGGCAACTCCGGAAACTTCCTGGAGCCGCCGCCGGCTTCCCCGCAGCCACCTCTCCCGCTCCCCGCACGTCCCAGTAGCCAGCGCGGACGCGGCCGGCCGGGACACTGACCTGAGATGGTCTCTTGGTAGCCTTTGGTGAAGAACTGCATGGCCGTGGCCGCCCTCAAGGGCGTCTTGAGCAGCCCCTGCCGCTGGGGGTCCTCGCCCAGAGAGCGCAGGATGGACGAATAGGCGGCCGCCAGGTTGGGGAGGTTCAGCTCGTTTTCCTCCACACCGCGGGGTCCTTCGCCCTTCCAGCCGTCCGCGGGCTGGGGGCTTTTGGCCTCGGGCCGCGGGGACTTCTCCGCCGGCCGACTTGGCCCGGGCCGAGACGGCTCCCGCTCGGGAAATCCATTGGTGCACCTGGCTCCCCGCGGCTTCTCCGCCGGCGCCCGAACCGGGCCCTTCTCCATGGTCCCGCTGCTACCGCTCGGGGAGACCCCGGGGCGCGTCAGGAGGCTGCAGCTAAACTTCGCAGGCGGCGGCCCGCAATGACCTGTGGCCCGAATCACCTGAGGACGGTAAGCGATCTGGCAGAGACAAGCTCGAGTCAAGGCCGCCGCCGGCTGGACAGACCGGCAGCGCCTCCTTTTTATGGCCCGGCGGCTTGGCCGGCGCCACGGGGTGCTCCCATTGGCCCGGGCCGTTCGCGTCACGGCGCTCGCTCCGGCCCCTCGCCCTGCCCTTAGGGTGGGCCCTCCAGAGAGGCCACGGCCCTAGACTGCCCCAAGGCAACCGGCGGAGCAAGTGGGTCCCTCGGGTCTCACAGTGGGACTAGCCGAGTCCGAAAAGAATCCGGCATCTTGGAACCATAGACGTTGTCTGGGCGCCCGGTCCGCCCTCACTTCGCTTAGGGAAAAGAGGGCGCTGCATTATAATTGCTGTGGTCTCCTCACCCTGTGAAGGATGAGCGAACAGGTGGTCTCGGCTGAGGGAGAAGAGAGGAAGATATGCTGGTGATAAGATAACCAACTCTTGGGTTTTTAAGACAATATTACAATGTCACACTTGTTTGTTAGTTTTAAATGTGTCCAACGCAGGTACCACCCTAGGAGAAACCTCTGGCCATTGTCAGGGTATGTGTGACACTAAGTGGCCCTTGTGTGAGTCACTATACCTAGGAGAATAAAATTCTTTTTAAGAGAGAGAGAGAGAGAGAGAGAGAGATTTAACATTTATTCTTCAGTTTTCGGTGGACACAACATCTTTATTTTATTTGTATGTGGTGCTGAGGATCGAACCCAGCGCTGCGCGCATGCCAGGCGAGCACGTTACCGCTTGAGCCACATCTCCAGCCCAGAATAAAATTCTTGAAGGCAAGCACAGATACCAGACCTCAAGACCAATTCTCTATTTTATCTCAATGTGACCTTTGTCTTCCACAGGGATCAGGCAAACTATACTCTTTTCATTAGCAAGTGTTTGGTGGATAAGCCGAGGGGCCTGGGGCTAACCACTTTCCTCTAGCTTGTTCCCTGTATAATGTCAGAAACTGCATGTGGCCAAACTAATCAGTTGCAAGAATAGCCCAAGGAAATAATCTTTTTTTTTTTTTTTGCTGAAATTTGCAAAACTGAGAAACATCTTGTAACTAGGAGATTAGGATCAGAGGTGCCTCATTTAACCACAAACCTCCACCTGTGAGAAGGTGCCCACTAATCTTCCATCACCCTTCTCCTTTTTAAACCTCCCCTAAATCAGCCTATGGCAAGAGGGCTCCTTGGGAGAAAAATCCCTGACATCTGCTCATCAGATAGCTTATGTAATAAATTCTCTATCACTGTCTTACCTTTTGTGGGTAACTTTTCTGGGAGCCAGAACTTTGACCCTGGAGAAATTAATTCAAATGAAGAACAGTTAAGGCTTTCATTTAAAACCTATTTGTGACTGGTTGCAGTGGCCCACACCATATCAGCCACCAGGAAGGCTAAGAAAGAAGGATCAGAAGTTCAAGGTCAGCCTCAGCAGCTTTGTGAGACCCTGTCCCAAAATAAAAAGGGCTGGGGATATAGTTCAGTTGTAAAGCTCCCCTGGTTCAAGGGTTCAATTCCCCAACACCCACCAAAAAAAAAAAAAAGTTTGCATTTTGTGGAAATGCATTTGAGAAATTTGGCACTCCATCCATTTAAAGTGACGTGCAAAGCTTCGTTACCCAGATGTTGGTACAAATTGTGAAATGCTATTGATCAAATGGACTCTTAACCAATGACATCTGCTTTGATTGTTTTGAGATTAAAAAAATGAACCTTTTGGCTGAAGGTGTTACCGATATGTTACCGCTGTTGACCAGTGACAAATCCTTGCTTCCCCAATGTTGAAGTATAACACCAGAGAAGCACGCTGAGGCAAGGTCAGAGTGGAAAGTAGAGGCTTTATTAAAGGACAGCAGAAAAGACTTCTCCCAGAGAAGGGGACCCAAGAGGTGGAATCCGTGGAAGTGCGGTTGTTTCCCCTTTTTATAGTTCTTTCAATGATGGAATGTAGGTGGGAAGGCCCAAAGGGTGGGGCACAGTTGGGGCAAAGAAGTAATCTTCATTAACATTTCTTTGGGATGGGCTCTGGGCCTTGAGGACATTAACATTCCAAGAGTTGTTCTGCTTTTCCCGGAATTCATTCTTAACATGGCCTCCATTTTGGATCTTACTCAATATTAGGCCAGATTTACCTAACTACACTGACTACCTAACTTTAAATCTGGCTTCAAAGGATTATATCAAATGTGAGTTTTAAACATGTGTCAAATTAATAACTTATTTGCTTCAAAGAGCTTCAAATGCTAATTTTCGGACTCGTTTATACAGAAGTATTAATAGGTGTAGGCTCAGACAAACCAGGAGAGTAGCCCCTGGAATTATTCTGAACGTGTAAAGTGTTGGGAAAACATAACGGCAGCAGCACCCCAGAGTAAAACCCCAGCATGGTGTCTAACGACCCTCTTTCTCCTCTTTTTTTCTTTCACTGGCGCTAAATGTTCCCGCCGGTGCCAATGTTCAAACCCTGCTGGTGGAAGCCTTAGCCCCAATAAGAATTAACTTCTTGGGCTCCGGAACTGACATACGGAAGAGCTTGCCAATAAACGGGTGAGCTGTTATCTACCTCAGCCCTGCTACCTCTCCTTAGACCTATATAAACACACAGCCTTTTGTAATAAAGCGGAAACCTCTTTGGTGATCTGTGTCTTGTGGTGCAGCGTCTTCCAGTCTTACATAAAGGACGATGGGAAAGCTCTGTAAACTCAACAAGCCAAAACAACCGTTTACCTGTCTGAGATTTTATTAGCAGGATATAGCTGCCAGTCGCAGAGGAGAAGGGAAGGGGGGGGAGAGAGAGAGGAGAGGGGGAAGAGAGAGAGAGGAGGGGGTAAGAGAGAGAGGAGAGGGGGGAAGAGAGAGAGGAGAGGGGGGAAGAGAGAGAGGAGAGGGAGTAAGAGAGAGTAAGAGTAAGAGAAAGAACATGAACAGGGTGTTGATATTTATGGGCTTAACACAGGATGAGGAGGAGCAAGGCAAGTGAGCTGTTACTTCTTCATTGGCTCAGAGTTCGCGCCACTTCACGGATTGGAGGTGATGGTTCGCGCACCATTTAGTGCGTCATGGACCTGAGCTCCCAGAATAGAAGTGCTCCGGGCGCCATCTTTCCTGAGCTCCCAGAAGAGAAGCACTCTGGGTGCCATCTTTACCAACAATACCAATAAAGTAGCTCTGTCATTGTAATTTGTAATATGTATTTATTGGATGCCTGTTCTAAGAATAGACCTGTTCCAAATATCCAGGAAAGAAATATGAACAATTTCTGGCCTCAGAAGCACTTTTAATCTAAAACAGAGGAAATACAGAGAGCACTTGTCTTGCACACACTAGACCCTGGGTTTGATCCCTAGCTCTGTAAAATATAAGCATAAATATGAATATAAAAGTACATATAAGGGCTGGGGCTGTAGCTCAGTGGCAGAGTGCTTGCCTACCACGTGTGAGGCACTGGGTTTGATCCATAGCACCACATAAAAATAAACAAATGAAATAAAGACATTCTGTCCATACACAACTACCAAAAAAATTTTAAAAGCACATATAAATACAAATGTACATATATATATATATATATATATATATATATATATATATAAAATAGATGAAATATTCATGTCATTTAGGGTTTTTTTGTTTTGTTTTATTTTGTCTTGTTTGGGGTGGTGCTTGAGATTGAACCCAGTGAATTTTTTTAAAGATAGGTATTGAATTCGTAGTTGAGTTATTGATGCTAAGTTACATAAATCAAGAAATACGAATATTCCTTGAAAAGTCTCTTGTCACTTTCCTAATTCTTGTTGTGTTTTTTCCCCATCAGCATTTTTCTCTCTGGTTGTTCTGTCCATTCTTCACTGGTATCTTCCCATCAGAATTAACTCCAGGGTCTCAAACAGAAGCATAGCTGGAGACAATATTCAAAGGATGGACTTGCATTTCACAAGTGGAAAAAAAAAAGACACTAAGCAGGATAATTTTAAAATGAGAAATTAAATGGCTATGTTTTCAATAAGAATTTTTAGTGGCAGTCTTTTGTCCTCCTTTAAAAACATTTGTAAATATTAACTAATATCATTTTCCCCAAAGCTGATTTCTAATAAAATTTTTACCTAAAAATTTACCTTTTCTTTTAAATACTGCCACCGAGGCATCAATAATTTTGTCATCAATTCCTAGTACAGAGTCTCTGGATCCATACTATATATTTACTTGTAAAATGAAAGCAATGAAACCAACGAAAAACCTAAATCAATCCTTTAGCTTCTCTTGCTTTTAGTAACCTGCTTTTATCTCCAATTTTAGGTGTCACATAGTTAAGCAATATGCCACCATTAGCTGTGCTATAGGTAATACCTATATATAAAAATCATGATGATGACGGTTGCCTAAGTTGTTTTTCAGTAAGTTAGATGTAGCTCAAACTACCTGAAACTACCAACCCTTCGTGCTCAAGTGTCCCATGAGTGATCTTTTGATGTCAGAGGGCTTCAACTCCACCCTCATAACACATTAACACCACCATTTTCTGAATATGTATTCTATGAAGAGCCGATGAAATTTTATTAGGCACACGCAGACCACTGATTACTTTACTTTTCCTTTCCACCAATCACCTTTCCCCCTGTCTCAGACCACCCTGTTTCTATATCCCATAAATACCTCTATACTTCATCCTCAGAGAGGTAGCTTTGAGACTTGGGGCTCCCACAGTCCTGTGTCTGGCACCTCTTGAATAAATTCTTTGCAAAACTCATCATTCCAATGATTGGCATTCTGCAGGGCAGGTAAAATGGGCCTCATTTGGTAACAGCAAGATGTCTTTCATTCAAGGCCAAAAGGTAATAGAAAGAAGGTTTAAAATCAGCAACATTGTATGAACAGTTTAATATAGCAAAATGTAGATAGTTGGCATGGTTGGTTATAAGTAGCAGCAAGAGGAAGAGGAGGCTATGTTGAGAGCCACAGTTTAGTCTGAATGATGCCTGGCATTTTGCTAGAGGGAATGGTTGAAAGGTGACCCAGCTCCGGGATTAGGGAGGATCCTGCGGGGGGGGGGATAGGGAGGCTCTGAGATTAGGGTGGACCCTGCTGCCTTGGGCGCCCGCTACTTTGGAGTTCTCCTTGAGTTCTCTTGGGGTTCCGGGAGAATTGGCACGCGCGCAGAGCCCGGTGGAGGGAGTGTGTTCCCGGGAAGTGTGTGTAGAGTGCCGGTGAGAGTTGGGGAATAAAGAGTTGCTGTTTGAACCTACAAGGCTTTGTGGCGGCTCAGTTATTTGTGCCCAGACAGACTGCAGCAAGGCTAAACTAAAGGAGCAGGGTATGTTCTGCAGAATTTATTAGCACAAAATAGTTTTATATGCCAGGTGTGATGGCACACACCTGTAATCCCAGCAACTAGAGAGTTCTAGGCAGAAGAATTGCAAATTTGAGACTAGCATTGGCAACTTAGCCAGACCCTGCCCCAAAATAAAAAATAAAAAGGACTGGGGATGTAGCTCAGTGGTAAAACAACCCTGGGTTCAATTCCCAGTAACCCTTCCTCTCCCCCCAAAAAGTTCAATAGTAAAACTAAGCATTTCTATGTAGGAATTATAACAATATCCATGTTTCTAACCCAATAAGGGACTCCTTTTCAGGTTGCACCCAGTCTGGGAGTTTCTTTCTGCCAAAAACTCAAAGAATTTTTTTTAAAAAGTTGTTTCCATTCCTAGGGCAATCACATACAAAGAAGCAGATCAGAGAGCCACACAGTGTCACAGATTGGCAAGGCTATAGCAATGTCATACAGTCATTTGCCAAGGGTAACAGATTAGCTAATATTAGCTATTTAGTGGTAGCAATTGGAAATAAGCAAATTTCTTTAAGTGAACTTGATGGAAATTCTATGTTTGAAATTCAAGCTTGGGAGGAGACTCTGGATAAAGTAGAAAGGTACACTTATGCTACCTCTAACTCTCAGAAGCAGAACTGTGGAGTCCACAGAATCCTAAAGTGTCTCACTAAGTCTGTCAAATATAGGGAAAAAGCTGGGCATGCTGGCACATGCAGGTGATCCCAGCCACTTGGGAGGCTGAAGCAGGAGGATGGCAAGTTCCAGGCCAGACAGGGCAACTTAATAATACCCTGCCTCAAAATAAAAAATAAAAAGGGCTGGGGCTGGAAATGTAGCTCTGTGGTAAAGTGTCTCTGGGTTCAATCCCCAGTACTGGGGTGGGGGGAAACCTCACAGGGGCTGGGGATGAAGTTCCGTGGTAGAACACTTATCTGAGTGTGGGAGGTCCTGGATTTGATACCCAGCACCAAAAAACAGACAAAACAACAAATACCTCAAGCAAATATCTCTCAAAAATAAAAACACAGATAACCTAATTTAAAAATGGAAAGATATGAACAGATATTTCTGCAAAAAAAATACACATGGCCAATAAGTACATAAAAAGATATTCAACATCATTAGCCATGAGGGAAATGCAAATCAAAATCACAGTGAAAATCACCTTACATCCACTAAGATGGTTACATTCAAATCAACAGATAAAAAACTAGGGTCAATGAGGATGTAAAGAAATTGGAATACACTGCTGGCAAGAACATAAAATAGTTTGGCTGCTTTAGAGAACAGCCTGATAGTTCCTCAAAAGATTAAACATAGAGTTCCTGTATGACCCAGCAATTGAACAGTTAGGTATAAATCTAAGAGTAATGAAAATTTTACATCCCCATAAAAACCTCTACATGAATGTTCATAGCACTGTTATTTCATAATAGCTAAAAAGTTGAAACAACCCAAATGTCTGTCAACTGATTTATAAACAAAGTGTGGTGCAGTAATATGGGCATAGTTTGTATGTACCTCCTCATACACTACCCCTCACCAGGGTCCATTATGATTGGAGTCTCCATCCCCAGGTTGTGGTTTAAAGAGGTGGAACTGCTGTGAGATAGGGCCTTGTATGAGGTCCTTAGGTCATTGGGGGTATGCCCTCAAAAGGATTGTGGGACCCCAGGCTAGCTCCTGGTTTGGGATGTTATTGCTTGGGCTTCCACCATTACTATCCATCATTTGCCATGAGATCTTCACCAGAACTGAGCTGATGCAGGTGCCATGCATTTAAGCCTGCAAAACTATGAGCCAAATAAACTTCCTTTCCTGCACAAGTGTTCTGTGTCAAGTATTTTGTTACAGTGACAAAAAGCTGATTAACACATTTGGTATATACATACACTGGAATATTACTTGGCCATAAAGTAATATCCTACAACATGAAGGAATCTTGAAAACATTATATCAAATAAAAAAAAAAAAAGTCCAGATTCAAAAGCCCACATATTGTGTGACTCTCTTATATGACATATCTAGAATAAGCAAATACAGAGAGTAGTCTAGCTATTTCCAGAGACTAGGGAGGAATGGGAAATCGGAAATGATTGCTAAAAGGTCAGAGGTTTATTTTTGGGTGATGACCATTTTCTGGACTTAGATTAATGGTAATAGTTAAGTAACTTTGTTAATATACTAAAAATACTGGATTATATACTTTGAAAGGATGAATTTTGTGATGTGTGAATTACATTTCAATAACAATGAGATCTCTCAGAAAAATTAAAAAACATAATGTGTTAGTCAGCTTTTTGTTGTGATGACAAAAATGCCTAAAATAACCAATTAAAGAGAAAAGGTTTATTTTGGCTTCTGGTTCTAGAGGTTTCAGTCCATGATCAGTTGTCCCCGTTGTTTTTGGACCTGTGGCAGCACAGTATATTATGGCATCCCTGCCAAAGTAGTAGAGGAGGCCTGTTCCTTCCGTGGTCTAGGAAACAATGAAAGGGAAAGGAAGGGCCCTGGATTCCTATATCCCCTTCAAGGGCACACCCCCAATGATCCAACTTCCTTTCAACAGGTCCCCATATCCTAAAAGTCCCACCACCTCCCAACAGTGCCATAGGCTAGTGACCAAGCCTTTAGCAATGAGTCTTTGGGGGAGAGTTAAGATCCAGACTCTTAACACACAATTTGCAAAAGTCTGCAAAAAAAAAAAAAAAGTTTTGTGAAGGATATGTTCTAGAAAAATGTGAAACACAATGTTTAACAAGTTGGATAAGCTTCAAGAATAAGTGGCGCAGGCCTGCAATTCCAGCAGCTTCAGAGGCCAAGGCAGGAGGATTGCAAGTTCAAAGCCAGCCTCAGCAACTTAGCAAAGTCCTGAGCAACTTAGTGAGACCCTGTCTCAAAATAAAAAATAAAAAGGGCTGAAGATGTAGCTGAATGGTTAAGCACCCCTGGGTTCAATCTCTGATACAAAAAAAAAAGGAATAAATAAAGTGTCAAAAAAAAGTTTTTCAAGTAAACAGGCAAAAAAAAAAAAATGTACCTACAAGATAATAGATACAGACGTAGGTTAGCCTCTAATTTTTCCCTAGGAACATTGATTGCCCGTCTGTAAAGATATAATGAAAGTAAGTTATGCACACTCAGGAAACCATTCAAGTATAAAGGCAACAGGTCGATCATCTCAAATATGTATTAACTCAGAAGGTGCATCTCCTATAATGTAATATAAAAAACCAACGGAGATGATGTCCTGCTAATTAAAAGAAAATAAAAAAGAGCTCAAAAGTGAAAGAGTTATTTGAATATTTAAATACAAAATCAATTTAAAATACCTAAATATAGATAATAATGATATTTAGTAACTTTGGGAATCATTATTACCAAACAGAACATGAACGCTATGAATCTCGACAGTAAGAGTACTAACATAAATAAATAAATCCAAGAATTAGAGAAAGGAAAATAGACACAGTCTTCACTCTGCGAGAGAGAGAGAGAGTGTGTGTTAGTTGATGATATTATTTAAATTAAAAGATGACAGTAAAAAAAGAACTAACTCACCAGGCATGGTGGTCCACACCTGTAATCCGAGTGACTCAGGAGGCTGGGGCAGGAGGATTGCCAAAATTTAAGCCAGCCTTGGAACTTAACTGTCTCAAAATAAAATGGGTTGGGCATGTATCTCAGTGGTAAAGCACTCCAACTCAATCCCTAGTACGACCCAAAACAAAACGATATAACAACAACAATAACAAATCTCTTCCTGGGTTTTATAATTTTTTTTTCAGTACTGGGGATTGAACCTGGGGTTCTTTACCACTGAACTACATCCCCATCCCTTTTTATTTTCTATTTTGAGAATGGGTCTCTCTCAATTGCTGAGACTGGTGATCCTCCTGCCTCAAACTCCCAAGTATCTGGAATTATAGGCATGCACCACCACATCCAGCTTATTTCTTAAACTGTAGAGGGATTGTTTTGTTTTGTTGAGTTTTGAGACAGCATCTCACCATGTTGCTGCTGGTTTTGAACTTGTGGGCTCCAGCATCCTCCCACCTAGCCTCCCAGAGTAGCTGGGGCTACAGGCATGTGCCACCATGCCAGGTTTAGAGAGACTGTTAAAGAATTATTATCTGTGGTTTTAAAAATGCTTATTTTAGGGCTGGGGATGTGGCTCAAGCGGTAGCGCGCTCACCTGGCAGGTGCGGGGCGCTGGGTTCGATCCTCAGCACCACATAAAATAAAATAAAGATGTTGTGTCTATCGAAAACTAAAAAATAAATATTTAAAAAAATGCTTATTTTATAATCAATTCCTTCAGATTTGCTATTAAAAATAGTATTTATGGGGGCGAGGGATGTAACCCAGTGGTAGAGCACTTGCCTAGCATGCATTAAGCCCTGGATTCAATCCCCAGTACCAAATAAATAAATAAACAAATAAATAGTATCTATGGTCCAAATGTTTGAGTTTATTCCCACTGAAAACTTACATATTTGACATCTAATTCCCCATAGTAGTATTAGGAAGTAGAACATCTGGGAGTAATTAGGTCCTAAGGTTGGAGCCCTCATGAGTGGGATTAGTGCCGTTATAAAAGAGGCCTGATGAAGCTTTTGCACATTCCTCCAGGTGAGGACACAGCAAGAAGGCACCATGTAGCAGAGTGCAGTGGCACACACCCATAGTGTCAGCTACTCAAGAGGCTGAGATGGGAGGATCACTTGAGCACAGGAGTCAGAGGCCAACTTGGGCAAAATCCCATCCAAAAAAAAAAGCACCATCTATGAAACAGATCACAACCTCACCAGACACCATATCTACACATCTACTGGTGCTTGGTCTTGAATCTCTCAGCTTCCAGAACCATGAGCAATAAATTTGCTTACAAATTTATTGTTTGATAATTACAAATCACTGAGCTTCATTTAAACGACTCAGTTTGAAGCGTTTTGTTATATCAGTCCAAATAGGCTAAGACAGGTAGGATGCCAGTTAAATGGCAAAGGGTTTCCACCAACTTTAAGTGAAGAACTGGAAATTCAGATCATAATAACACAGAACAGTGTTCATAATTACCAATCCAACAAACCAGTGTGTGGTTCTCATTCTACAGTGTAGATGGTGTTACAAATCCCATTCATTACATTCCCAGTCCAGGGATAAGCCCCAAAAGAAGATTGAATCTTGATGCCCAGAACAGGCAATCAGGCAAATGCCGCTATCTAGGAAAGTGTTTTAGCTGTGTTCCTTCTTTGGATAGAAATGTGATGCATTTATTTCTATCAACAGGAAATATGACCCCAGCAGGCAAAATTATCGTTTTTGTTCCCTAGTCATCTATAATAAAGCTAAGCTACACATCCTCAACCACCCTAAGTTGTGTCAATCACATGAAAGTTCATAAGGGAGAGCTAGATGTAAAGTACTTTTCAGTACACTTGATGACAGGGCTTGAGTGGAGCTGTAGTCCCTCACTCCCTTTCCTTGGTTCTTATGAACCCTGAGGTTTAAAAATCCAAGCCAAGAAGGAAAAATTTTAAATTCCACATAATCGTCCAAGTGTTATCACTTGGAGCCAATTTTCTCCAGGATGTCAGTCAATTCCTGGGATTCAGGGATAAATGTAGAGGATTATTTTTGGTCTGTAATCTAAAATGTGCAAAATATTTGTACTTTTTAGATTTTTAACAAAAGTAAACTTTTAACCTGGCTGGCAGAGTTAATTAGAGGTTTGCACAGCTATGGAGAAGGGTCGGCCCCATGATGCCACCAGGATCAGGTGTCATTCACTCATCAGACAAAGATTTAGTGAACATCTACTATGTACAAGATTCTACTCAAGGCACAGGTGATAAAACAATGGACAAAAGAAAATTTGAATATCTCTGCCCTCAAAGAGCTTACGTTCAGCCATTTAACAAGTTTGTTAATGTTGCTAACCCTAAGACATACATGCTGACACCCACATCCCACGCCATTAATTTTGGAAAAATTCTAGAGTTTAAAAAATATTTAAACATTTAAAAAATAAAACTGTGTAGACTGACATATTAGAAACAATGAAAGCCATGTCATGTGGGGTTAAAAAATAACCCATGGTGACACTGTCTGGGTTTATGCCCTGGTGCCATCAATTATCTCTTGTAACCACGGGCAAGTTTTGTAGCTTCTTTAAGTTTCAGTTTCCTCCTATAAAATGAGTATTATAATAATAGAATCTTTCTCATAGATTTGTTGTAAGGGTTAGTGAAATCAATAGTATTAGATTCATAAAAATTGAGCAATAAGTGTTAGGTATTATTGGTAGTAAGAGTGTTTATCATTCAAAAGGAATCTTAATCTTACAAAGATCCCTTGAAAATGAGTATTTATGTGCTGATTTACTTAAGATTAAGTCTCAATACACACAGAGAAACTCAAAGTATTCTTATCATTAACTGAAAATCAGAAGGGTAATAAATCAGAAGGGTAATAAAATATTTCTGAAATTATAATGTAAGTTAACAGGATATGATTCATTTTAAGATTTTTAGTAATTGAGCTGGGCACAGTAGTACATGACTGTAAACTCAGAAACTCAGGAAGCTGAGGCAGGAGGATTACAAATTTGAGGCCAGCCTCAGCAATTTAGTGAGACCCTCTCCCAAAATAAAAATAAAACTAAACTCGATGGCGCACGCCCCAATCCCAGTGGCTCAGGAGAGTGAGGCAGGAGGATTAGAGTTCAAAGCCAGCCTCAGCAATTTAGCGAGGTCCTAAGCAACTCAATGAGACCTGTCTCTAAATAAAATACAAAAAAAAAAAAAAAAAAGGGCTGAGGACGTGGCTCTGTGGTTAAGTCTCCTGGGTTCAATGCTCAGTACCATTAAAAAAAAAAAAAGAAAAGAAAGAAAGAAAGGAAGGAAGGATTGATTTTCAGTAATTGGCTAGAGGTTTAGATCAGTGGTAGACAGTGACAGAGTACTTGCCTAGCATACATGAGGCCCTGGGTTCAATCCCCAGCACCACAAAAACAAAAACCTACAAAACAAAAACCTACAAATTATGTAACATAAGGATTTTTTTTTAATTAAAACTGTTTTGTAAATACCAAGAGTTTTTTTTAATTTTAATTTTAATTTTTTAATGTTTTTAATGCAACTCCTGATTCCGGATGGAATTATAACTCAGGAGTGCATTTCACTGAATAACGTTTACTGTTAAGTACCCACACACTGCATTCCCAACTCAACATTGTGAAACGGTGCAATTCAACAAGAACGGTTATCTAACTTACATGTGTTGAGAATGCTGGGGCAGCACTCTATTATCTGGGACAGAGATGGTCTGGACATTGATCATCCCACACTGGCAAAGTGTCCTCTCCAACATGACAGTGTCTGATGGCAGGGCGGTACATCCCATCTGTACATTTCTACGGCTCATTCCTTCTCGCTGATCTCTTCTATCAACATTAGATGGTAGCTATTTTGGGAGAATGCCTAGTTTATCCAGAGAAGAGGATTTGTTTTTTATTCAACAGATGCTTTCAAGTGGTAATTTAACTGTCAATGAAAAAATAAATAAAAGGTGCCTCAAATTCTGTAAGATTTTAACAATTCATAGAAGCTCTGTTGTTATTGAATGTATCTCCTGCTCAGTTGCCTGGGGAACTGCATTTTAATGTCACACATCAAGCAGTTCTTTCCTGAATGTAATTGTAGTTTATCTGATGCCTTGGTTAAAGCTGTTCAAATGTTTGGCTTCTGGCAAATATTTCCTAACATGGCTCATGACAGTGATGGATCTGAAGCAATTTTAATACATTTTTAAGTCCCATGAACTTGTTAAATAACCAGAGAAAGAATCCTATATAAATTGAAAATATCTTTATTACCAGGAGGAGTATCTAGGAAAACATATATGAATCTGTAATAATCGGATGTTTTCAAGATTGTGATTGTCACTGGGTGCCGGAAAAAAAAAAAAAAAAAAGATTGTGATTGTATGACCAGAGTCCTAGGCTAGAGAGGGAACTGACTTTGGGGAGTCCCAATAGACCAGGTCCAGCCACTCACCCCAAAAATCAAACACAAAAAAGTAATAGTAAAGCAGGAAAGGAATTTATTCCCCTGGGAAGACAGGGGAGACCAACATCTTCAGTCCTATTTTAGTTTGGGTGTGGGGGGTGCTAACTGAGCTCCCAAATTAAATAGGGAAAGAAGCAAGAAGTATGTGTAGTCAAACAGTCTTGGTCAAATTGTGATCTGTTTGATCATTATCTCTGGATGGACTACGCAGAGCCTCGTCAGCTGTTAGGTCAGTGGTGGCGACTTGGTGGCGACTTAGAACAAAGCAGCCCACTCGGGAAAAGAGCATCATTCAGGTGCTGGTGGAAACGCCTGTCAATCAACGAGATCTCCTGACAAATGCCTGTCAATCAGCAGGACCCCCTGGCCAATCCTGGAGTTCAGCCAACTCCCCTGACCAACTCCAAAGGGACAAGGGACCCTAAAAACACCTTTTCCTGTCCCAAGCCCTTCCCTTCCTGCTGTAAGCCCCATAAAAGTCCAGTCCCGTGAAGCTTCCACCCGGTTTCTCCTCAGACCCTTCTCCTGTCCACTCTGTGGGTCTGATGGAGTGATATCTCAATAAAGCCTCGTTCAGCAGCCCTTTTAAATCTGCCTCCTTTGGTCGCTGCCCACCTCGCCTGATCTGACATCAGCAGTGATAAAAAAAAGTTGCTAGCCAAGTGCAGTGGTACATGCACTGTGATCACAGATACTTAGGAAACTGAGGCAGGAGGATGGCAAGGTTGAGGCCAGCATGAGCAGCAAAACCCTGTCTCAAAATCAAACATAAAAGGGCTGGGGTTGTAGCTCAGTCGTAGAGCGCTTGCCTAGCTTGGACAAGTCCCTGGGTTCCATCCCCAGCACCAAAAAATACATACCTACCTACATACATAAAAATGAAAAAATAAAACAGTCTGAGGATAAAGTGCCCCTAGATTCAATCCTCAGTATCAAAAAAAGAAGGAGGAGGAGGAGGAGGAGGAGGAGGAGGAGAAATAAAGGAAGAAAGAAAAAAGAAAACAAAGTTGCTATTGCCTGGTGGGGGAAGGGTTGACCCTTGTCACGAGATGTTTGTCCATCACACCTCTTATTCCTGGAATCCAAGGTGACTGTAGGAGAGAAAGACTCTGAAAAGGACAAATCAGAAGATAAAGATGGAACTAGTCTCTTCTTCAAGTTCAGGGTAATGACTGGAGACTTCTAGGCACTGCTTCAGAGAATCTGGAACAGGATGCCAAAGTGTCACCAGAGGTTGAGAGTTGACTCTAGAGTGATCCTCAGTCCTTAGGTGTAATGCCTCAAATAGGCAGTTGTGCCAATGCAAGGACAGGTTCAGCAAGCCAGGGATGGACATAGAGCAGGTTTATTGCAAGACAAGGGAAAGGCAAGAGAGAGTGAGATATGCCCTGCAGAGAGGGGCTAGGCACTAAAAGGCACCAAAATAATTAGGCTTTAGGTTTTCATTAGGAATAGGAAGTGGGAATGTGCAGTGGCTTGAAACCTTGGAGCAGCAGGTAGATGTGCCTCTTTGAGCCGGGAGCATGTACTGCCCACTTAGAGCAAGTCTTATGCCTGCGTTATGTGAAAATGGGATATGTGTCTGTGTACTTGGGTCACTTCACCCTTTCTGTCCTAGTGCCACTGGTGGAAGGTCATACAACAGGCAGATGACCCTTGGAGCAGCTTGTAGGTGCATGCATGACCTCAGGAACATGATGTGTGCCCATAAGTCTATGGAGAAGTGTGATGGCCTCCTTTGGGGGAATCAGGGGAACTGGTGATACCATTCGGTGGCTCTGAGTAGTCTGCCTACCTTCCCAAGATGGATTTCCATAGCCCCACCCACACAAAAAGCGGTAGGAATTTATGTCCTTATGGTGTCTTGTGATGGGTACTGAGTCTTCCAGGTCAGTTGCCAGTCAGGAGTCCTTTTGCAACCACCCCCCTTCTTGCATTTCCTCCTTCTCCCATTCCAGCTAATCTCTAGCTAACTATCTATGCTAACAAAAACTGGCAGATGATAGACTCTGTTGATTATTGTGTCCAGGAAAACCTTGAAAGTACCTTCATTGTTCTTATCTTGGTGCCTTCAGCCTTGAAGAGGAAGATAACCAGTCTTAGATGAACACTCCTTAAATGATTTGCATATCTACGTGCAAACTTAAGCAGGAATCTGACTGAAAGTTTAAGATAGAAATGAGACAGATACAAAATGAAGGCAGAGAAGCAAAAGCAGTTTCTAAGTCCCTGTTACAATTAGTTCTTTGCAGGACAGCACCTTAGTGGCCAGCCATCATGTCTCCTCAGGGGATGCCAGATGGCAAGATAGATCCCTGTGCTGGATGGCCCATTGGTTTCTGGCAGCCAATGATAGATGCCTACCCCAATGTCCTTTCACTCTCTTTTACTAAAAGGTCTCCAACTTAGTTCAGAGAAGCGATAGGCCTGGCTGAGGGAAAAAATATATATTTTCTATGTTCCCTGCTGCTATAATGGCAGTGTATTTAGTGCTGTCCAGTGAGTTATCATTGAGGTCATGTAATGAAGACTTAACAGCTGCTTTTGCTAAAAGCTTGGGCCTGTAGATGCCTGATGGGTAATCAAAAGCAGGAAAAAAACTTGGCATCTCTGCCTTTATTTTGCAGCTGTCCCCTTTGCTACTTTAAGCCTTGGGTAAAGCTGGTAATCCTCCCCCTTCAAAGCTGAAGTCATCAAGGTAAGAGTAACTAAGGTATTTTTAAGATTTTTCAAGGATCTCATCATAATCAACAGATTGTCAACTGCCAGTTTTTATAACATCCTGTTCCAAATCCCAGGAGCAGTATGTAAAAGTAGTTATTGTCCTTGAACCTGAAGGCACTAACATAATCTTGACTTTCTATCTTTTCCTTTCTCTCAGACATTCTCTCCTGCAATCCTCTTGGATTCCAGGAACAACAGGTCTGAGGGACAAACATCCTGTGACGAGAGTTGACACTATCCCTTAGGCAATAGTGACTGTCCAACCCTGAGATAATGACGGAGACTGCCTGACTCTGTACACTTCTTGCCCCCTACTTTTGTTCCTTACTGTATTTAAACCTGAAGCTCAAATCAGTCCCCTGTAAGACTGGAAGACGCCACACCGCACTACGAATGGGAGACACCACACGACACAGATCACCGGAGAGGTTCCGCTTTATTACAAAAGGCTGTGTGTTTATATAGGTCTAAGGAGAGGTAGCAGGGCTGAGGTAGATAACAGGTTGCCCGTTTATTGGCAAGCTCTTCCATATGTCAGTTCCGGAGCCCAAGAAGTTAATTCTTATTGGGGCTAAGGCTTCCCACCAGCAGGATTTGAATATTGGCGCCGGCGGGAACATTTCGCGCCAGTGAAAGAAAAAAAGAGGAGAAAGAGGGTCGTTAGGCGCCATGTTGGGGTTTTTCTCTGGGGTGCTGCTGCAGTTATATGTTTTCCCAACATCCCCTAAAGATAGGGAAGAGGAAATGTAAGGGTCCAGCGAAGCGTCGGAGGAAGAGACCACCAAGAGACTGACTCATGCAATTGCAGAAGGGGATTTATTGGGGATCCATTCCAGCGTGCTGGGGCTCCGTGCTCACTCAAGAAGGGAGAGCAGCCCAGAGCCCAGAGCAGGGGCTGAGCACTGCTTAAGTACACTTCTTGGGGAGGGCGGGGACTTTACATACATCACAGTCTCCTTTAACAAATCATCATACACCGCGGGAAAATCAAACAACAATTCCTAAACATGATTAGTTCATTCATTGGCGGGAACAGGTGGGGCGGGGGTGATTGGTTACTCCTAAGCAGGGTACACATTCAAACTGATTGGTTTAGGCCCTGCGATGCCTACATGCAAGATCGCACAGGGCCCTAGGCTATTAATCAACTAAATGGCCAGTAGGGCGTTGTCTTAACTGCCTCAGGAATTTCAGGTTCTGGGTGTAGCAGAGGAACTTAACAATACCTAGTCCTTCACTTTTTAACTCAGGCCTTGCAGCTTAGGAACTTTACAATGCCCGGTCTTTTACATTTTAACTCAGGCTTTGCAGTTTAGAAGCAGCTTAGAAACTTTACCCTTTCAGAACTAATCCCCTTGTCTTCCCAGTATGGTGATGCTGAATATTAATTTCATTCTTACTTCACCATTACTTTTTTCCATTTGTCATTTAGGACAAACGGGTAGACCTAATTTTGGTGGAAGGGGTTCCTCAAAGTTGAGCCCTAGGCCAAGGAAAAGTTTGCTAGATGGCACTTCTGGGAAATGCCTTTAAATGGGGGCAGATAATGTGCCCCTGGTATGTCCCATTATACCCTTCACCTTTTTTTTCTTTCTGGGAGTGGAGGGGCCATGCTGGAAGCCTTATCAGCCATCTTGCACCCAGAAGGCCACAAACACATGCTCAAGATGACTAAACAGAAAGACAGGAAGATCCTGAGTTTCTGACGACACAAACATGGGCCCTGTCCTTCCAGACTTCCCAGTACTTGAAAAACAAAATTTATCGAGTCACTGGTATTTGAGTCCTTGTCATTCCTATGCAGATGATCATTACTATGTATAATCACTATTTGATACAAAATGAAGTGAACCTAATCACAATGTATGTAATTAGCAAGCCAAATTTTTACACTATCTTATTAGCAGTCAGACAACAACCACTACAATGCCTGTTTGAGTACGAATACCCTCACACAGCACAAAATACACTGACATCATTATAGAAAGCTGAAAATTAAATACCCAACGATCTTTGGCTGTATCCCGTCCCAGTCCCCCTTGGTCTCACCAAAGGCTGGGACCCTCCTGGACCAATTTCCTCTTCTCAAGGTTAACTCTATCTGCCTAGTCCTTCCTACTGAAGCCAGATTTAAAGTTAGGTAGTCAGTGTAGTAGGTAAATCGGGTCTAATATCCAGTAAGATCCAAAATGGAGGCCATGTTAAGAATGAATTCTGGGAAAAGCAGAACAACTCTTGGAATGTTTAATGAAGTCCTGCAAAAGCCCAAGGCCCAGAGCCCATCACAAAGAAATGTTAATGAAGATAACTTCTTTGCCCCACCTGTGCCCCAACCTTCAGGCCTTCCCACCTACATTCCATCCCTGAAAGAACTATAAAAAGGGGAAACAACCACACTTCCACAGATTCCATCTCTTGGGTCCCCTTATTCCTCTGGGAGAATTCTTTTCTGCTGTCCTTTAATAAAGCCTCTACTTTCCACTCTGACCTTGCCTCGGCGTGCTTCTCTGGTGTTATACTTCAGCATCGGGGAAGCAAGGACTCGTCACAGGTCAACAGCGTAACACTACCACCCCAATCACCAAACTCCTTTACAATGTAAATCAGTTCATCATTAAGATCCCAAGCCTAGCTCAGTCCTGATGGCCATGTCCTTTCTACCCTCAAAAGATATTTTGCTTATTAAAGACCATTTGTTCCCCGGAAGAAGACTGCTCTGTTAACTCAAACTACCGTTTTCCTCTGCTGTATTTGTTACCTCAAAATGTTGAAGCTTCCTCAACCAGCTTTTAGCTCTTTGTTGAAATTCTTTCATTTAATATTAGTGGAAAAGTTTAAACCACAAGGAAAACTCTGATCAAAAAAAAAAAAAAAGGAAGGATTGAAGTTTTTGGCTTTTTTGTTTTGTTTTGGTACCAGGGATTGAATCAGGGGCACTCAACCACTGAGCCATATCCCCAACCCTATTTTGTACTTTTTTTTTTTTTTTTTAATTTCAAAATATGGTCTTGCTAAGTTGCTGAGGCTGGCTTTTGAACTCTCTATCCTCCTGCCTCAGCCTCTGGAGCCACTGAGATTACAGGCATGCGCCACTGCACCCAGCCAGAATGATTGAGTTTAATCAAAGCCCTAGCAATTTCTTAGTATTTTGTTTGCATAGCACAAATTACTTTTCTCAGTCTATAGAATATGCTAACTTATATTGATGTTATATGTGTTTGTACTCATATAAATTAAGTTGATGTGTAGTCCTGTTCAAGTATCAAATTCATATTTATTGTGAGGAAATCTAGAGACAAAAATGTTAGAATTTTAAGCTGGTAGGAAGGTATTTCGAGCAGAAAGCCCTAGAGCCCCTCAGTTTCCAATATATAAGTTCCCTGTGCAGTGCTGGCTCTGGCTTCCACATACAATGAAGTATGGGGGAGCTGAGAAAGGTTTTGATGGAATCAGAGAGTGGTGAATATCCCAGCAAAAGCAGTGGATAAATTCTGGGTCTTGGTTCTTTTGTTTTTATTTAATTTTTATTTCTGTTATGCTGGGTATCAAACTGAGGGCCTTGTGCATGCTAGGCAAACACTGAATTGTAACAGGGCTTCACTTGATGTTTTGATTATATCCCTTGTAGCTTTGAAACTTACATTTTTTTTCTTTTTCCCAATCTTCTTTTCCTCAAACTTCTCCTCCATGATCTTCTTTTCCCTGATTCTCTCCTCTCTAATCTCATTTTCTCTGAATCACCTCTATAAAAACCCCCGTGTTCCTGATGGTGAGCAGAATCACAGCCTTTGGGACAGGAGTTCCCTGAGTTTTATTTTTTGCTAGCAAAGCAATAAACCTTCTTTCTCCTTTTTTCTCAAGACCTTGTCTTTGTAATTAGATGGGCATGAGGACTGAGCTTTCTTTCGGTTACAGTACCACTGAGCTACACCCAAGCTCTATGGTTCTTGAGAAAGAGCACGAGGTAGGTCTGTACATTGGCAAAGTTGTAGAGAATCTAAAACAGAAATTGTGTAAACATTCCTTCCCAAGGCCACGTCATTGCTGTGATTTGGATTTGGAATGTCCACCAAAGGTTCATGTGTTGAAGGCTTGATCCCCATGACAGCAATGTTCAGAGGGAGGTGACTGGGTCATGAGGACTCTGACCATATTGATGGGTTAATCCACTGAATGATTCGTACTCGAAGTTATGGAAACTGGACCAGTGGAAGTGGTGGAAACTGTAGGAGGTGGGACTTTGGTTGAAGGGAGTCAGTCCTATGGAGCAGGCCCTTTTGGGAGTCTCAGATGCCTATCTCTCTCTGACTCCCTCCTTCCCTCTCTGCTTCTAGGTTGACATGAAAGGAACAGCTTTCCATCATGATGTTTTGGCCTCACTTCAAATCTAAAAGCAACGGAGACAGCTGACCATGAACTGAAACTCTGAAACTATGTTTCCTCCTTTAACTTATTTTTCTCGGGTATTTTGTCATAGCAGTGAAAAGCTGCAAACACTCATTTTCTTATCTCTAACTCCCTGATTTTAATTGACCTCTTTCCTCTTTGGGCTTTGTCCACACAGGCCAAGATTTGATGTTATTATTTTTAAATTTTTATTTATTTATTTATTTATTTTACAGGGGATTGAACCCAGGGCACTTAGCCACTGAACCACATCCACAGCCCATTTTATTTTCTATTTTTTTGAGACAAGGTCTTGCTAAGTTGATGAGGCTAGCTTTGAACTTGCAGTCCTCCTGCCTTAGTCTCCAGAGCCACTGGGATTATAGGTGTGTGTCAATGTGCCTATCCTCTCATTTTTATTATATCCATAATATTATTATTTAAACATATAAAACACATTACCAAATTGTGAGGTTTTATATATACGCATATATGGCAAAATCTTCTTATTGGAATCTATATAGAATTACACAGAAGTAACTGTAAATTTTGTGAATGAGTTTGGGAGAAACAGTTTAACTGGAAGATCAATGAGAGTTTTTAGAATGTGAATGTAACAGAAGTGTGGGTTTAAAATAGTGTATTTCAAACTTTAACTACTCCAATACCATCTGGATCTCATGAATGTCCCTATTTCTGAGGATATTTTTAAAGCTCCATGATCTGCCTACCCCATACAACCAAAAAAATTGGAGGGAAGTATAAAAATGTTCCCAGCCTTGCAGAGTCACCAACTTTAAATAAATTTAAACTATTAAATAGAACAGGCCCCTTTGTGGCCAGGCTGTGGCAAGGTACACAACTGAACACAGATCAGAGGGAAATAAAGAAACATTCAGGGGGGTTGGGGATATGGCTCAGTGGTAGAGTGCTTGCCTCACAGGCACAGAAGCAGAGAACCTCAATCTCTGCCCCTACTCCCACTTCATTTCCCTCTCTACACTTCATCAAGCCAAAGGAGAAAGCCACAGATAGAGACCACGCTAGCCTCATTGTGGAAATCAGCAGTGGCACAGTCAAAGGAAGGGGATCTTTTGCAGGAAACCCCTGATAAGCTTTGGTTCTGATTTTGGCAATGGTTCAGGGAAAGGATGTAATTCAAAGGATGTAAATCCCCCTCAGTAGGATCCCAGTTTAACCACTTATTAGTAGCTGTGCTGCTGCAGTCTGGCTGGGCACAAAATAACTGAGCCACCACACAGCCTTGTAGGTTCAAACAGCAACCTTTATTCCTGAACTCTCACTGGCACTTTCCCACACTTCCCAGGAACACACTGCCTCCACCGGGCTCTGTGTGCCAATTCTCTCAGAACCCCACGAGAACTCAATGGGAATGCCAAAATAGCGGGCGCCCGAGGCAGCAGGATCCACCCTAATCCCAGCAGGATCTGCCCTAATCCCAGAGCCGCCCTAATCCCAGAGCAGGGTCACCTTTCAACCATTCCCTTTAGCAAAATGCCAGGTGTCATTCTGACTAAACTGTGGCTCTCAACACTGTGCAGCCTTGGGCAAGTCCCTTAACTTCTCTGTACTTAATTTCATCTTTTAGAAAATAGGACTAACAATATCCTTCTTGTGAACTGCTTAGATGATTTTTCAAAAATATAACATGTGGTGTGATTCTGTTGATAAACTAGACCAAGATAGTGGCTGTCTTTGAGAGGAAGGGAGATCATGTTCAGGAGAGACGAGTGTGAGCCTTTGGGGGGTAAGAATGGTTGCAGACAGTGTTACTTTGTGTAATCCACTGAGAGGTGTTTTTTTTGTTTGTTTGTTTTTGTTTGGTTTGATATTTTTACTGTACTGAGAATTGAGTCAAGGGGCATTATACCACAGAGCTACAACCCCAGCATTTTTTATTTTTTTCACATTGAGACAGAATCATGCTTGGTCACTAGGTCACGGTGCCCTGCCACTCAGCTTTGTTGTTTTGTTTGGTGTACTTACATATTCTTCTGTATATAAATAATACTTGAATTTGTTAAAGTTGAAAAAATTAACACGTGCAAGGGCCTAGCACTGTGCCCAACTCCAGGTACTTGGTGAATGACAGTTTGCCTGCCATCCATTCTCGATACCAAAGTCTGCTGAAAATGTGTAAACTGAGAAATCAATAAGAATAAAGTCCAATTTGAAAACTCCCAAAGGTTTGTTTTTCTGACATGTTATTAGCAGCCTGAGAAATACTGCTTTTAGCCTCAGAGAAGGATATAACTGGAAGTTACACAAAGAAGGGGAGATCTTGCTGTTACATAGTACTCCTCCTAGTTCCTACATCCTATTGGATATTTTTCTCTCTAGTCTGCAGGCCACCCACCATGTAGGTCCACATTAAATTAGAATTGAGTTGTCATCAACTAAAAACCAAGTTGTCCTATTGAAAATCTTGGGCAAACAAAGTCTTATGAATCTTGCCAAACCCTGAGTAGTGGTCCTGTTTCTTTGCTACCCAGGGCTTTCTGTCAAGGGCTGAAGACATTTAACATGAAATTCTCATCTAAATAATTTTTTTTTTTGGTCATTGTCCCAACTTCCCAATTAGTTTAAGTAGAAGGTTTTATCCATTTGGTGTAGAGAATCCTCAGAAATACACTTACCCTTGACTTTTGTGTAAGTCAGCTTTGCCTTGCTATGACCAATATACCCAAGAAGAACAAGTTAGAGGAGGCAAAATTTCTTTTGGCTCATGGTTTCAGAGGTTCAGTTCGTGGTCAGCAGACTTCATAGCTCTGGGCCTAAGGTGAGGCAGAACATCACGGCAGAAGGGCATGGTGGAGGAAAGCTGCTTAGTTCTTGTCAGCCAAGAAGCATAGAGAGAGAGAGCTCTACTCATCAGGGACAAATTATAAACCCCAGAGTCATGTCCCCAGTGACCTACTTCCTCCAGCCACACCCCACCTGCCTGTAGTTACCTCCTAGTACAGTAGTCTCTTTCAAATTATTAATCCATCAAACGGATTAATCCACTGAATAGGAGGATTAATAACTCTCATAATCTGATTATATCACCTCTGAACATTCCTGCATTGTCTCATACATGACCTTTTGGGGGGACACCTCATATCTAAACCATAACAATGTTTTGTTGTTGTTGTTGTTGAGGTCCTGAGGATGGAACCCCGGTTGCTCCACCACTGAGCCACATCCCCAATCTTTTTTACTTTTTATTTTGAGACAGGGTCTCACTAAGTTGTCCAGGCTGGTGTTTGAACTTAATATTCTTCTGCCTTAGCCTCCCAAGTCTCTGGGATTACAGGCTTTTGCCACTGTGCTTGCCTTGACCCTTGACTCTTAACTACTCTCACCATACCTCAGTCCAAATTTTTTAGATTGACTCCTTCTATTGTGTCAAAATCACACTGAACATTTATCTATGGAAGATGAAAATAGACAGTTACAGAGGAGCAAAATGTATCATGAAATAGGATCTTAAAATGAGCTTAATTGGGCTTAGCCTAAACCCCAGTGCAAAAGTAAAAATTGGTCACTATTGCCAAGTGAAAAGAACTGATTAGAATAAATGGTTACACTTAAATTGAAAGGATGAAAGAAACTGAAGTTAAAATGTAAAGGACCAGGTATTGTAAAGTTTCTGAACTGCACTCAGAACCTGAAATTCCTGTGGCAGTCAAGACAATTCCCGGAACTGCCCATTAGATATGTGTCGAAATCCCCCCTGACCACCTAGTTGCTTAACAACCGGGACCCTGTGCAGCTTGGCACATAGGCACCTCAGGGCCCAAACCAATCAGTTTAAATGTATCCCCCTCCTTAGGACTGACCTATCACTCTCGCCCGACCTGTTCCTGCCAATGAATGTGCTAATCATGTCTGAGAGTTGTTGTTTGATTTTCCCGCGCCTCATGATGATTTGCTCTGATGTATGCCAAGCCCCCGCCCTCCCCAAATAGTGTACTTAAGCACTGCTTAACCCCTGCTCGAGGCTCTTGGCCGCTCTCCCTTCTTGAGTGAGCACGGAGCCCCAGAACGCCGGATTTTCAATAAACCCCCTTTTGCTGTTGCATGAGCCGGTCTCTTAGTGGTCTCTTCCTCCGTCGTTCACCGGTCCCTTACAAAATAAATAAACAAAAAGAGATGATTCCTGGGGCTGGGACAAAAGGAAATTAGCGGGAAACAGCACTTCATGTTCATGGTCTCACAGAAGTTTCCTAAGGCTCTTGAGAGAAGAGAAATGTTATTCCCATTTTGTAGAAGAAACTGCATTTTACTTGCAGAATATCATAATTTGTTTGATTCCCAAATCTGAGCTAGACCACTCCACCCTTCTAGCTCCCCATTGGAAAAAAAAAAAGTCCTGTTATCAGCAAGGTCTCTTTCCAGGTATGTTACCTGTCTCTGCAGGGCAAGAATGAGGAGCTCCCTTCTGACCACTCACTGGCTCTGTAAGACCCTGGATTAACAGCCATGAGCCCAGCTGCTCACTGGATGCTTTATCCACATACACTTGCCTACCACCTTTCACCTTATCTCTAGACCCCCCGCATCAAGCCAAATTCTAATGGCTGCCCATTAGTGTCCATATTGTCATTGTCCATTTGTACTTTTGTCCAGAGGGATCTGCTTATAGGAAATCTCTCCCACTTCCCTTTCACAACTTCCCTGCTCTAAATACCAAAGAAAAGTCATCTGCCCCAGGCATCCAATATATTTCTATAATACACTGCCCATACTAGGCACCTTGCAGAGAGGCAGGCCAAACTGTTGACATCCATGTGCAAAGTGAGTGACAATAATGACTGGGTAACCCTTTGTAAGTTGATTGTTCTTAATTATTTGCTCTCATCAAAATTAAAAGAGGGCCAGGGTAGGATTAGAGCTCTGTGGTAGAGCATTTCCCTAGCATGTACAAGGCCCTGAGTTTGATACCCAACACTGCAAAAGAAAAAAAAAAATCAAGGACCTAACTATGTCATCAGCTAATAGATCATTTAAGATAATTTTTGATTACATATTTTTTCACATATAACTTGAAAGCAAGAATAATAGAGTTGCTAAAACTTAAGTTAATCCCATCTATTCCGTGCTTATATTTATAAAAACAAATTGAATAGAATTAAACGGAATAGAATTGATTATGAATCTTCTTAGTCTCAGTCCAGCCATAAATAACATTCACTCAAGGATACATGAATATAATGAGTAGAGCAGATGAGTTCTGCCATTAAGGAATTGATTTCCAACAATACTATTATTTAATAGTCATCAAATTTTGTGACATATATTTTATTGTGGTACAAAATATACCACTAATAATGAAAATAAAACACAATCCAGAATAACTTAAATAACATCTGAGCTCTAGGTCATGGAAAATATTCCTTAAATTTGTGCACAAATTCCTTTTTTTTTAAGTACTGGGGACTAAATCCAGAGGCATACTACCACTACACCCCCAGTCCTATAAAAATGTATTATTATTTTTTTTTTGAGACAGAATTTCATTAAGTTGCCCAGGGCCTCTAACTTGCCTCAGTCTCCTGAGTAGCTGGAATTATAGGTGTGTGCCACCACACCCAGCATTTATTGACAAATTATTTTCAGAGCCTAATCAGAGAAATTATCAAGGGCTTTGGGAAAAGTTCTGTGGAAGGAACGTGAGTGGAAATGCTAGTTTATGAAGAAAAGTGCTTACTAAATGATATGTATAATTGAATAATAGAGAAAACAAAGGGACATATTATTTTTATTCCTTTGACTGTTCTAAAAATATTCTTATACTTTGTTTTAAAGTCAATGTTTAAAAGAACTACAGGCTAAGGGTTAGCTCAGTAGTAAAACATATGCTTAGCATGCACAAGGCCCTGGGTTCAATCCTAGCATCAAAGGTGGGCAGGGGGAAAAGACACTACAAATTATATCCTTTACAACTATTTAATCTTATAAAACTTGATTATCAATCTAACAATGTGTATGTGAAGCACAGGAGTGCCGCAGTCTGGCTGGGCACAATTCAGGAGCCACTTGTCAAAAGAAATGAATTTTATTTTTAGAACCACACACGCCAAACAAAACCGCTCCTCAGGAAAAACCCTCAGAGCCCAACTGCCACCACCGGCTTCCCACAAGCCCCTCTCACAACCACAAGCCTCTCCACCTCCCACAATCCTCCTGCTCTTGAGGCCGAATGGCTGGGTCATGTGGGCGGAGCCAAAAAAGTCCCCCAATGAGCAGCTCCTTGGTCTGAAAGGGCAGGGAAACAGCCCAATGAGCATCACCGCAGAGGAGCCAATCAGCTAGATGTTGCTGGGGCCGCTGTGAGCCAATCATCAGCTGGCAGTCTGAAAGTTTGCTGGGGTCCCTTCGGCTGTGGCTCTCAACACAGGAGAGTTGGAAACACATAAATTTCAAAACTTCTTTAGGAGATACTTTAGCAAAAAATGTTTGTCAACAGCCTGTATGGAATTTGGAAGCCCTGGACCTACTCTCTGCAGTACGATAGTCTAGCTATATATTGTTGCTAAGCACCTGAAACATAGTCTGAATAAGATGTGCTATAGGTGAAAAATACATCCCAGGTTTCAAAAACTTAGGATTGAAGAAAAATAATATAAAATATTTCATCAATAATTTTATACTGATTGAATATTGAGTGCTAATATTTTGGATATATTAGGTTAAAGTATATTATTAAAAGCAATGTCACCTGTTTCTTTTTTAATGTAGCTACTTGAAATTTTTAAATTATATAGATAGCTTGCATGGGTAGCTCAGATGATACTTCCACTGGACAGCACTGTGCTTACACAAATGTTTCCCAGTACTCGAAAATCTTGGTATTCCTTTAAGATTTTTGTGATATGTGCTATAACTGATGGTATTCACTCACCCTTTAATTTAATTTTTAAAGGAATATATAGGCTGGGTGTATTGGCACATGCATGTAATCCCAGCAACCTGGAAAGCTGAGGCAGGAGGATTACAAGTTCAAGGCAGCCTCAGCAACTTAGTGAGACCTTAGGCAACTTAGCAAGACCCTGTCCTGAATTCAACAATAAAAAAGAAATAAGGCTGGGGGATGTAGCTCAGTTGAAAAGCACTCTTGGGTTCAATTCTAGTACTTCAAAAAAAAAAGAAAAGAAAGAAAGAAAAGAAAAGGAATCTACAGATTTTAGTTCAATTTGTTAAAATATATTAACTATATAACTCTTAAAAGAAAAAACAACTCTCTCTAATCTCTCAGCCAACTCTGAAAGCAGTAGTAAAAGGCCCACCACTGTGTACTGGGAAACCTGGCCTGGACTGAAAAAGAGAGGTTTGTGGGAATTTCTCTGGGTAGTAGAAACTTCTTGGCCACCAAAGGACTGGCCAGTTAGAGCCACAGCTTTGCGAGCAGCTGTAAGGCAACTCTGTACTTCAGATCTGAGCTTCAGAGCTGGGATGGAATTGCCTGCCTTGGGGTAACTCAATGTTAATAAAGAACTGCATAATAAAGACTTCTCTCTGTTTTCCAAAGGCAGTCTCCAACTCCATCTTCTAGTGTAGTCCTCAAAGAAAAGATTGCCCCGTCTTGACAAATAGGGATTGAGGTCAAGTAAATTTATTTAGAAAAATAATGACACTCTTACCCCAGGATTGTGGATGAAATTCAGACCCTTTAAACACCTCTGCAGTATGGGTGCCATGATCCTCATGACTCCCCCAAGGTCATTCAGTAAACAAATGACTTCTCACTGGTTCTGACCCTGGAAGCCTCTTTACTCCCATTTGCTCCTGTTTTGCATCAGCTATCACAGCACAACAGAGATGTGGTCCGGTCCTCCACATACTTGAACTATAATTGAGACCTTAAATGTATACCAACACCCCCATTTATATATTAGGAAAACACCAGAAACAGTTTTCACAGGTGTTAAATTCCATTCCCACAAATAGAATCTAGATCCATATTCAGCATCCTTCACCCTCTACAAAGAAATTGCATGTTGTCTATCTTAATACTTTCCTTTGACCATAAGGATATGATCATTTAGCAGCTTCACTGATAAGAGCCCAGGCTCAAGTCCAACTGACATGGATTTCAAATCCTAGCTCTTCTCTTTATTACATGACCTGGGGGAGATACTTAACCTCTCTGGGTTGTAGTTTTCTCACTTGTAGAAAGGGAAAAGTTGTCTGGAAAATTAGGAATCATGTATGCAAAAGGCCTTGGTAAATGTATCTAATAATAAATGGTAGGACAATCATATCAAGTAACCATTCTTTAGTCTTCTCTTTCCTCAAAATCTTCCATCAGCTTTCAAAACAAGAGCAAACCTTTCATCTAAGGAGGGAAAAAAAAGGCTAAGTGCTGTTTGTGTGGCTGCACCTGTCTATTCACTTACTTAGTGTCACCATTTCCAGGGAATCGATACGATTATTTGCCTCTGGACATAGTTTCCCAGCAACACACATCTTGAACCAATTCAGTTGAATCTCCTCTGTCATTTATGGTCACCTGGCTCTTGCATCAAGTGGCTTTTTGTAAGCATCCATAAATATTAGTATTATGCCTGCTCAAGGGAAATGAGCAAATGTTATGTATATACACCATCTTCCTCCTGGGATTGTCTAATACTGAGCAAAGAACCAGCAGCAGAGGCTGCCACAGTCTTTTTGAAGGCTGTTGGTGTTTTTGTGCCATGCAAACAGAGCAGAACAGATTTATTCCCAGGATCTTCTGATCCTAAGGAAAAGGAATAGTCGCTCCATGAATACTCAACAGTCATTTTTGGTAGTCAGTAGAGACCCAGGGAATATTCTGATTTTCCGGTACAAGGATCCACCCTGACATTTTCTCTTTCTTCCCAGTGGGAGCAGGCCGTCAAGCATCTTTAAGGCAAAATGACAGTCAAGTTATTGCCAAGCCATTTAGCAAACAGTATAGAAATTTTCCATGTTTTAAATGTAAATATTCTTCATTTAAATTTCCCTGTATCCTTCCAAGTCTGATTAGAAAACAAAACAAAATTTAATGTTGTTTGAACCCCTACAGACAGGACCTATACTTGGCTATTCATTAAGTGAATTTTGGGGATTGCTAAGCAAGCTTACTATATTTTTAATAAAATAAAATTTTACTGGAAAAATAATGAGTACTACTTTTAATAGGATTAAAATCTCCCATAATCTTATCACAATGTTACAATCATTTTGCTCTACTTCTTTTTAGTCAATACAGTTGTGCTTTATTTTATACTGTTACCTGCCTTGTTGTGTTTTTTTACCACTATATTAATTTTTCCATATTACAAAATTTTCAATCACTGCTTACTTTTTAAATATTTCATAAGGTAGCCACTTGAATTTTTTATATCATTGAATTATTAATTTTAGATTATATTTAGTTTTACCTGGTATATAAAAACATAAACATTGTACATATGAATGGGGTAATGTGATGTTTCAATACATGTATACATTGTGTAATGCCTAAATCAGATTAAATATATCAATCTCCTCAAACATTTATCATTTCTTTACAGTACAACATTCATGCCTAGCATGTACAAGGCCCCAGGTTTGGTCCCTAGCACTGAAAAAAACAGAATAACAACAACAACAAAAACCCATTCAGACTTCTTTCTGTTAGCATTTTTATGTACTATGCATTTATCTATAGTTACCCTATTGTACAGTAATAAGCCAGACCTTCATGATCCTATCCAACAGTTATTTAGAACCTATTGATGAATCTCTCCACATCCTCCCTCCCCACTCTCCCCAGCCTCAGGTAACCAGTTGTTCAACTCTGAACTTCTATGATATCAACATTTTTAGATCCCACACATGAGTGAGATCATGTGATACTTTTCTTTCTGTGCCTGGCTTATTTCACTTAACAATGATTTCCAGTTCCAACCATCTCACAAATGGCAGTATTTCATCCTTCTGTATTGGCTGGATAGTATTTCACTGTAAACATACGCACCACAATTTCTTTATACAGCCACATTGAAAACTGGTTTCTTACTATCCAGTTAATTTGATGAAGTATCTTATTAATAAGGGTTCTTCCTCAACATTAACGATCACTCAAGGACAGTCACCAAGATGAGACAGGGCAATACATCTGTACCAGCTATCGATAAGCAAATTAGTTTTGCTTTTGAGAGACTTTAATTCGTACTTATAAAAATCCGAAGCCCGGGCATATCACAAGTCATGTGACTTTAAGTAAATTATTTAACCTCTCTAAATGCAACCTCTTTTATGTATAAAATAAGGGATGACAATAATAGTTTAATGGTTCCAGTTCAAGAAGATCTGAGATCAGGGCCTCTCACATACTAAGTAATCTCACATACTGAGCTGCTGATAAATGTGGTATATGCCTTAAACAAAATTAATTTCTAGTTAAAACAAGTGAAAAAGGAAATATTAGACTTGGATTTAGGAATTAGGTTATGTTCTTGGCCAGTGTGCTGTGGGGGCAGCCTAAAGATAGGCAAGTCATGTGCAGTTAATGGAAAATGTTATCTCCTGACCCAGTGGTGCCACGCTTGCCTTTGTCAGCCACTGCCAGCCTCTCTCCAGCAGAGCCACAAACAGGCGACAAGTGGCTCTCTGTGCCAGCCGTGGCAGCTCAATGCCTCCAGGCAAGCTCAGCTAGCCTGCATCTCTCAACCATCGGGCAAATCTAGATGCTCTATCAGACGACACACTGTTTGCTAAAAAGAGCAGGACATTTTGCTTTTCTTTAGCCCTCCAATGTCTAAATGTTATTCCAAGCAAAATTTAGTCATGGATCCTTCACTTTAAAGCAACTGTTTTCCAAAAATGCTGAAGTACCTAATGTAGAGAAAAAGGAAAACGACTAGATTTTCCAGGAATTTTAAAAGAATTATTTAAATTTGTAATTTCTGATTTTAAAAAAGTTGAAAAAATAGTCTAAGAATTTCCATATACTGTAAACTTTAATCAAATACCCTAAATACTAATGGGCTTCATCATTTGTTCTCTCACTTTTTTTTTTTTTTTTGCGGAGGTACTGTGAATTGAACTCAGGGACGCTTCACCACTGAGCCACATCCCCAGCCCTATTTTGAGTTTTTTAAATTTTATTTAGAGACAGGGTCTCATTGAGTTGCTTAGCACCTCTCTGTTTCTGAGGCTGGCTTTGAACTCATGATCCTCCTATCTCAACCTCCAAAACTGCTGGGATTACAGGAGTACACCACAGCGCCTGGCTTGCTCTCTCACTTTTTAAGTTAACCAATTCTGTGTATAAATCCAGATTTTCTTTTTTTTATATATATTTATTTTTCAGTTTTCGGCGGACACAACATCTTTGTTTGTATGTGGTGCTGAGGATCGAAACTGGGCCGCACGCATGCCAGGCGAGCAAGCCACATCCCCAGCCCTAAATCCAGATTTTCTTCAGTGCTGGCGATTGGACCCAGGGGTTCCCTACCACTGGGCTACACCCTCAGCCCCTTTTATTTTTTTGAAACCAGGTCTCTCTTTACAATCCCCTGCCTCAGCCTTCAGAACATGGGGTTACAGGTCTGCACCACTGTGCCTGGTGAAGCTGCATCTGTATAAAAGATTCTGCAGATTGCTTGACCTTGGCTAACTACAATATCATGATTGTGGAGAGATGGAATGTTGAAGGTCAAAAGTCAAGATCATCTTGGGCTATCTTACACCCTTTAAGAGTCATTTATCAGCTGGTCACAGTGATACACATCTGTAATTCCACCTACTTGGAAGGCAAAGGCAGGGGCAGCACAAATTCAAGGCCAGCCTGGGCAATTTAGTGAGAACTTGTCCCAAAATAAAACATAAAAGAGGCTGGAATTGTAGCTCAGTACTTGCCTAGTATGTGCAAAGCCCTGGGTTCAATCCCCAGTACTGGGGGTAGGAAGTCATTAACCTTAACTTTTGTATCTAACTTTCTTCTGACAAAGACATAAACTTCCCCAATTGTATCACCAAGTTTAGCAGAAGCTAAGAATGCTGTAAGATAACATTGGAAATCTATAGAAGAGATTGCTCCACTTTGCTGTAGCTGCCTACCTAGTGTTCCCACCCATGTAACTGGTAAATTCTTGATTTATGCCTTTTTTTTTTTTTCCGTTCTGTGACTATAAAGTTCATGTGACCTCTTCCATGTTGGAACATATCATTCAGGGTAACTTGAATCCATATTGCCAAATTCATGATCACTCATATTTGCTTCAGAATAAACCATTTTCTTATTTCTTTTAAAACAGAGTCACTATGTTACATCAACACCACCACTGAGATGTTCATAATTTCTTCATCTTACAAGACAGAAAATGATGTGGCCATGGGTCACTACAGAGCAAGCAGCATGCTAAGATTCCTTCTCCGCAGGGCCAGAATCATGATCATGTGGAGAATACTCCCCCATGTGAAACCAAAACAAGAATTTAAACATTAACTTCCATCAGATCCCTTAGTCAAATCCTCATATTTTCCCACGTTATTTTTTTTTGCGGGGGTACTGGGGATTGAACTCAGGGGCACTCAACCACTGATGCACATTTCCAGCCCTATTTTGTATTTTATTTAGAGACTCTCTGAGTTGCTTAGCACCTCACTGTTGCTGAGGCTGGCTTTGAACCTACAATCCTCCTGTCTCAGTCTCCCAAATGGCTGGGATTTCAGGCATGTGCCACCGTGCCCAGCTGTTTTCCCACATTTAAAAAATTTTTGTTTTATTTTTATTTTTTAGTTGTCAATGGATCTTTATTTTATTTATTTATATGTGGTGCTGAGAATTGAACCCAGTGCCTCAACACATGCTAGGCAAGTGCTCTACCACTGATCCAAACTCCAGCACCCCCCGAACATTCTTAATATGATGGGATCAGTCCTCATCCTGGCAACCACCATGACGTTTCACATGGGCTCCTCCCTCCTTGACAGACTTGTGAGCTTGTAGGAATCCCTGAAATGCTCTGGTTCTCTCTAGAAAATGTGCTTCCTTTTTTGAGAACAGAAGCCTTCTACGAGTTGCCAAGAATGAAAGGAAATCTCGATATTTTGTCTTTTTAAAAACTATAAGAATGGACAGCTCTGGACCTTGGCAATAGTCAGGATGCAATCATTTTAGCTCCCTTCCTCTTACTTGAGTGGGCCCTGTGAGCTATGGGTTTTCAATTCCCGCAACGGAGAGCTGCAATACATCTCCTTGGCTCCAGCCCCACGCCTCACATCTCCAGCAGCATGAAGCCCCTCTCAGGTTCCACAGGGCACTGGTGATTCAAATGCCACTCAACATGTGATCCACCAACCAGAATGGCCCGCCATGCAGCAACGCCTGGTCTTAAAAACACAGAATTTTGTGCCAGACCCTTGTCCAACCAATCAGAATCTGCATTTTAACAAGTTCCCCAGTGAGTCCTATGCCCAAGAAAGTTTTGGATGGGTCTAGGCGGTTAGCTTATTTACTTTGGTTGGTTGGGGTTTTTTGTTTATCTTCCTAAATTTACCAAATTTTTTCATGTATGAATCTCCCCCAACCCCCTTCATGTCATTATTCATCATTAATTTTGCAGATTTATTTACTCTCTATTTTCAATTGTTTAATGGGATCTCTAGAGAGAGAAAGGTAAAATTTTGTAAGGTCAATAATTCAGCAAGTGATTCGTCAGTTTTTGGAATCCAGTCATAAAACACTAGGGTAATAGAAAATTTTACCATGTCCTGTTTGTATTTTGTTTTATTTTTATTTTGTAGCTCTCCCCTCAAGGGCACAGATGCAAAAGGGGATGATATGTTTATGATCTTAACGGAACAAGTCCTCATGCCAGGGTCTCCCGATGCCCTTTGGTTCATTACTTTGCACCTGGAAAACACAGACAAGCTGCTGCCTGTAGGATCAGTGGCCACCATCCTGCCAGAAATACCAACATTCAACAAGCAAATGAGAAATTACAATCAAGACAAGGGGAATAAACAGCTCAGCAGAGTGGTGCGAAGTCATGGTTCTCTGTCGCTCTGGCTGTGTTTTTATTTTTAGCATCACAACTGCTACTGTACATTTGTCTCAGCCAGCCATCCAAGTATTTGTGGAAATTAACTTCGATGTTATGAATGTTTCACATATGGATGAATCAAAGCCGATGAGGAAACAACCTGGCTCTGATCTTTTTCACCATGTGGGGGCCCTGAGTTTTATCTGGCTGAAAATAAGTAAGTTTCAAAAATAAACTATGCCATGTAGATTTTTTTGTTCTTGTTGTTAGAGACTGAATATTCACTAAAAGTGGCTTACACCAGGGATTCTCAAAATTAACTGCACATGAAAATCACCAGGAAGCCCAGCTCCCATTTGGTGAGACCTGATTTCTTTGGTAGAGGGTGTGGCAGGGCTTTAAGTGTGTTTCCCACCTGCTGCCCAGGCTGAGAACTGTGGCTTCACACACTCACTTCCCCACAAGTCTGGAGATGGCATCTTAGGCATGGGTTAAGCATGCCGTAATGTCATCAAGGACTCCAGCTCTCACCAGCTTCCTCCTTAGTCATTCTTAGACTGTTGCCAGTGTCTCCACTCAGACACAGGGGCTGGCATAGCTCTGAGGGTAAAGAGTTCATGTACAGCAGAAAAAGTGCCAGGCGCTGTGGCACATGCCTGTAATCCCAATGGTACGGAGACTGAGGCAGGAGGATCACAAGTTCAAAGCCAGCCTCAGCAAAAGCAAGGTGCTAAGCAACTTAATGAGACCTTGTCTCTAAATAAAATATGAAATAGGGCTGGGAGTGTGGCTCAGTGGTTGAGTGCCCCTGAGTTCAATCCCCAGTAAAGCCCCCGTCCATCCCCAAATACAACAGAGAAAGTGAGATCAAAATCAATTCCCCATACAGGGAGTTAAGAATAGAAATTATCTCCCATTCACTACAAATGCTAAATTAGGGGGTTTCATTGCCAATTGTAGGACATCCCTAATAGTTATTCCCACCATCCTCTCCCATTGTGAATATCTTACACAACTGGAGTATAATAATAATATCAAAACCAAGAAACTGACATTGGTACAATTCATAGAACTTATTCAGATTTTACCATTTCAGTCTCATTTGTGTGTGTGTGTTGGGGGGGTGGGTAACATAATCACACATAGCCTGTGAAACCACCGCAGTAATCAAGACACTCAACTGGACCATCCTTACATGGCTCCCTCTTGTCACCCCTTCAGAGCCATGTCTCTCCTCTCTTCAACTCCAATAACCATTAATCTGTTTTCTGTCATGCCGCAGTCCGGCTGCAGCAAAATAACCGGGGGGTGATGAACAACTTGTGTACATTGATACAGCAGGAGTGGGAGCCGTTTATTGTCGGACAGGAGGGGTATGTATACATTACACACAGCTTATCTTAATTAACATAAACTAGATACAGCAGTCAACCAATAAGGAATCTTCACACTTAATGGCTCGATGGTGTTACTTCACAAACCACTCCCTCTGCAAAATGCCAGGCGCCATCTTGACTTGTTTACAGACTCTAACACTGTCACTGTAATTATGTTGTCATGAATATTGTATGAATGGAATGATGTAGTATATATCTTATTGAGATTGTCTTCTTTCACTCAGCATAGTTTCTTGAATAATCCAATTTGTATGTGTCAACGATTTATTTCTTTTTATTGCTGAGAAGCACATATTATGGCATGGATGTACCTACCCTAGTGTGTTTAACCATTCACCCACTGAGAGACAGTTGGGTAGTTTCCTGCTTTGGAGTATTACAAATAAAGCTGCTATAAATTTATGAACAAACTCATGTATGAAAATAAGTTTTCATTTCTCTGGGATAAATGTTTAAGAAGGAAATTGCTGTGCCACATGGCAAGTATATTCTAATTATGAAGGAAACTGCCAAACTATTTTCTAGAGTGCCTGTACAATTTTACATTCCTATCAGTGACACATGAATGGGTCAATTTCTCTTCATCCTCACTAGTATTTGGTGTTACTTGTTTTTCATTTTGGCTCTCCTGATAAATGTGTAGTGATATTGTAGTTTTAACTTGTATTTCTGTAATGGCTAATGATATTGGGCATCATTATATGTGCTTCTTTTCCATCTGGCTTTCTTTTTTTTTTTTTTTAACCTTTATTTTATTTATTTGAAGGGCTGGGGATGTGGCTCAAGCGGTAGCGTGCTCGCCTGGCATGCGTGCAGCCCGGGTTCAATCCTCAGCACCACATACAAACAAAGATGTTGTGTCCGCCGAAAACTAAAAAATAAATATTAAAAATTCTCTCTATGTATTTTATTTATTTGTTTCTATGTGGGTGATGGGAACCAAACCCAGTGCCTCACACATGCTAGGCAAATGCTCTACCAACTGAGCTACAACCCCAGCCCCTCATCTGATTTTCTTCTTAGCGAACTGTGCATGACTTTTGCTCATTTTCTAATTGGATAATATGTTTTTGGTTTTTGTTTGTCAATGTTACATTTCAGAGACCTTTATGTATTCTAGATACACCCAACCACTATTTTTAATCAGCTGCTCTAACATTTCATTTGTGGGGGGTGGGGAATGATGTGATGGGGAGTCTCTATCTTATGAAACCACATTACTGCTCCTCCCTCCAGAAAAAAACTGTATCAATTCTAAGCCAGCCGTTTGCAGAGGGGCAGATTCAAGGCTGAGCAAAACATTTTATTTGCCATTAGTTCCCTTTATACTGTTGTTTTAAGAATTAGAATGCCAGCTCTTCACCCTTTTTTCTCTAGTTTTTTTTTTTTTTTTTTTTGTTGTTGTTGTTATTGAAACCACAACAGCAGTCATGATGATGGTGATGTGTTAAAATTTTTCTGTGTATTCTTAATTTTGCCCCTACTTTTCTGCTTTAACTAGATTGGTTTTCTCTGCTCATTGACGATTTCTCTGTATCCCTGCCACTTGAATTTTCCCTTTCCGTGGCTGTTGCTTTGATCATAAAGTTTTGTTCTGCAAATGAAATGATTGTGTTTCTGTGTCCAAATTCAAATATCTGGGAGACATATTAGCCTGCCCCCCCGCCCGCCCCCCCCCCACCAATAATGGGGTCAACTGTGCACTTTTAGCACATTGTAACCTGGGGAATGATGGCAAGTGACGTGAGTTTTTCTTCTGGGTATGTGGACCATGCAGGTTGTCTGAAAATGAGTTCTAAGCTGGAAATCTCTGTCCTCTTTCTAATAAAGGATCATAAGAAATGGAAATTCAAAGAAGCTAAGTTTCCCTGAAATCGCTCCAATTGTAGAGCAAGGATATGAATCCTAAACCCATCAAGCTCCAAACCTTGTACTGTGTCAACTATGCCAATCACCCTGCCAACATAGTCCCTGCCCTCAAAAACCTGGGTTTGTGGTTGAAATAAACAAATAGATACCCACAATTACAAAAGAAACATAAAATTCTAAACAAAACATGCAAGGAGAAAACAAGATAGAGATTTATTAAATAAAATGTACAAGTAAAAGAACAATAGCATCAAACAAGTCTTACAGTAGTTTAAATCTTTGCTTGTACTATTTTCCTCTGCATAAAAATATTTCAGTGTTTTTATGAGCTCTTGAGTGAGATGGTTCAGTGACATACAAAGTTAATTCCACAAAGTGACAGAAATATACCAGAGTACATATATGAAGTACATATCTTATGCAAAAACACTTTAATTTTATCCTTGAATTAGCATAAACTGAGTTTCTAGTGTTAAACAACTTTGTATTCTTAGCTTTAAATCAACAGGGTAGCTAAAATATATTTTTTATACATTGTATTGGGGATCGGGCCTACTAAAATTTTACTTCAGATTTTTCAACTATATTCATGAATGAGATTGGTTTAATTTTCTTTCTTTTTTTTGGTACTGGGGATTTGGGGATTGAAGCCAGGAACACTGAGCTATATCGCAATCATACTCCTTTTTATTTTGAGACATGGTCTCACTAAGTTGCCCAGGCTGGCCTTGAACTTATGACCCTACTGTGTGAGCCTCCTGAGTCACTCACTGCACCACCATACCTGGCTCTAATTTTCCTTCCTTCCTTTCTTTTTCAGTTCTGGAAATTGAACCAGGTGTGCTTTACCAGTGAGCTTTATCCCCAGGCCTTTTTTATTTTTGACACAAGGTCTTGCTAAATTGCTTAGGGCTTCATTGAGTTGCCCAGACTGGTCTCAAACTTGCTTCCTCCTGCCCCAGCCTCCTGAGTTGCCAGAATCACAGGCATGTGCCACTGCACACATTCAATTTTCCTTTCTTGAATTAATCTTGTTGGGTTTTGATATCAAGATTATGACAGCCACTATATTTAATACTTTAAGACTATAATTTTTACTTGACTGATAGAATTTTATTTTAAACTTTAAATTTTATTTTATTTTAAACCCATCTAGTTCAGGATTTTCTTTTTGAGAATTATAAATATGAACTAATTTTTTAAATTGGCTCTCGGCTATTCTTATTTTCTATTCTTTATTGAGTCAGATTTTTGTTAATTAATTAATTTAAGAGACAGGGCCTGCCTCACTGTTTCCCAGGCTAGCACTAATCACCTGGATTCAAGTGATCCTCCTGCCTTAGTCTCCCGAGTAGCTGGGACTACAGGTGAGCACCACCATACTTGGCTTCTTTATGGTTTTGATTTGCATTTTCCTGATGACTAAATAATTGGAACATCTTATCATGTGCTTCTTAGTCATTTTTTTTAAATCTTCTTGGAGCAGTTGACTATTCAAGTCCCATTTTAAAATTGGGTTGTCTTTTCATTATTGATTTGTGAGAGTATTCTATATAGTATAAATATACATGATCCTTATCAAATATGATTTGCAAATTCCCCCTACCCCAGTCTATGGTGTGTGTGTGTGTGTGTGTGTGTGTATGTATGTGTGTGTGTGTTACTGGGAGTTGAACCCAGGGGTACTCTACCACTGAGCCACATCCCCAGCCCTTTTTAATTTTGAGACAGGATTTCACTAAATTGCTTAGGGCCTTGCTAGGTTGTTCAGGCTGGTCTCAAACTTGTGATCTTCCTGCCTCAGAGTTCCTGGCATTAGAGTCCCTGGAATTACAGGCATGCACTACTGTGCCTGGCTTATGGTTTTTGTTTTGTTTTGTTTCTTTTTCAATCTCTTGATAAGAGAGATTGAAAAAAATCAATCTTTTTTGATAGAAATTGCATTTTTTGATAGGATAATGGTTCTTTAAGGCACAAGTGTTTAATTTTTATGATGTTGACTTTTTTTCTTTTCCTTGTCAATTGTACTTCTGGTGTCACATTTAAGAAACTAATTCAAGGTTACAAGGATTTACACTTTTTTTTTCTATGAATCTAATACATTTAGCTCTTACATGTAGGTCTTAATCTATTTGTGATTCATTTTTGATAGAGTGTGAGATAAGGGTCCAACTTCATTCTTATGAATCTATCTAGTTGTCCCAGAAACATCTTAGAAAATACCATTTATCATCTCCCCATTAAACTATCCCAACAACTTTAAAACATTGACTATAAATGTGAGGTTTATTTCTGGACTATTAATTTTGTTTTATTTTTCTGTATGTCTATCCTCATGCCAGTACTTGATCCTCATGCCAGTACTTGATCCCCATGCCACTATCTTGATTACTGTAGCTTTGTGGTAATAAGTATTGGAGTTGTGTCTAAGACTATTTTTTTTTCAAGTATAAAGAATTTTACTCAGTTGGTAGAGTGCTTGCCTCACATGTAAAGACCCTGGGTTCAATCCCCAGCACCACAAAAAAAAAAAAAAAAAAAAAAAAAGAATTTTAAAAATCCTTCTTTCAAGGTTGTGTTGCCTATTCTAGGTCCCTTGATTTCTCAAAAACAAAAACAAAAAGCAAACCAAAAAGAAAGCCAGCTGGGTTTTGATAGGAATTACATTGAATCTATACATAAAATTTAGCATATATTGTCATCTTAACAGTATCAAGTCTTCTGATCCATAACCAGAGGATGTCTTTTAATTTATTTAGGTCTTTTTTTTTTTGGTCTTTTAACAACATTTTGTAGTTTTCAAAATGTAAGTTTTGCACTTATTTTCTAAAATTTTTTCTTAAATTTTTTATTCTTTGTTGTTCTCTTGATTGTTTTAATAAGCTCTGTTTTCATCAGTTTCCCAACTTATTGTCTTAATTTATCACCTTACATCAGTCAGTATTCAACCAGAGAAAAAGAACTAGTATATGTGTATGTGTGTGTGTGTGTGTGTGTATGTGTATGTGTGTGTATGTATGCTGGCTCTATTTGACTGATTTATATATAATGTTGACTAATATATATATGTATATATTAAACATATATGCAGTATCTATGTAAACACAAACACACACATTCAGAAAGTATTACCATTCTAACAATATTAAGTTTTCCAACCCATTACTGTAGCCCTATTGGGTAAAGGATAGTCTTTTTCAGATTTTACACATAGAGAGAGAGAGAGAGAGAGGAGAATATTATTGCAAAGAAAGAAACTGCTCATATGGTACAGGCAAGTCTGCAATCCTGATTCCATGAGGCCATGAAATCTCCAGCTGAGTGTGGCCTACGTCAGTAAGGGCAGCTTGGAAATCTTGGGCATGAGCAAATGCTATTATCCACATGGTAAGTCTTTCTTTGTCAGTGGAGCCTCATTTCTCCTCCTAAGGCCTTTTTTAACTGATTAAATCAGGCCTATACATATTATCTAGAATAATCTCCCTTATTTAGAATTCCTTGATTATGAACTTTAATGATGTATAAAATACCTTCATGATAACACACATGCGTTTGCATAAGAGCAACTGTAGCTAGCCTAGTTGATGCTAAAATTGACCACTACCAGCCTCTTCTTATCTGTACCATTTGTAGTTACTAAATTCCTTCCTATTTCTAAGATCACTTATTTTTTCTTGACTAATCTTGCCATAGATTTTTCTTATTAGTCTTTCAAAAAAACCTGAATGGGGGCCAGTGGTACTATATAAATTTATTAATAGGACTGTCACATGTATTATCATATACACTATTGCCAGTGTTTGAGATAAGTGTTTATAGTCTGTGAGGAGAGGAGCCTACTTTTGATTTACCCTTAAACTCAAGAGAAAGGTTAAAGGTACAGATCAGTAGTAGAGAACCTGCCTGGCATGTGTAAAGCTCTGGGCTTAATCCCTAGCACTGCCAACAAAACAATAACCTCAGCAAGCCAGTTGTCCTTTAGGATCCTGACTTTATGAAGGGGAGAATTTTCTCTTATATACCTCACTATGGGTGAGCCAGGGGCTGTCTCCTGCTGACTGTTCTCCATGAGGCCATGAAATCTCCAGCTGAGTGTGGCAGTTTGTATTTTCTAAAGATGGGCACAATGACACATTCAATTCCACATGCTCTTCTTACATGTCAACATTCCTTCTTAGGAATGAACTAAGTTCCTTTCCCTTGAACATGAGCTAACCTTAAATGATTTGCTTCTAAGGAACACAATGAGGCAGAAGTGATCCTGCTGACCTCTAGAGGCTAGAATGGGAAAGATGATACAACGTCTGTCTTTTGGTGTGCCTGTCTGTCATCCAAGTCACTACTTTGTGAGAAAGTCCAAATCAGGCCATGTAGAGACTACATGCAGAGGTCAAGATGGAAAGGATCCAACATCATTTGCCAGACACAGCTAAGGGAGAGTGACTTCATTAATCCCGGGCCCTGCTTTTTCATTCCTGATAGTCAGAATTCTCCCTTGAATGTGTATCTACCTTCCTAAGTAAACCTCTGCCTATACCTTTGACTCTTGCTAAAATTCTTTTCTGTCAAGTATGCCAAGAATCCTGCTGGTCTTGAGTTGAGGTCCCCCTCTTCTCTGGGAACTTCTCGAATCCTTCTCTGGGGACATCTCTTCTCCCATGACATCTCTTGGTGACCCTGATGGGACTTTAGAGGCATTGATTTTGCTAAGGGTTCTCCAATATTTTGTTTTGTCTATGACTTGTTTGGTTAGTTCCTGTACCTATAACTTCTCTCTCTGCTTTCTCCCCTTTCAAAGACCAGAGAGCATAATCTCGATTGGCTCTTTTGCCATGGCTCCTATTTTGGATGGCTGGGAAATCCCTAAGCTGGGTAGACTCAAGTGGCAATAAGGTGAGCCGTTCTAGGGATCTGGTAAGACTCTCTAAACAGTATTCTATAATTCAAATAAAGTTACTGAAAGGCTCTAAACCGGTCTTGTAGTGCTCTTGACTATAAACTCAATTATGATTTTAGTGAAAATCTCTACCCTTATATTTGAGCAATTGCCCAATAATGCTCTGCAAACTAACACAATGCCCTTTTGAAGAATGTAAAACTAAAATAACCTCCTTTGAGAAGCTTTTGTTTGGGGAGAATGAAATTAAGTATACAACAACTTTCTGTGCTATACAAAAAGCTCAAAATAGGGAATATTGTTAATATGATAATGGCTAATATATTAATTTATTTCCATTTCCATTTTCTACTAACTCTTAGTTCTCTGGAAAAAAAAAGAACTGGGGGAAAAAAGATTTACTCTTTTATAGCAAAGAAATGAAGATAATGTTTTTTGGTTTCTTCTGATTTGTAAGTTAAACCAAATCAATATAAAAACCTCTTTCAACCAAAGAAAAGAAGATTTAAAAAACTTGCAAATCCTTGGTATTACTTGGTTCCTAAGGTTCTAAAATTTAACACTCATGGATTATATCCTATACTTTGAACAGTAAACAAGTCTGTTGGCAGCGGGGTCAGGTGGGGTGAATCCAGGGATACTATATCACTGAGCAATATCCCAAGCCTTTTTAAACTTTTGTAATTTGAGGCAGGGTCTTGCTAAATTGTCCAGGTTGGCCTCATGCTTGGATTCCTCCTGCCTTGGCCTCCCAAGTGGCACAATATGCAAGTTGAGGAAATGAAGCCCATCTATAAACATGTTTTTCAAATATTAAAAAATTAACCTTTACTTCAGAACCTTGAAATTAAAAATTAGTTCATAAGTATTCAGAATCAAACTTGATTACAGAAAGATAAACTAGGCAATAGCATAGGAATAGCCAACACTTGTACAAAATATTACTGTGTCAGGAACTTTTCTCACTTAATTCTTAAAACCTGTGCCCCCAACCACTGTGCTTTATTTCTCTCTACACCAGCTACTGATCTAAAAAATCAGATATGTAGCCTTCCTAACCTTAACTCATTGTGGGATAAAAAGTATCCTTTGACTCCAGTTCACCTAAATCTATAAACTACTCTTAATTTTGAGTCACCTGATTTTATTTTGCCATTTCCCCAACCTACACTTTGCCATTATGTTGCTGCATTTAATCTCTGCTTAGAATAGTCAAAATGAAATAAATTATTCAAATTTGTTTGTTCAAAATAAGGAGTTAAACACTTTCCCTAACTCTATTCTTATTAAGCTTTCTTTTTTCTATATATATATTTATTTTTTAGTTATAAGTGGACACAATATCTTTATTTTATTTGTATGTGGTGCTGGGGATCGAACACCAGTGCCTCACGCATGGTAGGCGAGTGCTCTACCTCTAAGCCACAGCCCCAACCCTCTTATTAAGCTTTCAAAGACTTGCTCAGCAAAGTATTGCTGATGGCTGATAATCAGAGCATACTATAGGAGCACACTGTGCACTGGGCTGCAGTACTCTCAAACAATGCCTTCCAGTCTCTACTGTATAGACAATGCAGAGCTAGTGGTACAGGGGGTTTTGGAGTGTAGAAATTATGGTGGTAAATGTGTAATATATTTTCTAGAAGCATTTCCACTTCATGGAAATACAATATTAAGACCATAGCAAGCCACATATGGAAAGTGAGAAAGTTTTATTTATCCAAAAAAGCCTACACTATACAGAAAATTGAAAACCATATATAAAGAAATTTCTAAAACAAAGTTTTATTTGTAAGATTATTTACATATTTGAGGTCCATATTTAAAAAGCATGGCCCCCCAGGTCTAATATAGACAAAAAAAAAAAAAAAAAAAGAGTCTATGTTAACATACTTGGGAAGAGGTCTACTGTGGTATTTCCCAGTACATGACATAAACCAACTGAGGAAACCCCTAGAAGATAACTTCGTTGTGCAGAGGTTTTATAATCTTGGTTTTGATGATTTTTGAAGGTAAGAAATAAAATCAAACTGACTTCTATTGGGATACAATATGGCCTGTAGTTAGTAATTACAATCATAATGCTTCTGCTCCATGTGGGGACAGAATAATTTGCACACATGCTGTTTCCTATATCAATATAATTACTACATTTTGTTTTTTTCTTTTTTTAATGCTGGAAATGGAGTCCAGGACTTTCCTTTTGCTAGGAAAGTGCTCTACCACTGAGCTAACACCCCACTATCTTATAAAGAAAAACAGTTGTCTTTAAACTTTTAAAATATATAATAATCCATTTCCTAAATATTAAAAAAAGTTCATATTTAAAGACGAGCAAAAAAATCCATAAGGTCACTTTCTTCCTTTACTCCTACTTAAATGCAAATGCTGACAGCTTCTGATTTGTAGAAAGATCTAAGGGTTTTTGCTTTTTAGGCAAATTCAGATTCTCCTTTGCTGCTTCCTTCTGGTTTTCTGCTTCAAGACTTTCATCAGCTGCATGTTTTCGCTTCTTTCCTTCCGTTTCATCACTTGGAGTTCCTCCCTTGGCCTTGTTAGTCCATGCCTTTGGAAAATATTGGGGGAGACGAGAAAAGACTTTTTAACAATAACAAGGAAATAGGATGGGAGTTATTACTTTTCTAGGAACACTTATATATATGTATATGTATATACACATATATATAAAAAAACAGTTGTCACTTGAATTGTTAAGTCAATCATTAAAGCTTCTAATTGTTAACAAATCTTTTATTCTCTGGGAGAAAATATTTGCAAACTGTCCACCTGACAAGGTGTGATATTCAGAATACTTAAAAGAACTTAGAAAACTCAATAGCAAAAAACCCATTAAAAAATGGGCAATAGATTCTAAATAGACATTTCTCAAAAGAAGACATATAAATGGCAAACAGGCATATGAAAAAATGTTCGACATCACTAATCAGGAAAATTTAAATTAAAACTACAATGAGATATCACTTTACCCTAGGAAGAATGGCTATTATCAAAAAGACCAAGAATAACAAATGCTGGAGAGGCAGTGGAGATAAAGGAAAGCTTTTACACTGTTGGTGGGAATTTAAATTAGCACAGTCACTATTGAAAACAGTATGGAGGTTTAAAAATAGAATTGCCACATGATCCAGTCATCCTACTACTCAGTATATAAAGGAAATGAAATCAGTATATTGAAGAGATATCTGTACTCTCATGTTCACTAAAGCATGATTCATAATAGCTAAGAAATAAAAACAAGTGAAGTGTCTATCTGTGGATAAATAAAGAAAATGTGGTACATATACATACACAATGGAATACTACTCAACCATAAGAAAGAATAATAGCTGTCACTTGTGGCGACATGGTTGGAACTGAAGATCTTTTTTTCTCTTTGGTACTATGGATTCAACCTAGGGGGTGCTTAACCACTGAGCCACATCCCAGCCCTTTTTGTTTTTATTTTGAGACAGGGTCTCGTTAAGTTGCTTACGGCCTCACTAAGTTGCTGAAGCTGGCTTTGAACTTGTGATCTACCTGCCTCAGACTCCTGAATCAGCTGGGATTACAGGCATCTGACACCATGCCCAGCTGGGCACAGAAAGACAGGTACTGCAGAATATCATTCATATATGGAATTTAGAAAAGCTAGAAATGTATATCAGTGGTAGAATGCTTGCCTAAAATTCACAAGGTCCTGGGTTTGATGCCCTGCACCACACAAACAAACAAATATATAAATACATTAAAATTTTAAAAAGCTGATCTCATAGAAGTTGAAAATGGAATGCTGATTACTGGAGGCCAGGAAGATTAGGGGCTGGGGAAAGAATAGGAAAATGTTTATCAATTGGTACTAAACTATAGATGGCTAGGACAAAGGAGTACTCTTGAACAGGAGAGTAACTAGATATAATAATAATGTATTGTACATTTCAAAAAGCTCAATGTAAGGATTTTGAAAGTTTTCTTCATAATTGATAAAAGAGATAAATGCTTAACCTGGTTTAAACACTACACAAGGCTTATATGTATTGAATCATCATGTCATCCCATTAATATATATGATTTTTGTTTTCATGCATCCCTTAAAAATCAATTTTATTTAAAAATTTAAAAACAAAACTCGATGGACATCATTACCCTAGGTAGACGTATGACTGCATGTGGTGCAACGCTACATCGTGTACAACCAGAGAAACGAAAAGTTGTGCTTCAATTGTATAAAATGAATCAAAATTCATTCTGCTCTTATATACCTAATTAAAATAAATATTTTTAAAAAAAATTTTAATTGGAGAACACATTAAAAATTTTGCATTCTATTTGTTATTTCAATCTAAATTCTTCTTCTATTCAATCATATTAAGTGCAAATAATAAAACTGCAGGAACTTTTTGAGATAATTGTGATTTACTTGGGATTATAGGAAAGATCCCAAGTAGCCTTTACCTAGTTTTCCCAAGTGGTAACATCTTGCAAAACTACAGCACAATTAGCACAATCAGGGTGTTGACATTGATACAATCATCAGTTTTACTTCTACTTATTTGTTTGTATGGGTATATCCATTTAATTTTACTGTAGGAATGTGCATTTTCAAAGTCAAAATACAGAAGAGTTCCATTGCCAAAGATCCCTCGTTTCCCACCCCACCAAATTTCTACCCAGGTTCCAGCCCCAGGCAACCATTATTCTGTTATTCATCCCTATCACATTGCCAATTTACAAATGTTAAATAAATGTGTTATATAGTATGTATTATTTTATGATTGATTTTATTCACTCTGAAAAAGTCAAATAACATCCACATCTATGAAGTCTCATTTAATCTATAATAGTTCCTTTCATCTTACTGTATTTTTCTGGCCATTTATTTCTTTGAATATAAAGGAGACATTTGACCTGTAGAATTTGCTACATTAATAAACTGGATTAAAGAGAACATTTAGTATTTACCTTAAAAATATTGACTACACCATGATCAAAATGGTTCAAGAAGAAAAAAAATGTTGACTTCATTTTTAAACATTCAAAAACATAATCACAGGTAGGGATACAGCTCAGTGGCAGAGTATCTGTCTAGCATGTACAAGGCCCTGATCTCTGGCACTACAAAACACCCCACAAAAAAAACAGAACTGATCACAACTTTTGCCCCATCTCTTCCCCTTTTGCAATATAAGGTCTTATACTTTCATCTGCTAATTTATCTAATCCTTGAGAATTTTAATCCCTTTATAATAATTAACAAAAATAAGACACACAAAACTACTAAAGAAGTTCTAAATGAGGTTAGAAGTGATTAGACCAGTTTCTAGTTTCCTCATTATACAATACCTTCATTCATAAAACCCAATTCATTAAAGCAAGTATCTGTCAGTAGGTGCCTATGTGGCACAATGCCTCCCTAGGGAAGTGAAGCTTGAGGATTATTGGTATACCAGACACATTCCTTTCCTCCTTTCTTCACAGTGCAGCAATTCACAGGAGGTGTAAGCCACCAGACTTAATTTACAATGAAATGTATTTTCCCCCCATCAAAAGGAGAATACTTATGTGTAAGTAGATAGTATTTGTCAAAATTCTACTTGCAAGGACCCTGAGGTAGTAGTCTGAAAGTATGAGTTAACTTTGTATTCAATTTTCCAAACATAGAAAAAGGCATTTCTATAAGAATTTTTTAAGCCTGGAAAATTCAGTAAGATCTCAATCTCCGGGGTCTGGGATTATGGCTCAGTGGTGGAGCACTTGCCTAACACTCGTGAGGCACTGGATTTCCAAGCATCACATAACAAACTAAATAAAATAAAGGTATTGTGTCCATCTACAAGTAAAAAAATATTAAAAAAAAAAAAATCTCAATCTCAGCACAATTTTCCTTACCTTTCTTTCTTCAGTTGACAGTACTCTAAACCGAATCATTCCTTCTTTTATTATGTCTGCTTCATCTGAAAAGTCAGGATTGTCAGATAAAATATTACTTCTGTTTTCTTCCAGCCACATTTGGAACCCAGTCTTTGGCCTAAAATAGTAATTATGAAATAAATTTATGCTTGATATACAGTTTAAAGTACTTTATGGGTTTTTAAATTAGCAATTAATTCGTTTTTTGCAAGCCTATATAAAGGGAGACAATTATCTCTGTTAATATTCATATTACTTCAAATTGACTGGAGACTGCTGGATTAATTAAATGACAAAATCTACCGCAAGGCCAATTCAAAAGGATTACCCACATTTGTACTTTCTAAGTGCAGCAACAACCTTAATGTCATACTTGGAAATTTTTATGAATGCTGACAGGCTCAAGGTCTCCAAGCTCACTTAGCCCCTCTGGTATGGTAAAACCCTTCCAACTGTCCTTAGAAGGCTCTTTCTCCATTTCCAACACCAGCTATTTGAAATCTTTCTGATTTCTCTCAAGCCCCTTTCCCATTGTCTCACCCTTATGCTCACAGCTGACCTGGGTCCTCCCCTATATTATCTTTATGTAAAGCATGGACAAAAAACACACTTGTAAATTTTACTAGATTCTGCTCGTGACACAGATTGTCTTTAGGTCTTAAATAAAAGCTTAATATAGCCATTTAATAATTTCTGAGCACTTATTTCTGCCAGTCATTGTTCTAAATGCTTTATGTGCACATTACCTCATTGGTATAGCAACAACCTTATGAATATTTGGGAACAATTAGTTATTTCCATTCCACAGATGAGGAAATTGAGGCTTAGAGAGATGAAATAACTTACCCCACATTAGAGATAGTAAAAGTTTCTGAAAATATAGATCCCAAGTAATCTTTTAATGTAATTCTTTTTCCAGAAAAATAATACAAACAAAAATCAATGCTAAAATAATTGCTGAACAAAGATTCTTGAATTTGCAGAAAATAGTAAAGACTTATTTTAATTAAATTTGGGGAAATGTCACAAGTCTAATAATATACAATCATCTGCCTCTAAATAGAAGTTTTAAATTTTTTTAAAAAATATTTCTCTTCTGATTTATTTTTTCAATATCTGTGACAGAATATTTCGTTAAAAATGGTAATGCCTTGGGGCTGGGGTTGTAGCTCAGTGGTAGTGATTGCCTCTAATGCATGAGGCCCTGAGTTTGATCCTCACCACCATATAAAAATAAATAAAAAAAAAGATACTGCATCCATCTACAACATAAAAAAACATATTCTTTAAAAAATGGTAATGGCCTTAATGATATTCCAAAAGATATGTTTTCTGTGTAATCAGTTAATATGAAAAGATGAATTATTGGGGCTGGGGTTGTGGCTCAGTGGTAGAGCATTTGCCTATCATGTGTGAGGCCCTGGGTTCAATTCTCAGCACCACATTAAAAAAATAAATACAATAAAGGTATTGTGTCAACTACAACTAAGAAATATTAAAAAAAAAAGATGAATTATCAAATTTTTTTTTTTGTGGTACAGAGGATTGAACCCAGTTATCCTTTATATTAGGTACACATTCCACCACTGAGCTACATCCTCAACCCTGTCTCAATTTCCTTAAATAATAAAACTTTCACTGTTTAAGATCTAAATCAAATTCAGAACAAAACGGGAAATAATCATGAATTAAAACCACAGGTACTATAAGACCCAATTATCCCAATACACTGAGGAGTATTTATCCAAAATAATTAAAATCAGCATACTATAGTGATATATCCACATCAATGCTTACAGCAGCAAAATTCACAACAGCCAAGTTATGGGACCAGCTCAGATGTCTGTCATTAGATGAATGGATTAAGAAAATGTAGTGTGTATGTATGTATGTATATATATACACACACACAATGGAATTATGCTCAGCCTTAAAGAAGAATGCAATTATGGCATTTGCTGGTAAATGAATGGAAAAGGAGAACATCAAGCTAAGTGAAATAAGCCAGACTCAAGGTCAAATGTTTCTCTCATATGTGGAAGCTAGAGCAAAACAAGGGGTAAGGGGAGGAGGTGATCAGATATCATAAAGATATAGAAAAGATCAGTGGAACAGGAGATCAAGAGGGAGGGAGGAGAAAAGAAGGGTGAGAAAGGGGAGGAAATATGTAATAAATTTAACAAAATTATCTTATGTGCAAGTATAAATATACTAAGTGAATTCCACTTTTATGTAGGTCTATAAAGCACCAATCAAAAATAAACAAGTGAAAGGAAGACCAGTAGACTAAAGGAAGGAGAATATGGGGAGGCAAAAGAAGGAGACACCAGGGATTGAAATGGAATTCCATGCACGTATGATTTTGTCCAAATGAACCCAACTATTATTTATAATGATAATGTACTAATAAAAGAAGGGAAAAAAAAAGAATTATCCCTAAAAAATACAAAACCAAGCTATTCCCTTTGTTAAACTGGTTAATATAAAGTCATTAGAAAAATTAGATATTCAATGCTGACCTTTTAAATTTAATCAATGCATTTAAAACAAATCGAGAAAGCAGAGATCAAAATATTTAGTAAGCCATGTGTCATGGTTTATGCCTGTAGTCCCCACTATTTGGGAGGCTGAGATAAGAGGATCACTTGGGTCCAAGAGTTTGAGACCAGACTGAACAACATGGTGAGATCCCCTCTCAAAAAAAAAAAAAAAAAAAAAAAAAATTTAGTAACACACTGTGTTGATGAGTAAAGAAGATATGGGCAAACAGAAACTCTTACATTAATAGTGGTATATAATAAGACATCATTGTAGAACAATTTTGCATTATCTATAAAATTATCAATATTAGTGCATATTAATTTGAACCGTATTTTTTGCAGTACTATTCATACTAGCAAAAGTCTTAACAACCACTTTTCTGTCCACATGAAGAGATCTAAATGAATTAGGACTTATCTATTCAATGGATGCTAAAAATTAAAGTTGTTCTTTATGATCTGTAAAAGCTATTAAGTAAAAAAAAGTAAGGTCTGTTATCATTTGTGTAAACATTTTAAAAAACAAACAAATGTATTTGCACATGCAAAGAATAATTTTGGAAAGCTACATAAGAAATGTGTTACAATGATTGTTTTTGGAAAGAGAAATGGGTGACTAGGAAAGAGATTTATTTTCCATAATTTATCTTTTTGTATCTTTTGCTGTCTACCTTCCAGTATAACTACATTATTAAAAAACAAATAAAACATGAATTATAAAATAGTGTCCCAATAAAATGAATGTGCAATTTAGAACTTAGAAGTTTATTAAGGCAAATTCTAATAAGTAATGTAAACAGCCATTAGTCAATGTTTACTTATGTCACAAGTATTTAAATACCCACTATCAGTGATTATAAGAATAACAGAGTTGTAAAAATTTGTATTTTGAATAATGGGTGCCTACTGTATGCTTTTTTCTGGGATACTTAGAATACAAGTCTCCCTATTACTGACCTTTGATTTTCAGTGTTTTGGGGACAGATAGCTGGGGTTTCAGATGATTCATTTTTAGGATTTTCTTCTTTCACTTCCTCAGTCTTACTGGCTTGAGAAGTTCTTTTCTGGAAATAGGATGCTGCAGATGCCTATAAAAAACCAACCATCTTAAGTATCACATGTAGCATTTTATGTTACAAGAAAGTTCTGAAATATGTGAAGAAACATTTATAATTATTTATTATTTAGAAGTATTATACCAACAAATAAATCTTGAGTTCTCAGTTGAAATTAACATTTACACACATAAAATCAAGAATAAAGAAGTACTTTATTTCATGTTCTGTTTTTCAAATTACATGAAATGGAAAAGAAAAATAATGAATGTATTTAACTGATAAGAATTTTGGGGTGAAACACATATGAGAGTGGATAGAATCAGAATACAGAAGAAAGATTAGGTCCGTATACTAGAATAGTCATTAATAAACAGGGATATGCATCAGAACCACCTGGGAGGTATTTTTAAAGTATAGGTAGATAGCTAAATCCCTGGGGATAGGGGTGTGTGTGTGTGTGTGTGTGTGTGAGAGAGAGAGAGAGAGAGAGAAAGAGAAAGAGAGAGAGAGAAACACACACACACACGATTCTGGAAAAAAACCATAATTAAATCCATTTCCATACTAGAATGATGAAATACTGGTTCCTCCAATCCTATACCTGAAACAGCAAACAACGGTGAAGACAAACAGTTCACATGCTCTTCATTGAAGATATGGGGAGATGAAACACTACCTGCTTAGACTTTGGCTTTGGAATCAGAGGTTTTATAACTGGAGACCTTTCATTATTTGCTGCCCGATTAAGTGCAGAAGATTTCTTGGATGATTTGTTCATACTGTCCAAAATATTAGTTGAACGTGTTGAATTCAATGACACAGCTGGCTCTTTGGAACTGGCTAATACCTAAGAGCAAACTAATGTTAGCACTTTATGTTTAAAGAAGAAAACAAAAATTCTAAGAGGTTTATTTTTCCTTTAAATTTCTGTTAAGTTTACATTGTGGTCTCATCTTTGGAAATGAATACATATAATATGATTCAAATTAAGATTGATGCATATATTCTCAAATAACATCTCAAAGAAAAACATGGAGTATCTTTTAAAACCATTGGTATATAATTAGAACATATAATTGTTTCAGATGTGAACCAGGGCTGCTTTCTTCTTTGTTTTCATAAAGGTAAGGCTTCTGTGCTTCTAAGGAGGGTCATCTGATCATTTGGAAATATTTCTTTCATGTATTTAACAGAAAATAATGCTGGAAAAAAATTTACCTTGAAGGGGTTTACTCGTCCTTGGTTGCTAGAGATAACTGCACCTTTCACAAGAAAGAAACCCTCACTTAATCATGGCAAAAACTAGATGACTTATGACTTTTAATACTAGAAGAAATATTTAAATCTGTATTATATGAAAGCAAAGGCACTTTGTAACTTTAAAACTTAGTAACAAATATGGATGACTTTTGTCCTACTTCCCCAGGCAAAATAATCTCAGATGGGAACTAACCTAACTTGCCACTGTGAAATATACCTGATATGTACAGACCTATCCTTTTCTCCCATTACTATTACCTTATTTTAACTAAGGTTAGTAATCCCTTTACTCTGGATTCCACCCCCTCCTGCTTTGTCAAGAAACTTGACCTATCAACCCATTTTTCATCTTTGGCTTTTTCCTGTTATAGTATCCTCAAGTCTCTCAACAAACAAATAAAGATACCCCACATTCCTTCCAGCCACCACTTTCTCTTACCACCCTATCCAACCAAATTTTTCAAAAGTTGTCAGCACTGCTATTCCCATTTCCTCCCTGCTCATACAACCTACCATATAATAATGTAGCTTTCAGCCCTATAACCATACAGAATTTCTTCTTGCTAAGGCTCCCAATAATCTCTGTATGATCAAATATGGTAGATACTTTTCAATCATCTTATTTGACCTCTCAGTGGTATTCCATAATTGTGAATATTCCTTTCTTCTTCATACTTCCCTTGACTTCTGAGATATGGCAACCCCTGAGTTACCTCCTTTCTCCTTGGAACAATGTGCTCATTCTCTTTCAACAGTTCCCCCTACTCCTCTATTTGATGCTTACATGCTGCGGTTTTCCTAGGCCTAAGTTCATTTTTCTTCTTGCTTCATATACTCTCCCAAAGTGTGCTCACCCATGTCCTGGTTTAAACTGCTTTGCTACTCCCAGTGATTTTAATGTACTTTCCTAAATTTCTGATCCAAATATCCAACTGTCTTTGTAACATTTTATGTATCTCATAATTCATCATCATACTATCTAAATCTGATTTTTCCTCATGTTTCCTGACTCAGTAAGTGGTATTCACTCAACTATTCAAGAAACAAGTCACCAGCTACAGGGGCTCAGGCTGTGATCCCAGCAATCTGGGAGGCTGAGGTAGGAAGATTGTGAGTTTGAGGTTAGTCTCAGTAACGTAGTGAGACCCTGTCTTAAAGGACTAGAGATGTTGCTCAGTGGTAAAGTAGTCCTGGGTTCAATCCCCAGTACCAGAAAAAACAAAATAAAAACAAAAATACCTAAGAGTCTTTCTTACACTCTGAACTCCTGTACTCTCTACATCAGAAACACCTCTATACTCTACCCATTCTTTCAACCAACAGCATCACCACCCTAGTCCAAGCCACTATTCAATCTCACTTGGACTGCTTCAGCAGTTTTCTTATAAACCCATTCCTCCTCCTCAGCAGTGTGCCAGGCTATGCCCCTGCTTAAAACCTCCAACAGCCTCCCAGTGACCTTACAATGAATATAAAAATCCTTAATATGGCCTACTATGCCTGCAGAATTTCTCTCCTGCCCAAACCCCTTCAGCACCACTTTCTCCTTGCTCCCTGCGCTCTTTGTAACTTCCTCTACTCCTGCTCCTGTTCACCTTTGCCTGGCTGACATTCATCCCTCCAGTTTCTGCTTTAAACACTCCTTGAGGCCTTCTTTGGGATCTCTACCATGGACTGGATTATGGTCAACTGCTATATGTTCTTTTAATAATATATACATGTTTTTAAAGTTAATATTTTTACATAAGTTAATATATGTACACAATTTTAAAAGCATGAAATGTAAATAGTTTTAAAAGTCATATGGCAGTAGAAGTTTTTTTTTTTTTTTTGGGGGGGGGGTACTGGGGATTGAACTCAGGGGCGCCTGACCACTGAGACATATGACATATCCCCAATCCTATTTTATATTTTATTTAGAGACTGGGTCTCACTGAGTTGCTAGGGCCTTGCTTTTGCAGAGGCTGGCCTTGAATTCGCAATCCTCCTGCCTTTGCCTCCCCAGCCACTGGGAGTATAGGCATCAGTATAAGTTTTAGATTAAAAAAAAAAAACCAGCAGTCCCCTATTCCAACCTTCCCTATCTCCCAGTCCCACTTCTCAAAGTCAACTACTTTCAACTGTTTCTCCAGCATCCTCAATGTCTCCTTAGTGATTTGCACATCTGTCTTCAACATGTTGTGCCAGCTGATCTGGAAAAGCATTAAGGCAGGGATCAACCATGCATGTCTGCTTGAGTCCTGTACCATTTAGCAAAATATCTAGCACACAACAGACATTTTAATAAATGTGTTCAATGATCAGTTTCACAAACATCTCTGATAAAAACAAAAACAAAGCAAGTTCTGAAAGGGAAGGTGTTTTTGATTTAAAAAAAACCCTTTAAAAAACTATCTGTAAAATTTCCTTGACATTACAAATTTACAAATATTTCTCACCTGACTTAATAGCTGACACATCAGAGGAATTTGAACTTTTGGCAAATGAGTTCTGCACTATAATTAAGATAAAAAAATACAATATAAATGAGGAAAATAATCATACTTGATAGTCAACAATCACACAGCAAAGATGCCTTGAAAAAGTATGGGAATTCAATTTTTAGCCTAGAAAATATATCTCACCATGCTTATGTAGTTCTGGTTTTTCTTTTGTATCATCAGCTTCTTCCTTATCCTCAGCATCTTGTTCAATTTGATTTCTAGGCCTTGGCTGGCTCCACTCTGTAGCAGTATTACTGTAACTAAAGGCAACAATATTATTCAATAACAAGCTAGTCAGAGACCAACTTAATATTCAGAATGGTAAAGGAAAATTCAAATGATTAAGTAGATTTTACCCAGCATTCAGCTTTTCCCTGAAATCTTCTTCTTCCTCCTCTTCTGCCTGGATTGCTGCCAATTCAGCTGCCTTCTCTACAGCAAGTTCGCTAAGTTTTTGGGCCAATAGTAATTTCCGAGAACGAGAAGCATATTTAATGGCTAAATTCACAGCATTTTGAGTCATTAGATCAGCAAGTTCCACACAACGAAATTCTCGCTCCAGTTTACAAGAAAGCTAACCCAAAAGGGGGAAAATCATATTAGATTAAGCAGAACTTTTAAAACACACTGATACTACTAGCAAAACAGAGAAAAGAGTTTTCTAGATACCTTATCTCACTGATGTAAGATGCATACTTTTACATATTTTAACACCTCTAAAATTGGAAAGCATTTTACAATAAATGGCTGCATTTCCCCTTTCTTTCTCAGCGGCTAAATGAAGAAAATAATGTGAAAAAAATTTACAATTAAAAGCTTAGGTTTGATGAAATATAATTTTAAGTTGTGAATTGCAAGGAAAGTAAAAAAATTGATTAAAATTTAAATGTGGCTCTCTTAAATTTATTTTCCATCAGCCACCCACCTAAATAGGGTAATAAATTCAAAGAAAAAATAACTGTAAAAAGAATCCATCATCATTTGCTCAGAACTAGCAAATAAATAATAGTAAGCATATTTGGTGGGGAGAAGTTCTATGATCTTCAACGATCAGAAACAATTATATAGCTTCTAAATTAACATTATTTCATTTTGTTCTATTTTTCATGCTTACAATATTAAACAAAGAATATTCATGTAAAATGTCTTTAGAAAACATTGACTCTTCTCCATTTTTTTGAATTTTCAAAATTTAAAGTGGGACAACTCTAGTTCAAAGTGAAGCACACTCTTGATACTTTGAAGACCCCCAAGGGTCCTGTAATTAGAAGAAATTTATTACTTAGATATCCCACATCTGACCTATTAGCATAGAAGCTTTAGAATGTCCTCAAGATTTCTGATATCATTTGTCTGCAAAAAGTAATTCCTTTTTCTTCTCCCTTTTGTTTCTTTTGTACTGGGGATTGAACCCAGGAACGCTTTACCACTGAACTAGTTCCCAGCCCTTTTTATTTTGAGACAGGGAAACTATTTAAGTTTCTTAGGACCTCACTAAATTGCTGAGGCTGGTTTTGAATTTGTAATCCTCCTGCCTCAGCCTCCCAAGTTACAAACATGCGTCACTGCATCCAGATGTATGCAGTAATTCTTAAACAGAGTGGAATTCTGCCTCACAGTATTTGGAAAAGAAAGGAAGACATGGTTACTGCCCTCAAAGGCTGACAGTCTAGCCAAGTCCAGAAGAGGAAAAATATTATATTCTTTCCCATAAACCAACATGGAGGACATAATCATATGAACTTTAAGATACTTACACCAAAAACAAATATACTTAAAGTATACAATGCACAAACCTGGCCACTGGCTATAGCAAACTTTTACTACATGTAGGTAACTCAAAGATAGTAATGGGCATAGCCAAAATACCACCCAACCCTGCAGATCTAAAACCAGCTCAAACCCAAACTGAAATATGGTTTGTACAGGAGCCAGAGCACAGGTTCTCAAACTTTATTAAGCTTCACAGTTACCTGGAGAGCCTGCTATAAAACACAGGTTGGTAGGTAAAAGCAAAAGGGATGTAGCATGAGCTACATCCAAAGTCTAGGTCAGCCTGTGATCTCAGCCACAAAGTAATGTTTTAAAATATTTTAACTGAAACATCAAGTGGAAAACAGAATTTGTAAGGGAGAAAAACACCACCAGATAAAATTTGAGAATTCCTCTTAAGAAATTCAACATATAGAAAAGCATTAACTTTCATTTTTTCAATATATTTATTGAACTCACCGCAAGCATTTTCATTAAAAGTTCCTGTTGCTCTTTTATTGCTTGATTTTTAGTGCTTTCTTCATATTCATAACCATTTTTAGCTAAGTACTCAAGGTGGTTGTGAAATAAAACTGAACGCCAAAATTGTTCCTACAAAAATGGATAAAATTACTTAAAGCCAAACATTACTTTAACATCAGGCAAATGTTAAATACTTATCTCAAGATACCAGTTTTTGAATAAAATATTTTCTGAAATTCTTTCTTTATTTTATAATTCAAATTCCAATGTAATATTACAGCTTGACTTTATCTTTGGTTCTTAAAAATGGAGGATATATGTATATATATGGTACAGTACAGTGTTCCCAGTGCCTCACACGTGCCAGGCAAGTGTTCTCCCAATGAGCCACACCCCAGCCCTAATTGCAAGATTTTATTTTTTTTTTTTTTTAAATATTTATTTATTTTAGTTTTCGGCGGATACAACGTCTTTGTTTGTATGTGGTGCTGAGGATCGAACCCGGGCCGCACGCATGGCAGGCGAGCGCGCTACCGCTTGAGCCACATCCCCAGCCCCTTGCAAGATTTTAAATGGCATTTAATGGCACAGCGCTAGGACCAAGGTGGGGCAAACCAGGTGTTTATTGCACAAAATGTATGGAGGACTTGCCTAATCCTGAGAGGGAGGGCCTTACAATAGTGATCCTGATGGTTATAACCATTTATCTTGTAGATAAAGTCCCTAAAAGCAAATTGAAGAGTACTAAATACTGAACACTAGACATCATAATAATTTTAAATTGTCTGTGTCACATAGATAGTGCACTGTCAAATTCAGAGTGACAAGGTAAGGCTTCCACATACCTCCATTTGTCCTTTCTCGGTTGCCATCTGACAGTATGGAATCTTAAAGGATAATATAGCTATAGCAGGGCGTGGAAGGGTGGGAGGAAACCGAGAACCTTTACAAGGGATGCACCTGTCAGTAAAGAAAAATTTCTATCATAAAAAACTTCTAAAATGTCGCAAAAGCTGCTAGAGATACATAATTTTCAAAAGTCAGCAACTCACTTTAGCTTTATTAAATAACAATGACTCAAAATGAAATCAGCCCTCTTTATAGTTTCCTTAGCAAACCACCCATTTTTAAAAATCTATGAACTGTGCCATAAATACATGTCATAGGGCTCATGTAATCAGCACTTTATCTTGGATATTCACCTGATCTCATTCATCTGTTACCCATGGCAGAAAAGGTCAAATAAGAGAAGATGATGATGAAATGTCCAAATACAGGTGTTTATTAGATATTGGTGAGAGTGGCACAGGAAATGCAATATCATAAAGTTTTAATCTAGACCCAACTCTGCTAAATCAAAGGTTGCCTTTAGATGGTAACACACTTTGCCTAGTTTTTTTCTGACAAGGCTACTTATAAGACATTTGAAGACACTCATTAGAGTAAGACGACTAAGGTTATGTAATTAAAAAGAATTCAATACACAGAATAATGTGTATATATGTATGACAATCTAACTTATGCACTCAAAATGATTTCATAAAGAATACCATGATTGTATACTCTACCACACACACATTTTCTATTTTCATAAAGTCATTTTAAAAAATAGTACTTTGGTCAATGCTTACAAATAGTCATCCACTTAAATTATAGTAGAGTTTTTTTTGGTCAGAGCTTTAAGTCAAGGAATTCCTGAAGGCATTTAAATGCAAAATAGAAATTAGGCCCCTGGGTTTAAGACTGCTTTCATAAACATCTCCTACTATTATTAAATGCCCAGTAAAGTAATTAAAAAATTAAGCAGCAGCTGAGTGTGGCGAGGCACACCTACAAACCCAATAATTAGAGGCTGAGGCAGGAGGATCACAAGTTCAAGGCCAGTCTCAGCAGCTTAGTGAGACCCTGTATCAAAAAATATATTAAACTGGGCACAGTGGCGCACACCTATAATCCCAGTGGCTAGGGAGGCTGAGACAGGAGGACTGCAAGTTCAAAGCCAGCCTCAGGAACAGCAAGGCACTAAGCAACTCAGTTAGACCCTGTCTCTAAATAAAATACAAAATAGGGCTGGGGATGTGGCTCAGTGGTTGAATGCCCCTGAGTTCAATCCCCAGTACCTCCCAAAATAAATGAATGAATGAATGAATGAATATTAAAAAGGCCAGAGATACAACTCAGTAGAAGAATGCCACTGAGTTCAATCTCTGGTATCTCACCTAAAAAAAGAAAAGAAAAGAAAAGGAAAAATAAAGCAAGCTCCAGGTGGGCATGGTGGCACGTGCCCATAATTCCAGCAGCTTGGGAGGCTGAGGCCTTAAGTAACTCAGTGAAACCCTATCTCAAAAAGAAATGATGAAATGTCCAAATACAGGTGTTTATTAGATATTGGTGAGAGTGGCACAGGAAATGCAATATCATAAAGTTTTAATCTAGACCCAACTCTGCTAAATCAAAGGTATAAAGTATAAAGAAGGGTTAGGGATGTGACTCTGTGGTTAAGCACCCCTGGGTTCAATATCCGATACCAAAAAACAAAAAACCAAAAACAAAAACAAAAAAGTAAGCTCCAGTACCCAGAATTTTTTTTTTTTTTTAAATATTCACTTTTTTAAAGTTTTCGGCGGACACAACATCTTTGTATGTGGTGCTGAGGATCGAACCCGGGCTGCAAGCATGCCAGGCGAGCGCGCTACCGCTTGAGCCACATCCCCAACCCTCCAGGAATGTTTTTGAAACTACACTGGAACTTCTTCTCATGAGACTTGAATACTTTTCCTTTTTTTATGAGACTATACAATAAAAATACAAATGTTTTCAAGGTTCCAATTTTTTTTGACATATAATCTTATTTTCTTTCTACTTTCCTCCCTCTTATGATTTTATAGAAACCAGTGATTTTCAGAACAGAGTATAAGGTGGCAGCACAAACACCTTGATTTTGAAAAATTTCTGTAGCAACTGCCATGCAACTATCCACAACAACACAACCACCACGGACTTAATGCTTGGGCCAAATATAGAAGAACATGTGCATTCACAAATGTAAGTATAATTACATATATACATATACATTAACAAAATTAAAAAGGTTGCTAATTTTTGTCTACACACTCTTTTTTTCTATAACATGATATATTTTGTTTTAAAACATTTTATAGCTCAAATACTCCATTAATTTATACACAGCAAACAATGATTACAAAAGATGCTGAGATTTTATTAACACTTTAACCCACATTTACATTAAAGCAGAGTACCAATTCATATTTCTTATAATTTTCTTAGCTTTAAAGACTTGAACTAAAGACTTTTTCTTCATTAAAAATCCCTCTGATGGAGAAAACAGAGGGGAAAATAAAACATATTTTGATTGTTAATTTGATGGGTTTTGCCTACTATGAATGAATTTCTTAGAAACCATGAGCCTAAACCATTTGGAAGAGGAAATGTGAAAAAATAAACCACTGTTACTAAGGAGACAAAATTACTTCAATTTCTTTGCAAAATAATCACCAAATCTGTTTTCTTATTATATTAAAGGGAGAGTTAAAAAACAAAACAAAACAACAACAACAACAACAAAAACACAGCAGATTACAGAAAATTGGGGCTAATGTCCAAACCAATCTTCCCTAGTCAGAAAGTTTTGCTTTCTATTCTGTGTTACAAAGGACTTTCTTCACAACTTTTTTTTTTTTTTTTCCTGACAGTACTGGGGATTGAACCCAGGGAAGCTCCACCAGTGAGCTATAACCCCAGCTCTTTAATTTTCATTGAGACATAGAGTCTCATGAAGTTGCTGAGGCTTGTGATCCTCCTGCCTCAGCCTCCCCACTTACAGGCGTGCACCACCACCCCAGGCTGTTCACACCTCTTTTAAAGCACTTCGTTCAGGATTAGCATAATGATTTTACAAACCTACCTCTTCAGGGTTGCAAAATTAATTTTTGTGTAGTATAATACATATAGTCAGTACTATACTATAACAAAAGCTTGTTAAATGAACACAACTAAAAAAATCTGATATTCATGTTCAGAGTTTCTAAAAAGAAGAAAGGAAGGTGGCTGTTTATACAGACCAAGTAAGACTGTAGCACAGCAAAATCAGTTACCTCTGTTATATATTAACCAGTTGCGATCATGACACAAGAAATGCAGTTTTCCTAAACTGAAATTCAAGTAAAAGTGGGTAGAGGCGACAGATCTATAGATCAATAATTTCTTATTTCATAATTAGAGAGAAATTTTTTGCACCGGCAAATGAATTTTTAAAAAATTACTTTTAACTAATTATACTCCCTTTTAAAAGATCCTGAACAAAAAGAAAAATTATGAATTGGGTTAGAAAATGCATGTAAAATGAAAAAACTAAAGAAACAAGTATCATTAACATGAACTACAAAGCTAACTGCCTTTTAGGAAGAAAACCACTGTTAAATTAATAGCTATCATTCAATGAACATTCACTAAGGGTGAGTGTTATACAACTTCATCTTCATAGCAATTCTTTGAGAGGAACACATTTTGATATTAGAAATGAGGAAAAGAGGCTCAAAGAATGTAACCAGCATGGCCACGTCAAATAAAGAACAGAACAGCAGAGCAGTCACACCATATTGCGACTTGGAGTCTGAACTTGGGACTACTAGGACATCTTGCTTTCCAGAGAAACACCAACACTAACAAACAGAAGCATCAGAAATTTAAATAAACAGAATAAATTTCTTGATAACAAGAACAGGTAAACACAGGACTAGACTACTGATGGTGGGTGTAGAAACCCTAGACTTTCATGTATCCCTTTCCACAGGAAGGAAATCAATCATCTCTGAGTGTCTCTAAATATAAGACAGCTGGTATGAAAAGTGCAATAGACCATACTGAGTAGTATAATTTCCAACCTTTGAAAAATATGCAAGCCTATTTTTCCAGAATAAACCTGGAAAAAATGAAAACACCCTGAAATAAATCAATTTATTACAGTAGATAAAATTAAATACATTTTCATAAGCAGACTTTTTAGGACATCTTCTTGGTGTTTCAAATGTCTGCTTTATAACACTCTCCTAAGAAATTCAACTATAATAGACGGATTCTTAAGGAAGAAGTAATGTACATATCAACTCAACTGCTATTGTACCTTTATTTTGATACAAAACGATGTGTTTTTTTTTTGCCATTAACTGTGTGATCTCAAATAAGTTACTTCATCTTTTTTGAACCCCAGTTTTGTCATATATAAAAACTGGGGTAAATGCAAAGATAAAGGCAGGGGGTGCAGGACCTGGACCAAAAGAAAACAGTAGTTGGGGCTAGGGTTCTGGCTCAGTGGTAGAGCGCTTGCCTACCATGTGTGACGTGCTGAGTTTGAGTCTCAGCACCACATACAAATAAATAAAGGTCCATTGACAACTAAAAAAAAAAAAAATCCATGAAGGGCAATTGAGTTATTCATACAGGAATCATGAATTATTCATAGACTCAACACAAAACATTTTCCACGTTATGTACTGGAATTTTCATATGCATATAAATGATGTGATTTATAAATACAAATTTATATTAACATACAACTTTGAGCTGGATATGGTGATACACGCCTGTAATACCAGCAACCTGGGAAGCTGTGGCAGGAGGATCAAAAGTTCCCGGCCAGTCTTGGCAATTTAGCGAAAGTCTGCCTAAAAAAATAAAAACAAAGGGCTGGGGTGTAGCTTGGTGGTTGAGCACCCCTGGGTTCAAGCCCCAGTACCAAATATTAATTAATTAATATAGCACTTCTATAGGTCTATAGAAGCTGCTATTATTATGAATTATCTACCAGCTGATTGTAGAACTACTCTACCATTTGGAGGTCAAGAATGTCCAATATTTAAAAATGGCTCCTATATTTGAAAATGTCAGGAACCATTGGCACAGACAATTTCTAAAATCTTCCCAAGTCTAAAAGCTATAATTTAAAGTCCATTATTTCTTTATCTCATGTTAAATTTAACAGTTAAATGTTACCAGCTGTAATTACCATGGATTCTAATGACAGTTAAACTCTTTAAAATCTTAAGAGAAAAGCAGGCAAGAAAAGGCTTGTTGTATAAATACTAGGGGTTTAAAAATTGAGCTAAAAACAACAACAAAAAAACCTTGATAATTTATAATATTAAATTAAATGAAAAACCAAAATTACTCATGGCAATTGAATAATTTCACATACCTCCTTAAGATAATAACATTTGGGCTGGGATTATGGCTTAGTGGTAGAGTGCTTAACTAGCATGCGTGAAACACTGGGTTCGATCCCTGGTACCACATAAAAATAAAAACAAATAAAATAAAGGTATGGTGTCCATCTACAATGAAAAAATATTTTTAAAAAAATCTTTCTTAAAAAAAGATAATGAAATTCACTAACAAAATAACTTAAGGATGAGGAAGGATAGTAAAAATCCTCATAGGTTCAAACCTTAACTCTCTAATAAGATAGCACATAAGTTCTTTAATTCAAATTCTAAGCAATATGATTCCTAGAAATGAACATGCAAAAAACTCCTAAGACCAAGCTATAGCCTAAGACTATTAACTAATATAATCTTTCCTTATTTTTTGTACAGTACTGGGAATTGAACCCAAGGGTACTCTACTACAGAGCTATGTCCCAGACCTTTTTGTTTATGCTTTTTGAGACAGTCTTGCTGAGTTGCCCAGGCTGGTCTTGAATTTGTGATTCTCCTGAGTCACTGGAATTACAGGTGCCAGGATCTTTATAATGCTAAATATGTCAATAATGTAATATCTGGAGACTCTGTAAAGACAAAACATTCATAAAGAACAATTCCTCTATAGTTCTCTATGAAGTTTTGCATTTGTGCCTATCTTTTTCCCTCTCATTACAAGTGATAAGATGTCTATCATTTAGATAGGTAGTCTAAAATCTATCACCTTTCTTTTTCTTTATTAAAGATTTCATTCCTTTGGCTTTCTCATGTTCTTACATTGTCAATCTCACCTTCTTTATTAAATTCCATGGCAAAAGATCATAAAAATGCTGTAAAGCTGGACACAGTGGTACATAGCTGTAATCCCAGCAACTCAGAAAGGTCCTAAGCAACTTGGTGAGACCCCACCTACAAAATAAAAAGACTGGAGATATGGCTCACTGGGGATGTAAAAAGTCCGTGGGTTCAATCTTCAGTATTCCTCAAAAAGAAAAAAAAAGAAGGTAGGCAGACCTGCGACCGACCGGCGGAACAGGCCCAGCGGCCTGCCGGCAAGGTAGACACGTCACCCCAATTGGAGTAGGGGCAGAGCAGAGCCGCCACCCGCACCCGGAACAGGCCAAGAGACCCGCCAGCGTGGTAGTCACGTCACCCCAATTGGAGTAGGGGCCGAGCAGAGCCGCCGCCCACACACGGAATAGGCCCAGCGACCCGCTGGCATGGTAGTCACATCACCCCAACTGGAGTAGGAGCAGAGCAGAGCCGACGCCCGCACCCGCAAGGTAGGCAGACCTGCAACCGACCGGCGGAACAGGCCCAGCCGCCTGCCGGTGTGGTAGACACGTCACCCCAATTGGAGTAGGGGCAGAGCAGAGCCTTCGCCCGCGCCGGGAACAGGACCAGCGACCCACCAGCGTGGTAGTCACGTCACCCCAATTGGAGTACGGGCAGAGCAGAGCCGCCGCCTGCGCCTGCAAGGTAGGCAGACCTGCGACTGACTGGCAGAACAGGCACAGTGGTCCGCGGGCGTGGTAGACACGTCACATCAATTGGAGGAGGGGCAGAGCAGAGCCACCGCCCGCGCCTGCAAGGTAGGCAGACCTGCGACCAACCTGCAGAACAGGCCCAGCGGCCTGTCAGCGTGGTAGACAGATCACCCCAATTGGAGCAGGAGCACAGCCGCAGCCCGCACCTGCAAGGAAGACTTTTCAACTATACAAGAGCAATATAAATATATAGGGGGAAAATTCCAATAACACAACAGTTTCACCAAGCAGAAAGAAACGCGAGCAGTATGAAAAGACAAGGAAAGAAAGGACCACAAGCAATGCAGGTCAACTCAACTTTAGAAGAGGTAATAGCTGCAGCAGATGGAATGTCAGATAAAGAATTCAGGATATACATGCTTCAGATGATCTGGAGTCTCAAGGAAGACATTAGACAGCAAAATCAGACAATGAAAGATCACTTCGACAATGAATTACATAAACAAATCCAAGAAGCAAAAGATCAACTATACAGGGAGATAGAGGTTATAAAAAACAAACAAACAGAAATCCTAGAAATGCAGGAAGCAATAAACCATCTTAAAAACTCAATTGAGAATACTACCAGCAGAGTAGAACACTTAGAAGATAGAACATCAGACAATGAAGACAAAGTATTTCAACTTGAAAAGAACACAGACAGCTCAGCAAGACTGTTAAGAAACCATGAGTAGAACATCCAAGAAATATGGGATAACATAAAGAGACCAAACTTAAGTCATTGGGATACAGGAAGGTATAGAGGTACAAACCAAAGGAATGAGCAATCTATTCAATGAAATAATACGAGAAAACTTCCCAGACTTGAAGAATGAGACAGAATCCCAAATCCTAGAAGCCTACAGGACGCCGAATGTGCAAAATCATAAGAGATCCACACCTAGACACATTATAATGAAGATGCCCAACATACAGAATAAGGAGAGAATTTTAAAAGCTACAAGAGAAAGGAAGCAGATTACATTTAGGGGTAAATCAATCAGGATAACAGCTGATCTTTCAACACAGACTCTGAAAGCTAGAAGATCCTGGAATAACATATTTCAAACACTGAAAGAAGAGGGGTTCCAACCAAGAATTGTGTATCCAGCGAAATTAAGCTTCAGGATGGAAGATGAAATTAAAACCTTCCACGATAAACAAAAGTTAAAAGAATTTGCAGCTAGAAAACCATCTCTTCAAAATATCCTCGGCAAAACATTACAGGAAGAGGAAATGGAAAATAACAATGAAAACCAACAGTGGGAGGTAGGACAGTAAAGGGGGGGAAAATAATCAAAGAGGAAAACAAACCATATTTACTAACATAAATAAACAAATATGGCTGGAAGAACAACCCATATCTCAATAATAACCCTAAATGTTAATGGCTTAAACTCACCAATTAAGAGACATAGGCTAGTAGAATGGATCACAAAACAAGACCCAACAATATGCTGCCCACAGGAGACGCATTTGATAGGAAAAGACATACATACACTGAAGGTGAAAGGTTGGGAAAAATCATATCACTCATATGGACTTCGGAAACAAGCAGAAGTGTCCATACTCATATCAAATAAAATAGATTTCAAGCCAAAGTTAATCCAAAGGGATAAAGAGGGACACTACATACTGCTCAAGGGAACCATACACCAACAAGACATAACAATCATAAATATATATGCCCCAAACAATGGTGCAGCTATGTTCATCAGACAAACTCTTCTCAAGTTCAAGAGTCTAACAGACCACCATACAATAATCATGGGAGACTTCAACACACCTCTCTCACCACTGGACAGATCTTCCAAACAAAAGTTGAATAAGGAAACTACAGAACTCAATAACACAATTAATAACCTAGACTTAATTGACATATATAGAATATACCACCCAACATCAAGCAGTTACATTTTTTTCTCAGCAGCACATGGATCCTTCTCAAAAATAGATCATATATTATGTCACAGGGCAACTCTTAGACAATATAAAGGAGTAGAGATAATACCATGCATCTTATCTGATCATAATGGAATGAAACTGAAAATCAACGATAAAAGAAGGAAGGAAAAATCATGCATCACTTGGAGAATGAACAATAGGTTACTGAATGATCAATGGGTTATAGAAGACATCAAGGAGGAAATTAAAAAATTCTTAGAGATAAATGAAAACACAGACACAACATATCGGAATCTATGGGACACATTGAAAGCAGTTCTAAGAGGAAAATTCATTGCTTGGAGTTCATTCCTTAAAAAAAGAAAAAAACCAACAAACAAATGATCTCATACTTCATCTCAAAATCCTAGAAAAAGAAGAGCAAAACAACAGCAAAAGAAGTAGAAGGCAAGAAATAATTAAAATCAGAGCTGAAATTAATGAAATCGAAACAAAAGAAACAATTGAAAAAATTGACAAAACTAAAAGTTGGTTCTTTGAAAAAATAAATAAAATCGACAGACCCTTAGCCATGCTAACGAAGAGAAGAAGAGAGAGAACTCAAATTACTAGCATACGGGATGAAAAAGGCAATATCACAACAGACACTTCAGAAATACAGAAGATAATCAGAAATTATTTTGAATCCTTATACTCCAATAAAATAGAAGATAGTGAAGGCATTGATAAATTTCTTAAGTTATATGATCTGCCCAGATTGAGTCAGGAGGATATAGACAACCTAAACAGACCAATATCAATTGAGGAAATAGAAGAAACCATCAAAAGACTACCAACTAAGAAAAGCCCAGCACCGGATGGGTATACAGCAGAGTTTTACAAAACCTTTAAAGAGGAACTAATACCAATACTTTTCAAGCTATTTCAGGAAATAGAAAAAGAGGGAGAACTTCCAAATTCATTCTATGAGGCCAACATCACCCTGATACCTAAACCAGACAAAGACACTTCAAAGAAAGAAAACTACAGACCAATATCTCTAATGAACCTAGATGCAAAAATCCTCAATAAAATTCTGGTGAATCGGATACAAAAACTTATCAAAAAAATTGTGCACCATGATCAAGTAGGATTCATCCCTGGGATGCAAGGCTGGTTCAATATACGGAAATCAATAAATGTTATTCACCACATCAATAGACTTAAAAATAAGAACCATATGATCATCTCGATAGATGCGGAAAAAGCATTCGACAAAGTACAGCATCCCTTTATGTTCAAAACTCTAGAAACACTAGGGATAACAGGAACATACCTCAATATTGTAAAAGCAATCTATGCTAAGCCTCAGGCTAGCATCATTCTGAATGGAGAAAAATTGAAGGCATTCCCTCTAAAATCTGGAACAAGACAGGGATGCCCTCTCTCACCACTTCTGTTCAACATAGTTCTCGAAACACTGGCCAGAGCAATTAGACAGACGAAAGAAATTAAAGGCATAAAAATAGGAAAAGAAGAACTTAAATTATCACTATTTGCAGGTGACATGATTCTATACCTAGCAGACCCAAAAGGGTCTACAAAGAAACTATTAGAGCTAATAAATGAATTCAGCAAAGTGGCAGGATATAAAATCAACACGCATAAATCAAAGGCATTCCTGTATATCAGTGACAAATCCTCTGAAATGGAAATGAGGACAACCACTCCATTCACAATATCTTCAAAAAAAATAAAATACTTGGGAATCAACCTAACAAAAGAGGTGAAAGACTTATACAATGAAAACTACAGAACCCTAAAGAGAGAAATAGAAGAAGATCTTAGAAGATGGAAAAATATACCCTGTTCATGGATAGGCAGAACTAACATCATCAAAATGGCGATATTACCAAAAGTTCTCTATAGGTTTAATGCAATGCCAATCAAAATCCCAACGGCATTTCTTGTAGAAATAGAGAAAGCAATCATGAAATTCATATGGAAAAATAAAAGACCCAGAATAGCAAAAACAATGCTAAGCAGGAAGTGTGAATCAGGCGGTATAGCGATACCAGACTTCAAACTATACTACAGAGCAATAGTAACAAAAACAGCATGGTACTGGTACCAAAACAGGCGGGTGGACCAATGGTACAGAATAGAGGACACAGAAACCAATCCACAAAACTACAACTATCTTATATTTGATAAAGGGGCTAAAAGCATGCAATGGAGGAAGGATAGCATCTTCAACAAATGGTGCTGGGAAAACTGGAAATCCATATGCAACAAAATGAAACTGAATCCCTTTCTCTTGCCATGCACAAAAGTTAACTCAAAATGGATCAAGGAGCTTGATATCAAATCAGAGACATGGAGTCTGATAGAAGAAAAAGTTGGCTACGATCTATATACTGTGGAGTCGGGCTCCAAATTCCTCAATAGGACACCTATAGCACAAGAGTTAATAACTAGAATCAACAAATGGGACTTACTCAAACTAAAAAGTTTTTTCTCAGCAAAAGAAACAGTAAGAGAGGTAAATAGGGAGCCTACATCCTGGGAACAAATCTTTACTCCTCACACTTCAGATAGAGCCCTAATATCCAGAGTATACAAAGAACTCAAAAAATTAGATAATAAGATAACAAACAACCCAATCAACAAATGGGCCAAGGACCTGAACAGACACTTCTCAGAGGAGGACATACAATCAATCAACAAGTACATGAAAAAATGCTCACCATCTCTAGCAGTCAGAGAAATGCAAATCAAAACCACCCTAAGATACCATTTCATTCCAGTAAGATTGGCAGCCATTATGAAGTCAAACAACAACAAGTGCTGGTGAGGATGTGGGGAAAAGGGTACACTTGTACATTGCTGGTGGGACTGCAAATTGGTGCAGCCAATTTGGAAAGCAGTACGGAGATTTCTTGGAAAGCTGGGAATGGAGCCACCATTTGACCCAGCTATTCCCCTTCTCAGTCTATTCCCTAAAGACCTAAAAAGAGCATGCTACAGGGACACTGCTACATCGATGTTCATAGCAGCACAATTCACAATAGCAAGACTGTGGAACCAACCTAGATGTCCTTCAATAGATGAATGGATAAAAAAAATGTGGCATTTATACACAATGGAGTATTACTCTGCATTAAAAAATGACAAAAATCATAGAATTTGCAGGGAAATGGATGGCGTTAGAGCAGATTATGCTAAGTGAAGCTAGCCAATCCCTAAAAAACAAATGCCAAATGTCTTCTTTGATATAAGGAGAGTAACTAAGAACAGAGTAGGGACAAAGAGCATGAGAAGAAGATTAACATTAAACAGGGATGAGAGGTGGGAGGGAAAGGGAGAGAGAAGGGAAATTGCATGGAAATGGAAGGAGACCCTCAGGGTTATACAAAAGTACATACAAGAGGAAGTGAGGGGAAAGGGAAAAAAAATACAAGGGGGAGAAATGAATGACAGTAGAGGGGGTAGAGAGAGAAGAGAGGAGGGGAGGGGAGGGGGGATAGTAGAGGATAGGAAAGGCAGCAGAATACAACAGACACTAGTATGGCAATATGTAAATCAATGGATGTGTAACTGATGTGATTCTGCAATCTGTATACGGGGTAAAAATGGGAGTTCATAACCCACTTGAATCAAAGTGTGAAATATGATATATCAAGAACTATGTAATGTTTTGAACAACCAACAATAAAAATTAAAAAAAAAAAAAAGAAGAAGAAGCTATAGAATCACTCAAGCTAAAGAATCCCCTGCTTGACTTCTTATCCCCTTTTAGGTACCAAAATGTACTCTTCTTCACAGCCAAACTTCTTGAAAAGAGTTGTTTACATATTCTACTTTCATTTCCTTACATCTCATGCCTTTCCTAATCTGGAATTTAACATTTTATTATGCCACTAAGACCAATTTTATGAGTCAACAATAACCTCCATGTAGCCAAAATGAGAAGTTTTTTTGAATTTGACTTCTAGCCTATGTGATTCAGCTTATTGAATTGTTGCTTTCATTTTTTAAAAGTTCAATTTATTTAACTTTTGAATAAGAATACATTTATATGTTGAAAGAGTATAAAAGGAATATAGGTCCAGCACAGTGACACACGTCTGTAATCCCAGGTGCTCGGGAGGTGAGGCAAGAGGATGCCAGATTCAAAGCCAGCCTCAGCAATTTAGCAAGGTCCTAAGCAATTTAGTGAAACCCTGTTTTAAAACTGGAAAAAATTAAAAATTTAAAAAAATAAAATAAAAGGGCTGAAGATATGGCTCAAGTGATTAAGTGCCCCTGGTTTCAACCCATAGTACCAAAAAAATAAAAAAAAAAGAAAGAAGAAAAAATACAGAAGTTCTCTTCTATATATTATCCCATTGAACTTTTCTCTACCAATTAACTACTTTCCTTTCTAGAATTTCCAGAAATTCTTCAGCATATATAATCAAATAAAATTATGTATTCTTATGCACTCCTCCCTTTCAAACAAAAGGTATTAATTTCACTGCAACACATCTTGCAGATCCTTCCACATCACCACATAGTGTCCTTATCTTTTTCGTAAGTTTTACTGAGACATAATTCACACATTAGAGTTCACATCAAATGTACCTTAGTTGTGTCACACCACAGAGCATACAGGTCAGTAGTTTCCAGTAGATTCACAGAGTTGTGCATCAATTATCACTAAATATAAAATATTTTCATCATCCCCAAAAGAAATCTCATACCCATTAAGTTACTCCCTATTCTGTGCTCCACTCTTCCTCCCAACCCTCTACCCTTTGGTAACCACTAATATATTTGTTTCTGGATGGCCTATTCTGGATACTTCATCTAAATGAAATCAAACAGTATATAGCCCTTTGTGTCTAGTTTCTTTTACTTAGCATAGTTTTCAAGGTTCATCTGTTGTAGTATTTATTTTTACTTTATCTTTTATAGTCCAATAATAGATTCACTTTTTATTTATCTATTCATCAGTTGATGGACATTTGCATTGTTTTTTCAGCTATTATGAATAAATCTACTATGAACATTTACATGCAAGTTTTTGTATGAATGTGCATACACATTCTCTTAGTTACATACCCAGGAGTGAGTAGCTGGGTCATATGGTAACTCTACATTTAACCTTTTGAGGAACTACCAAACTATCATTTTGTATCCTACCAGTAGTGCCAGTGGGTTCTGATTCTCCCACACTCTCATCAACACTTATTATTGTGCCTTTTCTGATTACAATTATCCTAGTGGATATGTAGTAATATTTCTTGGCAGTTTTATTTTCATTTCCTTAATGACTGACAACAATGGATTTATTTTCATGAATATATTTGCATTCTTATCTGCCAGTGAATAGCTTTTCTGGAGAAATAACTCCTCAAATCCTTTGCCTATTTTTAAATTGGGTCTCTTTTTCTGAGTTATAAGAGTTCTTCACATATTCTGGGTACAAGTTCCTTATTACATATATGATTTGCTTTATTTTTCTGAGTTATAAGAGTTCTTCACATATTCTGGGTACAAGTTCCTTATTACATGTATGATTTGCTTTACTTCTTTAAAAAGCGGTAGTATTCTAGGAATCAGATATACAGAATGTATTTGGAAATTTAGGTTTCCAGTCTTCTGCTAATAACAACCCTACCTGTAGGATACCATTTTTGTGAATCACACCTCAGATATGTTAATAGTAGTAGGTTCCCAAACTTTCGTGTGTACATGAATCACCTTGGATCTTTTTAAAGTACAGCTTCTGATTCAGTAGGTCTGACACAATCCCTCATATGCAGCATTTCTAACAAGCTCCCTGGTTAAGTTGATGCTGCTAGTCTGTGGATCACACTTTAACTAGCAAGTACTACTACATGTGTAGGACAAATTCTAAAAGCAGAATTGATGGGTCAAGGAGCGTGTGCATTTCTAATTCTGGCAAATTGTCCTCCATGGGGATTATACCAACTTATATTACCATCAGGAATGTATGAACACGGTTACTTCCCCCAAATATTTACCAATGAAGAATATTACCAGGGGCTGGGGTTGTGGCTTAGTGGTAGAGGACTTGTCTGGCATGTGTGAGGCCTTGGGTTCGAGCCTCAGCACTGCATATAAATAAATAAAATAAAAAGATCCATTAACAACTAAAAAAAAAAAGAATATTACCAAACTTTCAGATCTCTCTGATAAATGTTTAAAAATTCTTTAGTTTTATATTTATATTCAATGATATTAATCATCTTTTCATATATTTGAAAGCCATTTGTATTTTTCTTCCTGACTACTGTGTCTATTTCTTGAATTTGTCTCCCCTACAGCTTCTATGATTTGACTCCTTTTAAGTAATTTTTTCCTTACTTCTTGGTATCTCAATTTGGATATTTCTCAGGCATTTCAAACTTTTAACATCAAGAAAGAATTCCTTTCCATCTTAAATGGAAAATGGTTTGACATCCAGCTGCTAAAACAAAATCATTATTAATTCTTCTTTCCTATTTCTAACCCTTAATCTACTATCAAGTCTGATGTTTCCAGCTCAAATCTGCTTCTCTTCATTTCCACTACATTCTAAATTATAGTCACAGGAGTTGGGGTTTTGACTCAGCAGTAGAGCACTTGCCTAGCATGTGTGAGGCACTGGTTCGATTCTCAACACTGCATATAAATAAATAAACAAAATAAAGGCCCATCAACGTCTAAAAATATTTTAAAATATAAAAAATAAATTATAGTCAAGAGTTAGATGATTGCAAAAATCGCCCTCAGTGTTTCTCGGTGAAGGCCCACACAACATTTGGGGAGGGACAAACTCTAGCATGGAGCTGTTCTGAATACTACAGCATGTTTAACAACTCTGGCACCACAGCTCCAAATGCTAGGGTGGCCCCTGGTCACCACTAAAAGAGTTAAAAATAATACCCCACATTTCCAAATATTCTTGAAGGAGGGGCTAAATCCCCTCATTGAAAACCATCTCTCCAATTCCAGTCTTTTTTGTTTTTGTACTGGGAATTGGACCCAGAGATGTTCTAACATTAAGCTATGTCCCCAGCCCCCCTTTTTAAAAAAAATTTGAGACAGAGTATCCCTAAGTTGCTGGGGCTGACCTTGAACTTGCAATCCTCCTGCCTCAGTCTCCTGAGTAGCTGGAATTGCAGGTGTATGCCACCATGTCCATCTGCAATTCCAGTCTTAACCCTTTCAATCCATTTACTACACATATAGTTTTCATTTTGTACCATAAATCAGATTACACGATTTCCCTGGATAAAGTCCTTGATTGTTTTCTGGAAAAATGACATAAAATACAAACTACTTAAGTATGACCTATAATACAGCCTCTAACTTTCTGATATCACCTTGGATTTATGACTCCATTATCCCTTGTTTCTTGTATCATAGCCACATTTAAATCTTTTCAATCCTTTTCTAACTTCAGAGCCTTTGTCCATGTTGCTTACTCTGCATGGACTACTTTTACTTTATTCCACAAATAATGTAGTCTCCTATAAAGACTCGTACTGCTGGCCATAGTTTTTCATAATCACCCTTCCTGGAATATACCTTTTTATTAATTCTCCATCATGGGTCTGGGGTCTGGTCAGATTAATTAGTGGAATGTATCCAAAGCAGTAATAAATATTTTACTTATTTCTGTTATCTGTCTCTCCAAACAAACTATAAGCTCCATGAAAACAAAGATCTCTTAAGTCACCAAATACCTATAAAATGTCAACTGACATTCTTTGAGACTAAGACATCAAATGTCAAAAAAAGAGGACAATCTTCAATACAATACTGAGTTGAGTCTATATGAACTGAGAATTCTACATTTATAATAAACAAATTTCTACTAGCCCTATCCCCTACATATGATAATTAAGCAAACAACAACAACAACAAAAACATATATATCTCAAAAAGGAATAGAATTATACAAATTCCCAATTTAATGACTATGTGTTATGGTTTGGATGTGAGGAATCCCCCCAAAGCTCATGTGTGAGAGAGTGCAAGAAGGTTTAGAGGAGAAATAATTGGGTCATGAGAGCCTTAACCCAATCAGTGAATTAATCATGATGGGATTAACTGGATGGTAACTGAAAACAGATAGGGTATGGCTGGAGCAGATAGGTCACTGGGGGCATGGCTTTGGGGTATATATTTTGTCTCCAGCAGTGGAGCCTCTCTGAATGGAGCCTGCTGTCTATGGATTGAGACCTCTGAAACTGTGAGCCACCAAATTAACTTTTCTTCCTCCTTAATTGTTCTGGGGTCTTTTAGTTGCAGCAGCCAAAAAGCTGACCAAAACACTATGGAAAACAAGTAAATTCACTAAGATGAAAGATAAAGAGCCTTTAAGAAAGAATTCAAAGCACTTTTTAAATAATGGCCTACCTTAGCTGCTGGGGATTTTCATGGATACCAATCACCCAGTAGTGATCAGACTTTCCTTTGCAGTGTTCTCTTGTGTTACACACAGGAGTCCATGTATTACCAAGCCCTCTGTTAAGCATTCGAACATAGCCTTCAGAATCCACGTAGCAGGGGGTACCTATATTCCAACAAAAAAGAAATTACTTGGAGATACAGCACATATTTGTTAAATAAACCCTGTTTCAAAAAAATACATACCAAGGATTTAACTTTTTTAAAATATCTTTATTTTATTTATTTATTTTTATGTGGTACTGAGGATCAAACCCAGGGCCTCCCATGTGCTAGGCAAGCACTCTACTACTGAGCCACAATCCCAGCCCCACCAGGATTTAACTTTTATTTCAAAAAGCAAAGTGAAAAAAGGAAAATAACCCAAGACTGCCCTCTGTGAAATTTCATGAACCACACAGACTATGACCTAACAGAAGAAAAAAACTGCATGCGATATGAGTGAAATTTACCCAAATGAAGAGAAAAAAAACACAGTTCAAATGAAAACTCTGCCATCTGCTGGAATGTAACAGTAACTACTTTAAGCCAATTACAGGGAAAAACAAGAAAAACATTAACGACAACAAAAAAACCTAACATCTGAAGGCTCCTTCCAGGTAAGAGAGATTTGATAAAATGATTAGAAACTGATAGAAGGTAATGATATAAACAAATGCCTTTATTACTCTTTTCTTTCATAGCAAAAATGTTACCTACTTACTATGCTACTTACCTCAGGAAGTGCATGACAAATTATCTAATTAACCCTTTTCATACCTGTAGCTTCATACCTCTCTCACTCTGAAAACATTAATTTCCTCAGGGATTACATATGATTGGAACTTGGGAAAAGAAAAAGCTATATAAATGGGAACTATTATTATTAAAGCATAAATGACTAATAATATCCCAATAGAAAACAAATCCAAAAATGGTCAACACTTTAAAGACATATAAACCGGGTATAGTAGGGCATGCCTGTAATCCCAGGTACTTGGGAGGCTAAGGTAGGCCAGGTTTGAGGCCAGTCTGGGCAACTTAGCAAACCCCCGTCTCAAATAAAAAAATGAAAAGGGTTAGGTTTGAAGATAAGTAGAGCACTTCTGGGTTCCATCTCTGATACAGCAAAACAAACAAACAAACAAAATTGATGTTTTCAGTGATGTAAACAAAGACCATACATTGCTAATAACAAAAATATTTAAGCCTCTAAGAGAAGGATAACAAATGCTTTAAAATATGGTATTCTTCCCTGTCTTTCAAATCATATCATAAGCCACTATAAATGGGTCTAAAATACACCATCCAACAGAAACACGTTGAGTCACAAATGTAATGTATATAACAAATACATACATATGTTACAAATATATGTGTGTAAACACATTGCAAATTTATTATTTGCAGTACTAGTCCAGGGCAATCACTGCCCATGCTAGGCAATTGCTCTACCACTAAGCTACTTCCTCAGCCCTACACAAATATGAATTTTTAATTCATAATGCCTCTTTTAAAAAAGGAGGGATAGTTAATTTTAATGTCTTATTTAATCCAACATATCCAAAATATTACCACTTAAAAATGTAACAACAGAAAAAAGATTAGAGTTTTTTACATTCTTCTCTAATACTAAATTTGGAGAATATACTTACAGAACATTAGCCACATTTTAAGTGTTCAATAGCCACATGTGGCCAGTAGTTAATTGCAATGGACAGGACAGTTCCAGAAAATTCTTAATTTTGTGTACAATCTGCTAGGAAAGATCCTATTTTACTGTTGATTTGTATTTCCACCTTGCTGTCTAATAAATAAATATTAGGAAACCATTTCCATTAGTAAGTTTCTAATGTGAATTCTCATAAAAAGAAATCTTGTTCTTTACACATATTACTTTACCTAACAAGTGCAGTTTCCAATTCTACCAACATGTTAAAATACAGAAATTAAATGTAAAATATAGACAACTTATCTTTAAGGAAATTAATTAAATTCATTAATGATTTTCTTCTTGAAAAGTGAGCTTAATATAAAGAAAAAATTAGCTTGCCTTCAGCTGAAAAACCAACCCAGACAAGGTAGGATTTCCTTGTAAGAGGAAGAGGATCACCATGTAAAATTTGTTTTTTCTTTTTCCCCAGCTCTAATAGTTGAACTCCAAGGCACTGATCTCCATCAAATCCTGTACCTAGTGAGAAAATGTAAATATAAATCAAGCATTGAAGGTTATTTAGCAATAATGCAAAAATTATTTTCTTGATTGATTTTATGTTTCTATTTTAGAATAACTAGTACTATTTTTATAGACAACCCATGTGAGGCACCATTCAGGTATTAGAAATAGAATAACATGTTACATGGACTATTTATATAAAATGATTATAAATGATATTCACTTAATTAAGATTTATTTATAAAGAACTTATCATGTAACCCTAGGCACTGGTCTAGACAATGAAGCTACAATGGTAAACAGTTTTTTGGGTTTTTTTTCCCCATGAAATTCATACTCAGGTTGAAAAAGAAATTTAAAAGATTCAAGAAGAGCAAAAAACGCTACCAAAGATTTGAAGCAAATATGTGTTAGAATGAACTGAGAGATTAGTTTAGATTATAGTTAGAGGTGGCCTTTATGAGAAAGTAAAATTTAATCTGAGATATGAATTGCAAGTTGGGGCAAGCCATGCAAATGTTAAGGAAAGGAATACTACAGGAGAAAGAGGGAATCACTGATGGCAGGTCCTCTGGCAGGGGCAAGCTCACGCTGTTCAAAGTACACAAAGTAGCAAGTATGGCCAGAACATGGCAAAAAGAGAAAGTGGCAAGAGATGAGGCTACAGAGGGCAAAGTTCAGCTCGTGTAGGATCAGATCACCTTACCAGCTACAATAAGAAGTCTGGCTAAAAGCGAAAGAACCTCAGAGAGATTTGAGTAGAAGAGGGAGATGATCTGATTTTCATACTGCTGTGTGAAAAACAGACCTTGAAAGGCCAAGAATGAGAGCTGGAAGAATAGATAGGCTATTATGGCAGTCTGACATGACATACCAGTTGGTCCAGGGTATGAGTGGAGAAAATGAAGAGACAGATTTGGAATCTGTTACTCCATAGAACTGACACGACAATATAGCTTTTCTAATGGGAAGTGAGGGAAAGAGAAGAATTGAGATGCCTACATAGAGGTTTCAAGTGAGCATACTATAAAAGATATAACTTTATTTTATTAACATTTTGTTTTTAATTTCAATAATATATGAAAATCTAGACATGCAATAAGGTACTACTAGTGATATCAATTTAGAAGTCACAAACATACAGGAACTTCAGAGAAGCCAAGAAAGTATATCTGATGGAATTGTTAAAAAAAAAAAAAAAAAAGTGCAAATATATCAGTGGTAATCTTGGTAAGACCAGTTTTAAGACCACATAGTGGTGGGGACTGAAGACAACATGAAGTGAGGAAAAGGTGTCAGCAGCTTTTGAAAAGTCACATTCAAAGTTGTTTTCGTCCTTTACACTAGAAGTGAGTTAATTTTTGAGTTTTTTTTTTTTTTTTAATTATGAAAGTTCACTGACACGCTTGGCCAAAGATGCGATTTATTTATTTTTATTTTTAAAAAGAGAGAGAGAGAGTGAGGAGAGAGATAGAGAATTTTTTAATATTTATCTTTTAGTTTTTGGCGGACACAACATCTTTGTATGTGGTGCTGAGGATCGAACCCGGGCCGCACGCATGCCAGGCAAGCGCGCTACCGCTTGACCCACATCCCCAGCCCCCAAAGATGCGATTTAGACATGTAAGTAATCAATCAGACTTGGAATTCTCTTGACAATACCACGTAAGTTCTATAAAGTTCTCATTTTCTTTGCTATTAGTACATACAACAAAATTCTCCACATTCAAAGATTACACTGATGCAATATTAAATAAATGCAAAAGCAAGCCCAAAAGTACCAACAAAAAGCTCAATAATTTCCATATTACTGCAGGTCATAATTTAATTTATGAAAGACTGAAAAATCTACCTCTGTGATAAATAATGAAAAGCTGTTCTCCATGTCCTGCCATTGACACCACAGGTCCAGGAAGGCTGAAGACCTCTTTTTGAACACCTCCAATAGTAAATAATCGAAGGAGCAAGGCACTAGTGGCAGCAGCAGCCCATCCCTGACCCAAACATATGGCTTCAATATCCTCATTCTGAGGCATGTCTACTATCCACTCTTTGCTTGAATCCCAAGAACTAAAGTGCAGGCAGTGAAGCTTGCTAAAAAATAAAAAAAAAAGAGAGACAACCCAACTTTTATGAGATGTTTTATATATACAACTAATCATGAAACCCAATAACAAAAGTTTATTTTTCTAGTATATACTTCAGTATAAAAACTGTTTTAAGAAAATAATTATGAAATATCCTGAAAATGAATTATACTAAAACTATTAAACCATATTTTTTATGAATATTCAAAGATATAGGAAAATGCTCTATAATATAATGTTAATTAACTAAAAAGGCAAGCTAAAACCATTAAATGTGATTCTATGTTGCAAATGTAAACAAAAAAAAACACAACTAAGATTTTTTTTTATATTGATTTTTAGTTGTAGTTGGACACAATACCCTCATTTATTTTTTATTTATTTATATGTGGTGCTGAGGATCGAACTCAGGGCCCTGCACATGCTAGGCAAGTGCTCTACCGCTGAGCCACAACCCCAGGCCCACAACTAAGATTTTTAAAGATAGTAAGTATGAAAATATTAAGCAACAGTTCTCTTACTGAAAAAAGTAACCAAAAGGGAAAAAAGAAAAAATTATTACACATAGTAGAATCAGAGACTACCAATCACTGCCAAAAATTTCACGTTTCAGTTTTTTTCCTTTGAGCATACATATATAAATGTAAGTTCTTCTTTTTTATTTTTTTTTAAAGAGAGAGAGAGAGAGAGAGAGAGAGAGAGAGAGAGAGAGAATTTTAATATTTATTTTTTAGTTCTTGGCAGACACAACATCTTTGTTTGTATGTGGTGCTGAGGATCGAACCCGGGCCGCCCGTATGCCAGGCAAGCGCGCTACCGCTTGGGCCACATCCCCAGCCCAAATGTAAGTTATTCTTTAAGCTTCAGAATACAGATACCATAAGTATTTGGAATCACAAACAGCAGTGACATTCTGAACAGTAATTTTAATATCTAATCTTATAAAAAAGGTAACATTGTCTAGGGCTGTGAAATATATTTAAGGAGAACAAAAAGGATATCTAAAATCAAAACTGCACATGGAAATATATGTTCTAATTATGCAAGACATTCTGTGTTGGAGTCACTTACTCAACAGTATTTTTGTATTATTGTGGTTATTTTTGTGGTGCTAGGGATAAAATCCAGGGCCTTGTGCATGCTAGCCAAGTGTTCTACCACTGAGCTATATCCCAGGCCTGTGATTATTTGAATAACCTGATTTAACTCAGTAATAAATGCAGTATTGAATTGATTTTATAATGTGTAAATTAGCACACTAATCAAAATGTTAAAATGACCTAATATAGCATTCACTGGATTTTAATTAATGTATTCAGTCCCATGAGGATCTCATTAAAATGCAGATTCTGATTCAGAGGGTCTGGGTGAGATCTGAGATTCTGGGTTTTCAACAAATTCCAGGTGACCCACAATGCTAGGTTGTGAGCTATACTTTGAGCACAATAAGCAATTATGTATCATTAGATGCATTTTAATTTCAAATCACCTAGGAGAAGTAAAATCCATCCATCAAGTATATCAAGAGTATCAATAAAAGAGATCAAGAAAGACTAATCTGGCTATAATATTAAAAAAAAGAGAAAGAAAAAAAATTTTTCCTTAAAAATGAAAAAAACCTCAAAAACATAGCTGCATCTAAGGCCTTATCATGATTTTTTCCTAGCTACCTACGTATTAACTACTATCAAAACATATAAAGTCCAAAATATATTAAAAACAGCAAATTAATAAACAGTACTTTTGTTTTTCCTTATTCATACTTTTTTTCCCCAAGGAGTAGATTTCAAATCTAATCCATAGCAACCGCAAAAGAAAAGAAGCCGGGCTTGGTAGTGCCCTCCTGTAATCCCAGCAACTCCAGAGGCTGAGGCAGGAAGATCTTGTGTTCAAGGCCAGCCCCAGCAACTCAGTGAGACCCTCTCTCTAAATAAAATACAAAATAGGGCTCGGAATGTAGCTCAGTGGTCGAGTGCCCGAGTTCAATCCCTGGTACCAAAAAAAAAAAAAAAAAAAAAGAAAGAAAAATAAAACAAACAACAACAAAAAAAAAACATGTATAAATAGTTGTAGTAGTAGTTACACATTTGTCAAACCATCAAATCATATACCTAAAATAGGAACACTTACTGTACGTAAATTACACTTCAACAAGGTAAATTTTAAAAGGAGGGTTCATACTGATAGATACTTTCATTTTCTAAAAATTCTGTTACTTTTTTTCCTAATGAATATGTTACCCTTATAACAACACTAACAACGTAAAAATTAATCCCATCTTTATTAAGCTACAAATTTTGTCGTGTCATTTTGTTTGATATGTAGTTAAGAGAATGTAATTCGGAGATAATTAGAGCAAAATCAGACACATGTTCTGAGGTATTATGTGTAAGCCAGTACTTGTACCAAATGCTTTTTATCTGAAATTTCATACTATAAAAGATATAACTTTATTTGATTAACTTTTTGTTTTTAATTTCAATAATATATCTAGCAGCTCACCAGTGCCAAATTCTTCCTAATAATCTTGAATTTACCTTGCTAGTTCATCAGTGCTTTCACATGCCAACAAAATAGCTTCATGGGATAGATCTGCTACTGTATAATTCAAAGCATTTGACAAGTGTGTTGCATGGTGTATTGAGGTATCGTGGAACTCCACATCTATGGCATTGTCATGTTCATCATTATAGCAGCGAATAATTCCAATTGAGTTCCACACCTACAAATATGTAAGATAAAATACAAGTCTGAGGAAAATTGAAAATAATAAAATCAGTAGGCTACAGGAGTATGAATTAACAATACTGTAACTCAATCTGTATCAAGGTTTAAGTTATAGAAGCTATCACATCTCATCTAACTCTAGTTTCAGGTAGCAGTAGCAGTATCAGAACTACAATTACTAATTATTCTTTTCTTCCTGAATTATAAGCATATTTATTAACAAGTTGAGTATTTAATGTTTAAAAATAAATTACATGACTTTTTAAAAACCTCAAAAGAAACATTTCAAAACTTTAATTTATTTATGCTATGTATACAAACAAGAATTTTTTTTTTCTGTTCCAACTAACTGGTTTACATTATAGGATAAATAATATATTTTAAGGCAACATAAATTGACAGCATTTGGAAAACTAATCTTCCACTAATGTCACTACAGGCTCACACTATGCCCTAGTATTTCTAATAAAATTATCGCCAATACTTAATTTAATTATATAGTCATTTTGAATATACCTATGTATTTATAACTATAAATACTTAACTAAATAATTATACATAAAGTATCGACACTAGTAAGATGTTACTTGATGATTACTGATGGCAGCAGTTTTGTGAATATTAAACATCACCATTTTTATCTACAAAAAAAAATTATGCCAGGTCTTTATCTTTCAAAAAGACAATAGGTAAAATTCCTCAGAGAATAAAACCTCAAATATTCAATAAACAGGATACTAAACTTCTTAAGCTCTCAAACTTGAAGCAAAAAATAATAGTTCATCAATTCAAAAAGCATATATTTAATGCCTACTGTGCAATATCTTGTTTTAAATGCTATCAGTTTAAAAAAACAAGGTTGGGGGTATAGTGCAGTGGAGAGCACTTACCCAGCATGCTAGAGGATCTGTGTCCAATCCCCCACCACCACCACCACCACACACACACATACACACACACACACACACACAGAGAAACAAAAACCAGAAAAATCTCTATCCTTGCAGAGCTTACATTCCAGGAAAGTAGGGTGAGGAAAAGGGGCAGATTCCCCATCTCCATTAGTACTTATCACTCTTTAATACATTACTAGGAGTCACCATCTAAAAAGTATCTTCTAACTAATAAATACACGAGAAACAAGGTTTGGACATCCAGCCATGAAGTATTTCAAGATATATAGTCATATTTACTTAGGTTCATTATGTCATTTTGCAAAACAGAATTTTTTAACATAATTTTCAATAATGTTGAAATAAGAGTAAAACTGAGTTAATCATAAAATAAATCAACCACAAAATTATAATCAACCAAAGTGTTCCAATCCATTTAATCAAGGTTTTGAAAAAAAATGTTTTTTTTTTTTTTTTAAATCCAACACAATAAATTATCATTAGAAAAAATGCTGAGAAATTATTTTAAAAGTTAAGTGTAGATCCAAGGCTTACCATGAATCTGTGAGTGAGATGTAAGGGTGTAGAGCCTGACTGGAATGGCTTTTGCCGGGGAGTTGGAATGGGCCCATCATAAAATGGCCTTTGGGATGTTACAAGTGGTAGATTGTGAATGCTACCTGCCTGATCTTCCTCCTCCTCTTTGAGAAGACCAGTTTTTAGCATTGTAACATCTGCAATACAAAGAATATAATGAAAAGAATCATAAATACCAATAACCTTGGAAAAGAAAAGCATTATGGAATCTAATAACCTTTCTATTCATACTTAATGAAAACTGACACATTTGTCTCTCTCATTATTGAAGAGATGTAGAGATGATGCAAAAATACTGTTGGGATAAGACTGCTGTCTGCCTTAGTGTAAATCAAGACAGTGATACCAAAATATGTTAGTAGTTACTGCATTATTAACTACCACTCACAGTAATAAAACACTAATTTTATTAAATATTGATCCTTGCATAGTTTGTTTTAAAAAAACAAAAAAGTTCTGGCACAAAAATGGTTAATGTGCATAAAAGAAGTATGATGGTTGCCTTAAAGTTTTTTGGAAACTATTTAATGTTTAAAAATAAATGATAAACATCAGCTAACATATGGTTATGCAGACATGGATATGTGGCAAACATTTTCTTGGAAAGAATGAAGTGAGACTGTCATTTAAGAAAAATAACTGACAGAATTTGTTGCCAGTGATTAAAACTGAGAAAATCAAAATATTGGAAAACTTGTATTTGCTACTATAAGCTTGACAACTTCCTAATATTTAAAAACTTCTGATGAGGATTGGGGATAGCTCATTGGTAAAATGCTTGCCTAGCATGCATGAGGCCCTAAGTAGACCTAGTACTACAAAACACAAACAAAAACTTCTGATGAGATTGGTTATGATAGTAACAAATATATTTTATTTATTTATTTATTTATTTTTTGGTGCCAGGGATTGAACTCAGGGGCACTCAGCCACTGAGCCACACCCCCAGTCCTAATTTGGATTTTTTTAAATTTAAATTTAGGTTTCACTGAGTTGCTTTTCCTCGCTTTTGCTAAGACTGGCTTTGAACTCGGGATCCTCCTGCCTCAGCCTCTCTAGCCTCTGGGATTACAGGTGTGCACCACATGCCCAGCTATATAATTTTTAATGTGCCAATGAGGAAGGTCTATAAACTTCAGTGAACCATTATTTTCCAAATTACAAAGCATGTGTTAAAAGTTAAATATGGTTTAAAAAACAAACAAACCATTCAAAGTTCAAGTTAAACTAACGATTTTATTTTTTAATATTTATTTTTAAATATTTATTTTTTAGTTATAGGTGGACACATATTCGTATGTGGTGCTGGAGATCAAACCCAGTGCCTCACGCATGGTAGGCGAGCACTCTACCTCTGAGCCACAGCCCCAACCCTAACTAATGGATTTTAATAATAACAGAGCTGAAAATCAGTTCACTGAAGCTTCCAGATTCCACACTGAAAATAATCTTAAAGACTATCATGTAGGCTGGGGATGGAGCTCAGTGGTAGAGCACATGAGGTTCTGGGTTTGATCTACAGCACTACAAATAAATAAATCACACACACACACACACAGTATCAAAAACTATCTATAACTCTTTCAACAGGCTATTAAAATACTTCTCCCTTCACGTATTACATCTTTTGAGTGAGGTAAAATTTTCTTCATCCCACATACTTCAAGCACAAGCAATACATGGCAATAAATTTAGTCCAAGAGCAGATGAGAGAATCTCTCTTCTACATTAGATACCACAAACATTGTGATGCCACCATTCTTTCTCTATTTTTTTAATTAACAAAAATTTCTTCACAGGGGGGCTGGGGATGTAGTACCATGCTTGGTACAATGCTTGCCTTCCATGCACAAAGCCCTGGGTTCAATCCCTAGCTTTGTCTCCCCACCATTCCCCCCACCCCACAGGGCACAGTGGCACATGCCTATAATCCCAATGACTCAAGAAGCTGAGGCAGGAGGATCATGAGTTCAAAGCCAGCCTCAGCAACTTCATAAGATCCTATGTCTAAATAAAATATAAAAAAAGGATGGGGATATGGCTCAGTAGGAAAGTGCACCTGGGTTCAATCCCTAGTACCCGCCCCACATGTTTACACTTAATAAATTTATTAATGCTATTTTAAAATTTGTTTTTATGTCCAATATGGTAAATAAAAATAGACATAACCCCATAAACAAATGTTCTTTAGAGATCTTCAAGATTTTTTTAGAATGTAAAGTGCTCCTGAGACCAAAACTTATAAAGACTGCTATTCTATAAATATTATATGACTTAAATGCAGGAAAATTCGCCACTGTACATTGGCATTTTACTAGTTATGTTCAAATGTATTATTTTAATATATAAGTTGTTGCAACAGGCACTTTATTTGAAGGTGATAAATTATAATCTCAACTTATTTAACAGACATAATAGTATTCAGTTTAGCTACTTGAATTAGCTTAGTAGTTTGCATCTTTCAAAAAACTTATTTATCTAAGTTGTGGAATTTATGAGCACAAAGTTTCATACTATCTTCAAAATCTTATTTGGTTGTATTTTATACTTTTAATGAACCTCAATTTGAACAAGCCATATTTTGAGACTGGGGATATAGCTCAGTAGTAGAGCAATTACCTAGCATGCATGAAGCTCTCAGATCAATCCTCAGCCACACACACACACACACACACACACACACACACATAACGCTAGCCATATTTTAAGTGCTCAACAGCCACACATGGCTAGCATCTACCATAGTGGGTAGTATAAGACTATAGATACTATCTTTGGTAACTATTCCTTGTTCATTTTTTATATTAATAATTTGTGTCTTCTCTTTCTTGATCAGTCATGATATACAGTTTTCTATTTTATTGACCATTTCAAAGAAGTAGGTCTTAGTTTCAGTAATTTTATGTTTTTTTTGTTCTGTTTCACTGGATTCTGCTCATTATTTCCTCCCTTCCTCTTTGGGGTTTAATTTCTTCTTTTTCTAGTTCACTAAAGCAGAGGCTTAGATCACTAATTTGAAACACTTTTTTTAACATAAGGATTTGTTGCCCTACATTCCACAAATTTACTTTATCGGCTTTAATAAAAAACTGAAAAATTAAACAAGGTAGATTATCACATGCATACCAACTGAATTTTCATCATCTTCTAGAACATGACTTCGTTGCCTAGCATGACTGGAAGCCAGCATGAGGTCATCATCGTCGTCATCATTTATAGCCCCTCTTGAAAAAGAGGGCATCTCAACTGCATTATCATTTAGAAAATCACCAGCATTACTTGTATTATCACCATCAAAAAGATCGTTGTATTCCTCTTCCACTCTGCTAGATACCTTGAATAAATTAATATAAATTAGAATGCATTAGTGAATTATTTGGGGAAAATTACTCAAAAGGCATTTTTTTTTTTTTTTTTTTTTTAGTGCTGGGGATTGAACCCAGAGCCTCATTCACACTAGGCAAGTACTCTACCACTGAACTATATCCCTATTCCTCCCTTCATCCAATGCTGCTCAACTGTACTCAGTATTCCTGAACGAAGGAACTTCTCTGTTACTTTTTCCAAAGAACAAACACATCTCTAACATTCTGCCAGAATATATGTGGGGAGGGCAGTTACCCAGCTGTGCACAATGATTCCAATATGTACTTATAAACCATGGTAACTAAGCAAATGCCTGAAATATAAGCATATTATACTCCTTAGATAAGATATATTTGCTTTAAACCACCTCAACTAAAGTGGTAAAATTAAAGAAAAACAAAGGAGGCAAAGATATTCAACATATTTAATCATATTTCCTAGAATTATGAACATACCATTGCAGGAATTGGATGCCACTGTAAACAAGTTTTTACATCATTTTACACAAAGTAAAATAACAAGCAGATTCGTGGCAAGAGTTTACAAGTTACTCCTACAGGATAAAAGAAACTGCACAAGTACTTCTAAATATATGTAATCATATAATTTGATGAGTAATTAATAACTAAATGTTATATTTAACCATTCCAGCTACAGTCTTAAAAGTTTATGTACTAAAGTTGGCCAAAAACTTTTTAAAAAAATTTTCTTATTGGAAATTGAGAGTTGTGCCTTATATTTATGATGAAGGCTATAAAATATTAACAGGTGTTGTGACAGAAATATGTGAAGAGTGAAAGCAAAAAGGAGAGAGTGGTCAATTCTAGATAGCAGGATTTAAACATTTTATAAGAGGTAACCTTGGAATTAAAAAATTTTTCTTAATTAACATTTTGTTTTATTAATGTTATACATGCTTATGTACTAGTCAGTTTTATAGTTTAATAAATAATATCCTAGTATTATTTTTAATTTTTAATCATATATAATAGATCCTATTAATTTCCTTCTACAGAAAATGAAGATTTGGTGGCCTTTTACAATCACCAAGTTCATTCATGTACATTATTTTCCTATCCTAATCCTTCCAATACAGATAGGTTCTCATCTTCATGTAATCGATGCACAGTATTTACATTATTAAAATCATGCAAGTGAATAGAAGGAAGACTAATAGAGTATGGGAAGGGAATCAGAGAGAGGGAGAACAGGAAAGAAAGAGGACATGATGGGGATTAAAATAAAGAAAACTATATTCATTTATGACTATGTCAAAGTGAACTCCACTATTATGTATAACTACAATGGATGAATAAAAACTAAATAAATTTTTAAAAATTATATAAATGCTATTCATGGCTGAATAATAATAGCCAATTCTTACAAAGTCTTCTAGATACTCTTCTAACCTACATATTCATTTCATCCTCTTAATAATGCTAAAAGGTAGGCACTATTCCTATCTTCCTTTTAGAGATGTAATATATTAGGATTGCTTTTCCTTTCTTTTACAACTTGTTGTCTTCCCTGTAATTAAGAATCTCTTGCCAGGTGCACTAGTACATGCCTGTAATCCCAGAAACTTGGGAGACTGAGGCAGGAGGATTGCGAGTTCAAAGCCAGTCTCAGCAAAATCAAGATGCTAAGCAACTTATGAGACCCTGTGTCTAAATATAATACAAAATAGGGCTAGGGATGTGGCTCAGTGGCTGAGTGCCCCTGAGTTCAATTCCCCATTACCTGCTCCCCCCAAATCCCTTGTCTCTTTCGGTATTTTTTTCTCATTTTTTGTGTACAGATTTTTTGGTACAGATTTCCAAAGAAGATTCTTCCAATCTCCTGCCTCAAAAGCATAAGACTGGCTGACAATATTTTGAGAGTCAATTAGAAGTGATCAGGGAATTTCAGCATTCAAGTACCTACACTTTGATTTAAGTCTGTGTTTTCAGTACAGTATTCCCTATTCCTCCCTTCATCCAATGCTGCTCAACTGTACTCAGTATTCCTGAACCAAGGAACTTCTCTGTTACTTTTTCCAAAGAACAAACACATCTCTAACATTCTGCCAGAATATATGTGGGGAGGGCAGTTACCCAGCTGTGCAGAATGATATTGAGGCTGAAAGGATCTTTTTGCTTATTAAATTAACCCTGTTGTCAGTCCCACTTTTAGAAGTCCCTATTGCTACCAAGATATGCCAGGGGATTTAGTCAGGCACTCCAAAAGTTTCACCTCATTTTCTACCCATTGAGGTCTTAGAATCGAACTTTTTGAGAACCTAAAGGTAGTTTCTTCAGAGATCAGACGAGATCAGACGCGTTCCCGGTGGTATGACAGTAGACATAAAGGTAGTTTCTAATCATCCTTCTATCTTATAGTTTCCCAAATTCTGTTTAACTGTTTTTTGTTTGTTTGTTGTTTTTTAAACTTCAAGAGATTATTCATTTCAAAAGCATTTTTTTTCACCCAGGTCAAGAACTTTGTATGTTCTGGCTATACTAAATACACTCACCTACCTTGTAGATCAAGACATCACCTCCTTCAACTCAGTATGGACCAAAAGAGTGACCAGAACACAACATTCTTTAAACAAATAGCAGTCAGGGGTACAAGATGTATTTCAGCAACCATCTACCAAGAAGTGGAAAACTACCTAGGGTCCAACTACTTATTCCAACTGTGGGACATAAGGGGAAGTTTCAGCATCTGGTTCTTGATTTTCTTGTACCATTATTTACATGGTCTCTGTATCTAGCCTATGGGACTTACTGCTATACATGTGTTATTGGGTGGCCCAGTCTTAAAAGGTGCTTTGTGAAGTTTGGACTCATACTAAGAAACCCACAGAAAAGCACTATCCATGTAGGATTAGAAATTTCCTACTCAAGACTGTTTCAGAGAAATCTTAGGTTTTTCTGCTAAGGCTTCCTATATTTACTTGGGACTGTTCAAAGTGTCTTTTCTATCCTTTTAGCTTGGGTCAGATTGTGGTCATATATGTGCAAAATGCACTCCTTCTACCTTGGGGTTAAGAGTAGTATACCAGGAAATTTAAGCTAATAATTTTATATAATTTGAAACTAAATTACTATTTTATTACTAAAGTCAAAATTTTATATTCCCAGTCTACATTATTTCTAATTATATTTGACATAGAAATGACAAGACAAGTTTGCTTATTTTTTAATGTTTTGCATTTCTGGTTGGAGTCAACTTTTCTAAATGAAAATACTTTTTGATCCATTTATGTGTGTGCGTCAAGAAATTAGGGAAACACACATCAGAATTTTTAGCAAAATACTAGATAATAAAATATGAAAGCTGAAAAAATTTTTCTTTATTGTAGTTTTAAAGAAGGCTTCAGGAGAAGCAGAGATAAATGGATGCATTTAGTCTGCAACTAACTGGAGGTCTAAATTAAGACTTGAAATATGAAAAGGTATATTTGTCACATGGGGTGAATAATGAATAAAGGCAAGGAAATATAAAATAAGGTGGCTTATTTAAAGCACTGTAGCAAAGCTATATGACTAAGCAGAAGAGTTGTAGAGGGAACTGTAATAGCTTAGGCTAATTCAGAGCAGAAAAAGTTTACAAACCAAAATGAGACCTGTTACAACTATTAACTCTTAAGTTTTAGCTATAAAACATTTACCTAACAATCCTCAGAATACAGGATACTAAAATAGTATTTAACAAAGAAAATTCCTTGGGAAGACATACAGAGGGAAACAATTTCTAATACATTTGGAAAACACTAGGTTACACAAGTTGAAATGGTTACATAAGCTTAATTATTATTAAACACTAATAAATAATGTTATTACTGAGCATCTAAGTTAGTAACATGAATGGTACTTTTATAATAAAGTAAGATAATTTGTGATGTCTTCCAAAGACCCAAAAACACTCTGAAGAAACTGTTTGACCATATTACTTATTACCTTCCTGCTTGACATCTTTCCACTGGAGTCACATACATTTTCCAGGAGTCCAAGGTTTCCCTCTGCATCAGTATAAGATATCTGACCACAAGTAGGATGCCAGGCCAGGCCACAGATTGCATAACCTTTCTCATGTTTCACCCTAAAAACAAATAAAGTGGGCTCTTAAAAACTGTCAAGAAAACATAAACTATACAGTTATTTAGATAATTTTAATTAGAAAGGGTGAAATGACTTTTTACAATCTAAAAGCTACTATCTTCATTCTCATTAATAATTAAAACTTTAAAATGTTTCAAAATAAAACAAAATATAGAAATGAATAAAAGCAACATGTACTGAATCATACCTTTCCATGCAGTCTTTGGTTTCCACATTCCAAACTATAATTAAACCATTAATACTACCTGCAGCTAAGTATTGCCCACAGGGAGACCAGGTTACTATATTGAGGGTCTATAAAAAAAAGAGTTAATAAATAAATAACAATTGTATATAACTTGAAACTAAATTATTACTTTATTACCAAATTTAAATTTTTATATTCCTATTCAATATTATTTCTAATTTGACACAGGAATGACAATACCAAGTTTGCTTTTTTTGGTGGGGGGCATCGTGGATTAAACTTAGGGGCACTTAGCCACTGAGCCATATCCCCAGCCCTATTTAGAGACAGGGTCTCAGTGAGTTGCTTAGCACCTCACCATTGCCGAGGCTAGCTTTGAACTCGAGATCCTCCTATCTCATCCTCCAGAGCCACTGGGATTACAGATGTGCTCCACAGCACCCAGCTTCAAGTTTGTTTATTTTCAAACTTTCTTTTTCAATAATATTCAACTATTGCTAGCAGGTATTACTTTGTTTATCATGAACAAACTATACTACAACAATTTTAAAAGTAAAATCTAAAAAATTATTACATTAAAAAAACAAAATACCAAGTATCTTCTTAGCATTCACCATCAAGATAAGGAAACTAGTACCTGAAGTAAATCTTATAAGCCATTGCTGAACTATTGGGGCCTATGCTTCCTTCATTGCAAAATATTTGTATGCATGCATGTAAGAGAGAGCGAGAGAGAATATAGATCAATAACCTTCCTTGCTCTAAAATTTCAGAGACTATGATCACAAGTCTCAATGAAACTCACTTAACAATAAAAGCCAATCAATGATAATTCAAGAATAACTTGTTATAATTCTCTGCTAGCATTAAATTTAACTTCTTATAAATTAAAAGATTTTCTTATCAAATCTCACAAAGGATAAAGGTAAGATAAGACCTATATATATCCAGTTATTGATAGAATGAAAAAAGTTCAGGGGATAGAAGGTAGACATAAGACACAGCAGACTGTAGCTGTTCTTCACTTCCAATATTTAACTGCTACTGTATTTTGTGAAGTTTTCATTAAAAACTCTCTGTAGCCTACTTAGAATGTCATTTACAAAACCTACCTGAGAGATGAAACTGTCTGAAAGATCAAATTGATTATTCCAAGTGTCTCTTCTATATAATTTTACAGATTTTTCCACAGGAACTGCCAATAACTATTAGAAAAGATAATTTAAACAAAAGTTTGTATTAAATTCAATGTGAAGGGGAGAAAAAAAGGCATATAATTCATCCAGATAAATTTATAAGGTGTATAAGCAAATTTATTCAACCCCAGTACCAGGGGTAAAGTTCTTGGGACACCAAAGGGTATGCTAAAAGTCTCCCTCCTGTCCCTAAATTCTATTTCTACACCTCAATGGCAATTAAGCATAGATTACACAAGAATGTGTACATATATTTAAGTATATATATAAACATTTAAATATATACACACACTCCCACTCTTTTTAGTTAGTAAACATTTAAATATATACACACACTCCCACTCTTTTTAGTTAGTAAACATTTAAATATATACACACACTCCCACTCTTTTTAGTTAGTAAACATTTAAATATATACACACACTCCCACTCTTTTTAGTTAGTAAACAGTAGCATCATACATATACCTACTATTCTACAGCTTGATGTGTTTTACTTAATATATCTTAAAGATTATTCCATTCAAGGACATAAAGATATACCTCATTCTTTTTTTTTTTAAATTTTAATATTTATTTATTTTTTAGATTTCGGGGGACACAACATCTTTGTTTGTATGTGGTGCTGAGGATCGAACCCGGGCCGCATGCATGCCAGGCAAGCACGCTACCACTTGAGCCACATCCCCAGCCCCAAGATATACCTCATTCTAACAATTAGAGAAACTCACTTTCAGAACTACCATAATTGATTTTACCAATTCTTGTAAATAAACATTCAGAATGTTTCCAATCTTCTATTATTAACAACAGTGGTGCAACATTTTTTTCATACATATTTTTAGTGCATGCTATGAACATGCTCATAATATATACACTTAGAATTATTAAGTCATCTATTCTGATAAAAACTACTGAATCTTCTTCCACACTGTATCCAATTAAATTTTTCACTTTTGACCATCTCTGATAAATAAAAATAATGTAACCCATTATTTTAATTAGTACTTCTGATAGTATTAAAGGCTGCATATATTTTTAACTTTAAAACCTATCTGTGGGCTGGGGTTTTGGCTCAGAGGTAGAGCATTTGCCTCACATGTGTGAGGCACTGGGATCAATTCTCAGCACCACATGTAAATAAATAAATAAAATAAAGGTCCATCAACAACTAAAAAAATATTAAAAAACAAAACAAAACAAAAAACTATCTGTATGGGGTTGGGAGTGTAGCTCAGTGGTACAGTGCTTGCCTAGCCAACCTGAGGTCCTGGGTTCAATCCCTAGTACCCATCTTTACTAAACACTAAATTCTCACATATACTTTTGTCTATTTCTGTTTAATAGGTATGCGACTACTCATGAGTCAATAATGAATTTCTAATTCTCATAGTATGTTTTAATATCTGATTGGTTTAGAAGCTTTCATCACTTTTCTTTTCAATGATTTACTTTCCACATGGACTTGAAAATAAACTGTCTTATCCTGCCAAACACCTGACTGATATTTTATATTTGAATGCTGTCAAAATTGTGAATTAATTTAGGGAGGAACTGACATCTTTATGTATATAAAGAATTCCCTTCTAAGAATAGGATTTGTTTTCTCTGCTCTTAAAAGCATGTCGAAGTTTTCTTTACATACATCTTTCACATTTCATGGTATTTTAACCTGGCTACTTTATCATTTTTGGTTTAACAGTAAAGGAACTATTTACTTTCATTATGTTTTCTAAGTGGCTACTGTTTGTATAAAAGACAGCTATTGGTTTTTATATTAATTATGCTTCCAGTTACCTTACTGAATTTTCCTTCTTCTTCCTCTTTCTTTTTTTCCCACCAGTGCTGACGACTGAACCCAGGGCTCCTTGTACACACCAGGGAAGTGCTCTACCACTGAATTGTCCCTGGCCCCTGAATCTTATTGTTAGAAAGTTTTCACTCTCAGTTGATTTTTCTTGGGATTTCCTCATACACAAGCATCTCATTTAAAAAAAACAAACACTGTCTTTCTTTCTTTCAAACTTCTCTTAACATTTTGTTGTCTGTGTCAGTATCTCCAAAACATTAAATACTACCAATAAGAGTGGACATAACAAGACTGTTTCTGTAGTTCTTCCATTAAACAGAATGTAAAGAAAAATATGCAATTAATTCAGGCAAAACATATACTTCAAAAACAAGCTCCAAAAAATTTAAATATTTCTTAAAGTATTTCAATATTTTTTGACATATGGCTCAAAAATCTACAATCTAAATGAAACAGTTGAAATTTAAAAAACTATTCTTACATTGAAAGTTGACAAGGATCAAAAGAAATGATTCAAAAACTGAAAAATAAAAGTAATTTACCTTCCCATTTTTTGGCTGCCAAGCAAGTCTGCAGATGGATTTTGCATTTATCATATCGTTGCATTTTTGTAGGAGTGGCCAACTAATAGCACATGTCTGAGTTTAGAAAAAAGAAAATTTATTTCCCCAAAATATATGCAGAACTGAGTATAACTAATAGGTGGCTTCTTCAAATTGATATATATTTCAAAAAACAAAGCAACTTAATGAACTTTAATTCAATTATAATGCCTCATTAACCTATACTGTTTTAAGATCTTCAGAGGTATGAAGAGTACAAATTTTTTAAATTAGTATTTTCTATGTCTAATGAGTAAATAACATACTGAATGAATAAACACACATACACAAGTCCTCAGTATGCTAAAATCTTAATGTGTCTCAAAGAATAAATAAAATTTGAAATGTCTACCCTAAAATATCAAGGTGTTAAAGTCAGACCAATGGGAAGAAACTAAGGCATACCTATTGGGAATATTTTTCCCATTAGCCATATGTTATTTCTAGAAATGTCAAGTCCACTTTGATTGTTTAAGGAAAACTTAACTGTTCCTTCTGCCAATTTGGAAAGCATTTTTCATAAGGCCTTTAAAGCCTTTATCAGGCTAAGTTGGAATAAGTTGTACATGTGACTCTTCAAATCAAGCATAGCCCATGCATTATTTATTTTTGTCTCCCCAACTTCTAATACTAGGCGCAACACATGGTATTATCTATAAAAATATGATGATTAAATCTTTTTTATTTACAAAGCTTTAAAGTGAAATTAAACTGTAATTCCCCTTGTGATTGACAACAAAACAATAAATCTTTAACATATATATTCATTTTACATTAGAATATTCTGAAACTTGATCACAAAAACAATACTTAATGCTACTTAAAGAAACAACTACAGGAGCTGGGGTTGTGGTAGAACACTTGCCTAGCCCATGAGAGGCACTGGGTTCAATCCTCAGCACCACATAAAAACAAACAAACAAACAAATAAATAAAGGTACTGTGTCCATTAAAAAAGAAACAAACAAACAAACAGTCGAGCCGGGGTTGTGGCTCAGTGGTAGGGTACTTGCCTAGCATGTGTGAGGCACTGGGTTTGAATCTCAGCACCACATATTAAGTAAATAAAAGGTCCATAGGCAACCAAAAGAAAATTTTTTTTAAAAAGAAATAACTACAGTTGGCTGTGGTGGTACATGCCTCTAATCCAGCAACTTAAGAGGCTGTAAATTTGAGGTCTCAACAACTTAGCATAACCCTGCCTCAAAACGTTGGGGCAGGAGACAAACAATAAAGAAAAATAACTACTAATTTGGCCCAACAATACAATATGTAATACCCACATTATAGAAATGGTCCAAAAGTTTTAAATTCAAATTGATGAGTTTACCTGATCTGAAATTTCCCAAACTCTGACAGATCCATCACAACTAGCTGATGCCTGCAAGGATAAACAAGATTTCTTGTTGTAGCCAGAATATTACATGAAACTGATTCAACTCATTCACTCAAATGACTTTTTTGCCAACTGGGTGAAATTTTCCACTAATTTTAAACACATTCAAGAAAGCCACAAAAAGAGAGGAAGGAAAATTAATTACCAGGAAGACACCCTTAGGGTCAAAAGAAAGACTTAAGACAGGGGCATCATGTCCTCGAAATGTCTTCTGTTGGCTGCTATCCATCACATCCACAATTTTGATGAGAAAATCACTATACACAATAGAATAATGCACATGAGTAAATGCCAATACAAACCCTCTCCTAAAAGTTATACTCAAATATTTCAAAATCACAAGAGTGAATGCTGTATTTTCTGTACTGCAACTTGCAAAATCTGACAGCCAAATATAATTTACCTTTTAGTTTTGCTCTATAAAGATATCAAGATTTGGGGCTGGGGATGTGGCTCAAGCAGTAGCGCGCTCGCCTGGCATGCGTGGGGCGCTGGGTTTGATCCTTAGCACAACATAAAAATAAAAAATAAAGATGTTGTGCCCACCGAAAACTAAAAAACAAATATTAAAAAATTCTCTCTCAAAAAAAAAAAGATATCAAGATTTCCCATTATGTTAAAATACAAACACTTCCTAAATGGCTCCTTTGTTACATCCTAAGTTTTCATTATTTGCTAATAACAGCCACATGCGTTTTAGAAGGTACGATACCTTTACTAAATCTCACAAGTGTAACAATTACATGTTTTCCCTGTGACAAATAAACTTCAAGAGATCTACAGAATTCTGGTTAAAACAGTCCCATTTATACCTAAAATAATTTTTTAAAATTTGTTTGAAGCTATCTCCTTTCTCCAGTCTTTTGCACCATTTACTCAATAGGCTATCTGCAAAGCAATATATGTCAATTCACAAAATACTACAAGTTTGTCTTCAAAAACCTCCACTAAATAGAAGACTTGCATATAAAAGTAAAATAACAATAAAAAACAATAAGCTAACAGGGTCCTGGAAATATCAGCCTAAAACAAATGAGGTTTTTCTTCTAACATTATTTCCTTTCTCTGATGTCAAAGAGTCTTACCTTGATCCAGCAGCAATTTTAGTGCCATCCTCATTAAAGACCACATGATTTGCATTTGTAGTGAAGCGAGTCAATATACCATCTGGAACTCCTTCAGGAAATGTGTGAACTTGAACAGTATTATTAGAAACTGCAGTGACCAATTTTCCATTCTGAAAAAAAAAATAAAGGTAAGAAACACCGACATAACAAATTCAAATCAGTTGGGAATGTCTTCATAGATAAAAATCCTGTGAAAGGCAAAAACTTAATAATTATAGTTTACATCAAGAGAAAAATTACCACTCAATGTTCAACTTCCCTGAAATGTATATTAGTAAATTTTGTATTCTGTAAGAAACATTTCAGTAGTATTTTTATGGACCCCAAATGTCATAAAAATGAAGGAGACTCCAGAACTTTTTGGAAAATACACAATTTCAATGAGGAAAGAGCACATCAGAAGGCACAGCCACAATGGCCACTATAGAGGTGCCCTATGTTTCCATAATAAATTCATTGTATCTTTCTGGAGTGGGATAAAATCTAAATGCTGAATCCATCGGAGAGATTAGAATGATGTGTCTACAAGTCAGAGAACACCAAGGACTATCACAATCTTCGGAACAGAAGACAAGCATGGAATGGATACTCCCTTGGAGCCTGGGAAGAACCAAGCCTACTGACATGACACCTTGATTTCAGTCATCTTGCTTCCAGAACTGTTGGGCAATAATGTCCTAATGTTTTAAGACAGTAAGTTTGTGGCAATTTGTTACAACGCACTACAAACTAATACAAAAGTTCTTACTTTTTTCTTCCTTACAGTCTTTTTCATACACAAAAGCAACACATGCTTACTATAGGAGAAAAAAATATGAAGGTGACATGAGGAAAGAACGAGTTTCCTTACTCTTTTAAAGTAATTGCCACTAACATCCTGGTGTTTTAGTATTTTTCTATACTCATGAAAATACAGTAATAATAATATATGTGTGTATATATGTGTGCATATACATATAATTTTAGCAAACAACACTATACTATAAAATGTTCTGCAACTTTCTCATTTTCAACTTCTAGCAAAATCTTTTTCAGATGGGGGCATATAAAACTATATCTTTTCTTTCTTTAGTGGTTGCACTATATTCCATTGTATAGCTTTATCAAATGTATTAACCAACTTCTTGATTAATGGAAATATTAATTTTTTATCTGTTGCTATTTTGAAAGTTGATATTTCAAAAATAACAAGTGTTTTTTACTAATCCTTGTCCACATAAACTAGAAAGTATATATTTTCCTAGAAAACTAATCAGAAATGACTGTGAATATTTTAATTTTAATATAGTGTCAATTTAAGTATTCTAATTTTGATACAGTGTTATCAATTTCTGTTTTTAAAAAGTGTCTTATTGCCAGCTCCCTGGCTCATGACTGTAATCCCAGTAGCTAGGGAGATTTAGGCAGGAGGATTGCAAATTCAAAGCCAGGTTTGGCAACCTGAGCAACTCAGTGAGGTCCTGTCTCAAAATAAAAAATAAACCTATAATCCCAATGGCTTGAGAGGCTGAGGAAAGAGGATTGCAAGTTCAAAGCCAGCCTCAGCAACTCAGTAAGGCCCTAAACAATTTAGTGAAACCCTGTCCCTAAATAAAACATGAAAAAGGGCCCAATGGTTAAGTGCCCCTGAGTTCAATTCCCAATACCAAACAAACCAACTAACTGGCTGGGGGGGTTGAGTACCCAAGGGTTCAATCTCCAGTACCAAAAAAAAAAAAAAAAAGCCAGTCCTGATGGCACATGCCTGTAATCCCAATGACTTAGGATACTGAGACAGCATCAACCCAAGTTCAACATCAGCCTTTCAGCAACTTAATGAAAACCTGTTTGTATGGGGATACAAAGAGGGCATGGGAGGTACCAGGGATTGTAGCTCAAGGGTAAAGCATTCCCAGATTCTATCACCTTTAAAAGTACTGCAAAAATTTTTAAAATTGAACAATTAAAGTTTTTTACTTATATTTCCAGAAACTAAATATAGTCATACTTCTTTAAGCCTTCACTGTTACTGGGGATTAGCAATATATTTTATCCTTGCCAATCTTTTCTTTTTTTGGGGCACCAGATATTGAATCCAGAGGGACTTAAACACTAAGCCTCATCCCTAACACTTTTTATTTCAGTTTTTTATTTGGAGATATGGTCTCACTAAGCTGCTTAGGGCCTCACTAAGTTTCTGAGGCTGGCTTTGAGCTTGTGATACTGCTGCCTCAGCCTCCCAAATTGCTGCTTTTACAGGCATGCACCACCACGCCCAGCTTCCTTGCTGATCTTATAGGCGGGGGAAAAACCTGACTGTTTAATGTACATTGGTCATTTATATTTATTCTTATGGAATGTATCTTCTATTATATATGACCTATTAAAAAGAATATATAAAATGTCTTAAGACCATCTCCTCTACTTTAATGAGCCTGAGTTTGGAAAGATATTTTTCTTTTACCCAAACACAATACACCCAAATTAAAATTCATCACAATAAAAATTTTAGTGGTTTTTAGATTCTTAATTTTCTGAAAACATGTCTTCACTCTCTTAGTAATCTATATCACATTCTCTTATTTATCTCACACAAGACATTGGAAACATGTGAAATGTGCATATATTGAAAGTTAGTGAAACATTACTATTTTCTTTAATAACTTCTTAAGTTATCTGAGTTAGTGTCTGAATCCATTTTGTGCTGCTATAACAATATCACAGACTGGTAATTTATAATGAACAGAAATTCACTGGCTCATAATTTTGGAAGCTGAGAAGTCCAAAATCAAGAGATTTGCATCTAGTCAAATTATATTATTACACTGTGTGCATGTATGAACATGTAACAATTCCCATCATTATGTACAACCATAGTGCACTAATAAAAAATGTGGGGGAAAAAAAAAGAGAGATTCGCATTCAGTGAGTGCCTTCTTGATGTGTCATCCCATGACAGAAGAGCAAAGAGAGAGCAAGTAAGAGGACTCAACTCACCTTTTAAAATTAACTCAGTTCTGCAATGACAAATTCACTCCCACAGTAATAGTATTGAACTATTCATGAGGGCAGAGTCCTTGTATCCTAATCATCTTTCATTAGGCCCCACAACCAACTAATGTGGTGTTGGGGAGTAAGCTTGCAACATAAGCTTTCTGAGGGACAATCAAATCATAGCGGTAAGCCAAAAATCCCATTGATGTTCCTCTCAAATAATAAAAGGGAACACTTTAACTTTTCTTAAAAGCGCAATTCTCTTGTAAATATCTTAATTTGTTCATCATTAATACCCATTAATCACCTTCAAAAAACCATTCCCATTTTACCCTTAAAATTTTGGGGCATTTTGTGGCATTATTATGCATCTTTAAACATAACTTCATAAGAGAAAAAAACAAAAAGGCTCATCAGAGAAAAAAACAAAAAGGTTCATCTACATTTAAAACTTCTATAAAAAAGATTTTCACTCAAGCAGAACTATCACATGCCAGTATCATTCACATCAGTTGATGTGACTGTTTACTACCTTCAAAGCACATGAATATGCCTTTTCTCCAACATTAATGGACTTAGGATCATCATCATCCAAGTCTTCCCAAATTCTCACATCACCGTCACTTCCACAAGTCACAATACAACTGTAAAGGAAACACATAGTAAAAAGTCACCCAGTTTCAGGCATATTAATTTTTTTTAATGGTACCTTTCTATGTAATTTAAATAAAATTAAGGTATTAGCCAATATTTCCCCCCATTTTATACAAACAAACCTCAATAATAAACATTGATAACTTCCCATTCTATAAAAGGAAGGTGAGTTTAATATTCTCCACAGTTCTTCCTTGGCATAAAATTATTCCTTTTGCCATAACATTAAAAAAAAAAAAAAAAAAAAAAAAGATGAGTGTACAATCTCTGCAACAACAGGGACCATTTATCTTGTTCATTATTGTATCTCCAGCACCAAGCAGTCTCTGACACAAAGAATCTTTAATAATAAATGTTTACTGAATGAATAAATGGATTAATATATGAGTTGTTATCCAAAGGTGATTATCCCAATGGCTACCTGTATCTTGTTTTTTGTTTGTCTTTGCAGTGCTGGAAATGGAATTTGAGGTTTTACACATGCTAGGCAAGCACTACACAGCTGAAGTACACCCCTGCCTCATAAGTCATTTTAAATCTCTAATCTTCCCAGTGCTTTTATTTTTCCAATGTATGTCCTACCTGGAAATACAAAAAGTAAACAAAATTAAAGTAGATATAATTTTGATTATAAAATTAATATGTGGCAAAAAAAGAAGCCATATAAAAAACTGCAAATTTCAGAAGATCAATTCCTACAGAAAAATGGTGTTGAGGAGTCTAATATCACGTGATTTAGGCAAGTAATAAATTTTCTGTTCTTTTTCCCAGAGAGAGAGACAGAGAAGAGGCAATTATATTGGAAAGTCAAAAGGACAAGTAGGTTACCCAAAAGGGAGTGCTCCTGTATATCCTGTCTGCCCCTTATTTTTTACTCAATGAAACAACCTGGAAAACACTCCACATATGCAAAAATCTTAACTTTCAATGGTGTAGATAGACCAAAGTTGGAACTAATCAAATGATGGACATTCAGGCTATTTCTGAACTTCATTTCTTAACAATATTCCTGTATTGAATAGCTCTGGGAATCTATTTTATATTCTTGCAAATGTACATTCAATGTTCAGTCCTGCAAGAAATATTGCTTTATCAATGGCTATTTTTTTCATAATTTCAAATAATAAAGCCCAATTCACTGGGGGAAAAAAAAAGGAGGATGTTAAACCAAAAAGAAGTGCGGACTACTGAATTTGGCAAGCTAGCAATATCAAGTGATCTGACAAAATTCACAATGTGAGATGCTGAGAAAATGAAAGAATACGGGCTAGCATCTTTCCAACTCCTTTGGAAATAAGATTTTAATTTTTCTCATGGACTAAAAAGTAAAGTCCTAATATCTACACCTAAAAACGTTCTTTTTCTCCAAGAAGCTTACCTTCCAGTATCATCAAAACAGACGTCTGTGTGTCCTTCGGTATGTCCATATCTCATCGGCTTCTGTGTTGCAGGCATGTTTTCTTTTCCCTACCCGAAAATGTCTTATAACGATGGTCTATTTTCAAGGCGAGGAAAGCGGGGAGTGGGAGGGAGAAAGAAAGGTTAGTCTCCTCCCGAGCACGCTCTCCACAGCCCCGATTCCTCCACCCAAGCGACGCAAGTGGGTGCAGCAGAAGGTCTGTCACACAACAAGCCGGGAAGGGGACACGCTTCTCTGCTGGCGCTAGCAAGGCGGGCGAGGACTCACTGTGGCGATGGAGGCTCCGCGCCTGAACCAAGAAAACCCAGCGCCCGCGCAGACCGGCTTCCCGCGCTCTGGCGCGCTCCGCACGCTGCGCCTGCGCGGCCCGCCCACGCCCAGCGCAGGTCTCGACCGAGGTCGCTGATGGTGGCGTCAGCTGCGCGCCGGCCGCGAGGCAAAGAACCGGCTGCTGGGGCAGTGAGCGTGGAAAAGAGGGAGCTGAACGCGGAAGTGGTGCAGCGCCCGGGTAGCCGGCGGAGGCGGTGACCGCGAAGTCTGAGACGGGAACCGGTCCTCGAGGGGAGGGGCACGGGATTGGCAGGAAGGCAACCGCCTGGTAGGATCTACAGGAGGTGCGAGGAGTGGCTGGGCCTTCTTTTTCCACTTGAACGCGCGCTGAGAGCCACGGCTGTGGTGATGGCGGCAATTACTCGGTCAGCCCCAGTTAAGCTGCCCTTTGGGAGGTGAGTGGGGGAAGGGTGGCCGCTGCCGGGCTTTGCAGCCGGGGTCGTGCTCGTTCCTTCTTGGCTGTCCTCCCATGCGACGGATCCAGCCCTTCCTTGGAACACAGTTAGAGCCAGATCTTTGAATTTCTTCTCTAGAAAAGAATAAAGCGAGACCTTGTCGGTCCTTTAATCTTGGCATATTTCGTATCCTCAGCGTGTCACTTCTGTAGAGATGAAGAATTAATACTTAATTTCTTGAGACTCTATCCAGGTATCCCTTTTAAAAAGTATCTTGTGTTTCCCGATTCATATCCCACTAAAGTTCACTGAAGTGTATGTTTAGATCCAAAAGAAGAGTTAAAATTAAACCACCTATTGTTGTAGGCTTCATTTGATCTTGACCATCAAGTTTATGCTTTTCTTGTCTTCACGTTTTCCGTATTGATAGACTGGTCTGTGATGAATATCTTCACAATGACAATCTCTCGTTAGTATTTATCTTTGAGAATTTTTCTGTTTTTTTTTTGGTACCCACCTTTCAATTTCAGTCAGACCAATTTTTTTGTTTACCTCAGTGAGACGTCTTTTCGTTGCAGAGATTTCCCTCTTTTCCAATATATCTTTTGTGAAAAGTTGAAAGCGCAGTTAGACAAATTGGTGTTCTTGCCTTGGTGGAATCATAAGAGGGGTTGTTTTTAGTACTAGGGCTCCAAATAGGCTTGCTAGACACCGAGGTTTGTGTATGAATGAAAAGGATGAGTGATTGGCTCAAATACAACTTGGGATTTTCATTCATTTTTTAGGTAGACTGATTCATAATTTTTTGTCCAAGTAATTTAATATCATTGGATAGATTGGATGGTTCAAGATGAACTCATAATATTCATCTCTATATTGAATAAATCATGAGATTTCAGAGTAGTACTGTTCAGAGCTCAGCATAAGAAGAATCTGCAAATTGAAACAAGAGTTATAGCTATAAAATGTTTTAAATGGAGTATCTATAAATCTGTCCATTTTTTTGTGCCTTAGCAATCAAGCCATTTGATTCACAGATTAAAGAAAATTCTCCTTTGTAGATTTCACGTGTATGAATGAGATTCAGCTTTAGGATTGAACAATCCAAGGTTTTAATTTTACTCTTGACACATTGTGTGACCTTGAGTATGGTTCTCTTCCCGAATGTCAAATTCCTAGTCTCTGAAATGGAGATGGTACTTAGTAGCACCCAATTAGAGTACATAGGAGATACTAATGGATATATAAAATTCATTATTATTAATGTCTTGTGTTATTAGTGGGATACTTTGGGTGAGTGTGTAGTAGTTTTGTTTAAAGTGGGTTTAAATCATTATCCAGTAAAATGTTTTAAATATTAAAAGATTTGTTCCTGCTTTTGATAGTATGTTTTCATAATTCCATTTGCTTAAGTCAGTGCCTTTAGTGAGTTCATGATTCTTTTGAGGGAAATAGATAACTGAAACAACATATACAAGATGATAGTGCATTTATGAAACCTATGTAAATTAAATACTGTATTAGTAAAATTGTCTGGTAATTTGAGATAATATAGCTGTTTAAAAAGAAACCAATTTAGCTGTGTCACTGATATAGGTGTCAAAATTTTCCAAAGGAATGTGTTCATCCTTATTAACATGCATATCTCATAGGAGTAGGTAACTGAATGAACTGGCTGAAAATTAAGCCAAGGTCAAAAATTCATTTGCCGTGAAGGTTAGTTTGCTATGTTGTCAGGACTTTAGTACCCTTAGGCTTACAGATATTGTTGGTCTCAAGGGCAGTAGGGTGAGAAAACTGATGTATCACCATTCTACCAATGGTAATATTATCTAAATCTTACAATTTATCCAAGAGGATATATTGGTATTGCCTTATGGAAGGAGTTTTAAAAATGCCTTTTCAATAAAATATGTACTCCATGTAAAAATTAGTAATCCTTTGAAAGATAAGACTAGAAGAGAGGATAACCAGAGCTCAGGAGAAGAAAGTATTGAAAAAATAACATTGAAGGCAGATTAGAAGTCTGAAAATTTCTATCTCTGAATGTATCCTGAAAATTACTAACCTACTTATTTTGGTGGTAGATATTATTGCACATGTATAATCTTAGTAAGGTGTAAAATGGTATGATACAGTAAAAGTCACCTTATTCCAAATACCCAATTCTGGCAAAAAAAAAAAAAAACCCCACAAACAAACAGTATTTAAATCTCATGTTGACATTACTAGATTGATTTTTACCACTGCAAGACAGATATAATAAATATTTCATAAATGAAAAACTTAAGAGTTGGAAAGATCATGGTTTATTTAAAATCACACACCTAATAGGGGTGGTGGTACATGCCTGTAATTCCAGCATCTAAGGAAGTTGAGGCAGGAAGATTGCAAGTTCAAAGCCAGCCTCAGCAACTTAAAAAAGGCCCTAGCAACTTAAGGAGACCCTTTCTCAAAAATAAAACATAAAAAGGGTTGGGGATGTGGCTCAGCCCCTGGGTTCAATGCCCTGTCAGAGCATAGGTCTTTTATCTAATCCAAGATATTCTACCACAGTCTCTCCAAATAATAGTTATTGCCATAAAACTTAGAATTTAAAAACATCAGGACATAAAAACAAATTTTATTTAAATCTAGAATTCCCTTTTACTAGTTTGTAGGTGAAACTTGTTACTCAACCTTAAATGTAAGTAAGCATATGTAATTGTAAAGTAGTGAAAAGAATAATCTATAATCAGTTAAAAAAACAAAAAACAACTTGCTTGTTATTTCAGTACCACTACTATTAGTACTATTAGTTAGCTTACGTGAAACTACAAATTTTGGGTCATTAAAAGCTTGTGATTTTCACCCATGTTATTTTTAAGTAATTTAAAAGTGTAAAACTTTTTTAATGGACTATAATATTAGGAGTAATAGAAAAGGTTTTATGACATTTCAGAAATTCTGGAATCTCCTAAATTCAGATTTTTAAGTATGTTTTTGTTCAGATTTTCTGCCTTATATATAGCCTTTATTTCCTCTCTTTCCTTTTTCCTTGATTTTGGCACTTTTATCATGTCATTTTTAGAAAACTTCTGAGTAATAACATTTTCATTAATCTCAGTATGTTTTTTTCATATGTTTTAATCCTGGCAGTTAAAACATGTCCAGATTTTACAATGAGAAAAGTGAAGCCAAATGAGGCAGAGGTTTTTTGTTTGTTTGTTTGTTTCCCCTTCCTGCTAGGGATTAAACCCAGGGCTTCACACGTGCCAGGCAAATATCTTACCACTAAATATATTCCCAGCGCTAAATGAGATTTTTTTAAAGGAGGTAACATATTTATGAATGGCAAGGTCTGAGTTTACCTACCATTTTACAATTTAGCAACTCATGCTGTTTCATCTGCACTGTGGTGATTTTAAATATGGGATAGTGAATAACTGTAGGTTCTTAATTTTTATGGGTTTTTAATTTTTTTAAATTTCCTTTTTAGACTAAATTGGTCTTATAGAAAGAAAGAGTTCAGGGAAATAGGCCAAAATGTCAGAATTGCTTACTTCCAGGTACTTGAATTATAACCTTTTTTGCACCTTCTCAACTTCTTTCTGAACATTTCTGGGTTTTTTTGTAGATGGAAACAATACCCTTTGTTTTATTTATTTATTTATTTTTATGTGGTGCTGAGGATTAAACCCAGTGCCTCACACATTAAGCAAGTGCTCTCTACCACTGAGCTACAACCCCAGCCCTGAACATTGATTTACTACTTACTGAGTATATGTCATTTTTATAATTAAAAATTACAAATTTTTAAGGGAAAAAATACATCTTTCCAATTTATTCCATAAAATGTTTTAATAGTACAACTTTTATATTCGGCTTTCTAAGATACTATTGTCCTTCTACTTTTAGAAGTCCATGTACTGCCAGCTCTTAGTTTTCTACTTTCTTCATTCCACATTAACCTTGTTTAACAATAGGTTACTAGACATTTCAACTTATTCTTAGTAAGCTCGGGAAACATACATTCGTTTTAATAATTTCCCCAAAATTTGTTCTACAAAAAATGTTTTGGGAGAGTTAAATATAGGAAACCTTGGCATAAACAGGTTTCTTTACTGAAGTACCTCTTAGACCTTTTTGTTAAGTATGTATTGTAATCTTGCAGAGGAGAAGCATTTTCCAAATGTATTTGAAAGGGTACCTCTTTTTCCCCAGAATATGAATTTTTTTTAGTGTCAATCATTAATTATTTGTTTGGTTTTTAAAAATATTTTTTTAGTTGTAGATGGACACAATACCTTTATTTTATTTGTTTATTTTTATATAGTGCTGGGGATCAAACCCAGTGCCTCACATATGCTAGGCAAGCACTCTGCCACTGAGCCACAACCCTGGCCCTTAATTATTTGTTTTTAATGGACAAATAATTATATGTAATTATGTGATACAGTGTGACTTTTTAATTTTTATTTTTTAATTTTATGTTTTTGGTGGTGCTGGGGACTGAACACAGTGGCTCTCTACCACTCAACTACATCCCCAGCTTTTTTTAATTTTTATTTTGAGACAGTGGCTCACTAAGTTGTCCAGACTGGCTTCAAACTTTGTGATCCTCCTGCTGAGCTCAGCCTCTCTAGTAGCTAGAATTCATGTACACCACTGCTCCTGGCTCAATGTGATGTTTTAATCAAAGTATTTTTTAATAGAATGTTTCAGTTAAGCTGATTAGCATATCTTTTACCTCACTGATGTAGTTTTTGTGGTGACAACATTAAAAATTTTAGCAATTTTGAAATATACACTTTTTTTTTATTAACTGGTTACCATGCAATGTGAAAAAGCACTGAAACCTACTTCTCTGCAGAATATGTATTAGCATCTTTCAGAAATAGTGTTTACTAGAATAGATTTAGAAACACTGGCATAATCAAACTGTAATTGGGAAAGAAAGTAGAAGAGGTAGAAGGCCAGGCACAGTGGTGCATGCCTGTGATCCCAGCAACTCAGAAGGTTGAGACAGAAGGATCCCAAGTTCAAAGTCAGCCTCAGCAACTTATCAAGACCCTGTCTCTGTCTCAATGGAAAAAACAAAACATGGGCTGGGGATGTGGCTCAGTGTTTAAGCTCCCCTGGATTCAATCCCTGGCACTAAAGAAAAGGGGGAAAGAGGTAAGGGAGGGTATAAAGGTACTAAACCAATGATTACTTTTTTTTTTTTTTTAATTACCATCCAGTAAAGTCTCTTGAGACCTAGGTATCTCTTTAAAGGGAGATACTTCAAAATATTTATGGGAAAATTAATCTGTATTGCTTTTGTAATGAGAAACATTTTTTTAGTTCATATTTTTCTCATGTGAACAAACTCATTTTCATATTTTTTTTCTGTAAAAAATATTTCAAGGAATTCATCTGTTGTCTGCTATCCAATAAATTCCGTAAATTCTATTTGCGGAGCCTAAATATTTCTCCAGTATTTAATGCAAATATTACAGACTATGATCAGAATGCTTTCAAGGAGTTTTTGGGCACATGATAGCAGGTAAACTTGGAATCATGAATTTAGTAGGCAAAGTCCCAGGCTGAAATACTACCCTGAATTTATGAATTCTTTATGTAGTATACTGAATTATTCTTTATAGGATCAAGTTTATTTCAATTTAGTATTTATGGGAATTCTGATCTTAGATGTAGATCAGCATTTTAGATATAGGTAGTTAAGTGAAAAAAATTAATACATAATTTTGTTATCCAGTATTCTAAAGAATACAGAATAATTTTCCAGAGAAGGTTTAACTTCTTAATTATTATATTTTAATAGTTTTCTATAGAAATCTTTAACTAAAATCACTTTCCTAGTCTTATTGAGTAGAACTAAATATTATTTAATTTATTAATGAAAGTGCCACAGTGGGCTTTGATTTGTTATCCCTGTCATTGCAGTTGGTGGTAGAACCTGGGACCAAATGGAGAGTGAACTTGCTTTTTTTTTAAAAAAAAAAAAAAGAATTTATTTTTTACTTTTTTAGTTGTAGATGGACACAATAGCTTTATTTTATTCATTTATTTTTATGTGGTGCTCAGGATCGAACCTAGTACCTCACATTTGCTAGGCAAGTGCTCTACCACTGAGCCACAACCCCCTCCCCGGAACTTGCTTTCTTGACAGAGCATTTATTATATAAACTCTCTCTTTAAACATGTGCCTCTTGCTCACTAAGAAATAATGATTTTTTAAAATGTCACAGTTTACTCCCCAGGGCAGTGTAAAATATCTCCCTCATAAAAAATTAATTATTGAATGAGGAGCCTCTCCCAAGTGATTCTTTTTCCTTCATTAAAAAAACAAACAAACAAAAAACGCTGGGATTACAGACATGTAATCTCAGTGACTCATGATACTGAGACCAGAGAATCTCAAGTTCAAAGCCAGCCTCAGCAAAAGCAAGGCACAAAGCAACTTGGTGAGACCCTGTCTCTAAATAAAATACAAAATAGGACTGGGGATATGGCTCAGTGGTTCAGGAATGAACATGTAACAACGAGTATGAATATGTAACAACAAATCCCCTGAGTTCAATCCCTGGTACCAAAAAAAGAAAAAAGAAACAAACAAAAAAAAAAGGTCTTTGCAACCATTAACAAAGATCTTCGATTTCAGTATGCCTACTTACCTGGGTTTAGTTCTCAGCACTGCAAAAAGTACATAGACAATTTGTCAGACTCTTTCAAGCTATTATCTTTGATGTCTGTATCACAAATTGGTAGTAAAGCCATCATTTCGAAATATATCATTTTGATCCCCTACTTCGTTTATGCAGAGATTATTAAAATTCTAAGAATTGGGCTCAGGATGTAGTTTAGTAGTAGAGCACTTGCCTGACATACAAGAGGCCCAGGTTCAATCCCCAGCACCATAAAAAATGTAATTAAAATAAAATCTCAAGAATTAATCTCATTTCGATTCAGAATTCTACACTTTCTTTTTACATTTGGAATTTATATATATATAGGCAAACACAAAAGCACCTCTCTTAAAAATTTTTTGGTCTTTGTAATAAATAAAAATAATTTTATCTTTATTGAGCAGTATGATTGGATTTTGTATTTTTAAGAATTTTGAGTTAGTGAAACTTCTGCAAGAGGTTAGAAAATTTTCTTTCCCCATAGGCAAGTGTAAAGATATAAGAGTTTCATTATTGTTATGACTTTTTGTAACAAAATCAAATAACAAAGAAGGAAATTCTTTTTTTTTATGTTTTTTTAATTTTATTTATTTTTTAGGTGTAGATGGACACAACACAATGCCTTTATTTATTTATTTATTTGAGAGAGAGAGAGAGAATTTTAATATTTATTTTTTAGTTTTTGGTGGACACAACATCTTTGTTTGTATGTGGTGCTAAGGATTGAACCCGGGCCACACACATGCCAGGCAAGCGCGCTACCACTTGAGCCACATCCCCAGTCCCAAAGAAGGAAATTCTGAGTATCTTTTTTCCTAATAAGATGTCTTCATAGCAAATGTTGGTTTTTTTTGTTTGTTTTGGTTTGGTTTTGGTACTGAGGATTGAATCCAGGGGTGCTTTACCACTGAGTTACATCCTCAGCCCTTTTTATTTTGACACAGGGCCTAATAAGTTGCTGAGGCTATTCTTGAACTTGTGATCCTCCTGCCTCAGTCTCCCAAGTTGCTAGGATTACAGATGTGACCACTGCATTTGGCACATAAATGCAGAAAAGTTACTGCCTCAGTAATTGTTAAGAGGTTACCTATAAATAGCACAATTCACAATAACCAAACTATGGAACCGGCTTAGGTGTCCATCAACAAATGAACTGATAAAGAAAATGTGATATATATACACAATGGAATTTTATTCAGCCATAAAGAAAAATGAAATTATGGCATTTGCAGAAAGATGGATGGAACCAAATACCATGATGTTAAGCGAAATAGGACAAACTCAGAGGGTTATATTTTCTTTCCTATGCAGAAGCTGGAGAAGAAAAAGAAAAACAATGGTGGGGCTTAATCTCCTAAAAATCAAAGGGAAATCAATAGAAAAAAAAGGACCAAGGGTTGAGAGGGAGGGAGGGAAATGCCGAAGAGTGATATTGACTAAGTTATATTGTTACATTGAGTACTAGTATGAATATGTAACAACAAATCCCATCAATATGTACAACTATAATGTACCACTAAAAAGTGTGGGGGAAAAAATAAAAATGAAGTGCTTTGCTCAGCTCCTGGTGCTGCTGATATTCTGTATCCGTGGTGAGTCCAGAGGAAGATGAGAAAGGAGAATAGGGAGGGAGGTGAGCTCTGGGGCCCCACATCTGCCACTGGTATGTTTGGTTCGCATGTGATAAGTGCAGGTCTTGGTCTCTAAAATGAAGCAGATGAGGTTGAGCTCTGTGAAAGTGACAAAGATTCCAGAAGGAGCAAGGATATATTCTCTGGTAAAGACTCATACACAGAAAGAGAAGTATTGCATGGATGAATTCTAGAATTATTGCTTGCTAATGCAGAGTTCGTTTTTAATATTGAAAAATTTTGGAATATAAATTGAAAACATACCCTGAAGTAATCAGTCACAGAAAAACTATGAAGAGTTTACTTATATTATGACATTACTGATGAAATGCATGGATGTTTTCAAAATATACCTATTTGCTAAATACCTTCTGAGAATCTTAGTAAAGGTCATAAAATTTGGAGCACTTGTCATTTTGTGGAAGAAAAATGCTTAACTCCTCTTAAAAGCTCAACAAGTTATGTAAGTACTTTGCCTTGAATTAACTAGCAAGTTTTGTGTGTAGTAAGATTTCTATGGTTATATCTTATTACAAAGTATTATAAAGTTTCTTTTAAAATAATACAGTCCTAGGCTGGGGTTGAGGCTCAGTGGTAGCACACTTGCCTGGCATGTGTGAGGCACTGGGTTCAATTCACAGCACCACATATAAATAAATAATATAAAGGTCTATCAACAACTAAAAAAAATTTAAACAATAATACAGTCCACAAATCCAATCTAGCATCATGTGCAGCAGTTGCAGTACTCTGATAGTGAGTAAAGTAAGGAGGACTGCCTTAACTTGTCAGCCCTTGGGACTCCTACTCTTCCCTCTAGAGCAGCATACCATCAGATAAGTGAACATATGACAATGAGGGATGGTAACATTGTCAGCCATATATTCAATTTAATCTTAATTTTTTTTTACTTTTTAGACAAATATAATTAGAAATTAAATTTTCTTCCTACTTTGAAAACTATAATAATTCAATGACATTCTGGACTGTCGTGTCTCACGACTAAACAGTCAAGGTCACTCCAGGTGAACTGGGCTGCACAAAATAATCACACAAGAAACAGAGATACCTTTTTCTTTGGGTCCTCTGATGGCTTCTCTGATCTTAGGGGTCCGTGGAAAGAGAGAGAACACGTGCTGAACCCTTTTATTGGGGAGAAGCCATTCAAATGAGGCAAGAGGTCAGGTTTGGGGGGGCTTGAGTCTAACTTCATGATGTCTGCTGTCTGCAGATTGACTGACATCTGGGAAGGCCACACCCAAAGGCAGAGCAAGAGAAGGGGACACACAAAGGGAGTTTCCATGGAACATTCTATCCCAAATAGGGCAAAGGGGTAGGATTACAAAAGAATAGATGAGTGTAGCTCAACCACAGGGGTACCTATTCGGAAGACTGGCCTTGCTATCCTAGTGGGGAAAAAAACTTGAGTCAGGAATCATGGCACTATCCCGCCAGATTATAGTGATCTTACAGTTCCCTGTGGTGCATCAGGACTGGAAGGCATGGTAACTCAATGTAGCTCCCCACACTGGACCATATATAAGATAAGGGAGAACAACATTTTACAAAAGAGATTTTGAGCATGAACTCATAGTTTTCTAGCAAAATAATAGCTACGAAAATTTTATGTGGAACTCTAATAATTTTTTTTAGTACTCAGGATCAAACTCAGAGGCCTCACTTTTTTTTTCCTCCGTTTTTTTTTCCCCTTGTTTCCATGTTTGTTGCATTTATTTTATCTGCATTGCTTTATGAAGTGATAACAAACCAAAGGAATATGTCTTAATACTGAAGGCTGTCAATCTTGACAATTTTCAAAGTAGGGCCAGCCTATTATTAATGGTCCTAGTTCAGAGCACTTGACAATCCAATTTAGAATTATATTGTTACTTTATAAATAAAAATATTTATAGATTTATAGCATACACAAGATCATGCAACATGGTTGCCATCATTAGTTCTATTTCTACTACCAAGATAGATGAGTTATTGTTATAAGTTTTGAATCATCAAAGTCACTTTAAACATAATAACCAACAATGCCTAACTCAAGTCCTGTGAAACTTATTAAAGGTTTATCCTTTGAGATCTGAACAGATTTTTATACACTTTAAGTGAAGTTTCTTTTTAAAGGGAATATTTTAAATACTTGTGGCATAGCAAAATTTAATCTGTTTTTCTCTATTTTCAAGTTACATTTTCATTTTCAACCAAGTATCTGAAAAGCTAAGCAGAATATGTAACCTGAGACAGACAGATGCTGCTACTGGGATTAAATTAGAGATTTTTAAAATTTGTTCTTTTTATATATACATGATAGAAGAGTGTATTTTGACATGTTATACATACATAGAATATAACTTATTTTAATTAAGATCTCATTCTTGTGGTTGTATAAGATGTGGAATTATACTGGTCGTGTATTAGGGGCCTCACTTTCAAGGCTATAATTCTGAGATGAATACAAAACAGAAGAAAATTTTCACTCTGAAGTGTGTGAAAATGTTTGGAAAACTCAGCCTAAAACAATGGTATTTTTCACTTTCTTTTATGGACATCTGCAGCATTAGCACAGGTAAGAAGTTCACCTAAAACCCATAGATAGTCCATCAATTGGTACCTATTACTTAAAATTTGGTAAGCCTACCAAAGTAAACCTGTTTTGTTAGCATGTAAACTTGTATAGAGAAAGTCTGGAGATTAGTTCTCTGGGGGTAAATGACAAATTTTCCCATAGCTTTGTGGTCTATTGAATTTCAGCTGTTATCTGGCATGTTGGTCTTTCACTTTAAAACACTGGGTTTTCTCCTCAAAATTATACTTATAAGAATTTTTTTTATAATTAAGTATTGGAATAGAGATATTCTGTGATTTCTCATTATGAACTTTCTCTGACTTAGTTACTTTAACAAAACAATATCTGTTTTATAAATACATGAAAGTATTTTTTTTAAGTATTTATTTTTTAATTGTATTTGGAGACAATACCTTTATTTATTTTTATGCGGTGCTGAGGATCGAACCAAGAGCCCGCACATGCTAGGCGAGTGCTCTACCGCTGAGCCACAACCCCAGCTCCAAAAAAGTATATTTTAACATTTATTTAACTTAATGCATTTCCATGGTTAAGCTGATTACTTTATGTAAATTATTTCATCCCCAATAGCCCGGTGAAATAGCATCCATTTTGCAGTTGGATGCATTGAGGTGTCTAGATCATACACATAGTACAAAACAGGATTGGACTCAAACCATGTTTCTAATACCTGCCATCTCTGTGCTATGAAACTACATTCTTGCCATATATGTATATAAAGATACTGAAAATGTTAAAACAGATACTGCCAGTTGATGAGATTATGATAGTTGTCACTTGGTTCTACTTTCAAATATTTTAACTCTTTGATTTTTTTACCTTCATCTTTCTAAATAGTATATTTATGCTTTTTTGTGATTCAGCAATTTTTACACATTGTGTTGAATTCCTCTTTTGGTGAATAGGAATTTACTTCTATCCTCTCTCTCTTTGCATCCTCACATTAGTTATATCACAATTTTGATGAATATTTAAATAACATTAACTGCTGAGCAGGTGGTTTTTATGTTTCTTCTTTTTTCCCCCCTTATTGGTGATGCTGGATATCTAATCCAGAGCTTTACACTTGCTTGCCAAGCCCTCTACCACAGAGCTATACCTGCAGCTCCTATTTTCTTGGGTAACTTTCTTATTTTTCTGTAATGATTTGTTACATAGTCATTTTTCCATTTGCTTTTGCACTCTCAATTTTCTAAAAGTCAATCTATTTTCTCCTCAAGATCCTTCACCTTGGAGCCTTTGTCCTTGTGTGGTTATTTGGGCTGATTACCCTCTAGCAGCTCTAAACCCTCCCCTATACACACCCCCTCTCAAGAGATTCCCTTCTTGCTCCCCAGAACTCACATTTCTTCTTCCCTATCACACATCTTCCTTGGGTTAGAGTTTACAGGAAGAATATATTATCTAATATGGGTTAAAATTTGCATGTCTGACAATTTATTTTAACCTCATATTTTACTGATAGTTAGACTGGTTATCTCTTCAAGGTAGGAAACTAATTTCTAGCTTCCAATGTTGTTGAGAAACCAAATACCATTTTATTTGTAGTCCTTTGATTATAACTCTTTCCTTCTCAGGAAGTCTTCAGCACAGGTTCAGTGTTCCCTAGGATGAGAATTATTTCCCATTTCAGATTTTGGAATATTTGCATATACATAATGAAATATCTTTGGGATGGGGTTTAAGTCTAAACATATAAACTTTATACATATAACTTGAAGGTAATTTTACACAGTATTTTTATGGGCCTGTATTTTGACTGTGATGTTATCACATGAAGTCAGGTGTGGAATTTTCTACTTGTGGCATCATGTTTATGCTCAAAAAGTTTCCGATTTTGGAGCATTTCAGATTTTCATATTAGGACTACTCAGTCTGTGTACTTAGATGCTCAGTAGGCTCTTTCATTATGGAAGCTCATGTCTTTTAGGTATGAGTTTTTTTTTGGGGGGGGGGGGGGCGGTCTTCCAGATCTTAATTGGTTTAATACAATCTAGAATTGAGCAGCAACCATAGTGGTTCAGTATGTTCACTAGGAAAATTTCCAGTATTATTTCTTTGGTAATTTCACCTCTCCATTTTATTATTGTTTTCTCTGAAATACCTATATTGATCCTCTAATTTTTTCATGCCTATTTAACCATTATTTTTTCTATTTCTTCAACTTATCCTCCAAATTTTTCTCAGCAATCATTTTTAATTTCCAGTTTGCCCTCACCTCCTTCTTATGTCTTATTCATAGTTGTAATAATTTCTCTTAACTTGGAAGAAACCAGTATTTGTTTGTTTGTTTTTGTGGTGCTGTGGATGGAACACGGGCCTCCCTCCTGCAAAGTGCCACTTTATCACTGAGGCTCAGAAATCTATTTTTATTGTCTAATCCTTCCACAGTTTAGTGTTTTTTTCAAACTTTATGTTTTGGTCTGTCATTTATGTTAGAAGTTTTCCTAAAAACTGATCATCTGTGAGTAGAGCACAACTATGCTTCCTGGATTGTGTGTGTGTGTGTGTGTGTGTGTGTGTGTGTGTGTGTGTGTGTGTAGGCAGGGCTGTGTAGAGGTGAGCTTCAGGGCATGCTTGTGTGGCCTTCTGGCTTTTTATTAGTGGTTTCCCAGCTCTCAGCATCTGTGTCTTTTCTCTTTGACCACTTTGTTTCCTAGCAAAGTATGTTCTCCTGGGCTGGGATTGTAGCTCAGTAGTAGAGTGCTTGCCCAGCACAGGTGAGGCCCTGAGTTCAATCCTTAGCACCACATAAAACAAATAACTAAAGGTTAGATTCTTAAAAAATAGAAAAGAAAAGAAAAAAGTATGTTCTCCTGTTCTAGTAGGGAAGTGTAAGCTTGCCCACCAGAGTTCTGGGAGCTACGTGGAAGAAGGGACTAAAAAACTTTTGATTTAGTCCTTCTATTTTTAGTCCCCAGCCTCCCCTCTGCACTTTCCTATGTCTGGTATCCAAAGTCCTGAACCTCTGGTTTAGTTTGTCAAATAGTAAATGTCTCTAAGTATGGGATTAAAAATCTAAGAAATCCAACAGTTCTTAGACAAATTTTCAACATACCTTTCCATTTTCCTTCCTTTTCTTTGCCCACACTTTCTGTAGCACTTCGTGCCTAAAGGTCCTGAACTTTGCCTGCTCTGTTGGCTTCCTTTTTATCCATGTCACCTCTACACCCAGCTCTCTGCCACTGAGTCAGTTATTGCTCCTCTGTTTTCTCAGGTTATAGATTATCTGATAGTTTGTTGGAGATGAGGTTTGTGGACTTTTTTCCCTTGGCAACCAGAGCCTTGCACTTGCTAAGTGAGCTTTCTACCGCCGAGCTACACCTCTAGCCCTAGGTTTGTGATTTTACTTTTTATTTTCTCTTATTGTTTTGGGCTGACTTCTGAGGAAAGAATAATTCACTCAGCCATTTTCAAACTGAACAATTATTTTTTGTATAATTGGGGAAAAAACAAAAAACTATTTTCATTTTGAGGGGAAATCCAATTTCCTACTCATTAGGAAATTTCTAAGGAAGCATTAAAATCAAGATTTTATAAGGAGACTTTGGTGAATTTTGAAGACAATGAAGAATTAAGAGAGAAATACTGAAGCAGGACCCTGGTAAAAGTGGGAATATTATCAAGAATAGAGGATATAAAAAAAGAATTGTCATAATTAAGAAGCAGCAAGGAGGCAAGATTAAGAAATTCACCCAGTCCAGTAAAGTTGATCATACAGCCAATAAACTGCTATTCTGATACAAACCTTAGTGAATTTTCATATTCTATAGCTAGCTTTGTTGCTTTTGCTTATTGTTTGTTCAGTGGAATTTAGTCAATAAATAAGCAAAGTTATTGTTGAATATAATTTTGGCTCTGCTAAGTGATGGTGTATCTTTGAAAATTCGATTAGAAACATTTTTCCCTAAGGATTTTAAATTATTACATATCAGTGGGCTCATTATATAAAAATAATAAGTCTAATCACCAAAAGAGGAATACTCTATTTGGAAAGTCTGTATCATTTATTCACACTTTTAAAAAAGCACTTATAAATTATTTTGTTTGCCAGTATGTACAATCATATAATATGATTGTTTCAAAACCTACTTTAAAAGTGGATTCAAGGGCTGGGGATGTAGCTCAGTTGGTAGAATACTTGCCTCCCATGCACAGGTCCCTGGGTTTAATCCCTAGTGCCATTAAAAAAAAAAGAAAGAAAGAAAAAGAATTCAAGTGCCTGGGAGTACTTGACTTGGAATTTTTAATGTTCTTGCATTGTCAGAAACATAATCATAATCAGAATGTTGCGTAACTGTTTTTCCCAGTCTCAAAATTCATCTGCAATATATTTGGGATTATAGAACTTCTTCCCTTAGTTTCTGACTTAAAATCTTATTTCACTGAAAAATACTTTAATTCTACTTATGACCAATCATTGCCATGAGTCTTTGTGAAACTCAGTATTTTACAATGTAAATTCTATCCTGTCTACCCAACTTCATAAGAGAGGTAATATCCTATAGAAATCTACTTGTTTTCAAGAAATGTTCAAGAATAAAAGTCTAATTCCATATTTCTAGAAAGCTGCATAAGTTAGTAGTAAAGTTGAAATGTATTGACAAAACTACATTCCTACTGCTTGGTGGTAATTATTTATTTAATACTTTCTTAACTTTGCAGCTTAAAATTGTTCATATTTTAATCAGTAGGAACAGAAACAAAAAGAAGGAAGTAAAGGAACAGTATAGGGTAGACAGCATATAAGATTTGTAGTTCTTACAATTCACTGGTCTAGGGCTGGGGATGTGGCTCAGTGGTAGAGTATCTGCCTAGCATTCATAAGACCCTGGGTTCGATCCCCAGCACCACAAAAACAAACAAACAAAAAAGAATTCACTGGTCTGTTGTGAAATTTTAAAATAAAATGAAAAGAGAGAGGCAGGAAATACACTTCAAGACTAGAAATTATTCAGATTTAAGCCTATGTTATAGCTGAGAGAGCAGACATGGCTTTTTTTGATACACATTGGAAATGAGCTATGGAACAGAACCTTAGACTCTTGACTGTGGAATTCCAAGATTACATTTAGTGGGAACAAAACACTTGGGACTGCTTTCAACATAGCCAGTACTCATCTTTTTCATGTACTAATTATGTTTTCATCTGTGTCTAATTGGGGCTTTATATTATAAATAAAAGGTGGATAACACATCGCTAATGACTTTTTTCCCCCCCTTTAGATACATCTGGAAAGTGCTCAGAAGAAACATCCTGTCAGAAAAACTGAAAAAGCAGTATTTATAACACTGGAATCTGTGGATAAATTTGTTAAAATGGCAGAAAGTAGTGAAAATAATAGTAAAAATATAGATGTAAGACCCAAAACTAGTCGAAGTAGAAGTGCTGACAGAAAGGATGGTTATGTGTGGAGTGGAAAGAAGTTGTCTTGGTCGAAAAAGAGTGAGAGTTGTTCAGATGCTGAAACAGTGGATACTATAGAGAAAACTGAAGTTCCTTTAAGGAGCCAAGAAAGAAATCACAGCTGTTCATCTATTGAGTTGGACTTAGATCATTCCTGTGGTCATAGATTTTTAGGCCGATCTCTGAAACAAAAATTGCAAGATGCTGTGGGGCAGTGTTTTCCAATAAAGAATTGTAGTAGTCGGCACTCTTCCGGGCTTCCATCTAGAAGAAAAATTCATATCAGTGAACTAATGTTAGATAAGTGTCCTTTCCCACCTCGATCAGATTTAGCCTTCAGATGGCATTTTATTAAACGACACACTGCTCCTATAAGTCCCAAATCAGATGAATGGGTAAGCACAGACTTGTCTCAGAGTGAATTGAGGGATGGTCAGCTAAAACGAAGAAACATGGAAGATGTAAACTGTTTCTCTCATACCAATGTTCAACCTTGTGTCATAACTACCAACAATGCTTCATGTAGAGGTGGTCCCATGACTGACTCTATGATGAACCTAGGTCCAAATAACAGTATAGAAGATAGTGATATGGATTCAGATGATGAAATTATAACACTTTGCACAAGTTCCAGAAAAAGAAACAAACCCAAATGGGAAATGGATGATGATATCCTACAGTTGGAAACACCTCCTAAGTACCACACCCAGATTGATTATGTTCACTGTCTTGTACCAGACCTCCTTCAGATCAATAACAATCCATGTTACTGGGGAGTTATGGATAAATATGCAGCTGAAGCTCTACTAGAAGGAAAACCAGAAGGTACCTTTTTACTTCGAGACTCAGCACAGGAAGACTATTTATTCTCTGTTAGTTTTAGACGCTATAGTCGTTCTCTCCATGCTAGAATTGAACAATGGAATCACAACTTTAGCTTTGATGCACATGATCCTTGTGTCTTCCATTCTCCTGACATTACTGGGCTCCTGGAACATTATAAGGACCCAAGTGCCTGTATGTTCTTTGAACCACTTTTATCCACTCCTTTAATTCGGACTTTCCCCTTTTCCCTGCAGCATATTTGCAGAACAGTTATTTGTAATTGTACAACTTACGATGGTATTGATGCCCTTCCAATTCCTCCTTCTATGAAATTATATTTGAAGGAGTATCATTATAAATCAAAAGTTAGAGTACTCAGGATTGATGCGCCAGAACAACAATGCTAGGAAAAGGGAAGTAACATGGGAATAATTGCATATGTATTTTCATTTAACATTTTATTTTTCTTGTTACTCCTCTTTGAATTTTTCTACAAAGGCAGTTGGAATCGAAAATAAGCCTCTGCTGGATCTGTTTATTTTTCTTATGCTACACTAATTGTTGGATGTTAACATATATTTTTAACCATGTATGTTCACTTTGGGTTTTTATTGTGTAAATTGTATACTTAAAATTTTCTTTCCTTAACTTATAGATGGTCCAGGCATATTTGAAATTGGGTAGGCATTACAAATACATTTGGATATTCTGTATTTTTCTTTAATAATAAACTTATGTTCTTTTCTACATGTAAAATATTTTTAACCTATGCTATCAGTGTTCCTATACATAAAATATAGTTTCCTCATCCCCTTTTTGTTGAGCTTTAAAATTCTTCAGTAAAGATGAGTGCTACGATTCATCCATACTAGTGTAATTGACCTTTATAATTTACTATAGGAATGTTACAGGTAACAAAATGGCTTAAAGTCAAACTTTCTGTGTTTTTAATTTAAATATTAACTGTAAAACAGGATTAATCCAAATCAATGAGCATCAAATGAAAACATGACATTCTGGAGGTGCATTTATGCTACAATATGGCATGGTCATTTGCTATTCCTAAATAGGTGGTCTTCTCTACCTGGAAAAGTTAAATCATCCTTATGTGTACGTGCGTGCACACATATGCAAACCTTGGCCCTCACCCATGATAGTCATGTGCTATACCACTGAACTAAAACCCCCACCTGAGTTAAACCATCTTTAAAACATAAACTTTATTTCTCAATGAAAACTTTAAAAATAATAACCATATTAATACTTAGTAATTAAAGCAACTAGGGTTTTTCTGTATTCATTTATGAACTGTTGATTCTACTTAGCTGTTTTTTAGAAGCTCTGAGCCTGTTACTTTCAGGAATTTCCATAGATTATAAACAACCACAAATTTCTACTGGTTAACCAAAGAGGAGACCTAAGTAGTTTTTCATTATTTTCAGTTGACTTGAATAAAGATTCAAGAAGTATACATGGAGATCAATATTCAGGAAGCTTTGTGTTACTTTTTGATCTTCAAGTTCCAAATAATTATTATCTTCAGAATTAACTTTGGTTTTTAATGTGACTTCAAAAAAGGAAAGCTATCTGGCATACTAAAATTATACTGAACAGAACAAAAAAATGATCATGTTTCAAATTTACTATCCCAAGAAGAGGGCAGCATTTTTAGAAACATTAGCCCAGTGTAACTAATAAAATGAAATGATATCCTATTCTTCTTTTTTAAAAGAGTGACTAATAAATCTAGAAAGATTCCACAGTTTTCCTTTTGGTGAACTGTCTGCCCCTTTGTACAAATTGGCATTTTTTTAATATAGCCATTGATACCTTGATGCTAGTTTAGCTGTATTAGGAAACTTCTATTTGGATTGAATTTTGTTTTGACCTACAAAATGTCCAAGGTAGAGCAAATGTTTTATTTATTGTTGCTTTTATGTTGAAATACCATTTCCTATCTTGCAGTTCTGCTATTAACATAAAAATAGCATTTTCCAATAATAGCTTTAAAGTAAACTTTTAGCAATTACAAAATTAAACCAGGAAAATCTGTTACCATTATCTTCTAGCATTTTCTTCTCAGTGGTCTCAAGATTGTCTTGATCTCCACAAAAGGTAGCTACTCAAGTGGCACCTCTTATAGAAGTGATGAGACTCAGGATTATCATAACATCAGTGTCAGGATAAATATCACTTCTAAAGATGATATTTACCTTTTACAAAGGTAGAAAAGTCTCATACTACCTCATCTTTATTGTGGCACTTTTATAGATCACTGAGAAGCTTATCTTATTAATATAACACTTCCTAAATAACCATCTTTGGTGAAAGAAAGTAGCGTGGTAAGACTCTACCCATGATTATAGTTTTTTATCAGAATTTGATAAGACTTTCTGTTTCTGTGAAACAATTATTTTAAATATTTTTCTTTTAAAAATAACTTTTTATCAGTACTGAAAACCTAAGGAATGACTAGCCTATGAATATTCTGTTAAAGGGTAGTTTTATAAAGAAAAATGAAATATAATTATGTTATCTTTTATAGTGGTAAAAATTAGTGTTTCTATGAAAGTCAAGATCTAAATAGCTTTTCATATAATTCAAACTGATTACTTGTGGTATATTTTCTCTGGGCTTTTTTATTTTTTTCAATTCAAGGTATTAATAGCTCTTAACATTTTGAAAATACTGCCATATGTGCATCATTGAAGTATCTACTACATGAGAACAGCCAGGCAATTCATTTACTCTGAAATGATTTGTATTTTCCCTTTGGTATTTGCTACAATTAAAAGAAATTTGGAAAGTAGACATACATAAAGACTTGAGGAGGGAATTATTTATCATGAATGGAAAAGAGTAAAAACTTAATTTTCTAAAAATTAAGTGATTAGAATATTAAAAGATTATCCCCTTTATGTTTTTGTGAGAGTACACATGGAACAACATCAGTATTATATAAGTCATCAAAAATGTATTTATTGGGCTGTAACTAAAATGAGTAAATTTTGAACTAGGCATGGTGGCTGCTGTAAGTTTAGCTATTTGGGTGGCTGAGACAGGAGGTTTGCAAGGTCAAGACCAACCTGGCAACTTAGCAAGAAGGTCTCAAAATAAGGACTGGTGATGTAGCTCAGAAGTAGAGTTCTTGCCTCATGTGAGCAAGGCCCTAGTACTACAGAAACAAAACAAAATAATAAAATGAGTAAATTTTGAGAATAAAAATGTGAAGATACAAAATTTCTAAGATACATTTATAGCACTAGACTAAACATTATGAACATTTGAAAAGTAGAAACTCCAGAGTTGAGAAAGAATTCAGCATGGTGGAAATATGTAGAGCTTACTGGTGAAAGAGAATGCATCTAAAAGAAAATAAGATATTAAGAATTTAGGCATTACCTCAGGGAAAAGACTTGACAGTGAAAGGGAACTACTTAATAGCTAATAGCTTGTCTGGACCAGGCACTTAGCTGTGCTTTGGGAATTATCTTGTGCTAATCAGGAAATAAACTTCACTTTTCTATTTTTCTCTCAAGCTTTTCAGGATATATATCCTCTCCTCGCACACGTTCCCCCCCACCACCACCACCACCTTTTTAATCTATAGCATCTTAATTCATGCTGTAATTCTTGGAATATGCTGAATGGGGTTTTCTCTTTTTTTAGGTTCCTTAGCATTTTGTATGAAAAGTCATATGTAATCTTTCTATAACCATGCATTCACCTAAATAATTCATAGAGGGAATGGTTTAATTTAAAGGAAGACCTAATAGGAAGATTAAAGGAAGCTTTTAGTCAGCCTGTGGCTAGATTTATTGATTTGGTGATCAAACTTGTGTTCTTTCCTGAATTTCAGCTAATGGCCAACTGTGGTCAAAAAAACAGCTTTCAGTTAAAGTTTTGACTTCTTATAAATAATATAAAGAATGCTTTAGTAATTAAAAATCCTTTAAAAAGAAGAACAAATGTGGCAATAGGACTCATATAAATTATACTTCTTTTGATAAGAAAACAAAATTTTATCATTTATTCATGAGCCAAAGCCATTAAGATAAATCAAGTTATCAACTTCCTGTGTCTGAAGTTTGGATCATTTTATAGATCCATGTATTAGAGCACTTATTTCCTATGAAACAAAAACCTTGAGATCTAACTCTTGTTTTCATTAAAAATATTTCTCATCACATTTAGCTATATTCAGAATCCAATAGTCATGTCATATTTTATATTTTGACTTTTGTAGAGCAAATTTTACAGGAAAGTAGACTTAGTTATAATACATTCCTACAGACAACAAAATAATGTAAAATAGCCTACTATATAATGTTAAGTAATTTATTTTATTTTAGAAATGTTAAGTAATGCCCACATAAGTAAAAGATTTTTTAAGTCAAGGAATCTTGTTTCTACTTTGGGAAAAAAATATTTTAACCATTTTTGTTTTAGCATAATCAGTTTTACATTCACTTGTATTTCTAAAGAAAGAACAAAGCACAAGAGTTTTTCTTTATTGATGACCTACTAGAAACAAGCAGCACTATAAATCTTTACTAACACATTGAACACAAAAAAAAAATGAGGTAACTTTTAAAAATACATTGGCTTGTAAGCAACATATAGACTGCTTATAATACAATGGAAAGAGGGTTAGCTCATAAATCCTATCTCAAAGCTATTCTTTGTAATTTTGAATAGCTTACTCAATCTTAACATCTTCCTTTGCCTTCATTTCCTATAAAGTGTAGGTAATAATACTTTTCACTTCATTTCCTGAAGGTTAATCCTTTGGTAAGAAGTGACCCATGGAGCATACTTGAAAATAATTGCTGTACACCCATAAAGTAATAATGTGATGGTAGGTTTTCAAAATATTTCTTTAGTAGACCCTGCAGAGTCACATTCACTTTTTGTAGTCTGTAATAGGCTTTCTTAGCTTGATGCGACAATAGAAAACAGTACAATTTGAATTTATGGTTTAGACTGCAATTAAATGAACAATTGCAATTTCCTCTTGCCCTTCATAAGGTCAGATTGATGTTTGTCTTTTTAAGTTGATTACATTTGCAATAAAAATGATAATCACTTTGCCATGGTTATGATCAAATCTAAGCTTTCAGCCTTGAGAGCCATGGTGTGAAACTTAAGGAAATTACTCAAATTATGCTGATTTTGCTAGAATTGAATAAAATCTGTATTAGCCAAGTACAAACAATATATACTTGAATATTCAGAGTTTTAAATAGTAATTTCACAAAACTACTCTTGTCAATCAGGCTTGTATGATCCACACCATACCCCCCAAAGTAGTCTATTTCCACTTTTATTTCTAATTTTGATGTTGACTGTTTGTTCTTGGATGTGAGTTTAAACAATTTGATCTGAACAGTTTTTCACTTAATTAAATCTTCACATGTGAAATCCAAAGACTTTGTGTTTTGTTTTTAAAATGTCCTTACCTCACACATTCACCTCGGAATTTGAAAAGGAACACTTTTGAAAAGTCCGCATCCTTACACACCGTCCGTTTGTATACACTTTTAGTTTTTATCAGTTTGGGGGCTTCCAGAAACAGAGGCCAGGATGCAATTATACCTGCAAGATTTATTTGTGGTGAAACTAAGGTTAAAAGGGAAGGGAACATAAGGTAGAAAGTCTTCCTATCACATTGCAGATCTGACAACTGTAAAGAATTGAAAGAACTGGACAGATCAGTTGAAAAAGTGTTAGATGGGGAGTTTGTAACTAAGCAAATGTTTCCTGTAGACATGTCATTCCTATAGAACCTCCAGAGTGCTCCGTTACTGGTCCTTGGCAGGCAAGGAAAAGCTTTCAATACCCAAGGTCCAGGACTAAGGTGAGGTGAGGGAGGTACACCAATTGGGTATATATATTTTTTTTAATCAAAAGAAGGTAACATTATGATGCAGATATTTTAGATTTGATTCAAAAAATGAGAGCAAGATATCAAAATTTGCATTTAAGACCAGACCATATTATTTTCTGTTACGCCAGGCTTTAATGACTCCATAAATCACTGCTGATTCGCTGCCTCTTTTGAGGACAGGATAGGTCCTCCATATTGGTAGTGTAATTTTCCGAAACTGCCTTCATCCCAACTAGGACTACCCCAAGTCTTAGGCATCCAAATTTCCTGTTACTCCTTTTCCGTTAAAAACTGTACTGGAGAGTAGGTCCACTTGGTGTCTTTAAAGAGGTTTTTAGTCACCCACTAACCCACTAATGGCTTACATACACGTAACTACATACATTTTTATATAAAAATAATGTATGTTCCGGTATTTGTTTTTATACCCACATCACTCTTACAACATCATTACTACCCAGCAGATTCCTTGGCTGGGTCCATGTGTCCACCTCCTGGGCCCCACTATATGGTACCTAATGTTTATTCAAAAATGAACATGTGAGGAGAGGTGTGAATTGGGAGAAGTCTGCAGACAACCTTTAGCAAATACTGGTCAAACCATTTACACACATTTGTTTCCTACAATGACCTTTTAGTCAGCTCTCTTCAATTCTGTCCGGAGGGTCCGGGCCTTCGGTCTGGCCAGACCGCGTCCCACACCCAAAATGCTTGGAGTCGAGAGTGGGGATCCAGAATCTGCCCTCAAGTCAAAGTCAACAAGTGGCAATTTCCATGAGGCTACCTTGAACACTGCCGACTACAGGCGATGCTCTGAGTCCTTGGGAGGTAGGAAAATTCGGAAGCTTTCCCGCGGTCCTCAAAGAGAAAACGGCAGCCCGCGGCCGGCGCCTAGGCGCAGTCCCGCCGGCGCCCAGCAGGGGCGAACGCGGCCCGGTCAAGGGGCGGGGGCGGTGCGCTCGGCGCTTCCTGTTCCGGCGCCAGGAGGAGCCGCGCGCTGCTGCCTCTGCTGTTGCTGCTGGTGCTGCCTCCGCTGCCGTCAGTCAGGCTCCGCCTGGTTCTTCATCGCCCATTTCCCTCTAAACCATCGCCGCTGCTACATCCTGCTGCGGGCTCGGATCTTGCCAGGTAAGGCTGCTTCGGCGCTCCTGAGGGTTGCGGAGGGGGCTGGGAGCTGCGATTGCGCGGTTGGCGGGCGCGGCAACCGGGAGACGGGCGCGGTAACCGAGGTGTCTTGAGTCATCTCCACTGCTTGGGCCGTGAGCACCCTGGGGAGCCGGAGCCAGGCGTTCTGTTCCCCTCCCCTCGCGCCGCGGGCCCCCTCCCCCCGCCGCCCCCAGGGAGAAGGCGTAGGGGAACGCTGACGTCGCGCTCCGTGGGCTTCTCGGCGCTTGACGTCAGGTCTGGCTGGGGGCGGGGCGGAGCGGGAGCTGGCCGACCCGACCCCCTCCCCCCCTTCCCGGGCGGCGCGACCCGCTCCGTGGCCGGTTCGCTCCGGTTGATCCCGGACTCCCTTTGTTCGCTTGGCCCTTCAGGGCTTCCGGCCCTGTGCCCCTTTGCCATGACCCCCACCACCCCATTCATTAATTTCTGATGAAAAGGGAGAGAAAGGCCGGAATCGATTCTTAACTAGAGTCTCTGAGCTCATGATCAACCGCTCAACTAGAGTTGCTTACAGATGCTTTAGATGCTTCCCCTGACAAACTACAAGTGCAAAGTTCTGTTAACATTCGTTTTAGGATTTAGAAGCACGTATTATGCATGGTCTCCTGTAAATGCCTGAACCGTTTTTTCTTTTTACCTTGAAAACGGCGTGCTTTTAATAGATGATGCTTCTAATGTCGAAGCATCAAATCAAATTGAACCAAAAAAATATTACAGCCTTACTACTGGAGAAATACTTGTACACCTGAAGGTTGTAAAGGCCTGTGTTGAAACCGAATCCTCATTGTGGGCATAGCCCTCCGAAGTTTTTCATAAGTTCTTTGTTCAATAGTACTCTTTGGGCAGGAATAATAGAAATATTTCTAGTTATTGGTGTCTTTGAGCCTCCTATGCAAAACTTAACTTGCTTTAGAAACTTATGAGTTGTATATGTTGGAATATTAGTTTTCTTTCCAGGAGGAATGGTAAATGCCTATCTCCAGTCTGCCAGTATATTTTGGGATCCAGAAATTCTTATTTTATATTTTAGAACGACTGGTCTATATAAATGAGGTAACCCCCCCAGCAGAATCGGGGTAGCACCCCATAATCTAACATTAATATTTATGCAGGGTCTGGGACCGCACCTCAGTGGCAGAGTGTTTGCCTGGCATGTGCAGAGTCCTAGATTCTATCCTGGGCTCTGAAAATAGATTGTACAGCAGTGGGTGTGAATATTCAATCTAAGTGGGAATTAGTAAAAACTATGAATAGCTTCAAGTCAGATTTTGCCATCGAATAAGTTTTGTGCCAAACTTGGGAAAATTATTTTCAAATGTTTCTGGATTGAGAACAACAGATAAAGGTTTATGGAAGACAGAAGTTGTAAAAGCTAGTTTTGTTAATTTATTTTATATAAATCACATAGCAAATCTGTGAGATGAATGCTATTCCTGTTTCCCTTTACCTTTGAAATTGGGAAAGTTGTACTTGGCCAGAGTCCAGCCAACTAGGGAAGAGCAGGCAATGTACTCTTCTAATTTCATGCCATATTGTTCATATACAAAGGAAGACAAGAGAATTTGATATTTGTTTTCTACCCACTATTTTCCAAGCATGATTTTAGGACTTGATCCAAGAGTCCCATTTAGTCTCCATATAATTTTATTGGTTCATTTTATATTAATGAAGAAACAAGTCCATTCAGGTAAACTGACTGTTAAGTGAAATGATTCAAACACTTGTCTAAGAATTTTCTGCTAAAATTTTCTCCTTTTTTTTTGCTTTCTATAGTCTAGCTAAACTGCAGAAACACCACTTCTCAGGAATATTCATTCCATAGTACTAATTTTCCCACAGCCCAACAGTGCCTATCACATATTTTCCAGAAAGTAACTAAATAAATGTAAATGGTATTACTGGGAATTTTAAGTGCTCAAAACTTTTTCATCACAATTTCTTGAATTATCCAGTGTAAAAAATGGAATATAATTTCATAAATTTGCTAATAAAAAATTAGTACATATTCTAATTCAAATTTTGTTTTCAATACAATACTCACAGTCTTGCCCATACTAAACAAATGAACACAAAAATTCTGATTCACCTTAGCTCCTTTTTTTTAAGTACTGGGAATTGAACCCTGGAGTGTCCTGCCATTGAGCTACATCCCCAGCCCTTTTTTGATTTTAAGAGACAGGTGTTGCTTAGTTGCATGCTGGCCTTGAACTTGTGATCTTTTTGCCTCAGCCTCTGGAGTGTCTGGGATTATAGTCATGTGCCAACACACTTGGTTTAGCTTCTCTGAATAAATATTGTATGGCACTTTATATAAATAATTATTTTTTAATTATGTATGAGGTAGCTAGGTGTCAGGAGTGGCTCTGGAAATATAGACCCTTAAGTCCTTTAGGAATTCTGTGTTTTATAGATAAGAAAATGATCTCTTGTTTGAAAATTTGCATTTGTTAAAAGGATTGATATCCAGGTCTCCTAGGAGGTACATTTCATACTATTTATCACTCCATCACAATTTGATTTTTTTTAATTATTACTTGTCCGATGTTGCTAGGAATTCAGCTTTCTTAACTTCTTATAATTAAATTGTCATTCCCTCTAAAGGCCTTAGGTGTCAGTGAAATGTTTTTACTTTTCTAGTGTATGTTAAAGACATTTTGTACTCTGTTTGAAATTGCTATTCTTGCTGCTCAGAAATTAAGTGTTTTTCAGGTAATGGGTAGATTGTGTCATAAAGTTGTAATGGAAATTGTTGAAAGTAATAGCTTTAAATTAGACCAAAAAGGAAGAATGAAAACATTTATTGATTATAAGCTTTTTTTTGACAAATTCAAGTTTACACTGGCCTCATCTTAATAATTATTGTAGTTCAACTCTTTTATTAGAATAGCTGTTTAGAAAATTTCTGTAAATTTACTCATGTTGATTTACTAATGTCCCAACTCTTTTTTTCAATCAATTTTTGCATGAAAATATAGCCTAAAGAGCAAGTTGGAATGTTTCCAATTAACATGGACAATGTTTATTTTAAGCATGGAGAGCAGGTCTATTTACTAAGGCAGTGAGGAAGAACAGGAAGTGACCTATTCCTAATTCCTTTGGTCAGGGCTTCATTATTTCAACACTTGATTTAAAAACTTTAAAGCCAGAGTTGTGTATTAGTTTGAGTTTGTTATATAATTTATATTCATGAAATTCTTTAACTAGTCAATGGATATCATGTTTTTCAAAAACTAAGAGTGAAGGAAAAATTCTGAAAACCTGACCAACAAGACCATATGAAATTGAATGGGTCACTTTAATAAGATTCTTTGCTCCAGAATTAATGTGAATCTTTGGGGGGGAAGGTATACTGATGATTGAACTCAGAGGCACTTAATCACTGATCCCTTTTTTGAATTTTATTTAGAGACAGGGTCTCATTGAATTTTGCTTAGCACCTTGCTTTTGCTGAAGCTGGCTTTGAACTCTCCATCCTCCTGCTTCAGCCTCCTGAGCCATTGGGATTAAAGGCATGAGCCACCACATCCAGCAATGTGAATCTTGGTGTAGAAGTATTTTCTATATTTGAACAGTATGCCAGTCTTATATAGACTTCAAACATATCGTACATTGACAGTTTCATCTAACATTGATCCTTATGAGTATTATTGTATAATGTGATTTTAGTGGAACACAGACCTTAATGTTTAAATGAATGGATAATTATGTTTGCAATACATTCAAGGTGTGGTTTTGATATTTTGAATAAAAAGCAAGATTATTCCTCATGATGAATGCAAGATGGCTCAATACTAATAAGTATTCATGTGCTTAAAATAGGAATAAATAAGTATAGTAACAGGCATAAGTAAAATCTCACTGTAATTTTTTAAAATCTAAAACTAAAAATGAAACTCATACTTAATCATTTCCAGGAGAGTTGGAAACAAGATCACTGTGTTCCTGTCATCATTTGACATTTCATTGTTTAAATCCTAACTGCGGCAAAAGAGAAAGGAGCTGTAAATATTGGAAAGAGAATATAAAATTATTATCTGGAAACCCCAAAGAGTCAACTGAAAAATATTTAGGAATAAGATAATTCAGTGATGTCACTGCTTATGAAAATAATATACTAAAAATTTAAAAGCCTTTCCCATTTATATAATTAACCAATTAGAAAATATAATGGAGGAGAGCCTATTTACAACCACAAAAAAAGGGCTTGCAGAAATCTCTTTTGTAAGAAATATGTAAGAGATATGATCAAGAAAACGAACTAAACCAGGTTAGCTGGCACATGCATGTAGTCCCAGCTAATGGAGGCTGAGACAGGTGAGCACACTAGTTCAGGACCAGCCTTGACAACATAGGAAGACCCTGTCTCAAAGAGAAAAGAAAAAATGGCATATTTTGAAAGAAAGACACATTTTGTTCTCAAATAAGGTTTGACATTTTAAATCTCATATGTCCCTTTGATTAATCTGTAAATTTAATGCATTTCCAATGAGAACACCAACAATTTCTTTAATTTTTTACAAAATAACATGGAAAAAATAAACATGAGAATATTCAGGAACACCTGGGAAAAATAGTAGGGTAGCTGACACTAAAATTTGTTTTAAAAATGCTAAGTACAGGGCTGGGGTTGTGGCTCAGTGGTAGAGTGCTCGCCTTGCACATGTGAGGCCCTGGGTTCAATCCTTGGCGCCACATTAAAAATTAATTAATTAATTAATTAATTAATTAAAGGTTTAAAAAAAAGCTAAGTACAAATCAGTAGAAAATAATAGAGTCCACCAGATCTGTAGCCTGCTTGAGGCTCTGAGGTCAGATTGTATATGTGGGTTTGAACCCTTGCTCTACTTGTCATTAGCTCTAAGACTTTAAAAAAAGTAACTTGCTAAGCTTCCTTTTCTCCAGCTGTAAACTGGGGATGACAATTGAATTTGCATTAAAGAAGTAGAGACCTTGAGCATTCAGTGATAACCATTCCACAAATAATAGTTGTAGCAGCAATGAAGTCTTGAAGGTAGTTTAATTGCTTGATAAACCTAGGTTATTTGATAATAATTTCTTGGAAGAATTTAAATTTTTAAACAATTTAAACCATCAACATATAATTTTCTTTTTAATCTTGAAGTGGAGAAGGCCTTCATACAGACATCACACAATCCAGAAGTCATACATAGGGAAAAAATTAAAATTTTTATACCAAAAAATACCATTTAAGGGATCTATAGTTGAAAAGATCTAAGTAGAAAAAAAAAAAAGTCTCATAAATGACAGCTGATTTCTTAGTATCTTGCAAAGCAGAGGGGAGAGGAGAATGATGGTACTACTAAGTAATGAAATTCTCAAAGGCACAAAGAGAACCTGCTATCTTATTCTATTCATACAAAGTTAAAGAACAAGCAAAAGTAACTCAGAAGTGATGATAGGGAATAGGTGATTGGGAAAAGAACACGAATAAATTTCCTGTAGTGATAGAAAACATTCTATATCTTATTTGGGTTGGTTACAGGGAATATACAATGGTTAGGTCTTGTTAACCTGAATACTGAAGATGTTTGTATTTTATTGAGTGTTAATTGTATTTCAGTTCTAAAATGGTGGGGCTAGAGTGTATATTTAGGTGATGGAATTCTTGCCTAGAAGCCCCGGATTCAATCCCTAGCACTGCAAAAAGGTTTTAAAAATTTAAAAACGGCTAAATGTGGTCCAAGATGGCAGTAAATTCACAGAAAAAGAAATGTAAATTAAGTATTAAAAAGTTATTCTTACAGGGCATTGTGGCACTCACCTATAATCCTAGCTGCCCAGCAAGGATTGCAAGTTCAAAGCCAGCCTCAACAACTTAGCAAGACGCTGTCTCAAACACAATAAAAAGGGCTGGGGATGTGGCTCCATGGTTAAGTGCCCCTGGGTTCAAGCTCTAGTACCAAAAAAAGTTATTCTACCTTCCACTTATGTAAATTAAAATGTGATGCCAATTGTTAATCTGTCATGATTTTAAATGATTTATAGCCAGGTGTGGTGTTAATCCAAGGGATTCGGGAGGCTGAGGCAGGAGGATCACAAGTTCAGTGTCAGCCTCAGCAAAGTAGTGAGACTCTGTCAAAAAATAAAAAGGACTGGGAAAGTTCTAGTGGAACAACCCTGAGTTTAATCCCCAGTACCACACAAAATGAAATAAAATGACATAAAAATTTAATAATATCCAGAAAAAAAAAGGGTGACAATGTAAATTGATATGTGTTTCTCAAATAGTTAGCAGTAGACTCTGTGAATTCCACTCATGGTACTTTTTCACACATGAGCAGAGTTAAGTATTCAGAGATGTTCACTACACCATTGTTACAACCTAAACTGCCACAGAAATCAGAACTTTAAAGTGTGGATCAGGCTGGGCTTTGTGGTATGTGCTTGTTGTCCCAGCTACTTGGGAGGCAGACCTGGAGGGCTGCTTGGGTCTGAGAGTTGGAGGAGAACAGCCTGGGCAACACAGGGAAACTACTTTGCTATATAGTCATTATTACATGGTGTTTAGCCATTAAAAGGGATGAAGTTGATAGAGCTATATGAACTCCTGTCGAAAAATTTTCCTATAAAGAAAAACACAAAATAAAATGATAATTCCCTTTAAGTAAAAATAATACATTTATAAAATTTCCATTGAGTTTATAAAAGAAATAATAAATACTGATTTTGAAATTTTCTTTCTTTCTTTAGGAAAATGTCTGATGAATTTTCGGTAAGTTGATGTTTATCCTTGATGAGTTATTTTTGGTTCTTAAGGAAAACATGGTCCTGTCTAAAAAGATGTTTTTTGTGATGCTTGGATTTTTTGGCATGTGATTTTAATAGGTGATTTACCTTATTTACATAGATAACTGCATGTTTGAAAATGTATCCAGAAGTGTTTATGAATCTCTAAATGAAGTTTTTTGTGTTGCTTCTCTTGCTCTTTTTCACACTTTATAGTAGTGATAATCCCAACATTTTCTGAAACTTATTTTATAGCAGGCACTATGTTTATTCTATTACATATAGTATCTTAAGTTAACTGTACCTCAAGTTAACTGTTTTTGAAAATGAGAAATCTATGGGAGTTCATAACCCACTTGAATCAAATGTATGAAATATGATATGTCAAGAGCTTTGTAATGTTTTGAACAACTAATAATTTAAAAAAAAGTTAAAAAAAAAGAAAATGAGAAATCTCATCAGTTGTATTTAGAGAAGTTGAGCTTCTGAAAAAAATTGCACTGATAATCAAGGTAACAACTCAAGTTTTATATTAAATACATATTAGCTTTTGAAGATGCTATTGAGGTTTGTAATCCCTCACTCTGATGGTTTACTGGTCTATTTGAGTTTATAATCATGTTGACTTTTCCTGGATAAGACAAATAAGACATGTCTGTTTTGTATTCCAGTTGGCAGATGCACTACCTGAACACTCCCCTGCCAAAACCCCTGCTGTGAGCAATACCAAACCTGGTCAACCTCCTCAAGGCTGGCCAGGTTCCAACCCTTGGAATAACCCAAGTGCTCCACCTTCTGTGCCATCTGGACTCCCACCAAGTGCAACACCCTCCACTGTGCCTTTTGGACCAGCACCAACAGGAATGTATCCCTCCGTGCCTCCCACCGGACCACCTCCAGGACCCCCAGCACCCTTTCCTCCTTCTGGACCATCATGTCCCCCACCTGGTGGTCCTTATCCAGCCCCATCTGTGCCAGGCCCTGGCCCCACAGGGCCCTATCCTACACCAAATATGCCCTTTCCAGAGCTACCTAGACCATATGGTGCACCCACAGATCCATCTGCAGCTGGTCCTTTAGGTCCATGGGGATCCATGTCTTCTGGACCTTGGGCACCAGGAATGGGAGGGCAGTATCCTACTCCTAATATGCCATATCCATCTCCAGGGCCATATCCCACTCCTCCTCCTCCCCAGGCACCAGGGGCAGCACCACCTGTTCCATGGGGCACTGTGCCACCAGGAGCCTGGGGACCACCAGCACCATATCCTGCCCCTGCAGGATCATATCCCACACCAGGACTCTATCCTACTCCCAATAATCCTTTTCAAGTGCCTTCAGGACCTTCTGGTGCTCCGCCAATGCCTGGTGGCCCCCATGTGAGTGTTCAATTTGTTACTTCACATGCACTAATAGTTACATAAGCACAACTGAAAAATTGCTTCTTCCCAGTTCTGGATGGAAGATTATAGAGTCTTTGAAATCTTTTTTAAGGTTCGCAAATACATAAAATGAGTAAATTTGAAAATTTAGATACAGCATTTAAAAAGATAAGAGCAAAAGTATTCCGGGTACTAATAATAGAAAAAATTTCCCAGAGATCTCTAAAGGTTTTATAACAGTGAATAATGTTCTCAACAGCATCCTTTGTAGACTCTTGAGATGCAATTAATTGGACTGTTTTGTTGTGTTTTTTTTTAATGTCTCTCAATATTATTTTTATAGCATCACACTAAAGCATAGTTTAATAAAAGCAATTTCTTCCTATCTGACTTGATACGGAGGGAGAATTTTTGAGAACTTAAGACAATGAGTATGTTGCTCATCTTTCAGGCAACTCCCCCTAGTGCTTCTCAGCCAAAGTTTTGTTCAATTCTTAGTAGCGTTGAGCTTGAGATTATACTTCTATTCCTGATTATGAGTTAAATGTAATTTTTCTTGCTTTACTGTCAAGTCAGACTAGAATAGGGCTGATATTTTAGTTGAGGAGTCTATTAGGTATATGACTGGGGGGAAAAAAAAAGTACGCAATATCCCCCACAAGATAAGCCAAGTGAGTATCCAGAGTCAAGATTCTCCTTACAGGAAAGGAAAAGAAAAAAGATTTGTTAATCTACAAGATAAACTAACCAGAACTCCAGCTAATAAATGCCCATCTCGGCTATATCTGCTATATATATATTCTCTAAAAAAATTTTTTTTCTTTCTTTTTTTTTTTTTTTTTTTCTGCTAGCTGTATGCCAGAGTAAATGAGTTGACTTGCTGTTTGGGTTTATTAAACAATAAATTTATTTTAAGCCACAGCAAGGAGTTAAAAAACTCCATTTATAAAATCTAGAAGTTGACTTTTTCTTTTTTCTATTGCAGTCTTACCATTAAGTTAACAGTGGATGAAGAGATGGCGCTTTGCTTTTTGAAGTACATATATATGCAAATGAATGCATATATAAAAATTGCTGGTTTCACTATTCTTAGAGGGCATTCATGAAAGAACAACTCTTGCACCTCTCAGAAGATATCTGCCTCTTGGATGTGTAGTACAAAACATAGAAGATAAAAACATAGAAGTAAATCATTCAGGTGTGATTTTATTTGGTTTTCATGGGGGGAAAACGATTAAATTGAATAGCTCTTTGATACAATTTGTTTAAATTATGAAACTACACATTTAAAAATCTAAGATGATATGGATTATTGTTAAAATATTTTGCCAATGAAGTTGCAGATTTTAAGTATTTTTCTATAATCACTCCCCTCCCCCAAATAAACTTCAAAAACAATCACATTATAATTTAAACAAATGATGCCTCTGAACATTTTGAGCTGCTCTCCTATGTGATAAATAAACCTGGTCCTCTTATGGTTTTATTTTGGATACACCTTTTTTTAAACTAATTACTATCAGATGTTCATTATCCAGCCAGTGTTCATTTTTATTCTCAGATTTTTAGTAAAAAACTTAGATTTGTTTTATTTTTGCCATATGGATTATATAGCTCAGCTCTAAAATCTGCCATTTATGAAAAATTAGTCTTATTTTGCAGTGCTGGGAATAGAACCTAGGGCCTCACACATGCTAGATTGCCACTAAGCTACACCCATAGCCCTAACTTTTTTCTTTTTAATCCATTCAGAGAACGGATATCTGTTTGTATTACTTTAGAATGGATTATAAGATATGCATATTGCTTTGGGAAGAGCTCAAGGAAAGAATTGTTTTGTTTTAAACCTCAAACTAGATAAACCCTAGAAATTGCTTCATTTCCATGAAACCAGAGGTTTATTTTCTGCCCAGACCATTCCCTGAAGTCACCCTCCACCCCCCAGTTCTTTAGAGGGAACACATCTTTTGATGACTCCCTTATATAGAAGACTAGCACACAATGTGGGATTTGTTATCAGAACATACAGAATATACAGCAGTTATGTTTGGAGAACTTTATAAGTCGTACAGACATGACTGTTCTCTTTGTACAAGTGTGAATCAAAAATGTTTCTGTCTTTCAGAGTCTGGTTAAGCTATGTCATTGTCTCCTGCATAGTTTCCTGAATCTGTAAAGTATTTATGGCTGTTAAGTTCTGTATTTGTTGACAGGCAGATAAGTGGAATTGAGTACCATCTTTGAAAACATTATCTTCTACAGTGAAAATAATAAATTGTAGCTCTCTGCAACTGAGTTTAAAGCAGTGTGACTATGTTGTTAAATATTGAGTATTGTTTATAACTACCAAAACAGCTTTGGTTGCTTTTTGGCACCTTGCCTTTAAATCAGTCTTAGATTTGGGGTAGATCTGATCTTATTTATCAATAATGATTTGAAAATTTGAATGTATCCATTGGGTTACTAAAATGTGTTGTGGATTTCTCAGATGATTATAGAAAACATTTATGCTGGAGCTGTTTTTTCTTTGAAATAAAATATTCAGGAGTTTATTTCTCCAGTAATTAAAATGTCAAGAATGCCTAGTGCTGCCAGTTTAATGATTTGATAGCTACCTCCTTTTAAGAAAAGAATATGGTCACCTTTGAGAGGAACATCAGCATTTAAACGTCCCTTATTTTAAGCAGGTGATAGATTCAAGCTTTCAGAATTGGTAAAGGTAGAAACTAATTTATTTAAGTATCTTCAGACTGGGAAAGGTTCTTAGCTCTTACATAGTGGCAAAAGTATTCTTTTGTTGTTGTTCTTTCAGTTCTTTTTAAGAACAGGTAGTAACTGTATCTACCATACTCTAAGGACTCTAGTCAAAGTAGTCTCCAGTCTGCAAAACAGGTAACTTTATGTATCATAGTTTAAATTTATCAGTATTAAGCTGTCATTTAACTGGAAGGATAAGATAGGAAAATGAGAAAGCAAAGATACCTCTATTTATAGTTATTGTGACTGTCCTAAATTGAGATAACTCTAGCTTTAGATGAAATATTTAACATAACACCACTAAAAGAGGTAGCAAGTGTGGAGATCTATAATTGTGGAGTCCATTTATTATGGGAAAAAATATTTTACTAAACAATTTGAAGGGCTATAAGGCCAAGATTTGAAATTATTCCTCCTAAAAGTATTTAATACTCCTAAAAGTATTTGCCAGTGACCCAGACTGCCATTTTAACTTTTTTTTCCCCAAGAACCTTACGACTGATACTTGTATCTTTGTAGAGCTCATTTCTCTAATTGTCTAGGGTTTGCAGTGGGGATGTCTCAATTCTTATGAGTACTCTGGGCTAAAAGATACTAGGTTTAGGGTGGAAATAAGAAAAGCAAAAGTTTCAGTGAACAGATGAGGAAAAGCATATGGGAAGGGTTTTACTCTTTGTAGGGGAGTAATGCTTTTCAAACAAGTTATGCCAAGTGTGATGGCACATAACTGTAACCCCAGTGACTCAGGAGGCTGAGGCAGGGCATCACAAGTTTGAAGCCAGCCTCAGCAACTTATCTCAAAAAGGGCTGGGGATGTAGCTCAATGGTCAAGGACCCTGGGTTCAATCCTCAGTACCAAAAATAAATAAAACAAGTCAGGCTAGGCTGAGGTTGGTTTATGGAAGGACATTGCCAAGCATATTTGGTCTTAAGGGATACACACTATCAAATATGCTTACATTTGGGCTTCAAACAAGAATTTCTAAATAAATTTGATAAAAATAATTACAATATGTTCAGAAACAATGGTGTTCTAGAGTTGGAATCTTTTTCAAGTTTTAAAATGCCAAACCCACAAATAATGAAAAATGGAAACTTAGACCGTAGATCCTTATTCACAGAGTTGTTAAAAATTCAGTGCTCCTTAAAGGAGGACTTCATCCAGGCATGGTGTCACATTCCTGTAGTAGGAGAATCACAAGTTCAAAGCCATCCTAAGCAAAACATAAAAGGGGCAGGGGATATGGCTCAGTGGTTAAGTGCCCCTGGATTCAGTCCCCAGTACCTAATAATAAATAAAGGACGACTTACAAATACTTGGGCTTCTCCAGGTCTTACCTGCCACCTTTTCATGCTTTTGAATATGCTATTTACAGCTCTCATTTATTGTGTAAAGTAATATATTGGTTATTCAGGAATAAACATTTTTTAATTAACCAAGGACCATCTTCCTTATTTCTCCATTTTGCTATTGTTTGTTTTCAGTAGAGAATAATAGTTCAGAAAAGAAAAGGGCCTGAGTCACAACTACAATGAAATATTTTCTAGAAATCATTTGCCCATGATATATATTACCTCAAAAATAATTAATTAGGGCTGCCTTTTGACTTCAAATATACAGTTTTTAAACTTGGTATAGGTGAAAATAGCTCTACTTAAAGTTTCCATTAAAAGACTGGTTTGCATATTAGTCCTTGCCTGCACTTCTAACAGTTAGTGCCACTGTTTTCCTCACCCCGAGTGAGGTAGAACCAGCTTCATGAAATGCCAGGTTATAAATTCCAGAAGTTAAGCACAGACTTTCAAGTATTACCATTAATTTGAAAAGCATAAGGCTAAACTCAGAAGAATCATTAATAAAATGCTTAGAAAATGGTGGGCATCCTTCAAGGGAAGACTATAATCTTAGTAAAGCAATATTATCAAAAGACACTGTTCTTTTTATTTTCAGAATTCTGTCAAGGGAAACACTGCCAATAAAATAATCAGTATTAAAATGCCATGCAGACTTCTGGCTATAGAAAACATGTGAGGTCTGTGTTCATTCAATAATCACATATTGTGATCAGGTGCTATGCCAGAGGTCAGAGAAAGCAAATCCCTATCCTTGAGGGGCTCCTAGTCTAGGGATGACTTTACATAATTCATTAGTACACCTATATTAGTTACCCATTATATTTTAGAAGAGCTGCTAGTAGAAATTACAAACCAGTTTTGGAGCATTTTAAAGGGCGGTGTGTGATGCCCTTTTTTCTTTCTTATTTTTTTTTTTTTTAAGTAAGAAAATATGTTTCAAGAAGTTAGTGTTGATCAGTGCAGCTATTCAAGTGTACAAAGTAATAGGGTGTTTTTCCCTCTCACACTGCCCCTGGTTAAAGGTACTTTGACTGCCCATCATTGATAAGCAGGTACAGATTTGTTGCCATTAAGCAAACTTGATTTATGTGTGCTCTACAAAGGTTTTTTGTAACTTCTTAAAATTGTGATTTTTCTTCATTGACTTAATGACAAACTTAATGTATGTAATTGTCTATGCATTTTAAGTTAAACTGCCTAAAATGTGATTTAAGACATATACATTTGTTTGTATTATGAACTGTAAGCAATCTGAGATGTTAGGTTTTATCACCTGCTGCTGTATCTGTAAACAAAGAAATGTTGCTTTAAGAAGTAATTATAATTAGGAATAGGCTATGGATGTGATACTTGATATTTTTTAAGATAAACTTGTTTGCTTTTGTGTATTATACCTGAAAGCTTTTTTTAAAAAATGTATTTTCATGGTTTTGCAGTTTTCCCATGTATTTATTCTCCAGGCCCAATTCTGGGCTTCCCTGAAAAGTCTTGAGTTTAATTAACTGCATATTTATTGTCAAAGAAAACAAGGCTTTTAGATGCCTGTGTGTGTGACCTGCGTTCACTTAGGAATTTAGATTGTCTGTCTTGGAAAGAGCCCTTCCTCCAAAAACCCCTTTTAGAAACAGTGTCCACATAACAGTACCTTTCCTCCCTTCGAGGCTTGGCCGTTCTTTGTAACCAGATTGTCTGTGCAAAGTCATGTGACCTTCCCACTCTGCCCCAGTTGCTACTACCCTGCTTGCTGTTAAAAACAAGAGCTACTATGGCTACAACTTCTGCACATTTAGTGAAGGTCATATTAAGCCTGGAATAGTTGGCCATTTCCCACAAGAGTTTCTTGGAACTCCAGTGTGAGGATTAACAAATAATTTGTAGTCCATTCTACTATTAGCAGAGATTTCTTTTTGTCTTGTAACTGAACAAAAAGGCTATCCTGTATGACCTGACCCAGGCAGGTCCATTTTTACTACCATATAATACTCCTAGTATCAGGCCTCTTGCAACATGTCTAAATTAGAATTGAATCCCATTAGCTACCTATTTCAAAAAAGACATGCAATAGAATTCTAGTGCCAGAATAGAATTAGGGCTGTCCCATGGAGTTTATTCCTGTGGCATTTAAACCTTTTCCCTCATTTGGACAAATTCAGTAATCTCTTTTCACACTTGGAGAGCTCTGGGGTTCCAGAACCGAGGAGAATACCAAATGATTAAAGCTTAGTCTCTCCCCCTGCATTTGCTAGAACAATTCCACTTTTATGTATTTTACTCACTGATAAATTGTTTGGAGTGGAAGTAAAATCAAAAACTGCTATTGAAGATGACCATGGCTTCTAGTTGAGGTTTGCTTAAATAATTTATAGTCACAGGTTCCCAAGTATAGTAGAATCTGAGGCCATCTTGGATTCTAAGCCATATTTAAGTGTTAGTGACTCGCAAGAAAAAAATTTTTTTAATTTAAGCTCTTTCTATGGTGGTTTTATGTCAGACCTCATTTTATTTAATGGTTATTTTTATAGTAATTTTAAAATAGCCTCTTTAGAGATAAGAAACCAACTTTAAAAGAGGCAAAGTAAATTCCCAATGTCATATCATGTAATATGACATTAGGAATAATAGAGCAATAGAGCCAGCCTCTTTGTCATTGAGAACATGTCCACTACATTAATATTATGCTCAGGCATGCAGTACCTATTTGTGCAGTTCCTGGGTAATCAGTCTAGGCCCTTCCCTTTTCTCTTCCACAAGACATCCTGACTTGTTTCTTGTCCTCTTATAAGGTACCACTGAGCAGGTATCAAAGCTGTGGGAAAACTTCTCCAAGGTAACACTGGTTAACTTTCTAGATGAGGAAGCTAAAATCAATTGAGCTTCATAAATTGTCCTACTTCTCAACTGGCTTCATATCCTGGAAGCTAAGTATAACTCCTCTGTAGGCAATTTGTACTACTGCTCATGTTGCTCAACGCCCTAGGACAAATACCTACCAGTTTACACACACTATCCCATTTAAGCCTCACAACAAAAGAGCAAGTATGATTCTTATCCTCATTTTATAGGTGATGTATCCAAGAGGTTGTAGAGATCACATAGTTCCTGTGTGGAATTGGCATTAAAGTCCTGGATGTGACTTTTATCAAAGCTTTTTCCCTAACAGGAGGAAACTATTCCTGAGAACAGTTTCCCATATAGTGTGCCGTAGTGTGACGCTTCCAAAACTGTACCCAGAAAGTCAGATCCATAACATTGAAGGTTATATATAGCACACCTTCCATGTATTTTGTCTCAAGTTTTATTGGCTATTCACTGAAAAAAAAAAAAAAAAAAAGCTGGTGTTTGAAATGCACAGTGAATAATCACAATTCTTAAAAGCACCAATTTAGTACTTTAAAAATGTATTTTTATAAAAGAAAATAATGTTCAAAGGTGTAGCAGTTAGGAGATTTAAGATACAGATATGAGAATTTTAAAAGGTAGCAAATGGTCAAACCACTAGCTCCCATAAGTCGGCAGTCACTGGAGACATGAGCATCCAGCTGTGGTAAAGACTAGACCACGGGTGGCATAGTGGTGAACAGAAGAGGGTTCTGTTAGCAGCAGCTGTGCAGCCAAGATGCACATGAACTAGACAGGGTGGGAGAGTCAGAGGGAGGTTCTGCCAACTGTGGCTTGACAGTCCTTTTTTTAAACTTGCCAATGCAGGACAGGCTGAGTTAAACCATCTTCACTGTTGCTTGGTTACTGCAACATACAAAATCCCAAGTATTAAATGAATACCTGGATCCTTTCTTGAAGGTCCAAAGAAATCTGTACCAAAAGAGAAAAACCACTGAACTATTTAACTTAAAAATGATTAGGATTGACTTGAGCTGGTTTCCCCTACCCCTTAATAGATGTAAGATGAAGAAGGTACATTAACTAGGAAACTTCACAGATTTCTTATCAGAAAAGTGGTGATAGGTCTCCATGTCTGGTGGATCTATAATTTAAAAAAAAAAAGAGATGAAATTCTACAAGGCAGATCATTATGGTTCAGTGAAAAAAAGTGTTGGGAATGCACAGAGTAGTTTTATTTTGAGCTTTGAGTTGAGTTCTGGACTGTGAGTTGGGATAGTTGGCTAGCTTCCTGTGCTCATTTGCCTTGTTTGTAAAACAAATACTAGTGCTCACAGAACCATTAGAGGAAGAAGTGGAACATTGTTTGCTCTAACCTAAGAGATCTATGTGGTCTATCAGTATAGCTGAAAGAATGTACATCTAATATGGTGCCTATATTAACTTACCATTTTAAAATCAGCTTTAAACTTGAGGGTTAAAAGTGACATGGCGAAGGGCTGGGATTGTGGCTCAGTGATAGAGTGCTCGCCTACCATGCATGAGGCACTGGGTTTGATCCTCAGCGCCACATAGACGTAAAATAAAGATATTGTGTCCACCTAAAACTAAAAAAAATATATTTTAAAAAAGTGACATGGCGAAGCAGGGCACGGTGGTACACACCTATAATCCCAGCAATTCGGGAGGCTGAGGCAGGAGGATTGCAAGTTTGAGAACATCCTCAGCGATTTAGCAAGACCCTGTCTCAAAATTTAAAAAAAAAATGTCTGGGGTTTGTGGCTTAGTGGTTAGGTGCCCCTGGGTTCAATTCCCAATACCAAAAACAGAAAGTGACATAGTGAGATGAAGATATTTTTGAACACCAAGATTGCACTATAAATAGTCAGGCTTCCCAGTTTGTCCAGGACAATTCTGGTTCGTTTTTCAGGCATAATTATTCATAATATTCCCTTACATTTTAAAAATGCCCTGGTTTTCAAGAATAAGTTATGTCGTTATCTTAAATATTGCAAAAATTGGGGCTGGGGTTATATATAGCTCAATGGTAGAGAGTACTTGCCTTCCATGTGTGAGGCCCTGGATTCAATCCTCAGCACAATGTAAAACTAACAAAGTTATTGTGTTCATCTACAACTAAGAATATTTAATATATGTGTATACATACAATACGTAGCAAAAATAATAAGTTCCAGTGAAGAGTGTCTATTTCCTTAGAGAAAAAACTTGTCCTAAAAAACAGGTTTTAGCATAGAAGCTAACCTTCAATTCATATGCATTATTTAGGGTATTACTTATTCTGACTCTTATGAAAGTAAAGAAAAATATCCAAGTCATTTAATTACAAACACATTATCTTCAGTAAATCTCAATGGCAAGTTTTGAGAGCCCCTTACTGTCTTAGATCCGGAAGCCAGGTATTTCTAGGACAGAGAAGCTAGAGAAGGATGGGAACAAGGTTTCCAAATTTTCTGGGCATCCCTCCAAGATTGTGCCTTATGGCCTCAATTGTGTCTTTTTCTCCAAAGTCAAATTACCCCTAACAGCTCCAAGTTTTTTTCTCAACTTAATCCCCACACAAACTGAGTAACTCCTAAAATTATGTCCAATTTTCCTGGTCTCAGTGGCTGCTGCATACACGAACATTACCAAACCCATGGTAGAAGTGCAGTTCATTTCCTCCATCCCTGTGTGAGTTTCTAATTCACAGTAAGGACGAAAAAAGGAGAGCAGCAAAGTTATTATTTTGTAGGGTGTTTCAACAGCAGGGAATAAATGGCAAAAACTTGTTAAACCACTTAAATATCAATTGGCTGGACTCATCATTGTCAACTTTTTGGTGTTGGAGAGGTTCTTGTTTTGAAACCAGGTGTTGCTGTATTGCCCAGGCTGGTCTCAAACTCTTGGGCTCAAGCAATCCTCCTGCCTCAGCTTTTGATTATCTGGGACTTCAGGCAACACTGTTGGAGGCACATTTTTGTGTACTAGAGTATGTGACCCTCTTGAGCCAGGCACAGTGGCACACACTTGTAATCCCAGCAGCTCGGGAAGCTGAGGCAGGAGGATCGAGAGTTCAAAACCAGTCTCAGCAACTTAGTGAGGCCCTAAGCAACTCATTGAAACTGTCTTAAGTAAAATATTTTAAAAGGGATGGGGATGTAGCTCAGTAGTCTAGCATCCCTGGGTTCAATTCCCAGTACCAAATAATAATAATTTGTGACCCTCCTATAAGTATTAAATGCCTCAGGGATTATCAAACTAGTTTTTTAATCATCAGGCAGTTTGGGGTGGAATATCTACTGCCCTGACCAGATTCTCTCAAATAATGGCAAAGTTCTTGCAAGTTGCAAGCAATAGTCTTGTCTTTGCTTCCAACCTAATATGACAGTCCCCTCTTTACTCCTGCTATTTGCATTTGGCTCTTCTCCACATGCAGCAACCACTCATGGAGGAGGATGCATTTGGGGAAGGATACATGGGAGTCCATCTCCATAAGGTGCTGTTATGGGGAGGAAGGGCAGTGGCAATACATGAGCACTCCTTCTATTTATTTAACTTCAAAGATATGTAATACTCATTTGTAGGTACAATTGATGTGGTTTTTTTTTTTAAGCGTATGGGAACTGAGCACCAAATATTGAAAGGAAATCCCAGTTTCACTCAGATTCTTGAAGAAAAGAGGCATAACTTCAGTGGTGACTGATCCTAAGGCATGGAATAGGGACACAAGGCTATGCCTCATGTGGTTTTTGTTTTTGTTTTCCTTTTAGAATAATTACTTAAAATCTCAATTACTTTATGAAACAGTTTCCCGTAAGAACACCAAAATAGCTGGGCACTGTGGCGCACACCTGTAATCCCAGCAATTTGGGAAGCTGAGATACGATTGCAAGTTCCAGGCCAGCCTCAGCAATTTAGTCCCTAAGCAACTTAGGGAGATCCTGTCTCAAAATAAAAAATTTTAAAAATGTCTGAGAATTTTAACTCAGTGGTAAAGTACCCTTGTGTTCCATTCCCAATACAAAACAAAAAACATACAGGGTCTTTCCAGCAGTCCACTTGGCCTCATGTCCAGTCAGACAATGGCACCAAGAGATATGTTGTGAAAGAGCATAATCAGGTCATAAACCCAGCACTAGACAAATGAAGAGGCGATTGTTAAAGAGATTCTGTTCTGTAAGCCATTGTGTTGATCCTGTCTAAAGAGAATTGCAGAATAAACAGAACCCCACAATCACAAGGGACAATAGGGGTGGTATTTCTCATTGTGATATTAGGGTAAATGGAGAAAAAATTAATGAGCACAGGTTCTGAAACCTGGTTAGCTATGTTTAAATCCCACTGCTTTCCTAGACATAGCACATTGGATGAGTTACTTAACCTCTCAGTGCGTTCATTTATTTAACTATAAAACAAGAATTGCAGTTAATACCTAACTCCATAAGGTTGGGAGAATTAGTGAAGTAATCCATGCAATGCACTGAGTGCCTGGCATCATATGTGAGCTTATCATGGGATCTGGAAGATGTTTTCTAGGTATTTGGTTTTGTAAGAGTGTTAAGAGTCTAGCAGAGAAAACAAAAGCAAGCATCATTGTGAAATTACTGATGCAGGAGACACAGATTACTCTGTGATGCCCAAGGTGCACCTAACAGGTAAACAGCTACCATTTATGGAACACTAAGATGTATCAACAGAATCCCAAGGGCATTAATCACATTCTCACCTGTTCCTGACAATAGCATCAAACGGGTAAAATTCAAGGTCTGCCCAGTGGCTCCAGAGGCAAGTGGATTGGGAGTTCAAAGCCAGCCTCAGCAAAAGCGAGGCACTAAACAACCCAGTGAGTCCCTATCTCTAAATAAAATACAAAATAGAGCTGGGGATGTGGCTCAGTGGCTGGGTGCTCCTGATTTCAATCCTAAAAAAAAATTCAAGGTCTGTAGAGTGCAAAGGTCTTTTCCATCTATGATACAGGACCCTGTTAGTGCTTCAAGGCAATTCAGAAAAACCTGTCTTAGAGGAAGGGATTCCAAGAGGAATTCTGTCCTCATCTCAAGCTACATAGTCCCTGACCATATTTTCTGAACCAAATCCATACCCTGTTTGAAAATAGCTCATTTGTAGGCTTTCAGGTATGTGCATTTATGGAAGAGATGAGGGACAGGCAAGTTCTCTGTTCAGGGAGGAACCAAGTCCAGAGAAGTAATTTGACCTTTGAGTAGGAGTGTTCCCAACATTCCAGAGAATTGCTCCACCCTGGAACAGCTTTCCATACGTTATCCCCAAGTTATCCCCAATGACGTCTGCCATGTCCCAACAAACAGAACTTGCTTCTTGGCTGCCTGCAGCTGTACCATTCCTTCTTGCTGGGCTTGGGAGTACACATGAGCTATTCATTAGTCTCAGGCTCTGAACACCTCATATTTAAAAGAACACTACTTTCCCCAGGCACATTTGCTCCAGATTCCTTGAGACTGTTCAGTGATGTCAGCTATTACTCTAATGCAGGTATAGATAGGAGGCATTTATTGGCATGAGCAGAGGACGATCTCAGCCACGGACAAAGGAAATTGAGAAGATTCTGATTTAAGACAAAAGAAGGCAGAACAGCCCTAAGATAAATTAACAACAGTCTCTAAACCATTTGTGGATGAATCAGTGTCAGCACTGTGCTGTTTAATTGAAAAATCGGATCGGCTCCTATCCCCTAGTAACTTGAATTTCCCTATTTGTCTTTTTTGGGGGGTTGGGGGGGATTATACCCAGGACCTCAGACATGCTAGGCAAATGCTCTACCACTGACTCAGCCCCAGCTGTCTATCTTGCTTCTTGTTTTAGTTTGTTTTTTTTTCCCCCTTTATCCCAAACCAGGAGAATGGAATGTTTATATCTTATTAAAGATACACAAGGGAATTTCAGTTCAGCTGCTCAGTCTAGCTGCCATAGTAAACATCTACACTTCCCAGCTCCCTTTCAGTCTTTGCACAGAGCTGTTCCCATGGCAGCACTTCCTACAATGTGATCTGTAGAACACTGTTCCTGGGGATGCACTTTGAGTGCAGCGTTCCATGGGTCAACCCACTTTTGAGGACTTGGGTGCTATCCACCTAGGAAGAGATGCTACCACAGTAGTGTATGAAGGTTTTTGCAAGCTCTAAAAGTAAAGAAACCAAACAGGATCCCTTGTTTGAGTAACTGTATTTGTATGTCAAGATTATCTAAGGGCTTTACTTATTTTTTATTTAACATTTATTCAGTACTATGTGCAAAGTGTGTCTCACAGATGAAGGAGAGTTTAACATGCATTGGATATATAGTTTCACAATATTCAATTCTGCTATAAAAGAAATGAGATGGATTAACTGATTAAGAGTCATCAAGCACAGATCAATGGTTAGTATGTAGAGCATACATAGGTGGGTTAAACATAGGCAAAAAGAGATGGAAGAACCAATAGTATGTGTGACAATAAACATGCATAAGGGGCACCTAGGCACTGACTATTCGATGGTGCATTAAATATCAAAAACCACAAGTCTTTAATCAGGCCACCCATTGGCTCCACACTCTGCCTAAGGAACAAAAACCCATGGGTTTTCAACAGACTAATTGAAAAACTACAACTATGACAAACTGCATCTGTCTGGTAGAGCAAGTGTGTATCATTGACCCAGGACTCCCTTGCTTGAACCTCGCTCTTGGCCTGGCAGTCCCTTAAAAGGTTAAACAAAATTAGATAGCCAGCAATTGTACTCCTAGGTGAATAGCCAAAAGAAATGAAAGTATATCCACTTAAACACTTGTACACGAATGTTGTAGCAGCTTTACTCATAACAGCCAAAAAGTGGAAATACAACTGTCCATCAACTGATGAAAGGATAAACAGAATGTCATATGTCCATTTAATGGAATATTATTCAACCACAAAAGGGAATGAAATTCTGGGGCTAGGATTGTGGCTCAGTGGTAGACTGCTTGCTTAGCATGTGTGAGGCACTGGGTTGAATTCTTAGCACCACATAAATAAATAAAGGTCCGTCAACATCTAATAAAATAGTTTTTAAAAAAGGAATGAAATTCTGATACATGATAAGACATCTATGTCCTTGAAAATATTATGCTAAGTGAAAGAAGATAGTCACAAAATACTGAAAAAAGTACAATACTATTTATATATAAAATGCTCAGAATAGGTAAACCCATAGAGGTAGATTTGTAGTCGCTGGCCTAGAAAGAAGGGGAAATGGGGAATGACTCCTAATGAGTAACAGGGTTTCTTTTCAGGTTAGTGAAACTGTTAATGAGATTTGACAGGGGTGACAGGTGCATAACTCTGAATGTTGTAAAAACCACTGAAATGTACACTTTAAGAGGTGAATTTTATGCTACATGAATTCTACTTAATAAAGTTGTTTTAAACTAGCAATTCATATTATAGACTAAAAAAGAAAATAATAATGTCAGTACATGTGGAAAACATTTGAAAAAATCCAATGACAATTCTTGATTTAAATTCTTAGCAAACTAGGGAATAGAAGGACACTTTTTTAGACTGTGAGAGAGCATTTGTAGCTAGCATCATACTAAATTACAGACTGAACGCTTTCATTCTAAAATCAGGAATAAGGCAAAGTTGTCTGTTTTCCCCCTTCTATTAGCGAGTGCTGTACTGGCTTGAGTCAGTACAATAAACAAAGAAAAAGAAAAAAGACAACCATATTAGAAAGGAAGTAGTAATGGAAGTAGTCATGTTCATAGTTGACATGATTATCTATGCAGAGAAACCCCATGACAACTACAGAAATAGTTAACTAGAATTAATACATGAGTACCTGGCATGGTGGTGCACACCTGTAATCCCAGCGGCTTGGAAGGCTGAGGCAGGATTGCAAGTTCAAAACCAGCCTCAGCAACAAGGCACTAATCAACTCAGTGAGACCCTGCCTCTAAGTAAAATACAAAATAGGGCTGGAGATGTGGCTCAGTGCCCCTAAGTTCAATCCCCAGTACCCACCCCCAGAAAAGAACTAATACATGAGTTTAGCAAATTTGTTATATATAAATTGATATACAAAAGTTAATTGTATTTTTGGGGGGTACTGGGAATTAAACCCAGGGGCACTTAACCAAAAGCCACATACCAGTCCCCCTCCCTTTTTTTTTTTTTTTTCCTTTTTGTGGTGCTGGGGATTGCATTCAGGTCCTTGTGCATGCGAGGCAAGCACTCTACCAACTGAGCTATATCCCAGCCCTTTGTTTTGAGACAGGGTCTCACTAAGCTGCTTAGGGTCTTGCCAAATTGCTGAGGCTGGCTTTGCACTCAGATCCCCTTGCCTCAGCCTCCCAAATCTCTGGGATTACAGGTGTGCATTACTACACCTAGCAGTTAATTGTATTTCTAAGGGCTATAGCTATAGTTTGGTGGTAGAGCACTTGCCTAGCATATGTGAGGAGGTTCTGAGTTCAATCCCCATTACTACAAAAAAAAAAAAAAATGTAGTTCTATATACTAGCCAATATCTGGAAATTGAAATGTTTTAAAATGCCATTTACACTAATACCAAAAATGTCAAATGAATAGCAATGAAACTAACAAGATGTACAAATTCTATACACTGAGAAATATAAAACAGCTGTGAGAAATTAAAGAAGACCTCAAAAATGAAGAGATATTCCATATTTATGGATCAGAAGATTCAACATTGTTAAAATGGCAATTCCCCTCCAACTTACATATGAATTCGATGCTATCCTAATCAAAACCTCAGTTCTGCTGTCATGTATGACTAAAAATTCTGCTGTCATGTATGACTAAAAATAAATAAATAAATAAAACCTCAGGAAATTGTTGTGTGTGTGTGTGTGTGTGTGTGAGAGAGAGAGAGAGAGAGAGAGAGAATCAACAAGCTAATTCTAAAATTCATTGAAAATGCAAAAAAAGGAGCTGAGGTGGCTCAGTGATAGCGCGCTTGCCTAACATATGTGACTCACTGGGTTCGATTCTCAGCACCATATACAAATAAATAAAATAAAGGTCCATCAAAAACTAAAAAATATTTTTTTAAAAAACTAGAATAGCTAGACACCTTTGGAAAAGAATAGCTTTAATACGATCTACATACTCTGGGGTCGGGCTCCAAATTCCTCAATAGGACACCTATAGCACAAGAGTTAATAACTAGAATCAACAAATGGGACTTACTCAAACTAAAAAGTTTTTTCTCAGCAAAAGAAACAATAAGAGAGGTAAATAGGGAGCCTACATCCTGGGAACAAATCTTTACTCCTCACACTTCAGATAGAACCCTAATATCCAGAGTATACAAAGAACTCAAAAAATTAGACAATAAGATAACAAATAACCCAATCAACAAATGGGCCAAGGACCTGAACAGACACTTCTCAGAGGGGGACATACAATCAATCAACAAGTACATGAAAAAATGCTCACCATCTCTAGCAGTCAGAGAAATGCAAATCAAAACCACCCTAAGATACCATCTCACTCCAGTAAGATTGGCAGCCATTATGAAGTCAAACAACAACAAGTGCTGGCGAGGATGTGGGGAAAAGGGTACACTTGTACATTGCTGGTGGGACTGCAAATTGGTGCAGCCAATTTGGAAAGCAGTACGGAGATTTCTTGGAAAGCTGGGAATGGAACCACCATTTGACCCAGCTATTCCCCTTCTCAGTCTATTCCCTAAAGACCCAAAAAGAGCATGCTACAGGGACACTGCTACATCGATGTTCATAGCAGCACAATTCACAATAGCAAGACTGTGGAACCAACCTAGATGCCCTTCAATAGACGAATGGATTAAAAAAAATGTGGCATTTATACACAATGGAGTATTACTCTGCATTAAAAAATGACAAAATCATAGAATTTGCAGGGAAATGGATGGCATTAGAGCAGATTATGCTAAGTGAAGCTAGCCAATCCCTAAAAAACAAATGCCAAATGTCTTCTTTGATATAAGGAGAGTAACTAAGAATAGAGTAGGGACGAAGAGCAGGAGAAGAAGATTAACATTAAACAGGGATGAGAGGTGGAAGGGAAAGGGAGAGAGAAGGAAAATTGCATGGAAATGGAAGGAGACCCTCAGGGTTATACAAAAGTACATACAAGAGGAAGTGAGGGGAAAGGGAAAAATAATACAAGGGGGAGAAATGAATGACAGTAGACGGGGTAGAGAGAGAAGAGGGGAGGGGAGGGGAGGGGAGGGGGGATAGTAGAGGATAGGAAAGGCAGCAGAATACAACAGACACTAGCATGGCAATATGTAAATCAATGGATGTGTAACTGATGTGATTCTGCAATCTGTATACGGGGTAAAAATGGGAGTTCATAACCCACTTGAATCAAAGTGTGAAATATGATATATCAAGAACTATGTAATGTTTTGAACAACCAACAATAAAAATTTTAAAAAAAGAAATAGCTTTAAATACTTTAAAAAATGTTTTGAATTCAGGAAATATAAGTTATCGAGACAATGTGGTATTGGCATAAAGATAGACAAATAAATCTAGAAAAAGAGTATGGAAATAGACCTATAAATATGATAGATTGATTTTCTACAAAAGTGTAAAAGTAATTTTGTAGAGAAAAGATAGGATTGTTTTTAATATTTATTTTTAGGTTTTTTTAGGAGGACACAATATCTTTATTTTATTTTTATGTGGTGCTGAGAATCGAACCCAGTGCCTCACGCATGCTAGGCAAACGTGCTACCACTTGAGCCACATCCCCAGCCCGATAGGATTTTTTATACCTTTATTTATTTTATTTATCTTTATGTGGTGCTGAGGATCAAACTCAGTGCCTCATATGTGCTAGGCCAGCACTCTATCACTGAACCACAACTCCAGCCCAGTTTTTTAAATAATGTTAAAGCACTGGCTATCCATAAGTAAGAAAAACACCTTTGATTTATGCCATATGCGAAAACTAAAAGTAGATTATAGACCTAAAAGTAAAACCTAAAACTTCTGGAAGAAAACTTAAGAAACTCTTTGTGATCTTAGAACACCAAAATCACACTCCATAAAAGAAAGTTGATGATGAATTGAACTTCATTGTAATTAAGAAAGTTCTATTCTGTGAAAGATATTGTCAACAGAATAAGAAAGTTTACAAAGTGGGAAAAAGTATTTGTAAATCACATATCTAATAAAGGACTTGTTCAGAATAAAGAAGTCTTAAAACTCAACAAGAAAAAAAATGCTCCAGTTTTAAAAAGGGACAAGTGGTTTAAACAGACATTTCTTCAAAAATATATATGGATGGCAAAGAAGCACATTACAAATGCTCATCATTAGTTATGAGGGAAATTAAAATTAAAATCATAAAGAGACACTATTACACACTTAATAGAATGCCTAAAATCAAAAACTCTGACCATATCCACACTGACTGGAATTGTCAGGGAACACTAGTGGAAATGTAAAATGTACAACCACTGGGAAAATAATTCAGCAGTTTCTTAAAAAGTTTGAAAACATACCTTACATCCTATCCATTCTCCCAGGAGAAATACAGGTCCATACAAATACTCATAACACAAATGTTCATGTAGGTTTTATTTCTAACTTCCCCAAACTGGAAACAGGCCAAATGCTCACCAATAGGGAAATGGATAAACAAATTGTGGTATGTCCATACAGTGGAATGCTGCTTAGCAATCGATACACTCAACATCATGATGACTCTCATAATAATGCTAAATGAAAGAAGCCACAGAATGCTTATGATAGGACTCCAGATATATAGAATTCTAGAAAATACAAGCTTTTCTGTAAGAGGTAGGTAGTAATTACCTGAGAACAAGGAAAGGGATTAAAAGAGTATGAGAAATCTTTGAGGGTTGTGGTATGATCACAAATGTGATTACAGTGATGTTTCATGGGTATATACATGTCAAAATGTATTATATTATATACTTTAAACATGTTCAGGCCAGGTGTGGTGGTGCATGCCTGTAATCGCAGCAGCTAGGGAGGCTAACGCAAGGAGGATCACAAGTTCAAAGCCAGCCTCAGCAACTTACCAAAGCCCTGTCTCAAAATAAAGCATAAAAGGGGTGGGGATGTAGCTCATTGGTTAAGCACCCTTGGGTTCAATCTCTGGTGCCCCCCAAAAAAAGTTCAGTTTATAGTGTATGCCAATTACTTTAAATTTCTTTTTTGAAAATCAGAAGTTTCCCCAAATAAATAGAGCACCTAAGTTTTACCATATGTCAAGACCTATGCTTGTTGAGAGTTATTGCTTCCTTTCATCTTCCTACTAATCTTATGAAGAGAGTGTTTCCATTAAATAACTCACCCAAGAACGCACTCAAACCACACAGGCCAATGAGATACAAAGCCAAAAATTAAGCCTAGGATGGTTTGATTTCACTACCCATAATCAAAACCATGATATAACCTCGTTTCATTAGGCTTTCAAGGAAGTTGCAGTCCCAGCAGAGACAGACAAAAGAATAATGGAGGTGAGAGGGGAAAATGTAGTGAAGATGAACCCAATCTCTCACTTGCTCTCAAGCTGGGACATTGACCCAAAGCAAGGATAATGTTTCAGACAAAGTTCTGGTGCTGCCATCAGGAAACTAGACAAGGAGAAACAAGGGAAGTTCTACCTAAAAAGTATCATAATAACTCTATATGTCTAATAAGAATTGTAATGCATTCTGCTGTCATATATAAATAAAAAAATAATTTTAAAATAAATAAATAAATAAATAAATATCCCTGAAAGTGCACCTCACGTCTGGGGGTGGGGGGAAGTATCATAATGAGCATACCTATTTCAGGTAACCCCATCATTTAGGGCTCCTCCCTTTTCTGTCCAAGGTATAGACATTCAGAAGCAACCTAGAAAACATTTCATACTTCCAAGGGAGTTTTTAATAGAAGAGTCTAAGGTTTGGAAACTGAAGTGAGTCATTTTGCTGCTTGGTGTTCTATTTCCTCATCTCTTCGATGGAGAATGTGAAGTAGTCATTGCTGTGCTTCCTCCCACGTTGCACATGCTCTGTCTTGCTGATGTTGATGGTTTTCCCAAAGGGTACTTTACAACTTTGGTGAGCAATGGGAAACATCTAGAAGGGTGGCTTAACTTCTCTCAGCAGCTCTGCTGACGACAAGGAAATGTGCAGATGTTACAAAGCAGCATCATTAAATAACTAAAAAAGAAAATTGTTAACTGGATGCCTTTATGTTAAGAGTTATTTTTTATTATAAAGTTAATGCAGATTAATTATAGACAGTTTAGGAAATGCAGACTCTGAGGAAAGAGTTAACACAGCAGGTTGGGTTGCTTACACATTCCATGACTCTAAGGGCTCCATGAGTAACCCTTGGCTACCCACTGGGAATTGTTTTAGAGTGTTCTTTATCTCAGTGATTGATGACTTTATTATAGACACCTGGAGCAATGGACCATGTCGTGCTGGTTTGTCAGGTTGCTTTCCACAAACATCAAGTTTGATGATGTGCACCTGGTTTCATATGTTAGTTCTGAATTTGGGTTGTCATGGCTGGGTACTTAGCAGACTATACCTATGAAACAGTGCCCCATAAAAGCCTTAGACTCTGAGACTTGAACAGGCTCCATGGGCAAGGACATTCCACAACTGTACCTGGAGTCAATTGCTAGAGAGTTCTCCTGTGTGGCTTCACACAAGGTAGGGCATTGGAAGCCTGTATTAAACCTCCCTGGCCCCAAGGGATGTGTTAACTTTTTCCTGCTGTTTTGGCTACACATACATTACTATAATAAGTCTTAGAAGTGAGTATATAACCTGTGATTAAGACTTGTAGGTATTTCTAGAAAATCACTGAATGAAATATAAATATAAATATAAACATAAATATAAATATATATGAAACAAAATCTCTCCATCTAGAGATAACCATTAGGCTAGCTTTAAAAACATGATTTGCTCAACCTAATTGTCTTGAAAAATTCTTCTAAATCCTTCTTAATTAAAATGGTAATTAAGTTTGTAAAAAGTTGTATTATGGAATAAGATTAAATTTTATAGAAGTCCTATTTTATTTTAATTTTCTCATAGGTTCTACATTTTTTAAACATTTTTTACTTGTTCTTTATATATATATATATATAAAAACAGTAGAGTGTATTTTGACATATTATACCTACTTGGAGTATAACTTCCTATTCTTGTGGTTGTAAAAGACGTGGCATTTCACTGGTGGCATATTCATACATGAACACAGGAAAGTTAAATCCCATTCATTCTACTGTCTTTCCTCTTCCCATCCTCCCTCTCTTCATTCTGTTTTGTCTGATTCAATTGATTTCTATTCTTCCCTATCCCCTTCCACTGCCTTATTGTGTGTTAGCATCCACATATCAGAAAGAACATTCGGCCTTCGTTTTTTGGGGGATTGGTTTATTTCACATAGCATGATAATCTCCAGTTCCATCCATTTACTAGCAAATGTCATAATTCCATTCTTTTTTATGGCTGAGTAATATCCCATTGTGTATATATATCACATTTTCTTTATCCATTCATCTGTTGAAGGGCACCAAGTTTGGCTCCATAGCTTAGCTATTACAAATTGAGCTGCTATTAACATGGATATGGCCACATCACTGTAGTATGCTGATTTTAAGTCCTTTCGGTATATGCTGAGGAATGAGATAACTGGGTCAAATGATGGTTCCATTCCAAGTTTTCTGAGGAATCCCACACTGCTTATGGAAGTCATATTTTAAGACTTAAGGAAAATATTTACTACTTTAAACAACTTACTGAATTTTACTTTTATGACATCTGCAATTTGATCCTTAATTTGGAACCTAACTTAATGTTGATCAGTTCCTATGGAAAGAGGCAAGACACACACATTTTTTAATGAATTCACTTTCTCAGTTGTGGGGGCTGGTAAATTTGGAATCTGTAGGGCAGGCCAGCATGCTGGAAATTCAGAGAAGAGTTCACATTGCCACTGTGAGCCTCAAAGCTAAGCCTGGAAACAGGTAGGGTTTCTATATTGCAATCCTAAGAGTGAATTGATGCTCTTCAGGAAGCCTTGACCTTTGTTCCTTAAGGCCTTCAACTTATTGAACAAAGTCAACCCACATTATGGAGGGTAATCTTCTTTACTTGAAGTTTATAGATTTAAATGTTAATCACATCTAAAAGAGAACCTTTGTTTTCTTTTAATAAATGTTACTTTTTATTTCAACTTTTAAGTATGCATTTATAGTGGAAGTTCTTCTTTATCATAAGGAAATAAACTATTTGATAGTAGATTAATATTCTGAAAGGGAGTAGAAAAAATTTATGATTAGACACTTAGACTGGCTGCTGCTTGATCCAATAGCTGGGCATCTTAACACATAAATAGACTAGCCACATTAACACATAAAATTAACCTCCACAGGCTTGCTTTTTCTTTTTTAAAGAGGGAAGGGCAGACAGAACCCTAAAACCGATTCATTAGAGATGATAATAACCCCCAAATGGGCTTGCCCCAAGTGAACACACAGTGCCATGAGTTGGCAGTCCCCTTGGCTACGTGCAAGTGTGGCATTGGCCAGGAGAGGGCACTGCCTTCCACCTGTACAGCTATCTACATGGGAACCAACACGATGGATGAGATTTTGACACTACTTTCAATTATTTTTTAAAGTCCCTGATTTAGCTTAGCGCAACCTTTAGTAGCATGTTTGTGAACTTTTAATCTTGATGGGACCAAAGTACTTCATTGACAATACTCAGGCTTCAGGTTCAAGAATGCAAGAAGAAGCCAGGCATGGTGGCACACGCCTGTAATCCCAGCGACTAGGGAGGCTGAGGTAGGAGGATTGTGAGGCCAGCCTTAGCAACTCAGTGAGGCACTTGCAATTCAGTGGGACTCTATTTCTAAATAAAATATTAAAAAGGAATGGGTAGGGATGTGTCTCAGTACTTAACCACCCCTGTACCAAAATTCCCAGTACCAAAAAAAAAAAAAAAAAAAAAAAAAGAATGCAAGAAGGTATGGAATGATTTTGTCCTTTTCCTTTTCTAGTGAGTCACAGCTAGTCCAACCAGGCAGAGCCCAACCAGACAATTTTTCCAGAAGAGGCAAACTCAAGCTGATTCTGAAGGGTAGGGTGTGGGGAGAAGGAGGCTGGGATATTTGGCAAGTGAGAGAAGAAACTGGGAGGAACCCTGGACCTCCAGGCAGCTGAGGAATCTTCTAGCAAAATACAGAAGATAAATGTGGGAAGTTGTTCATCGTACCTGGGTTTGAATACTGCAGGCCCCTCTGGCAGTACAACTCTGCCTAGCAGAGCAGTCAAATCTAATCTGGATTCATAATTAGAAATGGAAACTCACCTAAGTATAGTTATTCTTTATTATTCATTAATAATTAAAAGCTCCCTCCCTCTCCTTCCATTTTAATGACAGCTTACATTTGTGCAGTGTGAGTCTTTTCAGAAGGCTTTCCCATCCCACAGTAATAGAGAAGGTACTAATTATTTCCAATTTACAGTTGAGGAAACATGGAGAGTAAGTGGTTAGCTTTGGCTTCCCTCTAAACCAAGTCTGGAAGGAGGGGCCTGACTAGAAGCCTGGGACCTGATTTTAGCTCTGTGTTCTTACACTTATCAAAAATAAATTCTCCTCATATACTGCTATTTCCAAATCCATTAAAGCTGAATGTAGGCATACATTGTGAAATTCCACTTATAGTCGTGTACCCAAAAGTAATGCAGGCATACAAGCCACCAAAGACATGCACAACAAGATGGCTCAGAGTAGCATAATGAGTGAAAGCCAAAGCCAAAAACAAGCCAGAATTCCATCAACATAGAATGGTAATTGTGGTACATCTGTATAGAGGCATACCATATAGTAATGAGAATAAATGAACAAGATCAACACATGATGTAAATAAACTTAACAAATACCAAATTCAAAAACAGGCAAAATGAATATCAGTTGTTGGAAGTCAGGTTAGTGGTTATACCCCCACAGCGTTAGTAGCTGGGAGGGGATGACAGGGTCTTCTGGGGTGCCACTAATGTTCTACTTCTCAACCTAGGGAGTGGTTACCTGGGCAACATAGATGTGCTCACTTCATGTAAAATTCACCAAGCTGTAACCCTTGTGGTGTATGCAGATTTCTGCACACATGTTATACTTAAAAAAAAAAGTTTATTTAATCCTGATTTGTGTAATTTCTTACATGAGTAAACTATACTACTGCCCAAACTTAGCTCATCCCTGATTAAAGGAGATTTGTTTATTGTTCTGTTCTGACAGAGCCCACACCGCCATTCCCCAGAGTTTCTAAAGGGTTGAGAGAGCAGGTCACCATCTGCCTTCGCATCTGTGAGTGCAAGAATACATTTCAGGAAAGCTGCCACACAGGAAGTTCCTCTCCAATCAGCAATAATACAAACATATGCTCTTTTTGTGTATCCAGAAAGTAAGGAAGAAGGAAACACCCAAGTGGCCTAGGCCAAAAGCAGCAAACATCACAACCAAATGGCAAAACTCCCCTGCCTGCCTCATTTTTAACAGACTTGATGAAACTAGTACTGTCTTGCAAGAAAATAAGAAACCCAACTCTTTCACTCCAAGCATACAGATGGCACCTCCAGACAAGAGAGAGGTGAGGCATGGAGCAACAAACTGATACTGCCCAAATTTGCATGGCGTGGTCCTCACAAAGTCATAAATGGAAACAGATTCCCAATTTCCCGGAGTACACCTGTTCCTCATTAGTTCTTATTACTTATTGCAGGACCAGGGTGTTGGAAAAATCTTAAAGGACAACAGTACATGTGAGATCAAGTGTTGGCTATCCCCATAGGCCAAAAACACTTGGTCTAGAACCTCTCTCTCTCTCTCTCTCTCTCTCTCTCTCTCTCTCTCTTGGTGCTGGGGATTAAAACCAGGGGTGCTTTATCACTGAGCTACATTCTCAGCCCTTTTTATTTTTATATTTTCAAAGTTTGAGATAGGGTCTAAGCTGCTTAGGGCCTTACTAAATTGCTGAGGCTGGCCTCAAAATTGCAACCCTCCTGCCTCTTCCTCCAGAATCACTGGGATTACAGGTGTGGCCCCCACCACCCCCACCACCCCTACCACTCCCACCACCTCCACCACCTCCACCACCCCCTGCCCTGCTTTCTCTTTCTCTCTCTTAAAAGAAAAGTTTCTTAAACAAATTAAACTTAGTAGAGTTTATTTGAGTAGAGCAAAAAAAAAAGTGATTTCAAATCAGGCAGCTCCAAGATTCAGAGCAGGTTCTAAGAACTCCAACCAACAACATGATCAGACATCATTTACAGAAAAACAGGGGGAGGCATAGAAAACAACTAAACTGGCTCCAGCCTAGTCAATCAGCCAATTGGTTACAGCTTAACAAGTTAGTTATTTATAGCTCACATGGGTACAGGGCCTCCTGCAACCACACAAAGCTCGGCTGCTGTGATTAAACTCTAGGTTGGTTTGGTCTCCTGGACTCAGTGCAGGTGCCCAGTTCAAAACCATGCCTCCTGCAACTTTTATTTAACAACAGACACACTTCTTGATTCCCTCTGCTGCTTTTGAGAGCTTCTTCCATCATACCATACAGCTTGAGCCCTTATGTCTTCTGTATCAGTGATTCTCTGGGGCTTCAGTTCCAAATTCCAACCCTCAGGCAAAAGAAGTGAGAACTCTGAAAAACACTTTGCATAGATATCTACTTTCATGCTTTCTCCAGCTAGATCATAGTTGGAGGAGTCAGCCCTCTTTCTTTCCTCCCAATGGTCAGAGGGGCATGGGAGTACATGACTGCACATTTTGCTCCTTTCCATGATGTGATGGGGTTGGCAGAACTCTGGCCGGCTACAGTCACACAGAGTGGAAGCAATGGCCTGGACTGAGTCACGAGGTTGTTCCTCCAGCCTCTAAAGGAATCCTGGCAGCAACAGAGGTACTTCAGGATCTGATTGAATAGTTGGAGCCAACCTCAAAAGTTTTCCAGCAGTGGAAATCTCAAAGCCAGGTAGATGGTACAGATATACACACAAAGATGGTCATTATGGCATTGTAGTTATAGAGAAAAACAGGAAACAACTGAAGCTTCCAGCAACAGGAAGAGTTAAGTTATGGATTACTGCACAGCTAGGAAAAAGAATGAGGCAGCTCTGTATTAACTAACATGAAGAGAGGTCCACGTTGCATTATTAAGTGATAAAGGCAAGTTTGGAGGAAATTATATATGGCCTAATTCAACCTATGGATTAAAACATCTGTACACACACACACACACACACACACACAGTCCCAACTGCTAGAGTTCATAAACTGATAGTGAGAAACTGACTTCATTTTTGAAAATAGCTTCTACCTGAAGGCCTGTCCAGAGGGAGGGGGCATGACCCTTGTCCTTGGAAAAACCCACAGAGCACTCCTAAGCAGATAGCCACCCTGCTGAGTTGTTTGTGTGTAAATAACTGGAGAGATCTGTGGCACCAGGTGGCCCTGACTCAATTAGGCTAGGTGAGGACCCATAGCAGTCCCCTAGCAACCACCAATCAGCATGAGACAAGGAAAATACCTGGGATGCCAGATGACCCCCCAGTAGTCTGGGTGTTTGATAACATGTTAGGAAACCATGTAGTTTAGCACGTACACCCCTCATGGATTAAACAAATCAGTTCAAAGAAATCCCTCTCTTGTACTAACCAATCACCCCTACCCAACTTGTTCCCGCCAGTGAATGTGCTAATCAATGTTAAGAGCTGTTGTTTGACTTTCCCGCGGTATGAAAGGATCTGCTGTGTGATGTTGTGATGCATAGAGTATCCCCCCAAAACCTATAAAATCTCACTGAACAAAGGACTCACTCCCTGGGACTGATGCGACGGAAATGATTGTGAGTCCTGGTTGAAGCTTGCAATAAAGACTCTTGTATGCTTGCATTGGATTCGGCTCCTGGAGGTCTATTGGGGTCCCACAAATCTGGCATTACAATAGGAGAAGGTCTAGAAGGATACAGACTAAACTTTTGTCAAGTTATCTTTGGGCAAGGCAGTGGAGGTGTGGGGGCTGCTAAGGGGGAACTTCCCAATTGTGCCATAGTTGTGTCTATATTATTTACAAGGCACCAGTATTTCTTCCCCACAAGGGCTGTGGGGGTGGTGGGTGGGGGAGGCTCATTCCTGGAGAAGTATCAGCATAGCCAGAGGCTCCGGGTGAGTCAGGACCACAGGCTGGAAGGAGACTCTGTGAGAATTGGCAGAGAAGCTCCTGATTATGCACAACTGGTCCCTTTTCCCTCTTTGGAATCCTGTGCTCTCAGTCCCCCTTGGGTGACTTCCAATCTCAGGAAACTAGAGAAAAAGAGTCCCTACCTAGCAAAGTCCCAGGAGGATGGCTGGGGTCAGCTTGGCTCTAGACCTTGGGAAGAAACCTCTTCTTCTCCTTGGTGCTTTCCTTGAGATTCTTTTCCAGGGCTTTTTTCTTCTATAAGAGCAAAAGTCCCTCAGGGGCTGGAGAAGGGAGGTCAGCAAGATTGATTGACTTTGGGGGAAGCCTACTACTAGTCTTCATCCAGCTTCCCCTTAGAGTAGCCTAGAAAGCTTTTCAAAACCTTAAATAGATAAATCCAAGTTAAGTATATAGATGTTGTGTTAGCAAATATCCATTGCTGGACAAATACAAATTTTCATTTATTCTAGAACAAGTGTAAATGGATTAAGAACCTTTTGAAAAGCAATTTGATAATATCAAAAGTCTACAATATTTTAGTATCTTTTTATTCAGCAATAAAACTTCTGGGAACTTCTCTGAATAAAATATAAAAACCTTCAATAAGGAAAACTTGTGTGACAACTGCTGTCTGTGGCACCTTTTAGAATAGCTAAAAATCCAAACGTTCAAATGGCCAGTGAATGGTTAAATGTGTGTGCTCACTCCGTGGAACATTTTGCAACAATTAAAATTGTAATAGAATTTTGTAATAATATGTAAAAATGTGCTGATGCTGAATTTATAACTTTTTTGGACTTAAGTACTTTTATACTTACATAAAACTCATTTCAGAAGAAAGAATAAATATGCTTAGGCCTTATCCCAGTCTGGTTAAGTCAGAAACTCAGGGGATAGGGACTGTTTTTTTTTTAAGTTTCCCAGATGCGGTAACTGAGGCCAAGGTTGAGAAAGAACCATTAGCCTTGGATTCAAATGAGACTTCCCAGATCCACTGTGGCTCAGTCCAGCTCCTTTGGATTGAGTTCTACAAGGGGTCTAAGTTGTCTGTTTCCTTCATCTTGCCCTCTGCATATCTCTCTCAGAGACTATTGGATCAGGTGGTGGCTCCAGAAGGAGTGTAATCATAAATTTGGGATAGTGGCCAAATAGCTTTACATGTTACCACAGCCAGCAGCAGGTGGACTCATTAGGAGAGAGATGGTTAAAATAATCTTGGTAGGACTGAGTAAGGGCTGGAAACTGGGTCAGGATAGCAGTGGGAGACAGGCAGAGACAGAGCCTATACACCTCAGAACTTGTGCCAAGGATCTAAGGAGCAGAAACCAAATCCTGGGATGTATCTGGCTTATTGTGGAGAGGATCCAGTCCTGCAGAGCCCCAGTTACCTGACTGTTGATGTCTCCAGTCTTGCTAGGGGGATGGGAGCATCATGCTGCAAGGGTTTGCTGTTAGCAGTCGTGGTGAGAGATCTATGGGGCACCTTAGAAGAAAGGCAGGCCAGCCAATTTGCCCTCTGGCCAAAGTAAACAAATGAAAACTGAATAGGTGGAGAAAAGTTAAGAAAGGCAGAGAGAAAAAGAGATCCATAAGGGGGAATACAGCAATCCCCTAAGGCCCAACATTCTGGGACCTCAAGGGAGAGGGCAAAGGTGATGTAGTATGAAAGGTAGTCAGTCACCAAAGAGCCCCTTGCTCATAACTGTTCTGCTCACCCAGGCTCCCTGTCACTGGCTATTCCACTACTAGCTAATTCCACTTGGTTGATTAAGCTATGCCTGTTTACTGTTGCCTTCTAAAAAAACAAACAGACCCCCCAAGGGATAACACTTCCATTCAACAACTCAGTGGGATTAGTTTATAATGATTTATTTGGCCAGTCTGAGTACTGACTCTGTGCTTGTATTATGCCAGAAAGTTGGATAGAATGGAAACAAGAGCTCATCAAGGTGACTAAGAAGGTTCATTTCAATCTTCTGGACACCATTGGTCACCTGACAGGGAGCTGCTGCAGAGATAGGAGAGAAACAGAAAAATGTACCACACTGTCACCTCCCTCCAGGACCTTTTAGCCTGGTTGGAGGGAGTCAAAGCACACAAAGACACAGAACAAGCAGCTGCTTATTTAGTTGCTAATAAAGTCAAGGGCTGCTTGAAGAGCAGAACTGGGGACTTCTGTGTCAAAGAGCCTTTTCAGATGCTCTCATGGTTGAACCACACTGACCCTTTTCATTAGGCATCTGGAAAACAAGCTGTTACAACCTCACTGTTTTCTAAATATTGAGATGGGTGGGACTTCCTGGTTCTACAGCCTCACCTTAGTTTCTGCCTCCCATCATAGAGTTCTTTCTAGGCTCAGCACTATTGAAAGGGAGTTATTCATAAGCATTTACAGGGTGTTTAGGGTCCACCTACCGTTTCTGCTCCTTCTCCCAACTCTGGCCACTTGCCATGTCTTGGTGGGCTGAGTGGTTTCACACTTACTAAATGCCCCTGAGACACATGGTTTCTATATATCACAGTCTACTCACAAGTTACCCTTGTAAGAAAACTTTGCCAGGTCCTGGCTGTGGCTGCCACTGTGACCATCATCAATCTGAAGTAAAGAAGCAAGAATTAGGAATGAAGAAGCAGATAGGACCCAGAATCCTGGTAGCAAGTAGGGCCAGACAGGGTGACGTTGGGAGCCGCTCTGGAAATACATGCCCTTAAGTCCTGAGCAAGAGATACGGAACAATTATTGTGCCCTGCAAGGACTTGGGCTTTACCTCTACTCAGATAATGAGGCGTGGCTCCAGGAGTAGATGTCACCCGGTGGGGTTGAGTTACACTCATCTTTCCTTTGTAATTCTACCCCTTTGCCCTTTTTGGGATGGAATGTTCCATGGAACTTCCCCTTGCGTGTCCCCTATATAAGAATAAAGAATTCCAGTGGCTCTCTCTCTTTCCACGGACCCCTAAGATCACAGAGCTGTCCCCGGATTTTAGAAGGTACTTCTCTGTGTTTATGTGTCTTCTTTGCCCTTTTCTTAAGTTATTGGAATAGTCAGATTTTGTGAACCCAGCATTAGGTCGCTAACTAGGATAGATAGTGATAGGGTGATATTGCCAAATCATGAGGAGGTGTATTTCTTGGTGAGACTGTCACTGGTAAATTGTGTTATCCTGGAAACGTATTCCAGGTCAGGGATATTTGAGGGCTGGATCCAAAGCCCACAAGGAGTAAGAAACACAGGCCAGTGCAGGATCCGACACCAGGGATAAGAAGAGATTGTGCAGGCCAAACCGGAAATCAGATCTGGGGAAACAAAGCCAAGAGTACACAAACCAAACCTAAAGTCAAGGTACTGAGGCGGACTGAGGGAGAGGGCAGAGTAAAGCACAAGATGGAGATGGGGGTTCAAGACTGAGAGAGCTAACTGATGTCTAGAAGGCAAAAGACTAGAACAGTGGTGTTGAGGGACTGGCAGGGAAGAAACAGCAAGGAACTTTCTGAGTAGAGAAAGAATGTCCTAGATGGTGGGAGAAGCCTGGGCCACAAAGGCATATCTGTTTGTCAAGTCATTGGATTGTGCAGGGTGTGGTGGCATATGCCTGTACTTTCTGAGGCAGAAGGATCTCAAGTTCAATGTCAGCCTCGGCAATGTAGTGAGACCCTGTCTCAAAATAAAAAGGACTGGGGAGGTAGTTCAGTGGCAGAGCTAGCATGGGCAAGGCCTTGGGTTCTATCACCCCTGTCAAAGGAAAAAATGTCATTGGATTTTATATTTAGAATTTGTCATTTCAACATATGTAAATTTTACCTAAGAGAATAAACAAATTGAACTCTAGTTAGGGTTATTTGTAGTTGAAGTGTATAGACTAGTGATTCTGAAACTACATTCAACATGTGCTTGAGCTCGACATTAATGGGAGCCAGATTTATCACTGTTGGGGAAAGAAGTTACATCTATGGAAAGAGTGTGGCATGTTTCCTAATATATATATTTATGCCTCTATCTATTTCTATATGCATGTGCACATGTGTGTGCAGTATTACCAGTCTGATGAAAGCAACACCAAAAGCAAAAACACACCAATAGGAATGAGCATATTTAGCACCTATATCTTGATTTTTCTTAAAAAATTTCTTTTTTGTGGTACTGAAGATTGAACCCAGGGCCTTCCAAATGCTAGGCAAGCATTCTACTACTGAGCTACATCCCCAACCCTTTTTTTTTTTTTTTTTGAGACAGGTCTCACTAAGTTGCTGAGGCAGGCCTTCAACTTGGGACCCTCTGCCTCAGCCTCCAGCATAGCTGGGATTACCAGTGTGTGCCACCATGCCTGACTTCAGGTCTTGATTTCTAACAACTATTCCCCTACTGAAGGATCCAGCGGCTGGGCGCATTGGTGCATGCCTGTGACTAGGTGGCTGAGACAGGAGGATTGCGAGTTTAAAGTCTGGCCTCTGCAATTTAGCAAGACTCCCTTAGAAACATAGTGAGACCCTGTCTCAAAATTAAAAAAATAAAGAGGGCTAGGGATGTGGCTCAGTGATTAAGTGCCCCTTGGTTCGTTCAATCTCCAGCACAATAAATAAAAATAAATAAATAAAGGCACCAGGGATCTTTGAAATATAGCTTATTCCAAGTCTGGGGTAGGAAAGGTAGAGTCCGAGCCTGGAATACCTTGTTGTACCAAAAAACGAGGACATGCTCAAAGAACAACGGTATATGTTGATAAGACTCAGAAACTATCTTGACAGGGCTCCCACTGACCAAATCTGGGACAATTTGAGCAAAATAAATAATTCTTGTAATAACTTATACCTCATTGAATTACATAAGAATCTATACTGACATAAATAAATAAGCAAATGGAGGTGAAGAGAAACCTCTTCATTACAGAAGTATGCCAACTAATAAATATAGAAGGCATGGTGACGCTACATAGAAATTCATGGATATTTGATAAGAAATAGGATAGCCACAGAGTTGCAAAATATTGTCAAAAAGACAAAACAAAAATATGTATAATATGTCAAAACACATTCTACTATCATGTATAACTAATTAGAACAAATTAAAAAATTTTAAAAAGACAAAACAAAAAGAAAATTGTATCTGTATTGAACATGTTCAGACTTTTACCTTATCATTATTCCCTAAACAATACTTTCATGGCATTTATATTGTATTAGTATTTTAAGTCATCTAGAGATGATTTGAAGCATAGGGAAGGGAGCATGTAGGCTATATGCAAATGCTACACCATTTTATATCAGGGACTTGAGCATCTACATATTTTTCCAACCATGGGGGTCCTATGTCCTCCACAGATGCCAAGGAACAAATTACATATTAATTAAAAAGGAAAATGCAGGAACTTCACAGTGGCAGACATCACCTTAATCAAATCATCAAACCTAGCATCTCTAAATTGGTATAAATTAATATCTAGTATCATGTGCCTGTGTTTAAGATGTCCAGAGAGGGGCACACCATTGGTTGTGTGATAATCCTGCCAAAAGTGTATAACCTGAATCTGATTATGAGGAAACATAGGACAAACTCAAATTGAAAGACATAACTAGCCTGCAGTCTTTAAAAAAATATTAGGGCCAATAAATAAAAAAGAAAGGCTGAGGAACTATTCCAGACTAGAGGAAAATAAGTAGACCTGGCACCTAAATTCTATGTGTGATCTTGGATTTGCTTCTAGACTTGGGTGGGAAAATGTAAGGACTTTGTTGGAGCAAATGAGAAAATAGATTGTGTTATATTAATGCTGAATTTCTGGTTGAGTTAGCTGTACTGTGACTATATAAAGAATGTCTTTCCCGGTCTTTGGAAAATGCACACTGAGGTACTATATCTCCAACTCCCTCTTGAATGATTTAGGGGAGAAGTGGTGAGGCTTTCAAGATATGTCTGGGTCCTGGAAGAACTGCCCTCATGAATGAATTGGTGTATTTCCTGTGAACATAAATTTATTACCACGAAATTGTTATAAAGTGTCTGGTCCTCTGATCCCTCTCTCTTTCACATGGGCCTACTTGTTCTTAGGTTTTCCTCCATAAGTTGAAGCAGCACGAGGCCCTCATTGGACGTGACCACCTAATCTTGGACTTCCCAGCCACTACAACCATGAACCAAAATAAAACTATTTTCTTTATAAATTACTCACTCTCGGGTATTCTGGTGTGGCAACAGAAAATGGATTAAGATAATTGATGCCTCTGTATTAAGGACTGAAGAAGTTCTTTATACTGTTCTTGTATTTTTTTTGTAAGAAATTATAGCAAATTAAAAGGTCCTCCCCAAAGCAAACAAACCAAATAATAAGCCCGTGGTTGTGGTCAGAAACCAGGCAACACTGGTACTAGCAATCCTCGGTCTGTACTTCCTGCTGGGCCCAGAACCAGCCCAAAGTATGGCATTCTAGTGCCTGCAACAGGAGATAGGTGACTACCCTTCTGGTTGGCTTAGTTTGCTGGAACATGTATTATGCAAATTTTGTCAGCAGCTAGTCCTCCACCAAGTGGGGCACAATCCCTGGCAGAGCCCATCATGTCCTCAGAGAAAGAAGCCTTACAGCTGTTTTGTGTCAGATGATTCATTGACACCAGGCAGTAAACAGAAAAATCATTGGTAAATGTGTGAATTGTGCTCAGATTTAATCTCTTTTCAACAAAAGTAATTAATGTTTAAGTCAACTTTTGTTATAGCCCATTAATAAATAGAACATGTTTGTATTTTTGCTAGGAGGCTTGAATTTTTTAAATCTGGTATTCTTTACCAAAGAACAGAAATCAGTTAAGGTTTTCCCGTTTAGCGAGTGTTGTATTTAGGCTGGGGGTACAGATCAGTGGGTATAGCACTTAACTCTGGTTTTGATCTCTACCACCCCACCGAAAGGGAAAAAAAAGTATTTAAGACATACACTTTCCTAAGCAATTCCTTCCCGAAGAGAAGCATATGTTTAATATGGTTTATGTGGTCTTTTACCCCAGGCTAGGCCTTTTACTATGGCTTGAATGTAGTGATCTTTTTCTTCACTCTCTCTTTTTGGCCCGGTTTCTGAATTGCTAATTATATGATTTTTCTCCATTTTGCCCCCAGAAGCTTTTTAAGTGTTTTGTTTTGATATTGGTTTGTTTTGTTATTGAGCAATTTGAATGCACCACTCACCAAAGGCCAATTAGCTGAAAGATAGGCTTCTCCTACAACCTCCAGGAGGTCATCAATGGTCATTTTCTCAAAGCAAGAAAAAGCCAATTTGGAATCCCTCCAAAAGCCAATCTACCTAGTAAATTCTTCTGGGCCTCCCACTCACACCTAGGGAAAGGACCAGACAGGACTGAGTTCCTGGGGAGTGGGTCAAAGATTGCCCTTGCTTTTTCCTCTGCTGGCCTGTGGAGGGCGTTTCTAGCTTCCTCTGGGCTCTTGCAGGACAGTGCCAGCTGGGTGTACCTGGCCAGTTACAGCAGGGACAGTGGACAGCCTGCAAAACATCTCGCATTAAAGCTAGGGCTGAGTCATCTGGGAGTGGTGGTTGTTGGTTAACATTCTTGCAACACAACAGTGCAGACAGAGAATCTAGACTGTATTTTGTAACACATTTGCAAGGCCAGTTCATAAAGGCTAGCTCTCAGACTATAAAAGAACAGGTGAGCACACCCACTGCTCCAGAGCACTGTGAGTCAACTCTATGGGGTCGGCTTAGTCCAAGGCTCACCCTTCCAGGGTCCGAAGGCTCTGTAGGGAAAGGGCAGGAAACCAGATTTATGAGAAAGGTTAAAGATCAGGGAAAAGTGATTGGGAAGGGACATCTCTCAGCTAGTCTGTTGCAAGCCTCTGTTCTTTTTGGTTTTAACTACTGATGGTCTCAAACTCCTGTCTGGACAGAATTTACTAAAGCAGAAGGCAGCCATTTATTACCCCAGGCAGAGTGAGGTGCTCTGGAACTGATTTGTTTTAGGGCATTATTGATTTCGACTTCTAAAACTATAATAAAAAAAAATCCAGTTTATTGGAGATAATGGCACCAGAGATGTAAGTTGGCAGGCCCCTGGTGACCACAGTGGGGCTCACTTGTTTTCCTCACAGCTCACAATCATTTCTTTGGTGCAGTGATTTAAAGAGGAACAGCTGGCTCTGAGCTCTAACTAAATGTCAGTCTTATGAGTAAATGTTTCCCGAAGATCGAATGGGGGAGCCCACAAAAATTGCTGAGACTATCACCCTGGTGGGATGGCCACATCTGTCTCCAAAGTGGACACCACCTTGGAGATTGGACATTCATGGGCCTAGAGTTTAATTAGTAATGAGACACTTATTTTCAATCCTGTGATCAAAGTATGGGGAAATAGACACTATCTGCCTTCTTGCCTTGGGTTATTTTTCTCCTGCTTCCTGACCTGTACTGGTAGAGACAGTAAAGACAACAGAAGAGGGAGTCCAGAGAGGCGAGAGAAATTCCTCTGTGTTTTGATAAGTCAACATCCTGCTCTTACAGTTTGGAAGCAGAGCATGGAGTGGCTAGCCTGTCCACTCACTTGCTGGTTATTTTCTCTACAAAAAAAGGGTCCCCAACACTTCCATTTATATTGAATATTTCTGTCTAGGGCCTCATATAATATTGCGAAAGTGCACAGGACAGCAAAGAGGGCCAGGTGTACTTACAGATTATGTGCACTAGAGCCTGTGTGCTTTCCCCTGAACGGTGCAGACCATGCTTGCCTTTTCCACAGCTGTGGGATTTTGGGTCATTTTGTTATCTCTAGCCACCTAGTACTGCTTAAATTTTCCATGACTTTTTTGAAGGTTGCCAGGAGTGATTGGGAGGTCCCCGGGTGATTCAGCTTTCATTTATATATATATTTGATTTGAATTTTTTTAAATTTTTTTTTAGTTGTAGGTGAACATAATACCTTTATTTATTTATTTTTTTTTTATGTGGTGCTAAGGTTCCATCCCAGTGCCTCATGCATGCGAGGCAAGAGCTCTAACCACTGAGCAACAACCCCAGCCCCTGATTTGAATTTTTTTTTATTAATTTTATTGTTGGTTGTTCAAAACATTACATAGTTCTTGATATATCATATTTCACACTTTGATTCAAGTGGGTTATGAACTCCCATTTTTACCCCGTATACAGATTGCAGAATCATATCAGTTACACATCCATTGATTTACATGTTGCCATACTAGTGTCTGTTGTATTCTGCTGCCTTTCCTATCCTCTACTATCCCTCCTCCCCTCCCCTCCCCTCCCCTCTTCTCTCTCTACCCCCTCTACTGTCATTCATTTCTCCCCCTTGTATTATTTTTCCCTTTCCCCTCACTTCCTCTTGTATGTAATTTTGTATAACCCTGAGGGTCTCCTTCCATTTCCATGTAATTTCCCTTCTCTCTCCCTTTCCCTCCCACCTCTCATCCCTGTTTAATGTTAATCTTCTTCTCATGCTCTTCGTCCCTACTCTGTTCTTAGTTACTCTCCTTATATCAAAGAAGACATTTGGCATTTGTTTTTTAGGGATTGGCTAGCTTCACTTAGCATAATCTGCTCTAATGCCATCCATTTCCCTGCAAATTCTATGATTTTGTCATTTTTTTAATGCAGAGTAATACTCCATTGTGTATAAATGCCACATTTTTTTTATCCATTCGTCTATTGAAGGGCATCTAGGTTGGTTCCACAGTCTTGCTATTGTGAATTGTGCCCTGATTTGAATTTTACATTTTAAATGTATTTGGATTTTGTTTAAAATATATATATATAAAATTATAAACTAGGGCTGGGGAGATAGCTCAGCTGGTAGAGTGCTTGCCTCACATGCACGAAGTCCTGGGTTTATTCTCCAGTACCATTCACGAACAAAATTATGAACTATAAACTATAATTAAAAATGCAAATATATAGTTGTGTTAACTACCAAATTATAACAATGGAAACCCCTGCTGGCACATATAATTTGCTCATGAGAGAGAACTTCTTAGGCTTTCCCTCTTTGGCTCTCTATTGTGCTGGCTGTCTTTCACTATCTCTTTTGACTAATCAGACTTTAAACATAATTAATCTAAATAAAATGCACAATTCTTGAGGGTATGATTCATGAATTTTCACAGGAACACACTCCATATAACTACTACCTTAATTAGGTTATTCAGCACTCCATAAATTTCTTTGTGCCCCTTTTAAGTCACTAGTAGCCCCTCCCATTACTATTCTTTTTTTTTTTAAACTGGGGATTGAACCCAGAAGTGCTTTACCACTGAGCTACATCACCAATCCTTCTATTTTTTATTTTGAGATAGGTTCTTGCAAAATTGGTGAGGTTGGCCTCAAACTTTGGTCTCTTCTGCCTCAGCCTCCAGAGTTACTGGGATGACAGATGTGCCCCATTGTATGCGACACACTGATCTCACTTTTATCACCGAAACTTAGTCCTGTGCCATTGACTAGGAAGGTAATAGATCTGCAATGACCTTTTATGTCTGTTCCTGGCACAATGTTCCCAGAACACAGAGCTCAGGCAACTGCTACACAAGGCTCAGGGACATCTCTTTGTCTCCTATTAGTCATGCCTTCATTGTGCATTCCCAAGTAAAAATGTAATCTGCCACTACTTGTAACACATTTTGGATATTTTGTGTCTGACTTTTGTATTTAGAACAAAAGACTCAATTGTTTTAATGATTTAATTTGCAATTTTTAAAATGCTTTGGTTTTCCCTTTTTAAACCTGGGCCTGTTTGAAGAACAGACAAATAACAAACTAAACAGTTTTTAAAATATTCATTTACCCTTCATAAATGTGTGTGAGTATGTGTGTTTGTGTAAATTAAATGCAGGGCTTGATATAAGATTGCAATGGTCAGACCTATATAATTTCAAGTTTTGGTGTCATCAAAACAATAATTTTTCTCATAGCTTGACTTTGTGAGAAGTTAATGCTAAATAATTTTTAACTTAACATATATATTCATGAATTGTCTTTCTTTCTGTCTTTTTTTTTTTTGTTTTTCCCTTTCTTTCCAGTACTGGGGATTGAACTCAGGGATGCTTTACCACTGTTACATTCCTGACCCTTAAAGAAGTTTTTTTTTTTTTTTTAAATTTATTTATTTATTTTTGAGAGAGAGAGAGAGAGAGAGAGAGAATTTTTTAATATTTATTTTTTTAGTTTTCGGCAGACACAACATCTTTGTTTGTATGTGGTGCTGAGGATCGAACCCGGGCTGCACACATGCCAGGTGAGCGCGCTACCGCTTGAGCCACATCCCCAGCCCTCCCCTTTTTTTTTTTAATCTTTGTTTATTAATTTATTTTTATGTGGTGCTGAGGATTGAGCCCAGTGCTTCACACATGCAAGGCAGGTACTCTACCACTAAGCTATAGCCCCAGTTCGAAGTTTTTATTTTGATTTTGAGACAGACTCATGAATTATTTCTTTAATGTTTTAAAATTAGAACTGCAAGATTTATCTGAAAAAATTATACTACTAAAAAGTTTTGCAGGGGATGGAGGCATAGCTCAGAGTACATGATTAGCATGTATGAGGTTGTGGATTCAATGCCGCTCAAATGTTGGCAACCGATACCCTAGGACATAATTTGGTCATAAAGACTTGATTGCCATTAAAGTAGATGGATTAACATGATTTATTCAGGTTATGGTTTTCCTATCTGTCCTTGTTCTTTTCCTATTCTGATTGAAGCACTTTCTTAAGTGTTTCTTGTGGGAACAATGGAACAAAGTAGTTAACATTCCACCACTTCACCTGGAGAATCCTATATGCCCCTTCCTGGTAAGCTTGATTTAAAAGTCCCTTTCGGAGTGTGAGTGCATGCGTGTGTGAATGTGTGTGTGTGTGTGTGTGTGTGTGTGTGTGTATACTGTTAACAGTATTGGGAATTGTCATTTTTATCCTTGTAGGTCAAAAGTATTCTATTGTTAAAAAAATAAAAATACAGATTATTTTTGAAAGTCATTTCCTGAAATTAAGTGGGGGAGGAAAGCCTTGGGCTTGAGGACAATGAGTCATCACCAAGCAGCTTGCAAAGAGCACGAGGCTTTGGCTGTGATGTAGGGAAGCCTTGCTTAATCCTCTACAGGACTCAGATCTATGAGCTACCCAGGATGTGGGAAGGGCTCATTGGAGCTCCAGAGGGGGCCGATGTGTAGGACAGTCAGCATGAGCTATTATAGGCACAGGTGAGAGGCAGATAGGTCCTGGGATATTGCTGGAGCCATTCAGCAGCTGGGAAAATGGGCTTCAGAGAGTTGCCTGCACTGTCTGCAGTTGGGTTAGGATGGAACCAATCCTAACATTTGGTTAGGCAACACACATCTGAGGCATGTTGATCAGGCATGTGAACTGGACCGTGGAAAGAGGCAAGAGTTTGGAGGTGGGAAGTGGGAAAGGAGAGATGGTGGAGTACTATCTATAGATAGTACTGGGGCCTGAGGCCTCCCAATGATCCCTGGCTCCAAATGTGGATTCATTCACTTAAAGCAACTTCAGAGAAGGGCCTCACAGGCCCTAACCACAGTGAAAACTGGGGAGGACATTCTGATGGAGGCTGCACAGTTCATGGTGGACAACAACCCAACTCACCCTCTGCTAAAATTAGAGATGATGCCTTTCACATCCACCCTGTTGGTGGTGACAGAGGGGGAGGATGATTTTCCAGATAACTCCTAGACCAACAAATCCCACTAGAATTTCTAAGAAGGAATTGAGGAAGTGGATCATGAGAGGTCCCACTCTATATCAGAGTGCCACATCATTGACATATTCCAGCTTTTGCTATGTGGATAACTGCCCCATCATTCACTGCCTTTGCTGTCCGCTATTTCTCTGTAACTAGCAATGCATTTGAGTAAAAGTGATCACGAAGTCCAACTGCCTGGCTTCATACTTCAACTTTGTGACTTACTAACTGTAAACATGGCCAAGTTTTCTAAATGTCGCTTCATTTCTAATTCTTAATCTGTAAAGTTGGTGATAATAGGTTCAAGTCCTGAAGTAAAAATGATTAAACAGGGTAATGTGTGTAAAGCCCTTGGGTGATGGCGAGGGTGGAAATAATTATAGCATAGAAATGACGATAGTGACAAACCAAACAGCAGCCATGTACTTGTTCAAAGGTTGGCAGAGTAGAGGAGAAGGTGGGGAAGAGCATCCTGGGGGCTTGTGGCCCAGAGGAATTTGAGAGGGAGGGCTTCCCACTGTGGATACTCTCCAAGGGCCTCACCAACCCAGGCTGATTCATTCCCTTCCTTTGCTGGAAACATCTGAGTGGTTGATGTTTTGGGCCAGGCCCTGACCATTCCTGAACCTGGTGGTTATGTGTCTTTCCATCATTCTCTGTGCTGCTCCTTATACCAGCCCCTTCTTTCAACTCCTCCTTTGACTTTTACTCATCCCTGCCTGCTTCTTCCCTCTCCCTGAGCCCCATGTCCAACAACTTCCGCCATCCTGAGACTCTTACATCCATAGAATCCCCCCATGCCCCACCTTTCCCTTCCTAGAGCTTCTCCTTCTTACTCAGACCCTTCTTACTGCCCACTGGGCTATGACTGGCCTCCCAGCCTCCAGACATCTCCTCTGTACCCTCACTCAGTCTCATCCAGATTAATCTTTGTAAAACTGGAAATTTCAAACTTTCCAGACCATGACTCACAATAAGAAACATACTGTATTTTACTTTACAAACCAGTATACACACACATAAAACTCACAAAGCAATGTTATGTTTGGTATTTTTAAATTCACGATCTACCAAATGAACTTTGCAACCCAATAATGAGTCATATCCCACAATTTGAAAACACTGCTTCAAAGCCTAGCTCTGACAATGTCCTTACTCCAGTGAAAGCTTTTGCTCATCCCTGTTAGCCAGTGAATTTAGTACAAGTTGTTTAACCTGGCATTAAAGGCTTTCTGTAGGACCACCCCAATTTGTCTGAAATTATTATTATTTTTTTGTCTACCTTCATGTATGCCATTTAACCTCTCTGGGTCTTAGTAGTCTGATAGTATAGGATAGGAATGAAAATTCTTCTGTGAAGGCCAAGGGTAGACCAGATGGTCCATTTGGTTTCCTTTACCCTGGGAGTTATGAACCTGGGATGGTAAATGTCTAATATCCAATAACCAAACATATCTCCTCTCTGGTGTTTGTGCACTCTCATGTCTAGATTTTTGTTCATGTTGTTCCCTTTGGCTATCTTCTCTACCTATTTTGCAATCCCATCAAGCTCCAGCAAGAGCAAAGGACACAGGAAGGAAAGGTCAGAACTTACTAAAGGAACACCATTTGCCCACTAAGGCCCATATGTGACACATAGGTGAGAAGAAAGAAATGACACTACAGAGGTAGCTGAGCTAGATCGTGCCAGATCAAGATCCTCATGCTGAGATTTCATCTTAATTTAGAAATGTTATGAACGAGCTATGCTATTAGCATAGACCAAATGCTTTTGTGTCTTTCCACAATATCAGAATTTATAAATAAATAAATAAATAAATAAATAAAATTACAAACTACCCCACTTTCATTGGTCGCTATTCACTGAGTACTTGTGGTTCTTAGGCTGAGTGATCATAATAACTTTTAGTCCAGTCATTCTAATCTTAATTTCCAATATTTATAACACATCATATTTCACAAAATGATATATGTACATATTATATATAAGTGTGTGTGTCCTTTCACCTCTGTACTTAATACACAAAATGTAGTCACTCAAGGTGAACTACTGCTTTACGAAATGGAGTGACTCAGGATTTGGCACAGCCTGAAAATGACTGTTCTATACATCGTGAAGTAACTCAGAGCAGGATGCAGCCTGCTCTTTACATGGGGAGTCAGTGATAGTTTCAAGGAGGTGGATTTACTGGGAGCTGGAAACAGCAGATATCTTTTCAATAATAAAATTGACTGTTTCTGTACTTAATTGGTAGAAGGACAGGCCAGACCAGAGATGGATCTTAGAAACCCAGGCAGGCAGAACTGGCAGGTTCAGCTTTGGCCACAGGTGGACATCCTGAAGAGCAGGACATACGATATCAAGGTTTATGGGACTTGAACAGTTAGCCAAAAAGGTGCCTGGCTTCTGCCAGCTCTGGCTACACAGTGCAGGAACACAGACAAGGACTGGGACCTGTGAGCAGGAGCCCAGTCCCTGGTAGGGCTGATGAGAACAAAGCTTATGGCCAAAAAGTCAAAGCCCTGTATATGACAGGTTCTCTGTTAAAAGCTCTGCTATTGGTCTTACTCCAAAGCCTGAAGTCTGAATGACAAACTACCAGCAAATTTCTGAGGGCAAGTAGCAAATCCTCTCTCCTCCTGAACCAGCATGATATTTGTAGAGTTGACCTTGATAAATATTTGTTGGGTTGAATTGAAAGGGGATTATGGTTCTTGTCATCCCACAGATACTACTGCTTGTTTGTCTGTCTTCATGATGATTCTTTTGCGTCTGTGTCCTGGGCCTTAGACAAGAGGCTGAATTCCCTTCTAAATACCAAAGCTCTGTTTGTGACTGGTTAGATTGATAATCTGATTTCATTAATACCTAAATGCATTTCTATCCTCAGCTTCAGTAACTGATGATGGTGTGAACTGCCACAAGAGTCGTGAGTGTTATTGTCGTCTTTCACACCAAAGGTTTTGAAGAGCATCAAGACCTCAGTTCTGCAGTGAAACATTAATCATAAGTTGTCATGAGATCCATTTCCCCTCATGCAGTAGAAACCAACATGACGTTATTTCTATTTTCATATAATCTTTCAGATATAGATGTCCCCCACTGATCATGGTTCAACTTCCCTGTTTTTGACTTTGCAGACATGATACACACTCAATAGAAACTGGGCTTTGAATTTTGAATCTGGATCTTTTCCCCAGCCAGGGATGTGCAGTGTGGTCACCCTGGAGATGCCAGGCAGTCAGCCGCAACTCCTGCTGGCCTCATGATCACGAAGCTCTGTGGTATGCTGTGTTGCTAAGCTACGGTGTTCAGTAGGTTAGGTGGATTCAGTGAATTTTCAATTTAGGATATTTTAAACTTAGGATGGGTTTAATCAGGATGTGACTCCATCATAAGCAGAGGAGCATCTCTGTGTTAAAATTTCCCCAGGGCTTGGTAGATGAATGGACCCACTTCAGGAGCAAGACTGTCACTGTCTAGAGGAAGCTAAATCACAGGCTGGAGTTGTTGGCATCTGGGGTCCTACTCAAGTTCCAGCAGCCCACATGGGTAGGAGAACCTGGCTTTGGTCACTCTGGAGCAATACACTCAGGGGTAACATGGAAATGTTCATCCACCAGGAGAAGGGTGTAGGATTGTTTTCGTGAGTAAAGTCTCCACACACATGGGTTATTCAGGATCGTTGAATCTTACTTATTCACAGGAAAATGGAAGAAAGTGGAGCCAGTTCCACTTTTGAGGCTTAGCCTATTTTTAAAAATGTACGAATGGTTAAACAGGATTAAAACACGATAGCATATTTTAATGTTTGTCTTTAAAATTAAAATTGCATAATGGATTTTGTTTTTATTTCCCTCCTATAAGTTCAACTTTGTGTTTGAATTCATAACCTTATTTGCAATTAGCATAAAAGTCCAAATTTGAAGCTCTGTCTGAAGATGAGGATGGGAGCTCTTGTCCCCTTCAATGCACCCAGGACTCCCCTTGTCCTCGTTGCCCCTTCCCCCTGAGGCCATCATGCACAGGGGACTATGTTGCAGCTCATTGTGTGTCTTTAATGCCATACCATCTGCGCCTTCCCACAGCTACAGAAGTTCCTTTGGCTTCCTCCCCATTGGGCTCAGACCCAGGGGAAACCTCTTCCCCTGAAGAAGGTCTCCAGGGTCCCACAAGCCCTTCCTGCCAACTTAGCCAATAGCACTTGCTATTTGGCTTGAGTCTTGTGCCTGACTTCTCCAGCTTTCCACAATCCTGAGATTCAAAATGCCTGGGCAGGATCACCTGTAGCAACAGAGAAAGAAGGGATTCCCCCAGGGAGACTTTCACTTGAACACACAGTAAATGCCTCTAAAGCCAGGGTAGGAGGTGCTGTGATGTTCACATGTGGAAGCATGTGATATGATTCCATTGTGATAATAAGAGGAAGTGTCAACACCCTTTTTTTTTTTTTTCAAAAAAGAGCCAGAGACCTGACCAAAACACTAATGTACCTACTCTAAAAGATTTCAAGTTTAGGGAACAATGGTCAGAGGGACTGATTTCTTTGTAACTCACTTCTTCTACAGTTCTGGGGGACTTAAACTTGGAGTTCCTCTGAGGCAAGATCTAGCTGGCACTTTTTTTTTTTTTTTTTAATAACACCTTGCCTCTAAGAATTTCCAATTTGTTTCCAGAGAGTTAAGGAATTAGTGCTTAACCCTATATCCCTGATGAAGAATAGTAATTTTATTTCTTTTAGAAGGTGGGAATCTCAGTCCTCAGGGCATCTTCCGTGTCCTTAGGAGGTGGACCTGATTGCTGCCCTAGAGGTCACTGACAGTTGGGAATGTAGGGGTGGTGAGGAGCAGGGAGTGACACAATTAGCTGCCTAAGCAACCTGGTCACCTAGAAATTATTGACATGTATAAATGCCTACTCTTCAGAAAAAGCAGATAAGCAAATAAGAATGAGCCAAAGGAATAACAGAAATTATTATATGCTAAAGGGATAAAAGACATTTCAAATCAACTTCATCTTAATTATAAAGAGGCACAACATGATAATGTAGCTGCTACTACTGTGTTTTTTGGCAAACAGCTATGTCATTTTGCTTTCTTAAGACTGTAGCAAAAGAACAAAAAGTAAAAAAACATTTAAAAATTAATAAATCCCAAGGGGAGAAAAGACACATGTGGAAGGAACATTCTTCCCCAGACTCAATCACATTTACTTTGAAAAAGTAGCCCATATCTAAAAATATTTATCTTAGAAAGCTTCTGCTCATTGGAAAAATACTAGAAAATAGAGCTGATTTATCTTGGGTGTTAGCTCATAATAGAAAAATAATAATAAAGGAAGTGCCACGTCTAATATTAACTGCTGAGCTTTGGAAGCCTTGGTCACAGGACTTCTGATGTGTATTTCTGAAGGCAATGACTGTTACCATCCCTTCCTCTCATGCCCTTTAAAAAACTTTCTTTTTTTCTTTATTTTGTGGTACTGAGATTGAACATCGGGCCTCACACATACAGGGCAAGAACTCTACTACTGAGCTCTAGTCCCAGCACCCTTTCTTTACCTTTAAGAGTAAAGGTTCTGGTAAAGGTTGACATGAATTCTTTTTTTTTTTTTTTTTGAATTTTTTTAATATTTATTTTTCTTTTTTTTAATTTTTTTATTGTTGGTTGTTCAAAACATTACAAATTTCTTGATATATCATATTTCACACTTTGATTCAAGTGGGTTATGAACTCCCATTTTTACCCCATATACAGATTGCAGAATTACATCAGTTACACATCCATTGATTTACATATTGCCATACTAGTGTCAGTTGTGTTCTGCTGCCTTTCCTATCCTCTACTATCCCCCCTCCCCTCCCCTCCCCTCCCCTCCCCTCTTCTCTCTCTACTCCCTCTACTGTCATTCATTTCTCCCCCTTGTATTATTTTTCCCTTTCCCCTCACTTCCTCTTGTATGTATTTTTGTATAACCCTGAGGGTCTCCTTCCATTTCCATGCAATTTCCCTTCTCTCTCCCTTTCCCTCCCACCTCTCATTCCTGTTTAATGTTAATCTTCTTCTCCTGCTCTTCGTCCCTACTCTATTCTTAGTTACTCTCCTTATATCAAAGAAGACATTTGGCATTTGTTTTTTAGGGATTGGCTAGCTTCACTTAGCATAATCTGCTCTAATGCCATCCATTTCCCTGCAAATTCTATGATTTTGTCATTTTTTAATGCAGAGTAATACTCCATTGTGTATAAATGCCACATTTTTTTTATCCATTCGTCTATTGAAGGGCATCTAGGTTGGTTCCACAGTCTTGCTATTGTGAATTGTGCTGCTATGAACATCGATGTAGCAGTGTCCCTGTAGCATGCTCTTTTTAGGTCTTTAGGGAATAGACCCAGAAGGGGAATAGCTGGGTCAAATGGTGGCTCCATTCCCAGCTTTCCAAGAAATCTCCGTACTGCTTTCCAAATTGGCTGCACCAATTTGCAGTCCCACCAGCAATGTACAAGTGTACCCTTTTCCCCACATCATCGCCAGCACTTATTGTTGTTTGACTTCATAATGGCTGCCAATCTTACTGGAGTGAGATGGTATCTTAGGGTGGTTTTGATTTGCATTTCTCTGACAGCTAGAGATGGTGAGCATTTTTTCATGTACTTGTTGATTGACTGTATGTCCTCCTCTGAGAAGTGTCTGTTCAGGTCCTTGGCCCATTTGTTGATTGGGTTGTTTGTTCTCTTATTGTCTAATTTTTTGAGTTCTTTGTATACTCTGGATATTAGGGCTCTATCTGAAGTGTGAGGAGTAAAGATTTGTTCCCAGGATGTAGGCTCCCTATTTACCTCTCTTATTGTTTCTTTTGCTGAGAAAAAACTTTTTAGTTTGAGTAAGTCCCATTTGTTGATTCTAGTTATTAACTTTTATGCTATGGGTGTCCTATTGAGGAATTTGGAGCCCGACCCCACCGTATGTAGATCGTAGCCAACTTTTTCTTCTATCAGACGGCATGTCTCTGATTTGACATCAAGCTCCTTGATCCATTTTGAATTCACTTTTGTGCATGGCGAGAGAAAGGGATTCAGTTTCATTTTGTTGCATATGGATTTCCAGTTTTCCCAGCACCATTTGTTGAAGATGCTATCCTTCCTCCATTGCATGCTTTTAGCCCCTTTATCAAATATAAGATAGTTGTAGTTTTGTGGATTGGTTTCTGTGTCCTCTATTCTGTACCATTGGTCCACCCGCCTGTTTTGGTACCAGTACCATGCTGTTTTTGTTACTATTGCTCTGTAGTATAGTTTGAAGTCTGGTATCGCTATACTGCCTGATTCACACTTCCTGCTTAGCATTGTTTTTGCTATTCTGGGTCTTTTATTTTTCCATATGAATTTCATGATTGCTTTCTCTATTTCTACAAGAAATGCTGTTGGGACTTTGATTGGCATTGCATTAAACCTATAGAGAACTTTTGGTAATATCGCCATTTTGATGATGTTAGTTCTGCCTATCCATGAACAGGGTATATTTTTCCATCTTCTAAGATCTTCTTCTATTTCTCTCTTTAGGGTTCTGTAGTTTTCATTGTGTAAGTCTTTCACCTCTTTTGTTAGGTTGATTCCCAAGTATTTTATTTTTTTTTGAAGATATTGTGAATGGAGTGGTTGTCCTCATTTCCATTTCAGAGGATTTGTCACTGATATACAGGAATGCCTTTGATTTATGCGTGTTGATTTTATATCCTGCCACTTTGCTGAATTCATTTATTAGCTCTAATAGTTTCTTTGTAGACCCTTTTGGGTCTGCTAGGTATAGAATCATGTCACCTGCAAATAGTGATAATTTAAGTTCTTCTTTTCCTATTTTTATGCCTTTAATTTCTTTCGTCTGTCTAATTGCTCTGGCCAGTGTTTCGAGAACTATGTTGAACAGAAGTGGAGAGAGAGGGCATCCCTGTCTTGTTCCAGATTTTAGAGGGAATGCCTTCAATTTTTCTCCATTCAGAATGATGCTAGCCTGAGGCTTAGCATAAATTGCTTTTACAATATTGAGGTATGTTCCTGTTATCCCTAGTTTTTCTAGAGTTTTGAACATAAAGGGATGCTGTACTTTGTCGGATGCTTTTTCCGCATCTATCGAGATGATCATATGGTTCTTATTTTTAAGTCTATTGATGTGGTGAATAACATTTATTGATTTCTGTATATTGAACCAGCCTTGCATCCCATGGATGAATCCTACTTGATCATGGTGCACATTTTTTTTGATATGTTTTTGTATCCGATTCACCAGAATTTTATTGAGGATTTTTGCATCTAGGTTCATTAGAGATATTGGTCTGTAGTTTTCTTTCTTTGAAGTGTCTTTGTCTGGTTTAGGTATCAGGGTGATGTTGGCCTCGTAGAATGAATTTGGAAGTTCTCCCTCTTTTTCTATTTCCTGAAGTAGCTTGAAAAGTATTGGTATTAGTTCCTCTTTAAAGGTTTTGTAAAACTCTGCTGTATACCCATCCGGTCCTGGGCTTTTCTTAGTTGGTAGTCTTTTGATGGTTTCTTCTATTTCCTCAATTGATATTGGTCTGTTTAGGTTGTCTATATCCTCCTGACTCAATCTGGGCAGATCATATGACTTAAGAAATTTATCTATGCCTTCACTATCTTCTAATTTATTGGAGTATAAGGATTCAAAATAATTTTTGATTATCTTCTGTATTTCTGAAGTGTCTGTTGTGATATTGCCTTTTTCATCCCGTATGCTAGTAATTTGAGTTCTCTCTCTTCTTCTCTTTGCTAGCATGGCTAAGGGTCTGTCGATTTTGTTTATTTTTTCAAAGAACCAACTTTTAGTTTTGTCAATTTTTTCAATTGTTTCTTTTGTTTTGATTTCATTAATTTCAGCTCTGATTTTAATTATTTCTTGCCTTCTACTTCTTTTGCTGTTGTTTTGCTCTTCTTTTTCTAGGATTTTGAGATGAAGTTTGAGATCATTTATTTGTTGGTTTTTTCTTTTTTTAAGGAATGAACTCCAAGCAATGAATTTTCCTCTTAGAACTGCTTTCAATGTGTCCCATAGATTCTGATATGTTGTGTCTGTGTTTTCATTTATCTCTAAGAATTTTTTAATTTCCTCCTTGATGTCTTCAGTAACCCATTGATCATTCAGTAACCTATTGTTCATTCTCCAAGTGATGTATGCTTTTTCCTTCCTTCTTTTATCGTTGATTTTCAGTTTCATTCCATTATGATCAGATAAGATGCATGGTATTATCTCTACTCCTTTATATTGTCTAAGAGTTGCCCTGTGACATAATATATGATCTATTTTTGAGAAGGAACCATGTGCTGCTGAGAAAAAAGTGTAACTGCTTGATGTTGGGTAGTATATTCTATATATGTCAATTAAGTCTAGGTTATTAATTGTGTTATTGAGTTCTATAGTTTCCTTATTCAACTTTTGTTTGGAAGATCTGTCCAGTGGCGAGAGAGGTGTGTTGAAGTCTCCCATGATTATTGTATGGTGGTCTATTAGACTCTTGAACTTGAGAAGAGTTTGTTTGATGAACATAGCTGCACCATTGTTTGGGGCATATATATTTATGATTGTTATGTCTTGTTGGTGTATGGTTCCCTTGAGCAGTATATAGTGTCCCTCTTTATCCCTTTTGATTAACTTTTGCATGAAATCTATTTTATTTAATATGAGTATGGACACTCCTGCTTGTTTCCGAAGTCCATATGAGTGATATGATTTTTCCCAACCTTTCACCTTCAGCCTATGTATGTCTTTTCCTATCAAATGCGTCTCCTGTAGGCAGCATATTGTTGGGTCTTGTTTTGTGATCCATTCTACTAGCCTGTGTCTCTTAATTGGTGAGTTTAAGCCATTAACATTTAGGGTTATTATTGAGATATGGGTTGTTCTTCCAGCCATATTTGTTTATTTCTGTTACTAAACATGATTTGTTTTCCTCTTTGATTATTCCCCCCCCTTTACTGTCCTACCTCCCACTGTTGGTTTTCATTGTTATTTTCCATTTCCTCTTCCTGTAATGTTTTGCCGAGGGTGTTTTGAAGAGATGGTTTTCTAGCTGCAAATTCTTTTAACTTTTGTTTATCGTGGAAGGTTTTAATTTCATCTTCCATCCTGAAGCTTAATTTTGCTGGATACACAATTCTTGGTTGGAACCCATTTTCTTTCAGTGTTTGAAATATGTTATTCCAGGATCTTCTAGCTTTCAGAGTCTGTGTTGAAAGATCAGCTGTTATCCTGATTGGCTTACCCCTAAATGTAATCTGCTTCCTTTCTCTTGTAGCTTTTAAAATTCTCTCCTTATTCTGTATGTTGGGCATCTTCATTATAATGTGTCTAGGTGTGGATCTCTTATGATTTTGCACATTTGGCGTCCTGTAGGCTTCTAGGATTTGGGATTCTGTCTCATTCTTCAAGTCTGGGAAGTTTTCTCGTATTATTTCATTGAATAGATTGCTCATTCCTTTGGTTTGGAGTTCTGTACCTTCCTGTATCCCAATGACTCTTAAGTTTGGTCTCTTAATGTTATTCCATATTTCTTGGATGTTCTGCTCATGGTTTCTTAACAGTCTTGCTGAGCTGTCTATGTTCTTTTCAAGTTGAAATACTTTGTCTTCATTGTCTGATGTTCTATCTTCTAAGTGTTCTACTCTGCTGGTAGTATTCTCAATTGAGTTTTTAAGATGGTTTATTGCTTCCTGCATTTCTAGGATTTCTGTTTGTTTGTTTTTTATAACCTCTATATCCCTGTATAGTTGATCCTTTGCTTCCTGGATTTGTTTGTGTAATTCATTGTCGAAGTGATCTTTCATTGTCTGATTTTGCTGTCTAATGTCTTCCTTGAGACTCCAGATCATCTGAAGCATGTATATCCTGAATTCTTTATCTGACATTCCATCTGCTGCAGCTGTTACCTCTTCTAAAGTTGAGTTGACCTGCATTGCTTGTGGTCCTTTCTTTCCTTGTCTTTTCATACTGCTCGCGTTTCTTTCTGCTTGGTGAAACTGTTGTGTTTTTGAAATGTTTTTTCCCCTATATATTTATATTGCTCTTGTATAGTTGAAAAGTCTCCCTTGCAGGGTCGGGCGGCGGTCTGCCTATCTTGCAGGCGTGGGCGGCAGCTCTGCTCTGCCCTTACTCCAATTGGGGTGACGTGTCTACCACGCTGGCGGGTCGCTGGGCTTATTCCGGGCACGGGCGGCGGCTCTGCTCTGCCCCTACTCCAATTGGGGTGACGAGTGTACCACGCCGGCAGGCCACAGGGCCTGATCCGCTGGTCGGTTGCAGGTCTGCCTACCCTGCAGGCGCGGGCGGCGGCTCTGCTCTGCCCCCCCTCCAATTGGTGTGACTTGTCTACCACACCCGTGGACCGCTGGGCCTGTTCCGGGTGCGGGCGAAGGCTCTGTTCTGTTCCTACTCCAATTGGGGTGACGTGCCTACCATCCCGGCCGGCCGCTGGGCCTGTTCCACCGGTCGGTCACAGGTCTGCCTACCTTGCGGGCACGGGCGGCGGCTCTGCTCTGCCCCTACTCCAAATGGGGTGACGTGTCTGTCGCACCGGCAGGCCACTGGGCCTGTCCTGCTGGTCGGTCGCAGGTCTGCCCACCTTTCGGGCATGGGTGGCGACTCTGCTCTGCCCCTACTCCAATTGGGGTGTCGTGACTACCACGCCGGCAGGTCGCTGGGCCTGTTCCTGGCATGGGCAGCGACTTTGCTCTGCCCCTACTCCAATTGGGGTGACGTGTGTACCACGCCGGCAGGCTCCTGGGCCTGATCCGCCGGTCTGTCGCAGGTCTGCCTACCTTGCAGGCGCGGGCGGCGGCTCTGCCCTGCCCCTCCTACCATGCCCGCGGACCGCTGGGCCTGAGCTGCAGGTTGGTCGCAGGTCTGCTCACCCTGCTGGCACGGGTGGCGGTTCTGCTCCGCCCCCACTCCAATTGGGGTCACGTGACCACCACACCAGCGGGGCCTGATCCGGGCGCGGGCGAAGGCTCTGCTCTGCCCCTACTCCAGTTGGGGTGACGTGTGTACCACGCTGGCAGGCCGCTGGGCCTGACCCGCCAGTCTGTTGCAGGTCTGCTTACCTTGCAGGCGCGGGCAGCGGCTCTGCCCTGCCCCTCCTACCACGCCCGTGTATCACTGGGTCGCGGGTCTGCCCACCTTGCGGGCGCCGGTGGCGGCTCCGCTCCGCCCCTCTCCAATTGGAGTCACGCGACCACCACGCCAGCGAGCCGCTGGGCCTGCTCCGGGCACGGGCAGCGGCCCGGCTCCTCCCCTCTGGCTCGACGACAAATCGAGAGAGACTCGGGTGTCTGTGCCTCACCCTCCCTACCAGGAGACCAACTGTTTCTGTCGCCGCTGGTATTGATGAAGTTCTCTCCTCCGCCGCTTTCTGATGACATCAGGTCTCTGCCATGTTGGTATCCTATGCGAATGGCAGCATTTTGTTCCCTCTGCCGGGTAACCAAAGCAACAGGTGAGTCCTGACCGGCCCTCAGCAGGACCCGGACCGAGAAGCAGTTTCTGCGGGCTCCTTAGCCCTGGGCCAGAGCAGTTCCGGGAGCCGGAACTCGGCCGCTCCGAGCTCGGTGTATGCTCTGATAAGAGCAGGCTCCAAGAAGCAGTTTCCGCGGGTTATTTAGCACTGAGCCTGAGTAATCTGTCTGCAAGCCGCAGGCAAATGGCAGCCTGAAATTACCTGTTCTATGGCTGAATGAGCTGCGGTCAGTCGAAAACAGGGATGGTGACGTCAGCTCTCCAAGATGGTGGCCACTGGCCTCCTCTGTGGTCTGACCAGTGTGGAGAACCGAAATGGACCGCTTCCTTCCCCATCTCGAACCCAGAATTCAGCACTGAGTACTGTGCTTGCACGGCTGGCAGAAACTGCAGCGCTGTATCCCTGCGCCGCTATCTCCTCGTTTCCCAGCACGCGCTGCAGACTCTAGCCGCGGGGCGATTTGCTGAATAAGCAGTGTTACCCTCCGTGCGACAAATCTCTCGCGTTTGAGTCCCCGTAGCCGATCCTCGTGCGATGGAAATCCTTCCTCCAGGTTCCGGAGCACCCCACTATTGCTGGAAATTCCTCTCAGTGTCAGCCAGAGGCTGACATTCACTTCTCTCTGCTTCCTTGCAGCTGACAAAGGCCAAAAAGGACTGACATAGTGTTCCTTTCACCTTCTAGCAGTCTGGGTAACCACGGAGGAAAAAGCACCCAGCAAGTCACACAGACATCTGGGAGTCCCCAGTCACCAGACCAAATCAGCCTATCAAACACCCGAGGCTTCAAAACAAAAATCACCCCTGCAAAGACCTTTATTTTTCAATTCTAGCCGGACACAACATCTTTGTTGGTATATGGTGTTGAGGATCGAACCCGGGCCGCACGCATGCCGGGCAAGCGGGCTACCTCTTGAGCCACATCCCCAGCCCCATGAATTCTGATTAATTAATTCATTAATTTTTTTTAAAGAGAGAGAGAGATTTTTTAAAATATTTATTTTTCAGTTTTTGGTGGACACAACATCTTTATTTTATTTTTATGTGGTACTAAGGATTGAACCCAGCGCCCCGCGCATGCCAGGCAAGCGCGCTACCGCTTGAGCCACATCCCCAGCCCAATTCTGATTATTTAGTCATGGCAAGGTTACCACTTCCTTTGCTCCTATACCCACATCTTTTACCCTCCTTTTTATCACCAGTGAAAAATGATTTTCTCCATCTCCCACTATCAAAAATAGCAGCCCCAGTTATACCTTTCTTCGTGTCTGAGAAAAAAAAGATTCAATCATCCACTTAGTTCTTTTTATTCAACACATACGTGTTAAGTGCTTTATATTTCACTAGCCACTGGGGATAAAGTAGTGACCCCAAAAGAGCCCTGAACTAGTGGCAAGAATCACATCAAGGGATTGGAGATATATATCAGTTGGAAGAGTGCTTGCCTCAAACACACAAAGCCCTGGGTTCAATCCCCAGCACCACCAAAAAAAAAAAAAAAAAAAAAGCATCACATCGGTAAATGTAAAATTAATCTCTGGGATAAGGACATACTCTCTCCAAAAAGAAATCCTCCTTGTTCTTAGTTCATGCCTTAAGTCCTCCTTGTTCTCTCACTTCCTGTCTCCAACTTTAATCTTATTATCCTAGTTACCTGATTCTTCTTCCCAATGTGCTCTGGTTTTCCCTCTTAACCCTTTCTCCAAATGTCAGGAGAGAATAATTTTATATTCTTCATCTTGTTTTTCAGCCACCAAACCATGCAAGTTGCCCTTTGCAGGTTAGCAGCAAGGATGTCTCCACTATTGGATCCTCCTTGTAGCCTTTATCCTTGCTCTTGACCTCTATCAAGAGAGATCATCCCTACCAGGCAGGGTGGCACACATCTGTAATTCCAGCGGCTTAGGAAATTGAAGCAGGAGGATCAAGGTTTCAAAGTTAGTCTCAGCAATTCAGTGAGACCCTGCGTCTAAGTAAAATATAAAAAAGAGCTGGGGATGTACCTCAGTGGTTAAGTGCCCCTGGGTTCAATCCCCAGTACACAGAGAGGGGGCGGGGGAAGAGCTACCTCCATCTAGAAACAACCTTCCCCTATCAAACTGCTCTCTCCTTTCTCCTTATGCTGCGTAAAAACTGGTGTCCCCCAGGGTTCCATTTTCCACCCTTCTGCCCATTTGGGCATGCACTTTCAAGGTTTCAATGACACTCTCTCAGCTTCAGTTTGAGCCTTCTCTGAGCTCAGACCTACATTTTTATTTCAACCTTTATGCTTAGATGCCCTATTGGACTTCAGATCTGAGGATATGCAAAACAAAACTCATGACTTTCCCTTTCAACCCACTCCTCTGTTCCTTGTCACAATCAACAGCGTCACTTTCCATTCAGGCGCCAAGGCAAAAGCCTCTGAGTCATATTGGCACACTTTGCCCCTCATTCAGGCATTCTGTTATTGGGTGCTGTTAGAGTTCACCCTTGGATTTTCTGTCCCAATGAGGAAGGAAAATAGATTTCATCTAATGTTGCACCACTGACTGATTGTTAGTAGCTGCATGAAACACTGTATTGAGAAGGATTCTGAGGTTGTATCTAAGCTCAGCAAGAAATAATTATTGTGATCAGTTATTGGTTCTGCCTTAAGTGATAGAATGCATGCCAGATTATTCCCATCCAGCGCTAAACCTAAATGGAGAGAAGCCCTTCCAATTACCTTTGCCATGCCCTGGGTGCTCTCCCAGAGTGTCACAATAGCCTCTTCTTGGTCTTCTCCTTCCTGACTCTTCCTCTCATTTATCCAGTCCTTGCATTAGCACTCTAAAGCAAGTCCCTCACACTACAATAAAGCATGTGACATTAAAGGCCATTCAGAATATGATGAAAGCACACATACCCATCTCCCCATGCATCTCCAGGGCCCTGTGTGCTGATGGATCAGTGGTATAGCATTGTGCTTCACAGCCCAGACTTAAGGCCTCCCTGACTGGTTTCAAGCCCCAAATCTGCCATTTACCAGTTGTGTGACCCTGATCAAGTTGTTCGATTTTCTGTGCCTCAATTTCCTCATCAGCAAAACAAGGAGAATAACCATTACTAGCCCACTGGCTTGTTGTGAGAACTAAATGAGTTAAAGCACAGAAAATGCCTAAACCAGGTGCTAAGCCAGGTGCGGTGGTCCCACCTGTGATCCCATCTATTTGGGAGCCTGGGGCAGGAGGACTGCAAGGTTGAGGCCGACCTGGGTGACTTAGCAAGGTCCTACCTCAAAATAAAATTTAAGAAAGTGTTCAGAGACAGAATGTTCCTGGGTTCCATCCAGTAACACACACACACACACACACACACACACACACGGATAGAAAATGCCTAGATTACCTCCTGGCACATAATAAACCCAATGTCAATGTTCACTCTTATTGCCACCACACCTGGCAATAAGCAGACCACTGGCTCTGGTGGGGCTGTTTCTGTTGGCCCTTCCCTACTCCCAGGAAGGATCAATCATTCCTTCTCTGTCCTCCCATAGACATGTCAGATTCCTCTACTCCACCAGTTACCCCACTGTCATGTAGTCCATTGTCTATGTGTGTGTCTGATAAAATGGTTAGGGGTTCCTCAAGGACAGGTAACATATCTTTCCTACTCTTATGTCCTCTGCTTCTACCAGTGTCTGGAAAATAGTAAACAAAGGATGGATGATGACACGGTGAATGAATGAATGAACTGGCAGCTGAGGCAGAATGAGCACTGAGGCCAGGTGCAGTGGGCACTATAATCCCAGGGGCTCAGAAGGCTGAGGCAGGAGGAACACGAGTTCAAACTTAGTGAGGCCCTAAGCAATTCAGCGAGACCCTGTCTCTAAATAGAATATTTTTAAAAGGCTGGGGATGTGGTTCAGTGGTTAAGTGCCCCTAGGTTCAATCCCTGGTGCCAAAAAAAAAAAAAAAAGAGCATTGGGTAAGAATGGTTATATGGTTATTCATGAAACTATTATCTACCTCCTTTGAAGGGTCCAGTTTACATCCTGCAATACTATACTAGTAACAGTTAAATTTTTTTACTTGCCCATATACCGGAATATCACTAGCAATCAGTTTCCCAGTCCCAACTTTCTCTTTGTCCCCTGGATGGGCTCTAATTAACTTAAATGTTATAGTGCTCATTCTCCTCCATAAAATTAAATTGCACTTGTCAAGGCCAAATTTTCATGATCCAATTTCCTCTCCCCATTTAATTCTGCACTAGGTATGGAACAAACAGAAGCCCTATGCCATTGTAAGACCTATGACCTTTTACTCTGATGGGACCATGGGCAAATAGCTCTAAGGTTTTCAGGATCATGACTATCATTACTACAAATGACAAAAAGGCATTTGGAGAGCTTCCACTTATAACTTGGATTAGAAAGAATTATCCCTCTTTTGAAAAATACCTACCACCATTTGCCATCTCACTATGGGTGTGGTTTAGTCAATTTTATAGGTGCTTTTGTAGTCAATTTACTTCAACAGTTTAAACTTCCATCCTTAAACTAAAGCTTCTGGGCTTCTCTGAAAGGTTCGCAATCTTGGTTCAGAGCTTGTGATGTGCCCTTCAAAAGTGCAGAGAGGGGGAAATCCTCCACGTTCTCTGATTTTTCTGCACAAACTAGATTTCTCCAGCTCGTTTCACAGAGATATTTATGGTTGCTTGCTAGGAGAAGCACTGAAACTATGCACAGCACATTGCCAACGTGCAGATCTGGAAAGATCTCCCAGCCAGAGCCTGTCAGTCCTGTTTGCCCCACCCTGCCACAGCCCTGGCAAGCCCCATACTTCTGTTTGTACCTCGAGCACTTCTGCTCTGTGGAGGAGATACCTATCAATGGTGGCAGCCACACTTGCCAGCTGACCTTCTCCTTCTGCTTCTTCAATGTGGCAGACTCTGCACCCAGAGAGTGTTTTGACTGTCTCAGTTTCAGTAAAAGTCAGGGAGGGATTCTTATGAAGCAAGTCTATGTGCTCTTTGCAGAGGGGGTGGGGAGCAGGAAGTATGATTTGCACGTAAAGAAGAGGACAGAATGTGATGCGGAACAGGTGGACAGTAGAATGACATCCTGGAGAATGCAACAAGTTAGAATCCGAGCTCATGAGAATGGGCTGGGGATGAAGGCCAGATAATCATGGATCTGAACAAGCCTGAGCTGACAATGTGCAGGGACAGGCTGCCTAGCAGAGAAGGTGCATCCCAACACCAAGTTCCCAGAAAAGACTTCCCCCTCAGTCGTGGGTGGGTAGTTTGTGTTTCAGGAGGAAATCCTGCAGCATGAGTCAAACAGCAGTAGCCATGGCAACAACACTGACAGCCAGTTCTTGCTGGCTCAAGTCAACAGCACATAGAATCCAGCCCTCCGCAATCATGGGGCCTCTAGTGGGGCTTCAGGAGGGCCTCCATTCTGTATTTATTAGAACTCTTTGGTAGCAGGTGACAGAAATCAGCCTCAGCAAGCCTAAGCAGAACAAAGATATTTTTTAAAGGATCTGGAAGCAGGGGTCAAGAGTGACTTACAAAATCCAAATGTGAGACTACCAAATGAGCTATATCTCCAGCCCCTCTATCAGGCTTCATATTTTGGGGGGTGGGGGAGTACTGGGGATTGAACTCAGGGGCACTTGACCACATCCTTATTTTGTATTTCATTTAGAGACAGGGTCTCACTGAGTTGCTTAGCGCCTTGCTTTTGCTGGCTTTGAACTCATGATCCTTCTGCCTCAATCTCTGGAACTTCTGGGATTACAGGCGTGTCCCACCATACCTGACCTCTATCAGACTTCTTGATTCATCTCCGCTGACCAGCTTTCTCTGTTTTTCATTTCTTGAGGCAGAATATGCTTGTAGGTTTACATGGCAAAGATGCAGCCACACAAACTAAGTGACTAGCGGCCCATTATGGGCCCAAACCTCAGCTCCCCGGTGAGAAAATCCAAATGCTCAGCTTGTGTAAGGAGCTTGCTTCTGATTCTATCAATGGCAGCTAGGATGAGAAGTCATAAAATGCCAACATGGCTGCCAGGGGCCACCCTGTGAGGATGGAAGGAAGGTTGTTCTGAGGGAAGTTTTTCAGTGTTGTTTTTTCTGTTCCACTTTCTCATTTTTATGGGTTGCACCTTCTCATTATTTAAGTCTCAGCTCAAATATCACCTCCTTAGAGAAATCTTCACTGGCCACACTAGCTAAAGTGATAATCATCTCCTCCCCATCCCTTCCTGATTCTCTTTTATGAGCTGAACTGCGTTCCTCCCTAAATTCATGTTGAAGCCCTAACCCTCAGTACTTCTGAATGTGACTACATTTGGAGAATGGGCCTTTAGAAGGTACCTAGGTTAAAATGAGTGAGCTCTAATCCAATAGAATTGGTGTTCTCAGGGCTGGGGTTGTGGCTTAGTGACAGAGCACTTGCTTAGCACTGGTTCGACCACAAAAAGATAAATAAATAAAGGTATTGTGTTCATCTACAACTAAAAAAATATTTTAAAAAATAGAACAAGTTTCTTATAAGAAGAAAAGTTTGGGACACAGATGTGTACACAGTGAAGATTATGTGGAGATAGAGAGAGAGAGTGGCCACTTACAAGCCAAGGAAAGAGGTCTCAGAAGAGATTAGCCTGCCGGTCTTGGACTTTTGACCTCCAGAATGGGGAGAAAATAAATGTCTGTCATTTAAGCTGCCCAGTTGATGTTACAGCAACTCTAGCAAACCAGTGCTCTCTCTCTCTCTCCATTCTTTTGCCATGATTTATGTCTCCTCAAAGGGGCAGTTTAGCATAGTGGTTATGTGTGTAGCTCTGGATTTGGGCTGTATGGAGAGTGACAGTAATGGCAGCAGGTGTGCATGTCAGAGCCTGAGGCTTGTGCCATAAGCCCTGTGGACACAGAAGTAGCTGTGCTAAGAATGTGGTTTTTGTGGTAATTAATGCTAAAGGCAAGAGTGGGTTAGGTCTGAGGGATAGATAAGGAAGGGTGGAGCTGGCCAGGCGGAGGCTGGGTTGCAGAAGGAACGTTCTTCCTGTCATGGCACCTGGATTACCTCTTACTCTGATGCTGTTGGCTTCCCCATCCAAAAAAAGAGGTCATCCTTCCTCAGCAGGTTGTAGCTCCTGCCATAACCCCTGAGGGGCTCTATTTGCAGCCTGGGCAGGGAGACCTTCTAAACCAGCATCTGGCACATTACTGCGTGGATCCCATTTCATTTGTAGACAAGGTTTTGAGGAGGCTGTCACTCAGTTGATAATTCACTCATTGAGTGGATTTTAATAAAATGGGGTTGGGGCATACATTAGACCCCCACAGAATGCCTTGGAAATGAAGGACTCTGTGCAGGCAAATAGGATGGAACACACCAGATGGCCAAAGCCAGTTTGTTCTGGAACTGGAAATTGCTCTGTCTTCAAAACATAAACTGTGTCCCCGTGATACCCAAGGCATTCTTCAGTCCCTAAGTCTGCCAGCCACATGTTCCACGTTTACAACTCAGAAGCCAGCTGTTGGCATCAGAGGAACCAAATGTCCTGATGTCTGCCTCCACATGTCACTTGTCACCTGGAAGTGTTGACACTATGTGGACGGAGACAGAATTGCCAAACTTGCTGTGGGCTCTCTGGGGCCAAATGTGAAAACTAGAAATATCTTCATGTTTTCATTTTTCTGGCTGTTCTTATATTCTGCTGTCTCAAGACTTAACACCAATGTGTTTTTGTTTATATTTCATAAGAGCTTCAGCTTTTGTGAGCCATCTTTCCTTATTTGGCCCACTGTAGTTAGTTTCTGGCAATTTTCTCTCTCTCTCTCTCTCTCTCTCTCTCTCTCTCTCTCTCTCTTTTTTGGCTGGTTCCAGATTCACTCACGCTTTTTATATGCCTATAATTTTCTTATTTTCCTTTTTCTCTCCCTTCTCTCCAATTCTATTTTTCTATTTAGAAGTGACTCTAGAAAAAAAAATGTTTGCTCTGCTTTCTCCTCCAACTTATTATTTCCCCTTTTCTTTTTTGTTCACCCTCAGAGTTCTCCCCATTTTGCTCTTGTTGCCTTCTGCTCTCTCCTGGCTTTATCTAACTGAAATTCCCCTCCTCCAGGCGATTTCTGGACCTTTCAACCACTAGCAGCTTCCTCAAAGCTCCTCAGGCCCTCCAGGTGAGATGACTCTCTTAGGGTCCTTGCTTTTTCAAAATCATGGACCTATAATTTCTGTCAGTAAAAATCAGCCGACCTATCACCTGAGAGCTAATGATAGACTTGTCCCTTATTTCAAATACCACAGTGATTTTACATAGCAGTTACTCAATGATATTTTTACTGATTTATGATATTCCCTTTGAAACTTTTCTTGGGAGAGCTTGTACTAAGGCTTTGGGTTGGGTACTAATGAGCCATTTATTGCATGTGTACAAATTATAAACTCCCAGGCACTCCCTGGTATAGCAAGATCCTTTGTTAGTTTTACCCAACATGAAATTGACACCAAAGGGTTCATAGAGATGAACAAGAGAATAAGTGTAGCTAAAAGGAAGTTTGATCACGCAATTAGGTGTAGTAAGATCTCTAAGTAACAAAGGCACAAGCTTTATCTATCCCTAAAATGAGCAAGATGACCAATAAGAAAGGCAAGAGTGTGACTCATCCCTTGTCTCTATAGCAACGTGCTTGGCTACTCATTTTCTTATTACCAGGGGATAACCCTCTGGGACTACCACGCCTGGCCATGTGGACTTATGACTCAAAGTCTTAAGATTTACAGCATATTCCTAAGAGACAAAGGGCATTCCTGTGAGTAAATCCATTGGAATACCCAAAGATTAAACATTTACTGTGGGTGATCCATTCAAGTAAATTGACTGCTAGGCTACCTCTTCAGAGGAGGGTTTATATTTTTGTAATCAGTCTCCAGCCACACAGTGATTTCTGTGTGTCAGCTTAGAGGGGACAACAGTGCAGAAACAGTTTGGCCATGAAGGCCTTTCAAATTTTATCCTAGAGAATGCCAAGACACTTTTTCAATTCTAGCAAGTGAGTCCTTTGAGTGGTCATTTCCTTCCTATGGTGGAAAACTGGGTGAAGTAATTTATCTTTACATTATTTACAACTGATTGGTTGTTTTATGGAGTGCTGGAATTCTGTGGGAAATAGGTGATTCCTGGATAGGCCAGTTGCTGCAAGATTCTTTTGCTGTTTTTCCAGATAAATTAGACAAGTCAGGACTTCTGGACTTGGCTCCTAGGTACCAAGAAGCTGGGATAAATAAATAACTTCTCCTGTGTTTTGGTCCATTCAGGCTGCTGTAACAACAACACCCATAGGTTGGGTGGCTTATATATAAACAACAGAAATTTTTTTCTCATCATTCTTCAAGCAGGGAAGTCTAAGACCAAGGCCGTGTTTCTGGTTCATAGAGGGTGCCTTCAGACTATGTCCTCACTAGATAGAAGGGACAGGGGGTCTCTCTTGGGCCTCTTTTATAAGGTTACTAATCCCACTCATGAGGGCTCTGTTCCCATGACCTAACCATGTCCCCCAATTATCTGCCTCCTGATATCATCAGCTTGGGGGTTAGGATTTCAACATGGAATTTGCGGAGGGAGCATAACATTCAGAGCATAGAATCCTGACAGTAAAAATGAAGCAATAATACTTACCTAATTCTTATAACAAAAAGAGAAGGTGAAGTTAAAAGGAGAATATACATAATTTGAATTTTGTGTGAGATAAAGTATTAGAATTATCAAATAATTGCTTCATAAGGGAATTTCTCTGAGACTAGGTCTATTGATTTAATAAGAAGTATTTAGTCAGGACTGTGGTTATAGCTCAGTGGTAGAGTGCTTGCCTAGTATGTGTAAGGCACTGGGTTCCATACTCAGCACCACATAAAAATAAAATAAAGATATTGTGTCCACCTACAACTAAAAATAAACATTTAAAAAAACAATAACATTAAAAAAAAAGAAGTAGTATTTAGTCAGCTCCCTAGGGAACTGATAATTGACAGGTTTTCTGCTTTTTTGTTTTTTTAAGTATAACAATCTATTAGTTGAATTATTTACTTATTAAATGTTTGGTCCTTTTTAAGGAGCATTAAATAGTTAACTAGAGGGAAGAGCCTTGAAAAGGATCAAGTCAAATAGCCCAAAGGATTTTCTTCTAGTGCTCACACCATGAATTTATTCACTTAGCAAATATATATTGAGTGCCTATTATGTGCCACTGGGATACATTAGTCAAAAGTATAGTAAAGACTATATGTGTAATATGAATTGAATTGCATTCTGCTATCATACGTACCAAATTAGAATAAATAGATAATTTAATAATAATTTTTAAAAAGTATAGCAAAGAGCTGGTTGTGGTAGCTCACACCTGTAATCCCAGCGGCTCAGGAGGTTTAGACAGGAGGATCAAGAAGAGTTCAAAGTCAGCCTCAGAACAGGCTTAGACAGGAGGATCAAGAGTTCAAAGCCAGCCTCAGAAAGAGGTGCTAAGCAACTTAGGGAGATGCTCTCTCTAAATAAAATACAAAACAGGGCTGGGGATGTGGCTTGGTTGTTGAGTGCCCCTGAGTTCAATTCCTGGTACCCTCCCAAAAAAAGTATAGCAAAGAAGCTGGTGGCAAGGTGTGTGTGGATGGGGGTGAGGGTGGTGGCAATAATAAACAATAGACATAATAAATAAGCCAATCCTATCAAATGCTGGCAGTAAATAAGTATGATGGAAAAAAGAAATGTTAGAAAGGGGAAAGGGATCAGCAGCATGAGTAACTGGAAAAGGTGTGAACTACAATGTTCAGCAGGGTAGAAGAGTAGACTCAGAGAAGGTGACAATGAGAAATGACTCAGTGGAGATGAGAGAGTCATAGGGAACTGCCAGTGTGAGGACGCTGGATCAGCAGGAGTCTTGTGTGTAGGAGGAACAGAACAGAGCGAGCAAAGAGGAGAGTGATAGGAAGGAAAGTCAGAGTTAAATTTTAAATTAAAATGTTTGCTAAAAGTAGGCCCAAATCTTCATCATGTGGGATTAGGCCCCAACTTTCTTAATAACACTTCTTTGGTGCAATAATTAAACCTAGAATCAATAAATGGGAGGATTCAAACTAAAAAACTTCTCAGCAAAAGAAACAATCAGTGAAGTGAATAGACAGCCTACAGAATGGGAGCAAATCTTTACCACAGGCACATCAGATAGAGCACTAATCTATCTTAGGATATATAAAGCACTCAAAAACCTTAACACCAAAAAACAAACAAACAAAAAAACCCAAATAACCCAATCAATAAATGGGCCAAGGAACTGGAAAGGAACTGGACACTTCTCAGAAGAAGATATACAATCAACAAATATATGAAAAAAATGTTCAATGTCTCTAGCAATTAGAGAAATGCAAATCAAAACTACTCCAGTCAGAATACAAACAATAATAAGTGTTGGTGAGGATGTGGGGAAAAAGGCACACTCATACATTGCTGGTGGGACTGCAAGTTGGTGCAGCCAATCTGGAAAGCAGTATGGAGATTCCTTGGAAAAGTGAGAATGGAACCACCATTTGACCCAGCTATCCCACTCCTCGGTCTAAACCCAAAGGACTTAAAAACATACTACAGGGACACAGCCACATCAATGTTTATAGCAGCACAATTCACAATAGCTAAACTGTGGAACCAACCTAGATGCCCTTCAGTGGATAAATGGATAAAGAAACTGTGGTACATATACATAATGGAATATTACTCAGCAATAAAAGAGAATAAAACCATGGCAGTTGCAAGTAAGTGGATAGAGTTGGAGAATATAATGCTAAGGGAAGTTAGCCAATCCCAAAAAAACAAATGCCGAATGTTTTCTCTGATATAAGGAGGCTGGTTCATAGTGGGGTTGGGAGGAGGAGCATGGGAGGATTAGATGAACTCTAGATAGGGCAAAGGGGTGGGAAGGGAAGAGAGGGAGATGGGGGTAGAAAAGATGGGGAATGAGATGGACATTATTATCCTAAGTATGTGTACGAAGACATGAATAGTGTGAATATACTTTGTATATAACCAGAGATATGAAAAATTGTGCTCTACATGTGTAATATGAATTGTAATGCATTTACTGTCATATATAACAAATCAGAATAAAAAATAAATAAATTAATTAAAAAAATGTTTGCTTCCTTTTTTCATTGTCCCTTAGTAGCAATATAGCTTTTATAAATTACATATTTTTTCTTCTCTAATCTTGTAAGATCCACCCCAAGTAGGCAACATTACCAGGTTGCTTAGGTCACCTAATACATACACACAAACACACACACACATTCTCACATATTGTATACATATGAAAAACTGTAATTTATTTATTTTTTAGTTATAGGTGGACACAAGGTCTATTATTTTACTTTATGTGGTACTGAGGATCAAACCCAGTGCCTCACACATGCTTGGCGAGTGCTCTACCGCTGAGCCACAACCCCAGCCTGAAAAACTGTAATTTAGACTTTTCATTTATTACTCTCCTTCAATCACATTGTATCAATGAGATTATATCACATTGCCATTTTCTATTTGGTTTTCTAAGTGAACCAGGAACCCATTGCCCCAAACAGAACACAGAACATGTGTAACTATGTCACAAAATTTTGTCACAATCACCCAGTGGCCAGTTCGAGCCAGTCCTCCTGTTTTCCCCTGAGGTTATTTATAGGTTTCCTACAGTCCTACTGTTGTGTGAGCAGGGTCCCTCTTCTGCTCAGTGCACCTCACCCTGGTGCTAACAAAGCAGTGTTGTCAGTCCTTGCCACTTGCAGCGACTGCCATGTCCTCTTAGGAAATGCCCATTACCTACTTGAGGGAACCGCCCAGTGGCACTGCCAGGAGTCCTCCCATCTATCTCTGGAGGTTTGCCAAGAGCCAAGAGCCAGTGCAGCCCTGTGTTGGGTGTATGTGGGTAGCTTCTCAAAGCTTTTCAAATACAGCCCAATCTTCCCTCCCTGGGGTGCTGTCCTTTCCCTGGTCCTTTGTTCTTACTCTTTTCTCTGACACCAAATCCCTTCCTCCTCTGGCTCAAAATCCAAAGCCTCCCAACACATCAGCTCAAGAGGACACAGAGGCTCTTCTCACTGGTGCCATCAACCAGAGGCAGAATCCCACAGTGAGACAGGATATGGCTCCTGAGTGACAGAGCAACTGAACTCCCTAATTGTTGAGAGACAATTTCACCTTATGTTCAATCATTCTTTCCATTTCTGAGTGACCATCCCAACTTCCACTAAATCTACCCAATTTCAGTGTCCATTGCAGGCCCTTTCCTTCTTCTCTCCCTCCTCCCTTCCAGTCCCCCCCCCCCTGTCTGTTGACTAATGAATATTCCATTTCCAAAGGTCTATTTCTTTAAAATTGTTAAAAAAAATTTGTTCTTTTTAGTTATACATAACAGTAGAATGCATTTTGACATATCATACATACATGGACTATAACTTCCCATTCTTGTGATTGTACATGATGTGGAGTTACAATAGTTGTGTATTCATATATGAACATAGGAACATTATGTCTGGTTCATACTACTGTGTTTCCCATTCCCATCCCTCTGTCTTCTCCCCACTCTCCCCACTTAAACCCTTCCCCACTTCTCCCTCCTGCTCTGCCAATTGTGAATGAGCATCTGCATATCAGAGAACATTTGGCCTTTGTCTTTTTTGGGATTGGCTTATTTCACTTAGCATGATAGTCTCCCGTTCCATCCATTTATCAGCAAATGCCATGATTTAATTCTTCTTTATGGCTGAGTGATATTTTATTGTGTATATATAACACATTTTTCTTTATCCATTTATCTGTTGAAGGGCACCCAGGTTGGTTCCATAGCTTAGCTACTGTGAATTGAGCTGCCAAAGGCTTATTTCTTAGATCCTGGCATTCTTTCATCTTAACCTGTTATTTGTGATCATGGCCATATTTAATGCTCTGTGCCTAAGTTTTCTCATCTTTAAAATGGGAATAAAAATAACACTCCCTTCCATACGGGTATATAAAGCACTAAGCATAGTACAAGGCACATTAAATACTTGAAGAATATTAGCTATTATTATTATTATCTAAACAAAAAAAAATCTATCTTGGACATCCTTAACCATCTTACTCAGTTTTTATCCAGCTAAATATCAGCTTTCTTGCAAACAACCTTTCACACAGCATAGCTTTGTCCTATTCCTTCCCTTACCAAAGCTACTTTTTACTTAATTGTTCCCTGCTTTGCAGGACTCTCCCCTAGTCTTCGAGAAAACAGACTTCCTAGGAAGGAAGTAATTGATTTGTTCATTCATTCATTCGACAAACATTTACTGAGAACCTGCTTTGTACCACATCCTGAGCAGATGCTGAGGGTGCATCAGGAAGCGAACACCAAACCATTTAGGAATGTCAGTCAAAGGTGTCCACGCACAGTACAGTTCAGAATGGAAAGGAATGCAAAGCCGGAAACATAGGAGTTCTCATCCATATTTTAGACAGGGACACACCCTCGCACCTCAGGAAACAAGTCACCTTGCCCTTCTGGGGTAGGCTTCGGGTAAAGGAAATGGAAACGGGATGAGATTGCCTGCGCCTGGACGGAAAATAAGTCAATAGGGTTACAACGAGCAAGCAGAACCTCCCAAAGCAGCACGCACTAAGAGCAGCTTCGCGGAGTTAAGGGATGTTCCTCTTAGGAATCGGGTGATAAGGAGAGAGGTAGGGTCCCCGCGGCCTCTCTCCTCTCCGTGTCAAGACCGCGCCCCTGGAGCGGCGGCTCTGTTTGTCCTGTGGGCGCAGGGCTGGTCCTCCCATCCCCTGGGAGAGGCCGGGGTGCGCCGGGGCACTGCCCCGCCCCGGGAGGGCGGGCCAGGCGGGCCAGGGGTATTTGAAGGCAGAGCCACCGCCCCGCCGCCAGCGCCCGCACCACCTCGCCAGGAGCCACCCGGAGAGAGCAAGAGAGACGCAAGACAAGGGTGAGCTGCGTGGGCGCGGGAGACCGCACCTGCCGACAGGGCAGAGGCTCCGGACTCACGGGGCTTGGCTGCTGGTGACCCGCGAGCGTGGAGAGCCGGGCAGCCCGCGCTATGCCAGCCCGGAGCCGAGCGTGGGCATAGTTCTGGGCACCGATCCATAACTGTTGATTCTTCCGGGGTCTGAGACCGGGGGAAAGTTAGCAACTCCCTACTGGACTCGCATACACCTAGCCCTGGGGCAGTGAGGACGTCAGGCACTGGGCACTCTCTGCGCTGCCGCACAGTGGAAGCTACGGTCCCACCCTCTGCCAGCCGTGCTTTGCGTGTAGAGTAAGCCCTAACCCACAATGAGCCGCCTGCCAGTCCGCTAGGTCCCAGCGCGGGGGAGTGGTGGGTGCGATGGGTCATCAAACTGAACGGCTCCTTCTAGCTTGGTGTTATGAACAAGCTCTCCCTTCCCAGTGCATGAGGTACCTTCCTGGGGGCTCTGTAGGTCTTGTGGGACCCCTGACTTGGCTGACCAGGCCACTTTGGGGGCATCTGCTGAGCTTTCATCTGCAGGAGATATTGCTGTGGATGCAAATGAGTTCTTCCAGCAGTGGCAAGGCCTGCAGCCTCTCTTTGAAATCTGACCCCACAGAAAATGATGCTGCCCCAAAGCCCAAGTCGATCTGTGCCTGACTTAGCAAAGACTGAAACCTTTAAGTGTTTGTTAAATCAAGTGACTCATCCCTGTTCAGACTGGCTAATATGGGCAATAATCATCTCAAAAGGGTGCTAAGGATGTGTTGGGTGTAGCAAGATATTGGGTTCCTGGGTGCAAAAGTCTAGCTGGGGGCTTGTAAAATGAGTGTGAGGATTTATTCTGAATTATTATTTGCTCATCTGAAAACTTAAACTGCTTGCATTCTGAGGAGTAGGTACTTAATGCCAGGGAGTAAGGGAGACATGAATTAAGGCCTGTGAGTTATGTGTCAGCCCAGTCCTTAAGGACATGGATACCTATTGCAGACACTGTGGAATATTTGTAAAGTGACTCCTTGGAGTTGGGTTGCTAGACAATGAGAATACCTGGACCTCAGTCTGTTTCCAGAATCCTGGAAAGGAATGGAAGTTAGGTTGAGTTAACTCTAACAAAAATGATAATGATAAAATTAAACACATAGGTGGGCCCAGAGCATGAAAAAAACTTTCACCAACTAACAATTTTGTAACTTGCTTGCCTCAATTTCATAAACTTTTCATGTTAGGAAACTATGTGTTTCCGTGAAAATTAAAATTTAATAATAATGATTTACTTTTCTGCCATTAAGTCTCCTTTCTAGATACTGATTTTGAGTCCTTTTAAAGTAGAATCTTTCATTCCAAGGATGGTCATGCATTCTCCTTGATCTTAGGGGAATTGGAGCTATTTCCTAAATTTATAATTTGGAAGGTTACATTTGAAATGAGCACTTATCCATATTCTGGGGAGAAGTTTGATGATGGGCCTTTGAATATTTGGAGCTTAGAAAAATCTAAGTTACACACAAAGCTGAACCTAGAACCTTCATTGCTTGGAATCTTCATTAGCCAGACTTGAAATCGTCACTGCAAGAGAAACCTATATTCATAAAGTATAACTTGAGAATCTAATGTTGACCTTACCTACCAATTGACTTGTAAGTACTTATGTACCTGAAACTACCAGTAACTCATCCACAACCTTGCTTTTCTTTCCTGTGATTGTTTAAGACACAGGCTCTTGGTGCCAGAACTGGTTCTTCTCATTAAATTGAGTGGCTAACTGAGGAGGATAATGCATGCTGTATGCTTCAAGTTTGCTGGTGACTAAGGGTCATGTGTTTGCCATTGACTGCTCTCCAGCTTTTCCAAAGGGGAAAAAAAATCAGTAACTGAGAAGCACAAAGTAACTTTACCTTCCTTAGTGCTCAGGAACTATGACGAGAAAGAAACCTTAGGAAAGGGCAGGTCTTCTTTCTCCTAACTCAGCATCTCAGAGTTACCCACTCAGTCTCAGCAAGGGCAGGAGGTAGACAGCCTCATGTGGGTTCTAGGAGAGTTGGGAATGCCTGGGAGCTCTGAGGAAATACCTCCAAAGTCTACTTCATTACAGCTTGTTTAAAGACAGGAGCCTTAATTTTTAAATTTTTTTGTTGGGTGTGTAATGGGCATTGAACTCAGAGGCACTCAACCACTGAGCCACATTCCCAGCCCTATTTTGTATTTTACTTAGAGACAAGGTCTCACTGAGTGCCACCAAAGCGGCAGACAGGAACCTTATGAGGAGAAATTTTAAGTGTTCCTGGGAACCCAGACAACTGCATTGATTGCTAGGTGGGCCTAGAAGAGTAATGTGCAGTGACTAACTACTCTTTATTAAAGGGAAGAGCTACCAATTAACAGCTAATTAAAACGGTCTGTTTTCTGACTCATGTTTAAATTTCTTATTCCAAAATTATACTGAGCTTCTTACTGTTGGTATTTTCAAATGTGGAGATCCAGGTAGTATTTCTGTAATTGTTCATCTTTGATAAAGTTCCCTCTGCTCCCCTGCACCTCAAAATTCTCTGAGACTAGAAGAATCAGGATGGAGTTCACATATCTATACTTCTGCAGAGTAGGAAGATTTTTTTAAAAAACATTTGATCGTATGCATCTCTCTTTATATAAACTACTCACCTTTAAAAAAAAAAAAGAAATTTTCTAGACAAGGAAAATACTTGTAATAAGAGATCCTTTTTTTCCCCCTCCCTAAGTTCTGATGTTACTAATCTTGACTTCAGAAGAACACCAGTTATAATCATTTTCACATAGGAGATCTGAATGGTTGGGAGTTGGCATAACTAGTTTTGGGAAAAGTACAACTTATTGGCTAAAGTGTGGATATAATTAGCACAGTGACTATGCAAAATGGCATCCTTTTATTAAATATTACTGTGTGCTGAATTAGTCATCCAGTTAGTTTTCTGACAAAAACACAATCTTGTTTTCAGTTCAATTAGAATTTCAGCATGCTCTGTAGTTCTGGATGAATAGACCAGAGAATTAATTTCTTGGTGAAGTCATTAATACTTTCAAACAGCTATAAAGTTTCAAGGTGCAAGGTTTTGAATTAGTGTAGAATGAGCCTAAATTAGGAGTCAGGAGACTTGGGCCCTGGTTCCTGACCTGTCAATGACAGGTTGACTCTGTGGACCTATTTCCTTGCTTTACAGTGGGAATATTAATTTCTTCCTGTAATTCTCATGAGCTTAACAGAATCAAATAGATAAGGTATGTGGAAAATGCTTTGCATTCTGAGAAGCCCCACACAAATGCAGTGTCATTATTCTAATGTGTCAGAGGAATGTGTCACAACACAGTCCAAACTGTCATCCAAGGCATATGTGAAACACAGTGAAAATACAGTGAACTCTGTTGTGTTCCTCAAATTGCATTTGGTCAGATTGGAAAATAAACTAAACAGATTTGAGCAGGTTTTGGGTGGAATAAATGCTAAGTATGGAAATGGCCCCTTTGAGTTTCTGGCCTTCATCAGTCTTTACAGTCATCTTAATTTGATCAGTTATATTAATAAGGCACCTATGAGGCACATGATACCAATAGAAACTTTAATTTGTGCAACTGAAACTCCCTGGTTGGTTTTTATTGATGTGAGTATGTACATTTACATAGGGATTCGCATGCTGACAGTCTAGATTGGTGGTTCTCAGCTAGGCATGGCTTTGCCCAAAGGGATATTTGGCAAGGTCTGAAGGCACTTTGGGTTATTACAAGTTGTAGGGTGGTGTGCTACTGACATCTTATGGATTGAAGCCAGAAATGTGGCTAAATAGCCTAAATGCACAGGATCACACTGTGCCACAAAATGTCTACCTGAAGTGACAGTAATATGAGATTGAACATAAGTTCCTGTGCAGTGGGGACATTTCAAAGAAACCAAATGCTTATAAAAATTATTGCTGAGTCTTTGGTACATTGTTCATGGGTGGAAAAGGGTGTGCGATCAAAGGATGCTAAGCTCTCTGCCCACCTTGAAGTTCAAGATTGTTTTCTACCAGTGTCCAAAATGAGAGAGGCTTTATTTTCTTAAGTAATTTGCTTTCTTTTTCTTTTCTGTAACCACTCTTCCCTCAAGTTCCTCCAGTGGTGGCAGCACAGTTTCCTATACAGTATTGTGACAGTCTTGTGGGGGAAAGGCACACAAGCATAGGAGCTTCCCACTTTTGCTCTAGAAGTTTAAGTTCAATAGGAAATACAAGGTGGGGAAGGAATAGTAAGCTCTAGGAGTCACTGTGATTTTCCTGTCAAACTGCTGGTAGTTTTCCACCATGGGAGATGGGCATGGTCATAACCTGATTCTAAATAAGTTGGAGAATAACCAGGGTAAAAGAGATGGGAAAAAAATTAGTAAAAGGTAATGTCTGAGAGTGATATAAATAACAGTAGTATAAATACATCTTGTGTATGTAAATGAAGTACATATTAAGTCCTAGGAGGAGCTATGCCTTTTTTTTTTTTGCAGAGAATTTTAATATTACGCATTTTTAGGACCTATCATGTAGTTGTCATTTACTGAATCCCTTTTGGGACCATGTCATTTCTTTAAAATGAGTAATTAACACAAGTAAACAAATAAAGAAGAGATTCTAGTTGTTTACAAGTCTGGGTAATTTTGACTATGACACAGTTTATCCTGAGCTTAGAAAGAAGTCACCCAGGATGCAGGAGTTCTGGGCTACCCTTCAACTGCCCTGCAGAATGGAAGCAGCTATAGCAGGAGCAGGTGTGAAGCACCTTGTGCTTTTGGAGACTTGGTTCAGGGGAAGGAGCAGGAGGGAGCAGTAAATTTTCTCCAGCCCTGTGGCAGCTTTGAGCATGACAAACCTTGTTTGACAGTTCCCACTCCAAAATGTTTTTCTTTTTCTTTTTTTTTTTTTTTAGAGAGAGAGAATTTTTAAATATTTATTTATTTATTTTTAGTTTTTCGGCAGACACAACATTTTTGTTTGTATGTGGTGCTGAGGATCAAACCCGGGCCGCACGCATGCCAGGCGAGTGTGCTACCGCTTGAGCCACATCCCCAGCCCCCAAAATGTTTTTCTCCACATTGTTTTGTTGAGTTTCTTCACCTTGGTTTGTTATAGTGCCCAAGATTTTATTTGGAATACACGTACCTTGGAAAAAAGAAAAGAAAAAAGCACTTCCAAATAAATGTCACTATCCTTCAAGGCTTAGTTCAAATACTACGTTCCCTTCCCTGCTCCGAAGTTAGCTTCCCAGGTTTGCATTCCCACAGCATATGGCCTGACAGCATGGATCACTTATTCTCTTGTATTTGCCTACGTCTGCCTGCCCAGCTGGACTGTGGGCCCTTTGCCATACAGATCCTGGCCTGTTCATCTGAACATCCAGATAGGAGCCTGCACAGTGCCTGACCTGGAGCAGGCATCAATGTGCTCCAGTGATGGAATAAATAATCAAGCAGCAGGTAGAGCTGTTTTTCAGATCTCACTAGGGTATGGGGCTGTCAGAGGGAAGAAAAGGGGACTTAAGTCATACCAACAACTGAGCCCTTTGTGAGGGGTAGTGGAGAGAGGGCACGAAGGAGAGTGATGGAGGCTCAGGACAAACCATGACTATTTTAATTATTTACCTAGAAAAAAGGCAGAACATTTTCTTCCTGCTCCTTCTCCCTCGTGCATTGTATGTCCTCTTACTCTCAGATTTCAGAACACAAGCTAATGTGATCCAAGTTTGAATTTGAATAAATAGGGTTTAGTAATGTAGCTGGAAAGCATCCCCACCCATTACTGTTTTTATGGTTTGGCACTGTTGACTTAGGCAATATACCTATAGATTGAGTAGAACTGCCCATGAAGTATTCAGGAAGTTAAATCTTAGGGAAATTAGTGAGTCCAGTGATAATAACACACTCTCTCTCTCTTTTCTCCTCAGGAAAATGGCAGACAGTTTTTCGGTAAGTGCTTCATGTCAGTTTTCTTAGCTTCATACACATTCACATAGGTGTAGGGTTTCATTTTTACCACCAGACTTTCCCTTCTCACTGTCCGACTACACTGTTTCCACTGACGGCCTGTTAGCTGAAGTCTTGTTTTTTCAGCAGCAGTTTGGGGGAAGAAAGCCAGGCAGAAGCCTGTGAGTCTGCAACAGTCACTCACCCTGCTGGAAGCACCAGGAAGTGCAGCCCAATCTGAGCATCCTCATGTTTGAGATTGGTTTCTCATGTTGATTCAAAAGCTTGTGCTCCAGAGACTGACACAAGAGAATCAAAAGTTTGAGGCCATCCTGGCAACTTAACAAAATCCTGTCTCAATCAATCAATGAGTAAATAAATAAAGGGTGGTGGTGCAGAGGATGTAGCTCAGTGGTGAAATACTATACTTGCGGGGGATGTGGCTCAGGCGGTAGTGTGCTTACCTGGCATGCGTGCAGCCCGGGTTTGATCCTCAGCACCACATACAAACAAAGATGTTGTGTCCGCCGAGAACTAAAAAATAAATATTAAAAAATTCTCTCTCTCTCTCTTTAAAATGAAAAAAAAAAAAAAAAAAGAAATACTATACTTGCCTTTTGTGCCCCAGGCTCTGGGTTTGATCCCCAGTACTGCAGTAAATAAGTACATACATACATACATAAAATAAAGAAAAAAGCATGTGTTTGTAGATCAAGGAGAGCTACCTCCTGACTTCAGCAAATTACAAAAAACTGAGATGATGGGTGGCTAGAAAAAGTGAAGAAACATATAGAATCCCAACGTCTAATTTTAGTCTTTGGAACTCAAAACTATTAATAGGTGGGGAAAATTTATTGATAATTTTGTACCTTTCCCATATTTCTCTACTTCTTAGATCACATGCTTGTTTTTCTGAAAAATCTTGTTTTCATGAATATTTTGTATCTTGTAATTGTTTATGTCTTTCTTTTCAGCTTAATGATGCCTTATCTGGGTCTGGAAACCCAAACCCTCAAGGATGGCCTGGTGCATGGGGGAACCAGCCTGGGGCTGGAGCAGGGGGCTACCCAGGAGCCTCTTATCCTGGGGCCTATCCCGGGCAGGCACCTCCAGGGCCCTACCCTGGACAGGCACCACCTGGAGCCTACCCAGGGCAGACACCTCCGGGGCCCTATCCTGGACAGGCACCTCCTGGTACCTACCCTGGCCCAACTGCACCTGGACCTTATCCTGGACCTCAGGCACCTGGAGCCTACCCAGGGCAACCAGGTGGGCCTGGGGCCTACCCACCTCCAGGACAGCCAAGTGCTCCTGGAGCCTACCCTGCTGCTGCTGGCCCCTATGGCACCCCTGCTGGACCACTGGTAAGATGGAGTAACTCTGTCATGGAATTGATGTGCAGAGGGCTCAGGGAAACTATATACCTTCAGCTTACAGCCACATTCTGAAAACCAGCTACTGGTGTGTGTTGATTTGGTAGAAAAAAACAAGTGTTCATATTGCATTTATTTTGTACTGTTAGTATAAAGTGAAGGTAAAACTCCTTTTTAAGGCATTATAAAGCTGCTTTTAATATAAATCAAGTTAGGATTGTAGTAATGAGAGAAAGAATGCCATGCCATTGGTATGCATCTATATTATTTAACCCCAAAACCACCCCATACCATACTGTTATTACCCTCATTTTATGCATGACGAAATGGGGCAAAGGAAAAGTTATATAATTTGCCCAGGGTCACTGAAGGAACATGTAGGGGAACCAAGGTAATCTGTTTTTGAAAAACCTCTTAAAGATAATTCTGATATAAGGTTTGAATTTTCATGCAGATTAAAATACATTTTAACAAGTGAGTTCCAAATGAATACATAACTCAAGGAATCCAGGTACACTCAGTCATGGATATTTCCCTTGCAAATTGATAGTTTAGTTGAAAGAGAAGATCTAAATGAAGAAAGAGCTATCCAACAGTGTTGGATGTGACTTTGGAGAAGATGGCTCAAGGCAGCGCCGTCTTCTTCTGGAACAGTTTGGAGGAAAGCTCAGAGAAGATGTGGGGACAGTGGGTAGTACCGGGCAGTGCCTGGCACAGGGTCAGTCAAGAGCAGGCAGGAGGAGACTTGAAGGCTGTGGAGACAGGCATATATGAGAGACTGCAGAGAAGAGCTTCTAGGACCTATTAAGTCTTAGGAGTCAGGACTCTGGCTTTCAAGGCTGGACAACTAGAACATCAGCAAAGCTTTAGCCCCAACTGGGAACTCAGGAAGAGAAACTGATGGATGGGAGAAGGCAGGGGAGACACTTTCCGTTCACACTTGCTGGACTTGAGGCTCTAGTAGCAATGCCAGGTAGGAGGAAATGCAGAGCTAGTGAAGATCAGGCTAGAGGTGAAAGCTTCATGTGGTAGTTGAACCCAGGGGAAAATGTTATAAAGGGAGAGAAGAGGCCACAGATTGAGTTTCAGGGATATTCATGGCATCTTGAACATGGATGGAGAATACACATCTGTGGAATGAACTGTATAAGTGTTCATCCCACAGACAGAACTTAAGCTTTTCCAGAAATTAGTCTGTGTGAATGAGGTGTGGATTGAAATAGCCCTCGGAGTGTTCTAAGAGGGAAGCTTATTTCTCTAGCCCCGGGGCAAGGCAGCCTGAAAGTCAGAACAGATGGCCTAAACTGGGGCTGTATTGTTCACAAATACTAATTGTGACTGAACTTTAGCTATATTTTTTTTCTTTCCCCAAGAAAAATGACTGTTGACACACATATACTTGTTCTTTCCCAGACTGTGCCTTATGAGCTGCCCCTGCCAGGAGGAGTCATGCCTCGCATGCTGATAACAATTATGGGTACTGTGAAGCCCAATGCAAACAGGTAAAGAGGCAACTTGACCTATCTGTTGATTCATTTTTGAATATAGAATGATATATTCTAAATTTTAATGATATTTCCAAAATTATATGTTCAGGATCTTGGCTATACTGTCATATGGGATTATCTCATATTCAATATATGTTCCCAAATAATTTTTTTTAAGTGTCAGGGTCATTCACTGTAAACGGTAACACACCCTAATCTGTGTTTTGGTATTCATTGTATCATTTAATTTTCACAGTTGAAGGCAGGACAAGGAACAATGCTACCTCTTTTACAAATAAAACCAATGCTCATGTCCTATAGATAAGTGGCAAGCCTGGGAACCTCAGTCTTCTGAGTAAACACTGTTAAAAGGTTTGAAAAGATTCTATCCATTGACAACTTCACCAAAATAAAACAACCTTTGTCATTGGAACTGGTTTGGCTAGGATGTAGGCTGAGGTAGGCTAGGATGGAGTAAGGTTTTATTGAGCTAATTTAGGAAAATTCATGCTGATTTATGGTTGCCATGGCTGCCTGGCCCTGGCTGTCACCACTGGTGCTGGTTAAACTTACATACAGTATGAAGAGGCTGAAAAGGTCCTAAAGCCATCCCCTAAACCTGTCCCTGAAGTGCCATTAAAGCTCCTCCAGCCATTGGTGAGCTGCGTCTCTGAGTCTTATAGGCAGTACACAAAAGGTATGCATTCAAATCATGTCACAGGCTTCTTCAAGAATATTATTTATTTATCCATAAATAACCTGAGTTATCTGTCAATTTATTGCTGGGGAATCAATGAAAGCCACATCCTGTCACCAGATGAGCACATGTTCTAATTGGATAATTTTACATTCACATAGCCCCCTGGTTTTTCCTCCAGCCAGCCTCCTCTGGTTCTGCATGGAAGTATCTACCCTAAGCCAATCTTTCTTTTTACACACCTAGACAGCATCTCTAAGGTCAACCTTTCCTCACACAAAGAAACTTGTTTGGCAGTAAATTACTGTATGCCTATGTCCTTATACATGTTGCTTCCCAAGGTAACAGAGTCTAGCACACCTTCCTGTGCATGTGGTACCCATGATTTGTTGGTATCTGTTTTCCTCCTCCAGTAACCCCAGACACAGAGAACCACACAGTATCCTTGCCTCAGTTCGTCATTGCAATGGGAAGTTTAGTTGCAGTAATACTAGAGATGTATACTGAGACCATGGTTGATCAAAACTGATTCTGATTAAAATGGTTAATGGCAGTAAATGAAAAAAAAATTTGCAGCTTGGTCCTGCAAATTCTGTGAGGAACTACATGAAAAAAAAGTGCTTGACAGAGTTGACAGTATCTTCCTTTTCACTGAAAACAGAGCCATTGAATATTTAGTCAAATACAAATTCTATTGCCATTTTCCCTTGTGAGTTTAATATTGTAAATTGTGGTTGAATGTGACTGGCTGAGGGATTCAAAATTCCCAGAGAATCCATCAATCTAGAGCACAAACCTTATTTAAAAACACCAGCTGATTCCTGATGCTCTATGGAAAAACCTTGAAAAACTCAGGAGTAGGCTTGATCTTTTAATAAAGAAACTTGTATTTGCATTACCATCTAAGAAGAAAAAGAGTCAAAAAGTTCAACTAGCACTTTCATTAGTTCCACCTTTCATCACGGAGATTGCAACGTTGTTTTTTTGTCATAGCTTTACAATTTAGCAACTATAGTGTATCATTCTTGCTGTTTTAGAGGAAGTAGGTTTCTGACTAACCACAAGGAAGCCAAGTATTTTAGCTGACTTGCCTTTAACAAATATTAGAAGCAACCTGGCAGGGCAGGTAAGAGAGAACCAATACTATCTGTTCAGGCATAGTGTTTTCAAAGTGGTTCTAAACCTGTATAAGGAAACCCTGAAGGGTTTTCATGAATGAGTCTGTAAGGAGGGGATTACAGCTGAATGGGAATATGGGACCAAGGACACTAAGGTAATATGCGCGCGCGCGCGCGCGCACACACACACACACACACACACACACACACACATGCCTTGCTGACTTTAAGATTTTGACAGTAAATAAATTTGGGGATTAGTGTACTTCCTAGTTTGAACCCATTCTCTGGCTTGTTTGCTTCTATTCAGAAAAATTTCCTATGTATTATGAAATAATTGGCTTTTTAGAAACTTACATGCTCTTCACTTGATAAAAAAATGCAATTTTGATCATTTTAATAACTCTGGTCTTTGGTTTAAAACAGAATTGCTTTAGACTTCAAGAGAGGGAATGATGTTGCCTTCCACTTTAACCCACGTTTCAATGAAAACAACAGGAAAGTCATTGTATGCAATACAAAGCTGGATAACACATGGGGAAAGGAGGAAAGACAGTCGGTTTTCCCATTTGAAAGTGGTAAACCATTCAAAGTAAGTGGTTGCTACTATTATATATTAATAATATGTATTTCTCATGGGGAGTCACTCTAAAACCACAGCACATTGAAATGAATTTTTACCAGCTGTCCTGAGGCACCAAACCAGCCTGTCTCCTCCCTACCTTTAGACTTTGCAGGCTAAGAAAATGGCTGAGAGTGAGACATTCCCTAATTCTTTGCAGGCATTTCACCATCATCACAGTTGCCACCCACCCTCACTGCAAGCTAAAGATTTTCTAGAAATTAATAAAAAATGGCAGAAAGTCTTTATGTCAGTTATTTCCCTAAAACAATATGGTTGGCATAAAATCAAAAGGAAATGTTCACCATGCGCGGTGGCACATGCCTGTAATCCCAGTGGCTCGGGAGGCTGAGGCAGAAGGATAAAGAGTTCAAAGCCAGTCTCAGCAACTTGGTGAGACCCTGTCTCTAATAAAATATAAAACAAAAGGGCTGGGGATGTAGTTCAGTGGTTGAGCACCCCTGGGTACCTCAGCTTCTCTCAACCTGCAGTACCAAAAGGAAAAACAAAAACAAAAACCAAAAAAAAAAAAAAAAAAGAAGAAATGAAATGTTCTTTTTTAATTCTAAAAATCAATATGCTTAGCTGGGTATGGTGATGCATGCCTGTAATCCCAGTGGCTCAGGAGGCTGAGGCAGGAGGATCACAAGTTCAAAGCCAGCCTCAGCAATTAGCAAGGCCATGAACAACTTATTGAGACCCTGTTTCAAAATAAAAAAAGGAATGAGGATGTGGCTCAGTGGTTAAATACTCGGAATCAATCCCCAGTACCAAATAAAATAAATATCAATATACATGTTTTATGAAAATAAAAATTTGTAGATGTTTAACTTTAAAAGTCTCCTATCCTCACAGAGGATTAAATTTGGTATCATTCCAGTATTTTATGTAGTGCTAGGGATCGAACCCAGTGCCTCATGTGTGCTCTACCATTGAGCTACAACCCTAGCCCAATACAACACATTTTCAATATTTATTTATGCAGTGCTTGGGATTGAGCCCAGGGATGTGGTACCACTGGGCTACATCCCCAGCCCTATATTCTGAGACAGGGACAAGCTAAGTTGCCCAGTCTGGACTTCAACTTTTTTCCATTTTTTAATAAGTGCATTATGGTTGTATTGTGTACCGATGGGGTTTGTTGTTACATATTTGTACATGCACACAATACACACTACAAAAATATAATTTGGACAATCACTCCCTTAGAACTTCTCCTCCATCCCCAACACCCACACCTTGTTCCCTTTCTTCTACTCATCTCCCTTTGATTTTTATGAGATTCACACTGTTTTTCCTTTTTTTTTTTCCTCTCCAGCTTCTGCATGAGAGAAAAATTACAACACTTAACCTTCTGAGTTTATTTCTCTTAACACAGTGGTCTCTAGTTCTATCCATTTTCCTGCAATTTTTCATAATTTCATATTTCTTTATTGGCTTTGAACTTTTGATCCTCCTGTCTCAGCCTCCTGGTTGCTGGGATTACAGGTGTGTGCCACCATGCTTGTTTCACATTTTTAAGTAACTGCTTCAACATATATTTATAAAGTCTGAAGCACTGAGTTAGGATTGTAGTCAATAAAAATGGCTAGACTGTAAGCTCAAGGTCAGGGACAAGGATCACAGTCTACATGTGGTAGACAGCTTTCCATTTCACAATATTATTACTTACTAGTATTTCATTGTTTAAATATGTGAGAATTTTACCAGTACCCTACTGATGAATATCTGGACTATGGAAATATGCTAAAGAATAAACCTGAAAATATTTAACCAAAATACTGTAATAACTACCCTTACATACACATCTTTCTTTCCTAGAATAACTTTATTCAAAGAATATACATGTTTAAAATTTGGATAAGGCATTGCCAAATTACTGATTACAAAAGGATGTGAGATTGCATATCTATCATTTGAGTTTCCCCTAACCCTGCCAAACTGGTTAAGGGATTCGTACTATAGTGTTTACTTTTTATTTATTTTATTTTCTTTTGCTACCAAGGATTACACTTGGGGACACTCGACTACTGAGCCACATCCCCAGCCCTATTTTGTATTTTATTTGGAGACAGGGTCTCACCAAGTTAGTATCTTGCTTTTGCTGAGGCTGACTTTGAACTCTCTATCCTCCTGTCTCAGCCTCCTGAGCCACTGAGATTATAAGCATGCATCCCTGTGCCTGGCTGTCTTTCTTTTTAAGTGCTACAAAACCTTAAAAAGTTTAATGTAGGCAAATTATGAATCTTGTCGTTTATGGTTTCATTTAGGTTCTTCTAACAATTTTGTTGCTTTGTCTTTTTTGTTTAAATAATCTGGAACTTATTTTTATTGTAAAGTTACTTTCTCTGGATCTTTTCTATTTTTTTAAATACATTTTTTTTTAGTTATAGATGGACACAATATCTATTTTTTTATTTTTATGTGGTGTTGAGGATCAAACCCAGTACCTCACATGTGCAAGTCAAACACTCTACCACTGAGCCACAACCCCAGCAACTCTGGATCTTCTTAATTGGGTCTACAAATGATAAAGATGACATGTTGAACATCCTGAGTTCAGGCTATACTTGTTTGAAATTAATGGGTATTTCTATTATTCCTCTTATTTCAAATTGACAAAAACTATCTCTCTCTCTCATGCACATGTTTTGAAATATGCACACATCATGGAATGGCTAAACTGCACTAATTAACATAAGTATGACCTCACATGACAATTTGTGTGTGTGCCTTTTCAGATACAAGTCCTGGTTGAGCTTGACCACTTCAAGGTTGCAGTCAATGACGCTCACTTGCTACAGTACAATCATCGGATGAAAAATCTCAGGGAAATCAGCAAACTGGGAATTTCTGGTGACATAAACCTCACCAGTGCTTCACATGCTATGATATAATCTGGAAGGGGCAGATACTTTAAAAATAAAATTGAGTCTAAATTTTACACATTTAAAGGTTTCATATGAAAAAATTTTACCTTTATTCACCAATAGCTTTCTTGTAAGCATCCATTTAATAAATATTCTTACGCTAAATTACCTGTCTTACATGTCATTTAATTGGAGTTTATTAAAGATAATGTACAATGGAAAAATACATAGCAATATTAATACTGTCTTAGGGGCTCCTGAGTTTTCTATATTTGCTAATGTACTTAAGAGAAAGAAACGAGGTAAATATGAGGCACTTGAGGTTGCTGTGTTAACCCCACATATTGCCTTATAGTGGCCTTATTTTTTTAACAAGTAGAAGGAATATACTCAAAAATAACAATAGAAAGTAAAAACGAATCTAACAAAGTTGCTTATTATAAAGTATTATGTAGTATGCATAATTGAGTATACTATACTTTTATACAATTGGCAGTGCAGGTTTGTTTACACTAGCATCACCACAAACAAGTAATAGGGTGTGCTCCATTTCAAGGGCTAAGTCACTAGGCAATCCAAATTATTCATCTTCATCATGATCTTCTGGGCCACAAGATCTCAGACTATCACTGACCAAAATGTCATTATGTTGCACATGACTACATTTTCTTTTGACTGCTTTTTAATCCTTTATATCTCTTGTAAACAATGAGACTATCTCCATGTCTTGGTTTTTATAAAATTTTCAGATTTGAAGAAAAAAAAATCTTAGTTTGCAAAATTTAATTGTTCCCATGTGAATATTCTTATGTTTTCTACCCTTCCTTATTACTAGTAAAACCGAAGATTCAAAAAATTTTGGAACTGGATGAGTTCTCACTACTTCAGCTTACAGAAAACCATTATTTTATCTATTATTATTTCGACAATATCATCTTCTTAAATAATTTAAATTAGTAATTATCACAGGGTAGGAGTCCTGGGAAGCAGAGTAGAATACAAGGTTTGTGATGGAAGGCACTTAGAATCAATACATGTGGGGACAAGAACATGATCGGGCAGAGGGAGTTCAACAGCAATGTCTAAGCCCACCCTTGGGGGCATTCTGAAGTTTTAAGGGAGCCAGGCCTTTACATCCCCAGTTCAGTCAATCACTAAGCACAAAATACAAGACACAGGAGAAATGGTGTGACCTTGGGTGCAATGGCTGTCCTCAGATGAGGAAGTAGACAAGCTGAGGGCTGTGGGCCAGTGGTATAGTTCTTTGGATCCTAAAGAGGGATTTGGATAACATATACACAGCATATTTCAAAAACTATGTAAATTCCTTATCTTAACGTTTTAGTGTTGACTGTCCTACTTATGAGATTCAATGGAAGAGTATAGCTTTGGAGGGGAAAAAAAATGTGGTTTATACAAAATTACTTAAATTCTCTGGGCCTTGGTTCCTTTATCTATAAAATCTCTTGTAGCATTACTATAACATTACACAAAATAATTTTGCAAGAGGGCTGTCAAATAGTAAGCCCTCAATAAATAGAAATTTTCCTTTCTATTTTGGAAAGGCTCTTATTTTACTCAAGTAGTTTTCTTTCATTTTGTCTCTAAAATTTTCCCTAATACCTTGTAAGTCTAGTGCCCAATAACCCAATAATAGGAGACATCGATGGTTACCTGTTTTCTACCAGCCATGTTTTTATTCAGATATGATTCCAGACTCAATAAGGAATCCTGATTAGTCATTGAAGTCAACTTCAATGTGGCATTAGTTGGCCTAATCAGGCCAAAGGGAAGGACATAGCTGCTTGCCACTAGCAACCATCTTAAGACCCCAACAGGACCAAGCCTTGGATTAGAAGCTGACACAAAAGATGACAGAAAAATAAGAATGGAATGTGGACCTTGGGGCAGTCATTGAACTGTTTAGAATCAACCTGATAACCCAGGAAATAACAAGTTTCCTAGTTGTTAGGCTAGTATGAGTCCATTACTCATTTGTATAATTCAGATAAGCCAGGAAGAAAGAATATATACATTTTGGTTTTCTAGGGGCTCAGGTCTATGAATACCTAAACAGCTAAAAGTTTTCTAAATTATTCAAAAGTATACCTTATTAAACCTACCTTAAAAAATCTTGCTTTTTTTTTTTTGTTGTTGCTGACAATGACTTACTCTTCTCTGCTTTATTCTTGAGAACAGATGTTATTTTACTATTATGTTGTATATTGCTCTATATAGATTATAAATAGTCATGAGTTACCCTGTATTAACATTTTAGGTGTTCATGGTTGTGGGCCCTTAGAAAACCATAATTTTTATGTATATTTCCTTTTTTTCTGCAAGGCTTGTTTGAATTATTCACTAATCTACTGAAGAGGAGGCATTCTGATAATATTCTTCTAAGCCAGCACCTCACACTGCCTTTATTTAGGGCTTACTTGGGCTTGATAATAAATACCATCTTTCAGCAGGTTGTGGTGGCGCACATCTATAATCCCAGCACCTCAGGAGGCTGAGAAGGGGAATCACAAGTTCAAGGTCAGCCTCAGAATTTAGCAAGACCAGAGGATATAGCTAGGTAGTAAAGATCCCGTGGGTTCAATCCTCAATACTGCAAAAATAAGTATGTAAATAAGTACCAACTTTCCCACAGCCTAACACATCTTCCTCTGACATCAAAAGTAGGACATGGTGGAACATGCCTAAGCAATTTAGTGAGACCCTGACTCAAAATAAAATGGGCTGAGGATAATCTCAGTGGTAGCATGCCTCTGGGCTTAATCGCCCGTGCTGGGGGTCAGGGGGTAGGGGAAAGAAAGCATGTTTCCTTTTCTCATTTGAAAACCCCTAATCTTAAAAGGTCAGGCATAAAATTCCTATTTGTTTGGTAAATGCCTCCAATCCTCAACTCATTTTCAGACATAAATAACAGACCTGGTGACTAGCTACAGCTACTGAGTCTTTTTGGTGCTCTGCTATTCTGTAGCTATGCATTTTACAATCCTATAGTTAAAGAGAGTGTATAAAAGAGAATATACTTCAAACACATTTTGTGATTAATATGAGTCTCTCTTCAAGAGAAAAAGGCAATGGCTGTTGTCTCATCAAGCAGAAAGTGAAAAGAAAAAAGCAAGGATTTAATGGGCATTTCTAATAATTTAACCATTTGAAACTGTAGCACTCCAAGCTATTTAACATCAACAAATTTAAGAGTTCAAATTAAGAAGAAAGTATAAAAGGATGCAAATATGTTGGTTAAAATTTAATATTTTAACTAAACTCAAATTTTATAAGCTCTAAGTAAGTATAATTAGCTTTAAACCTATACATTTTAGACAAAAGACACAAGGTGAAACATACCTTTTATTCTATGTGGTTAATATACAAAATATTCCCACTTCCCCTGAGAAATAGTATATCTAAAATACACTTAGATTAACACATACTAAAACATTATATGACAATATATAAATGGATTGAATAGAAGTGAACACAAATACATCTTCATCAAACTTCTAATTGTCTCCAAATATTTCACAGCATTGGATTTATTTTTAAATTCAAAATTCTTCTGGTTTTTCTCCACTGAGGGGCCTTAGAGGTGAAAAGGTAATGAGATTACCACCAAAGGAGATGTGTCTGGCATGTTCTTGATGTCGCCTCTCCACCTGATTACTGAAGTTTAGGCCTGGCTAAAGAACAAATTTAGAGAAATCACTAAAGTAACCATCAAGAGTTAGCAAGGACTGGGATTGTGGCTTAGTGGTAGAGTACTTGCCTCAATGTATGAGGCACTGGGCTCGATTTTCAGCACTGCATATAAATAAATGAATGAAATAAAGGTTCAGGGCTGGGGTTATGCCTCAGTGGTAGAGGGCTTGCCCAGCATTTGTGAAGTACTGGGTTCGATCCTCAGCACCACATAAAAATAAATACAATAAAGCTATTATGTCCATCTACAACTAAAAAGATAAATAAAAATAAACGACCATCAACAACTAAAAAAATATATTATTAAAAAAATGGAAAATTTCATATTAAAAAAAAAAGTTTTACCAAGTAAATCTTCAAGATGGCTAGTTAATAGATCAATTAATAACAAATACATTTCCCTGTGCAACAATACTACATTACTAGTAACATGACTTTGCTACTTTCTAGTAAACTTAACTTCAAATAATTTTTTAATTGAAACAAAACTGGGAATTTGTTCCTAAAGTTATACACACATACACATATAACTATATCTACATATAGATATATATAAAAATATTTACATATATATATAAAATTATATATATACATATATATATATAAATTGGGCAGTATACACAAGATGAATAAAATTATGACCATATCTTAGGCAACTCATGCAGATTCCACAAATTCTAAACCATATAACAATATTTAATAAGCCCTTTACTAGAGTGTGATCCTGCTGGGATCCTTTATTCCTTCCCTTCAAACTCTACTTCGGTTTTAAATAGTACTACTGGGCAAGCAATAATTTGGGCCTAACTAGACAGGTGGACTTAAATATCTAACATTTATGAAATGAGAAAACAAATCACAGGAAATCAAAGATTTATCAATTTATCATTAGGTACCTTTATTCATATTAATATAAAAAATTGAATATTTTGACTTATTAACTCCTAGACTTACTTATATATTATTAGAACCAATAATCCAGAGTTCAGATATGGAAACAGGATTAAATCAGGTTTATATAAACTGGCTTATGCTGAATTCCCCGATCCTCTAGGTTTCAGTTTGTGATTAAGGAAAGCAAAGACCAAGAAGAAAATCCTTTTTCTTGGTACCAGGTATTGAACTCAGGGATGCTTACCAACCGAGCCATATCCCTAGCCCTTTTTATGTTTTAATTTGAGACAAGGCCTCACCAGTTACTGAGACTGACTTAGAACTTGCAATCCTCCAGGCTTAGTTTCCTAAGTTGCTAGGATTACAAGTATATGCTGTGGCTCAACTTCTGACTCAACTTCTCCTGAGACACAAGGCAGCCCAAATCTGACCACAAAGGAGGCACTCAATTTAATGAACTTCTCATATTTTAAGACCAAGGACATAAACATAGTTATCTAAAAGAATTGGATGCAAATAACCAAGGATGATTGAAGACAGGACAATACCCCTGCCCACACTGTGTGTTTTGGATAAGTAGAAGTTAACCTTGTATTTTCCTTGCATGATTTAGAAATACCTAGCATAATCCAAGCCACTATTAGACATTCAAGTATTCAACTAATTTTTTCATATCAAATTTGATATATAAATCATAAAGGAAAATAAATGCTCAGGCTTTAAATACTAAAACATACTATATTTTAGAGTACATAAACATAGAACATTTTTTCTCCATTTTTAGAAAATGAATAATGAATGGATTTCAGAGTAAGCAAAAACAGTAAGACAAATTTTAAGCCTTGCACACAAAGTGAAAATACTCATTTTATAAAACAAATCTAGAATAGAAGGAATTGTCAAATTAAGTTCGAAAACTTACCGAATCAAGAAGGTGGCATTCAGTAAAGACACTTTTATTATCAAGTAGTACTGAGAAACAAGAAAAAATAATTTTTAACTTTAAATAATATTTTTGCAGTCAAGGATGTTAGAAATGGGTAATAACTTGAAAGCTATCAAAAGGTCTGTATATCACATGCTAAGACAAAAACATAGATCATTTTATGCTATATTTTAAAAGTAATTTCTTGGTAATATTCTTATCCTTAATTTCAGCATAAAAAGTGTCTTCTTTGATCAGTCTCATGCTTATAATATTAAGGATACCTAAAAGATGCTGACAAAGATCACGTAGAGAACATTAAATGCCTGGACATAGTTAAACCATTTTATTTTATCTTAGGTCCCAGCTAGACCACAACCATAGTAGCAGATGAAAATAACTGATGAAACTAGCACACATTATAATGTAACAAAAGCATAAGACCCTTTTTCTCTTGTAGAGCAATCACAACAAAAGTAGGTATAAGCTGAGCACAGTGGCACACACCTCTAATCCCAGTGGCTTGGGAGGCTGAGGCACTAGAACTGCAAGTTTAAAGCCAGCCTCAGCAAATTAGTGAGTCCCTAAGCAACTCAGCAAGACCCTTTCTCTAAATAAAATGTTAAAAAGTATATGGGGGTGTGACTCAGTAATTAAGTGCCCCTCAGTTCAATCTCTAGTACAAAAAAACAAACAGTAGGGTCGAAGAGCATGAGAAGAAGATTAACATTAAACAGGGATGAGAGGTGGGAGGGAAAGGAAGAGAGAAGGGAAATTGCATGGAAATGGAAGGAGACCCTCAGAGTTATACAAAAGTACATACAAGAGGAAGTGAGGGGAAAGGGAAAAATAATACAAGGGGGACAAATGAATGTCAGTAGAGGGGGCAGAGAGAGAAGAGGGGAGGGGAGGGGAGGGGAGGAGGGATAGTAGAGGATAGGAAAGGCAGCAGAACACAACAGACACTAGTATGGCAATATGTAAATCAATGGATGTGTAACTGATGTGATTCTGCAATCTGTATATGGGGTAAAAATGGGAGCTCATAACCCATTTGAATCAAAGTGTGAAATATGATATATCAAGAACTATGTAATGTTTTGAACAACCAACAATAAAAAATTAAAAAAAAAAAAACAAAAAACGGTAGGCATTAGGGAGGAAAAAATAGAGGATATTTTGAAGACAGGTTTGGAGATATGTATTAAAGATAAAAACTAAGAAACTTGGAGTTTTTCTGAGACTTCAGAAAATGCTGTTAAATGAAGGATTCCAAAGTAGGTATTATGTAAAATGTTCCTCTCTCCAATGTGGATTAGTATACTTTTCTTTTTTTTTAGGTCTCTCTCAAGGTTTGGGGTTAAGAGTAGAATACAATAACATAAACCAGTGTTTTTTTTTGTTTGTTTGTTTTTGCGGTGGGGGGATACTAGGGATTGAACCCAGGGGTGTTTTTCCATTGAGTTACATCCCTAGCCCTCCTCCCTTTTTTAAAACAATTTTTTTTTTCAGTTGTAGGTGGACATAATACCTTTATTTTATGTTTATGTGGTGCTGAGGATCAAATCCAGGGCCTCATGAATGCTAGGCAAGTGATCCTGCTCTGAGCCACAACCCCAGCCCCACCCCAGTCACTTTTCATTTTGAGACAGCATCTCACTAAGTTGACAGGGCTGACCACGAACTTGAGATCCTCCTGAATTACTGGGATTACAGATGTGTACCACTATGCCCACCTCATAAACTAATTTCAGATATTTATTGTGAAAGTTCAATTTCACAACCTTTATCTTTAGAAAATGGTACTCATATTTTTTATAATCTATACCTTAAATCCAAATTCATTTTTCAACAAAGCCTCTTTGTATTTTAGACAATCTTACCCAATTGAGAAGGATTAACTTCTTGTGAGATGTTATTTTGTGATGGTATATTTTTTTCAGGGCTAGTCATCAAAACATCTTGTGAAGTAACTGAAGAATTTAGTTCCATTCTTTCCTCAATATCGGAAATTTCTTCCTTTTTGTTAGTTCCATATTCATCCTGATATGAGATGAAAAATACAAAAAGCTCCAGGTTTTCAAATAAGCCAAAGGTCACTGAAATAAGAATTATCATTCTGTAGGACTAATATAATTTCTAATGGAAAATCTAGGTGTTGCTTATGGAATTGCTACACAGAATGATATAAATAGATGATATACTGGACTATCTACTACAATAGGACTTACATGATTTATTTCAATTAAACCTTGTACTCCAGGACACTGAACATCTTCTACTATGCTATTCCTAAAAAAGAAAAGAAAAAATGCATTATACTCCACTAATTAAGCATATTGTTCTTTTGACTTGCCTTTTAAATCTATCCTTTATGGAGAGAGTTAGTTTAGGAAAGTGGTCAAAGATAGCGCCTGGTCCAAGATCCAGCCTGACAGAGATATAATGGACTATAGTGACTAAAGCATGGCCTTAAACAAGGTATTTTTCCCCAGAAACTCCTGAGCTGGTCATCAGTCTGGTCAGCCAGGTTAATGTAGCTGCACTGGCAAGACTTTCTTAGCCAATTCTAGAGCCATACACAAGGGACAGGTCAAGATGAAATTGACTTCTGTAAGTTGAACAATCCAATTATTGTGTAGTTAGAGTTGGCTACATTGTCTTATTAGTTATAATACAATACAATCTAAAATCTTACATTGTAATTTATTAGAAATATGTATCTCAATGTCTCTGAAGTTTTTTTTAATTCACCTTTTCTAGTTACAATACAATACAATCTAAGATCTTACATTGTATTTTATTAGAAATATGTGTCTCAATGTTTTTGAAGTTTTTTAAATTCATTCTCTTTTTCTACTTTTTAACTTCATTTTGTCTTTACTGTACAAAGTTGCTTATTACTAAGATGCTCTTGCTGAACTATTTTTGGCAATCAAACATATACACACACACACACACACATATATATATATATTTTTTAGTTGTTGTTGGACCTTTATTTTATTTATTTATATGTGGTGCTGAGAATCAAACCCAGTGCCTCACACATGCTAGGCAAGCACTGTACCACTGAGCCATAACCCCAGCCCAGCAATCAAACATTTTTTAAAAAAACATTTGTAATATAACTCAAATGCAATTATTGATCTTCCCAGTATAAGACAAAAATCTACAGTACATACTATGGGAACTTATTGGCTTTTGAGAAACAATAATAAATTGGACTGGGTGTGGTGGTACACACCCTTAATCCCAACAACTAGGGAGGCTGAGGCAGGAGGATCAAAAATTTCAAGACCAGCCTTTGCAATTTAGTTGGGGGACAGGAAAGGGAAGAATGATGATAAATTGTTATTTTATTTAGTACTGGGGATTAAACCCAGGAGTGCTTAACCACTGAGCCACATTCCCAGTCATTCATTTATTATTTGAGAAAGGATCTCACTATGTGATCCTCCCCTCTTCAGTCTCCTGAGTATCTGGAATTACAGACATGTACTACCATGCCCAGCTCCAATCTGAAATCTTAAATCTCAATCCCCTCATTCATAGAAAGCATGACTTGCCTATGTTATAGATCATTGTGAAATCTAATTAACAATATATTCCAGGCATATTTTACTAGTTTAATAATCTGAAATGATATAATATGATTAGCATTTGTTAAATTCTTAATAACACGTTAAAGAAATACCTGCTTTCAGAAATATTTGAAAACAAAATTTTCTTATCAACACATTCACTTTTGATGTTCTGAGGATGAGGATTCTCCGGTGATATCATCTTTCTTGGAAGGTCCTCACCGGCTTTGCCCTCAGGTACGGCTTTGCTGATGGACTTAGGTGTTCCATGTCTTTGAGAAAGATGTTCAGAGGAAAGTACTAGAAGACGAGTGAAATCACCTCAAAATCAAAAATTTCTTTCATTCACTTTTCTTTAAAACCCATAAGACAATGCAAATCCTACTTTTTTTTCTGTCAAATAATATTTGTTAAAGTCAATGCTTGGAATTTTCTATTAAAGACAGTGCTAAACCCTCAAATTAGATTATGCTTCCATTTAACATTTCACTACTATAACATTAACAGAAGTAATCTTAAAAGGCAGAAGTCTACAAGGACAAAGGAAATAAAAGAACAATAACAAAAATAATTTGGAAGCTGTTATGTATTATGGCCAAGTGGGATATTGCTTAGAACCCAGCAAATGAATACTATACTAAGCCACCAATCAGGAAAGAAGAGTCCACTCAATTTCTACCATAGAACACTTCAAAAGAATCAATGGCCCAAAGTATTTCTGAAAGTGGAGATAAAAATGGAGCTAAAAACAGAAGAGGACTTTAAAGTTAGTTTAAAGGATTATTAGAGCTTATATTTCTTTGATCATTCTGCAAAGTAGAGCCAATAACCTCTTCCCCACACACAAACTAGAGGGGTTCTGAAATATCTGAAACAGAAGGTCTCTGGCTTAGGGGGATACTAGATACAGTATCACTATATTGATCAGTATCACTTATTTTCAGTATAGTGAGATGGGTCACTATATTGAAAATAAGGACAGTAAGTGATTATTTACAAATAATCTGTTGAAATTTTTCCCCTCTACATGGTTCCTGAATGGATGGCAGCCAAAATTATAGCATCCAGATAGCAGATGAGAAAAATCTTCTATGGGGAATCTAAGTAGCCTATGAGAAAAGATTTAAATGCAGCAAAGTATAGGTTCCCAGGACAATGGCCCAGCTACCTGCCCCCACAGTAAAGGCATAACCCTTGTACACAGATTCCAGCCAGTTACTTACTACCCATTCTTAACCATAACCAAGTAGTAAAGGATTAGACTTCTGAGAAAAACACATGAAAGTATCTTGAAACAAATACTGACTAAATTAGGGGAAAAAACATAAAAGTGTTATTAATATCCATAGTGTTCTCATGAAACACGTGCAGAATAATAAAATGGAACAATTGGGGAATGAGAATGAGCTCTTTGAAATTAAAAACATTATAGCCAGCAGGAAAGTTGAGGAAATCATGTTGAGAAAAGTTGAGGAAATACAGGAAAGAAAGTTTACCAAAAGAAAATTATATGTTTCTGAAAAACAATCAAACCTTGTTTAGAAACATAGTGTTAAATAATACCAAAAGACTACAATAAGAGGCTGGGGTTGTAACTCCATGGTGGAGTGCTTGCCTAGCATGTACGAGGCACTGGGTTCAATTCTCAGCACCACATATAAATAAATAAATTAATTAAATAAAGGTTCATCAATATCTTAAAAAAAAGACTACCATAAGAATTGAAGTGACGGCCTTTAGGGACTGGCAAATGGGATGAAAGGGCCCCTTCAAGGACTATTGTTTTCTAATAAGCCTCACAGAAACTAAGCATTATACTTCAATTTTAAAAGATCAGTTTTTCTCACAAACCTTCCCTATTCATAAGGATGGAGTTGAGTATAGTTGTGTACCTGAAAGAACAGAGAGGGATGAGTTCCTAGCTGCAGAAACCACTAGGATCCTTAAAAAGTATGGGGCCATGCTATTAGTAGTGGTGGGAGACTCTCATCATATGGAGAGCTCAGCTGCTTAAAGGGAGAAAACAAATCAAAGCCACTCCAGCTATGATATCAAAACCAACAAGAAGGTTGTAACATACTTGAGGTGATATATTTATACCTCTTTTAAATAACAGTACTGGGGACTGAACCCAGGAGCCTCGACCACTGAGCTACATCCCCACCCCTCTTTATTTTTTAAGATGCTGAGGCTGGCCTTGAACACATTATCCTCCTACATCACCCTTTTGAGTTGCTGGGATTACAGGCATGAGCCACGGTGTCCAACAAGGTGATATATTTACATCTTAATGAAAGTATCAGATAGCAAGTATTAGAAGCTTAGGGTTACTTTTAGAAAATTAGTGAACACAGACTTCTTAGTGGACATATGTGGCTTATAAATAATTTTAATTGAGATACATGTTTAATAAAAATGATCTGTGAAATAACAGTTATTCAAAAAGTTAGAAAATTAGTTTCCTAAAGTATTAAATGATGGTTATACTAGAATATTTTACTTATTTTGTTTTTGAAGTGCTAGGGATTGAACTCAGGTTCTCTTGCATGATAGGCAGAGGTCTACCACTGAGCTACACCCTTAAACCTCACTAGAATCCTTTAAAATTGGGAAATTAGTACTTTTACTCTCTGTCAAAATATTTGAGTTTTAACTCAAGTGAAAATACCAATTCTACCTTTCATAAGCTTTGTTTTAAAACACAATAGAAGTGTAAGGGTTTAATGTCCAAACTACTTTTCATCTTTTTTTGGGGGGGAGGGGTTCTAGAGAGTGAATTCAGGGGTGCTTAACCACTGAGCCACAACCCCAGCCCTTTTTTGTATTTTATTTAAAGACAGGGTCTCACTGAGTTACTTAGGGCCTCGTTAAATTGCTGATGATCCTCCTGCCTCAGCCTCCTAAGCTGCTGGGATTACAGGCATGCACCACCATGCTCACCTTTTCATCTTAATTCTAATCCAACTTCTTGCTTGAAGAAAACAACTTCTCTTTATTCCATCATTATCCTTACCTCTTAGGATCTTGTGACCTAAGCTTCTAGATTGTGGGGTTATATGGTAACAATAGCTGTGAAATCACTTACAAAATATAAACTCAATCTTATGAAGTAAACCCCCCTTAAACCAATCTGGTCATACTCATCAAAATAAAATTTGCATGCATGTGTGAATTAGCACATAGTCTATTCTGTTTGAGAAGTCATAGCGTTTACAACTCTTCATATCAAAAACTTTTTTTGTGTTTTATATAAATTTGCCTCAAATATTTCTCTTAAGTCTCAGCAAAAACAAAACTAACCTGAGAATGATTTCACGGGACTCTCAATTCTGAAAAACCCAGCATCAAATACTATTTTGTCAACTTCTTTTGATATTACAGGGGCGGTTGCCTCCGAGTGTTCTTTCTGTTTAATTTTCGCTCTCATTGCATTTTTTATGGCAGCTAGGCGATTTCTAGCTGCAATCCTTCCATCATCATCCTGTTTTGGTTTACTTGCCATGCTTGAGACAATTTTTTTCTGCAAAAAGAAACAATGTTAAAGCTGTTACTATTAAAAAAAGAATTTTGTCACTTAAAAAGTCTAACTTTAAAAAAGTGTACATTAAATATATCACACATTCACCACATACTTATCAAGTTCCTAGTATGTGCTAAGAATTCTGGAGGCAGAATGGTAGGGGATATCCAGGCTGGTGGCACAAGGCTGAAATCCCAGCTACTCAGAAGGCCAAGAGGGCAGGAGGAACACAAGTTCAAGGAGAGCTTTGACAACTTAGTGAGACCCTATCTCAAAATAAAACAAAATAGGGCTGGGGCTATATAGCTCAGTTGGTAGAGTGCTTGCCTCTCATGCACACGTCCTAGGTTCAATCCCCAGCATCATTAACTAACTTAAAAAAAAAGGACTGGAAATATAACTCAGTAGTAGAATGCCCCTGGGTTCAATCCTTAGTACTGCAAAAAAGTAGAGGAGGGGAAAAAAGGTAAAAGACAAAGTTTTTAAGTTTTTGCCCTAAAGAAGTTTACAGCTTGGTAAAATAGCTAGGATTGCAAGAAGGATAAGTATCATGTTAGAGGTAAACTCAAACAGCTATAGTAGATTATGAGAATGACACTTAAACCAATCTTCAGAGGTCAAGAAAAGCTTACAAGAATGTAGCACCTAAGCTGAAATCAATTAGCCAGGTAAAAGATGGGGTGAAGAAAGGCTAGATGAATAGCATGTTTGCAAAGCCAGAAGGGAAAGAAAACAAAGATAAGATGGCAGGATATAAGCAACAGTGGGATTATAAAATCTCTTGTAATCATTTTGAGGGTACATCTACACATGACAGAGGAATAAAAAGGAGTGGTTTTTAAGCAACAGGTTAACAGTATAAAATTTTGTGTTTTAGGAAGACTGCTCTGGTTACTGCCAGGAGAATGAAACTGGGAAGGAGATTACTGCAATGACATTGGGAAAATATGATAGTAATCAGACTAAGGAAAAGGATGTGGAAAAAAGTGATTGGATTCAAGAGATACTTAAGAGGCAGAAATAAGATGACTTGCTTATCTACTGGATGTGGTTGGATGGAGATAGTGAAATGAAAAAAGGAAAGGATCACAGGAGATACTCAAGTTTCTTACAAATCTGACAGGATGGTCACAGGGAATGTGTGAAAATCATTTCAGTGTGGGATATACTGATTTTTAAGGTCTAATGAGTCATAATATATAGAATTAGAGTTGGGCAGTAGGTATGGTTTGAAATACAGACTTAGGAATCACTGAACAGCAGTTTAAGATTGTTCAGGAAGGGCCGGGATGTAGTTTAGTGGTAGAGGATTTGCATGGTATGCATGAAGCCCAGGGTTCAATTCCTAGCACTGGGAGAAAAAAATCATACAGGAATGTGAAAGGCAAGAAGAAAGTTGAGGTAGAAACTCTGAATATAAAAACATTTAAGAGATAATGGAAAAGCAAACTTGCAAACATGACTAAAGATTGGGCAGAGAGGTAGGAGGAAAATCAGAATATAATTTTAAGAAAAAGAGAGTAGAACATATTTAAAACTAAGGAAGAGTTAGACTTTATAAATTAAGTATCTAATAATTTCAGTAATGAGTTGATTAATAACCTTGATAACTGCTCTTGAGGGACAGGGAGAAGTAAAACCGAATTGCAGAGAGAAATGGAAGCCAAATCACTTAAGATATCTACGACCTTTTCAGGAAGCTTGTCTATGATTTGGAAGGAAAAGATTGGGAACAGAGGGGCAAGTACAAATAATCAGAGGGAAAGGTGAACACTACAAATTGGTTTATTTGTTTTAATGTAAACAAAGTTAAGACAGACACTTCAAAAAGCTGAAGAAAAGAGGAAAACAGGTTAACTGATGGAATAAAAGGATGATGAACAAGAGACAGAAGGAAGCAGTATCATAATCTGAACATTAACTTGTAAGAACTAGGGGTAGTTCTCATGGTAGAGCTCTTGCATAGCACATGAATCCCCTGGGTTCACTTGCCAACATTGTGGGTGTGGTGGTAGTAAAAAGGCCTTAAAAAAGAAAAATAAACTGTATCCTATGAAATAAAGTAGAAGGAGAGAGACATCTGGTGATAACAAGTAGAATTACAAGACTCTGATATGATATAGCCATTATCATTGATATTAATATTTCTAGGACTAAATAAGAAATACCCCCCAGCCCCAGTAGCTTTAATAAGTAATATCCTTCACTATTTAGAAAATTTGAAATTGATTCAATCACTTAGTTGCTGCCCTCAGGGTCTTTCTTGTCATGAGGCTTTATTAGTAAAATAATTTTATAATAAAGGTTCTTTTAATGCTTAATCACCTTAAACTTCAAAGATAGGATTCAGAACAGTCTTAATTTGGATAACAAAACATAAAAAAAATACTAGACAACCTGGCATGGTTTTAAACTAGTAATGCTCAACTTGATAAGTGTCTACCTGAACCAAAACCACTGAGCTCAAAATATCACTCTATTAAAAACGACTAGAGATTACCACCTGATCTTTGTGCTTGACTCCTGCCAGGATAAAATTACCTTCAGGTTATATATATATAAAATAAGCTTTATATGAAATATAGATAATTTCTTGTTTAATCTTAGGTCCCTCCACCAAAATATCTCTTTATATATGTGCAAATATCCCCAAACCTGAAATATCTCTGTTCCCAAGCACTTTTTTTTTAAGGGGGGGGGGGGAGGGAGGGAGGGAGGGAGGGAATTGTTTTAGTATTTATTTTTCAGTTTTCGGTGGACACAACATCTTTATTTTTATGTGGTGCTGAGGATCGAACCCAGCACCCCGCGCATGCCAGGCGAGCACGTTACCGTTGAGCCACATCTCCAGCCCCTCAAGCACTTTTGATAAGGAATATTTAACCTACACTAAAAACTGGGAATGTTCCTTGTATTAATCTTAAAACGTACTAATGTGAATAAAAAGAAAACGTGGGGTGGGGATGTAGCTCAGTGGTACAGCGCTTGCTTAGCACTTGTGAGGCACTGAGTTCAGTCCTCACATAAAAACAAACAAATAAAGGTATTCTGTTAGTTTACAACTACAAAAAAATAATAAATAAATAAAAGGTATCGTGTCCATCTACAACTTAAAAAAAAAAAAATCAAACAACTTAATACTATCACAGTAATGCTACTGGTATCCCTTGGAGAAGGTAAACATTAAAATGATGTATTTTTAAAAAATGACTAGAGATAGATAAAAATGGTATAAATTTCACCAGGTAATGGTAAAGGGAATAAGACATAAGTTCTAAAGAGCCACTGTTCCTCTTTTCTTTTAAAAAATGCCTTTCATTCTAAAATCTACTATACAAAAAAGCATACAAACCAGCAAGGGAACAGAGTCAACTGGTTAAGTACATGGATTCTGGAATGAAAAAGTCTGGCCTAAAACCCACCTCCACTTTGAGCAAATGATTTAATTTTGGGGGGCTTCAGATTCCTTAACCATAAAATGGGGCCAATAGAACCCAGCCCACCAGATTGCTATAACGATTACGTAAGTTATACTTGGAATAATATTTGGCCCATACAAAACATTATGTCAATCACTTATTAATAATATCATTACAACCAAATACATCAGTACAGTTTAAAGAATAAAACCAACAGTCATGTACCCACTATCTGCTAACTTCAAACCATCTGGGTGCCTCCATTCAATCATAGCTCTTACTTTCTTCTCTCCAGAAATAAACACTTTAAATTTTGTGATCATTTCCTTGTTCTTTACTTAAAAACAATCAGGACTTTGTAAGTAACACATGAAACTTTATAAAATGGGAAAACTGAAGTTAAATGTTTCTAAAAATCAAGTGGAAGAAATATTAGAAATATGAAATATAAACCCCACAAACTTACCCTAAAGACTTTTTTATTTGTATTGTTATTGTTTTGCCATCCAGACTCCTCGAGTTTGGTCAGATTGTTGAATTTTTGGTTTACATCTTCTATCTGTTAATAAATAACGCCTAAGTTTATCAGATTAATGCTAATCAAATACAAACTAATAAATTACAAACTAATGAACTTAAGCTTCAAAAAAATTGAGAACAGTGACTCAGAACTGGCGACTCAGCTAGGAAGGGTGACAAAAGACTATAATTCCAGTTACTCCAGAGGTTGAGCGAAGAGGACCTCAAGTATAAGGCCAACCTCAGTAACTTGGTTAAGACCCTGTCTCAAAATATAAGATGAAAAGGCTGGAGATACACCTAGTAATAGAGTGTCCCTGGTTTTAACCACAGTACTATAAAAATAATAAAAAGCTGAGTTATTAAAATTAGACTGAGTCATTTTTTATTTTTTGACAGTAACAGAGACTGAATCCAGGGATGCTCTGTCACTGCTACTGAACTACATTCCCAGCCCTTTTTATTATTTTGAGACAGGATCTTGCTAATTTGCCCAGGCTGTCTTCTAACTTATGATCCTCCTAACTCAACTTTCAAAGTTGCTGGGATTACAGATGTGCACACTGTGCTCAGCTGAGTCATTCTTTCTTTTTGTTTTATGTTTTGGGGTGTGTGTTTCTGTGGTACCGGGGATTGAACTCAGGGGCACTCAACCATATCCTAGCCTCATTTTGTATTTTATTTAGAGACAGGGTCTCACTGAGTTACTTAGGGCTTTGCTTTTGCTGAGGCTGGCTCTGAACTTCTGATTCTCCTGCCTCAGCCTCCTAAGCCACTGGGATTACAGGCAGTAATTAATTACCATACCTAGCAGCTAAGCCATTCTTAATTCAGTGTTTACATCAAGAATATTTATGATAAAGTTGTTCATTGTTATTTTTGGTCTTACAAACCTCAAAAAAATCTAAATAAAGGTTGCCATATATGAATAACTCCCCTAGTTATTTTTGATAACTAAAACGATAGGAAATATATCCTAAGTGTTTTTGTTTCTCAAATCAAACAAATGATCACAATCTTTCTTTTTTTTAAAAAAAAACTACTACTATTGCTGGGCATGGTGGCACATGCCTGTAATCCCAGCAGCTTGGGAGGCTGACGTGGGAGGATAAAAGTTCAAAGTCAGCCTCAGCAATTTAGTGTGGCCCTGACTCAAAAAAAAGTTTTAAAAAAGGGCTGGTGATGTGGCTCAGGGGTAAAGTGTTCCTGGGTTCAATCCCAGGTACAAAACAAAAGTAACTATTATTTATTTATTCCCCTATGCATGCCATAAATGTTTGCATACAGATTTTTATATGGACATAATTTTTTTAAACTCATTTGGGTCAAAATGAGTATCCCTACTATGCATTTATACACACATATCCTCTCAACTTCCTATTCTTAAAAAAGTAAATATCAACCTCAGTAAATATCAAAATAACTCAGGTTTAATCAATTATCAGTTGATTTTCAACAAAGGTGTCAATATAACTCAGTGGGTAAAGGATGTTTTCAATGAACAATGCTGGAAAAATTGCATGTCTATAACCATAAAGATGAAGTTAGGGGCTGGGATTGTATCTCAGTTGGTTGAGCGCTTGCCTAGCATGCGTGAGGCAGTGGGTTCAAGCCTCATGGCAACATAAAAAAAAAATAAAGATATTGTGTCCATCGACAACTAAAAAAAAAAAAAACTAAAAGATGAAGTTAGACTCTGACTTCACACCATACACCAAAACTAATCAAAGAGATCACTGACTGAACTCTAAGTGCTGAAAACTATAGCACTTTTAGTTCAAACAAAAACCCTTGTGACTTAAGAGTTCTTAAAAATAATGTCAAGGGGCTGGGGTTGTAGCTCAGCGACAGAGTGCTCACCTAGCACGGGCAAGGCCCTGGGTTCAATCCTCAGCACCATATAAAAATAAATTAATTAATTAAAGATATTGTGTCCAACTACAATTAAAAAATATATATATATTTAAAAACTATCAAAGTCACAAAAGAAAAAAAATTGATAATTTGAACTTCACCCAAATTAAAAACATTTGCACTTCAAAAGACATCATTAAGACAACTAAAAGTCAGCCAAGCACAGTGATGCATCCTCCCAGCAGCTTGGTAGTCTGAGGCAGGAGGATCACAAGTTCAAAGCCAACCTTAGCAAATCAGCAAGCCACTAAGCAACTCAGTGAGACCCTGTCTCTAAATAAAATACAAATGAGGCTGGGGATGTGGCTCAGTGGTCGAGTGCCCCTGAGTTCAATCCCTGAAATGTATTAAAACAAAACAAAACAAAAAAACTAAAAGTCAAACCACAAACTTGGAATATTTGCAAATATCATTTCTGATTATATCCAGGATATGTAAAGAACACTAAAAAGTCCCTAATAAAAAGACAGACAACCCAATTTAAAAATGGGCAAAAGATTGAACAGACATTTCATTAAAGAAGGTACATGAGCTGGGTACAATAATCACAAGTTCAAGGCCGGTTTGGGCAACTTAGTGAGACTCTATTTCAAAATAAGATTTTTTAAAAAGGACTAGGAACTAGTGGTTCATCTCCAGGGTCATTAAAAAAAAAAAAAAAATCCTCAGACAGCAAAGTCCCTTATATAAAATGGTATAATATTTGCATATAACTTATGTATACCCCATATACTTTAAATTATCTTTACATGACTTATAATACTACATACAATGTAAAGTAGTTGTTACACCGTATTGTTAAGAAAAAAATGAGAAGAAACAAAGTCTATACATGTTCCGTACAGAGAATTCTTTTTTTTTTTCCATTATGAGGCACTTGACCACTGAGTCACATCCCCAGTCCTTTGTTTAAATTTTGAGACAGGTCTCACAAAATTGCTGAGGCTGGCCTCAAATTTGGGAGCCTCCTGCCTTAGCCTCTTCATCACTGGGATTACAGTGCACTCTGTTGGACCAAGCCAGACACAACTTTAAAAAAAATATTTTATTGTTAGTAATTCCCTAGGGCTGAGAGTGAGAATGGAGACTGATGGTAGTCAGGAAGGATCTTTTGGCAGTGATGAAAATTCTAAACTTGGATCGTGGTGATGGTTGCATAATTCTAAATTTATTAAAAACAACTGTATACTTAAAATAGACAAATTTTATGATATGTAAATAATACCACACGGTTTCTTGGTTAAAAACAAAACAAAACCTCATAAAAAAGGCCTCAACTTAAAGTGGTCCCCACTAATCAAAGCTGAGCAATGAGTCAGGTGCAGTAGCACACACACATAATCCCACTGACTTGGGAGGCTCAGACAAAAGGATCATAAGGTCAAGCTCAGGCTCAGCAACTTGGAGATACCCTTTCTCAAAATAAAAAAGGCTTTGAAAGTAACTCAAAGTAAAATACCCCGGGGGAGGGGAAGGGGGGAATGGAAGGACAGCAGAATAAAACAGACATTATTATTGGTGTGGGTATATACGTGACTGCATGACCAATGTAATTCTGCAACCTGTACACTCAGAAAAATGAGATATTATATCCCATCTGATTCAAATGTATGCTATGTCAAGATCATTATACTGTCATGTGTAACTAATTGAAACAAATAAAAAAAGAGTAAAAAAAAAAAAAAGTAAAATACCCGAGTTTAGCCGTCAGTACCAAAACAAAAACAAGATAGAAAGCTGAGAAATAAGCATGAATAAAGATAATAATAATTATAAATAATGTAAACATATCAAATATCTTTAAATCCATAAATCAATACTAAAAAGCAAAATTAATTGGTCAACACTAAAGGATGCTAATGAACCAACTCACTGTTATGAAAACTGGTAAATGTATAAAAAACTGGTCATAAAATAATCCTTCTATTATTACGATCACATAAACATTATTGACATCTGGGCCACAGAATTACTGTAATTATGTTCTTTTCCTCATAACTCTTTTCCAGATTTAATAATCATTGTTTTTTGTTTGCTCATTTTTCATGTACTTATCGATTCATCTCCAAATTCTGCATAGTAAGTATAAATTACATTACTACAATTAAAAAAAAATCAGGTATTCTATTCATTCCCAGAATTCTGGGCCTCCTGCTATCTTAACTACTGTTCTGTAAACTTTCCACACTCCAAGTTGCTTTAGAATCCTTGTTCCTTCACCATCAGCCACAATTCCTTTTCTTCAGCCCTTCTCTGGGGATAGGTCGCACTCTCCTCCCCATTTTCTTAGCTTACTCGCATTTCTGTAAGGTACATAATGTTAGTTTCTCAAGAAAGGGAGCATGGGAGGAGATAAAATTTGAGACCTATGGTCTGAAATATTTGCCTTTCCAGTCTCATAATTGATTGGGTACAAAATTTAAGGTGGGAAGCTATTTTTCCTAGATTTTTCAGAGTGTTGTTTTCCGGGCTTTCAAAATTGCTACTGAAAAATCCCTGGCTATTCTGATTCTTGAGGCTTTGAATGAAGTCTGTTTTCTTTCTCTGAAAGCTTCTAGATTTCTTTTTTTATCCCAAGATTTGTACAAATATATTTAATAATGTGAAGAGATGTGGGTTTGGTCTGATTTACTGTGTTAGGCACTGAATGGACTACTTTAGCCTAGAAATCATGTCCTAGAAAAAAAAAAATTTAAACTATTTCACTGATCATTTTTTCTCCACAATTATTTTTCTATTCTCTTTTTCTGAAATTCCAATTATTTGGATATTATGCTTCCTGGACTGGTCCACTTAATTTTCTCTTGTGTTCTTTTCTATTTTACATCTCTTTGCTCCACTTAACAAGAAATTTCCAGAACTCAAACTCTTTCTATTCCATATTACACTTCTGCTCTTATTTTTTAACTTCAAAAGGCTATTTCTGTGGTTCTATGAATGTTCTTTTTTAAACAGGTATTTTTATTTGATAGATGAAATGTCTGATCTCTTTGAAATATTAATGCCTGCATTCAAATGTTCTTTTCTCTTTATATTACTCCCATTTACTCTATCCAAATAGCTTTTTCCCTAAATGTTGGCTTTGGTCTTTTTCTTTTAGGTCTAAAGCTTTATTCTGAGGTTGGTGCTATAGCACAGTGGTAGAGCTCATGCTTATGAGCAGGCACAAAGCCCTGGGTTTGATCTGCAGTACAACCAAAAAAATAATAAAACTTTCTTCTTCAAATGTCTGTTGTTTCATATATAACTAATTAAAACACATTTTTAAAAAAAATGTCTGTTGTTGGTTATTAATCTTAAAATTTTTTATATGCTTATTTCTAAAATAAGTTCAACAAACTAGAAATTATTACCCACCCCCTACCTTTTACTGACCCTTCTAGTGATTTCCTCCATCATGGAGAGATTTCTACATTAGAATTATGTGTACTGTGTAAATTGCTAATCAAACTAAAAATTTCTCTGGGATGGAGAATGGGACTTTTTATCATTCCGAATACAAAGCCTAGCACACAATAGGGACTCAATAATTGTTAGTTGAACTGAACTACTAAAGACTAGAATGCCTTATTTCTCACATGTAAAACCCCAGTATTCAAGAGTTGGATATAATCTCAGTTTCCAATTCACACAGAATTTATCCTGACAACATTGGGGGAGAAAAGGACATCAATCATAAAATTTAGACAGTACTTTATCATTTATAGAGGTGTTTTCTAATATCTCAATATTATAGGTACTTAAGCAGCTACTGTTATTCCATTTTACTACTATTACTCAATTAAAAAAAAAATAAGTTACTATATTCAAAATACTTGGCCACATACCTGAAAACTAACCATATCCCAAAATCCATCCAGATCTGCACAGGTAGTTTCCATTTCACCTCGTTTATATTCACAATCATTCACCAGTCCTTCAAATTGTTTGAATCTTTCCTTAATAAGGAGTCTTGTTTGACCAACTGCGGTGCGAATAAGATCTTTAGCTAAAAGAGAAAAGTGTTTTAAACGTTAAAGCACAAAATAGCACTTTTACAGCAAGTCAACCAACTGATAAGACTCCACCCCAAATATTCTAGGGCTTGCAAAATAAAATTAAAAAAAAAAAAAAAGTTTGTGGTACTGTGGGTTGAACCCAGTGGTGCTTTATCATTGAACTACATCCTCGGATCTTTTTATTTTTTATTTTGAAACAAGGTCTTGGCTAAGTTGCTTGGGACTTGCTAAATTGCTGAGGGTACCCTCCAACTTGAAATCCTTTTGCCTTTGCCTATTTCACTGGGATTACAGGTGTGTACCACTACACCTGGCCAAAATTCTTAAAGCAAAAAAAAAAAAAAAAATTTTATCACAAATTTCACCATACGAATACTGAGCATTAACTATTTCCTTTGATTTCTATTAACAACTGGTAATGTTCACTATCATACATATATTACTACATAATAAAAGACATTCTACTTCTTTTTATATTTTACAATATTTCAACCTCAAATAGCTCATTGTACCTAAGTATCTAAGAAGGATTGCATACTGAGAGCCTACATATATTTTTTTTCTTAAACACCTTTACCAAATAAATGAGAAACTTTTCAGAAAAAAACTTTCAATATTAATTTAGGTAACTTTTATTCTGAAAATATTTTTATATAATTTAACAATACCAGATACTGACATCACCTATAAAATCATATAGAAATTTCAAAAAATACACAAAAGTTTTATACTACTTTAGCAGAGAGATACTGGGAAATATAGGTTTAGAAATGAAAAATTCTTGCTATTTTGAATAACAGTGAAACTATAAAGTTGTACAACATCAGATTTTTATGTTTTGGATGGATGTAATTATATTATAAGAAACAAAGATCAGATCATCAAAAAACAAAAGTTTTCTCACCATCATCTGGAATGTCCAATTCAAGCTTCCTGTCCCACTCAAGGCAGTGTGAAGTCAATTTGTCAGTTTCTGACTGAAGGATATTTCTAAAATGGTGAGATAGATTTCAGTTTAATGAGTGTTCCCCCATTGGTATCAGTAATAGCATCACAACACTGTGATACATTACATTAGGAAGGTATATAAGATACATACAATATTAATTTTCCAGAGTTGATACCTAATTATTTTATGAACTTTAACATGTTAAAATCCACAAATGCAAATTAATACTATGTCCATCCTTCTACATCTATCATAGCTAGATGAGGTCAAGAACCCACTTCTTAAGCTAACATTTCTAGTTTGTCTTGTTCTCATTTTTCAGTGTCTAATATTTCTCAATGTTCATTAGATTCTCTGATCTTGTCCATGGAACTAAGGCTAACCCAACTGCCAAGAGTAAACTGAAGCTAAAAACTGTAAATAAATCTATGATTAAAGTGATATGACCTTACAGAATTTAATTATTTGGCTTTGCTTATTTATGGGCAATGGTTCTCAACTAGGGTTGTTAACTTTGCTCCCCAGTGGACATTTGGTGATGTTTGCAGATATTTTTAGTTGTCACTACTGGTTAGGGACACTACAAAACATCCTACAATACACTAAATGGAATCCCCACAATAAGTACACAAACTACAACTGAAAAGCATACAAGGTACAAGGAACCATTTTATGTTCTCATTGACAGTAAACAGTTTCAGTTTCTCAACATGCTAGAATGCTTTTTATATAGAAAGAGACTGAATTTTCCTCAGGCTTGTGTTTCTCAACCTTAGCAATTAACATATTAGATTATATAGTTCTTGTTGTGGGGGTCCACCTGGTTCATCATAGGATGTTTTATAGTATCCCTAGCCAGAAGTATTTATGTGACATACTTAGCATAGTTGAAATCATAGAAACTAGAATAGTTTGCCAAAGGTTGTGAGGAGGGAGAAATAGAAATTTGCTATTTAATGAGTGTAGTTTCAGTTTTACAAGATGAAAGACATTATGGCGATGGATGGTGGCTATGGCTCTACAATATTATGAATGTACTTATTAATACTAGTGAAATGAACTGTATACTCAAAATGAAGATAGCAAATTTCAAGTTATCTATATTTTATCACAATAAAAAATGGAGAAAATTATCTCCTCAAATTCAAGAGATTAAACAAAACAACAACAAAACCCAAAGCATCCTAGTAAGAAAAACAGGATAGTTTTTTCTTTCTTTTTTTCTCAGAAGTGCTAGGGATGAAACCCAGGGCCTACACATGGTAGGCAAGGGCTCTACCACTGAGCTACATCCCAAGTTCAAGTTTGTTTCCTGAAAGAAAAATTTAATAACTCACATTCAATGGTAATACACAGACTGACAGAATTAATGAGCAAAGAGACCTGGTTCAGCTCTGATATTATCTAGTTGGGTGAACTGCTTAACACTTCAATGACTCAGTCTCACAAACAATACACTAGCTAATTTCTAAAATCCCTTGTAATTCTAAAATTTATGCTCTCAAAAATAATTGAAGTGGCTCTCAAATACACACAAAATATAATAAAACAAATAAATATTAAAATGATAAAATTTCTCATCTACATGATTGGCAAAACTAAAAAAAATGCTAGTTAGATATTGGAAAAAGTGGAAAAAAACAAACAAACAAACAAAAAACACAGGAATTCTAATTAATCTTACTTAAGGGACTAGAAATTGAGGTCATTATTTGCATATGTGAATAAAAAAGCACATAGGTTGTTCTTTGTAGCCCTGACTATAATAATGACAAACAAAACCCAATGTTAATGCTTAACAACAGGGTCCTATTAAATAACTTGTGGTGTATCCACACAATTAGATACTATGCAATCATTACAACACAAACCCAGCCAGGTGTAATGGTGCACGCCTATAATCCCAGAGGCTCAGGAGGCTGAGACAAAAGGGTTGCAAGTTCAAAGCCAGCCTCATAAACAACAAGGTACTAAGCACTCTGTGAGACCCTGTCTCTAAATAAAATACAAAATAGGGCTGGGGATATGGTTCAGTGGTCGAGTGTCCCTGAGTTCAATCGACAGTAACCTCCCCCCAAAAAGAACACACAAATCTGCATGTGCATACACACAAGGTACGAAAGCTCTTTTAAGTACTAAAATGGAATGTCTTCAACATTTAACATTAAATGAAAATGGGATAGTTTGTATTATACACTACTGCTCATAATTTAAAGAAAAAAATTCTATATTTGTCTACATATGCATTATCTATCTCTGGAAGTTTTCACAAGGAATGAATGATACCCACTTCCATGGAGGTTCAAACTATGGGGTTGGGAGATAGTACTGGAAAGGAATCTTTTCACTTATACCCTTTGCACTGCCTACCCTTTGAACTAGCAACCAAATGAATATACTAGCTATTGAAAAAATAATTAGAATGTAAAAATATGTAAAATTCACCCCACTAACATACTATGTTAAATATACACAAAACTAAATATTTGAGTTTTAAATGATTAGATATTTTTTAAAAAAATTTTTAGTTACTGTTGGACACAATATCTTTATTTTATTTATTTATTTTTATGTGATGCTGAGGATTGAACCCAGTGCCTCACATGTGCTAGGCAAGCGTTCTTCCGCTGAGCCACAACCCCAGCCAGTAAATGAATAAAGAGACAAACCTGAAATAAGGTACATCGTGTGTTGGCTGAGACTTTTGACCTTCATTTAATTCAAGTGATGGGACATCCTTAATTGAAAGGCCATTTGAATTCTTAGTAGTAGCTTCATTTTGATTTACGTTATGTTCTAAAAATTAAAGAAAATATTACATACAAATTTCAAAATAGCAATTCTTAAAATGACACAAAAAGGCATTTTTAAAAAATTTCAATTTTTTTCAATTTTTTTCAATGTTGAATTTTATTTCTGCCTCAATTGTTTCATTCACCTATTCTCTAATGTGGTGCTCAAGAGATTTTTCATCTCTTCAAATTTACACTTACTTCCTGTCTGTATTTTTATTATAAATTTCTCTCCAAATGTCTTCATTCATACTCTCCCTTTTATTTATTTACTTTTGGAACCTGAGGTCATATCTCTGAGCTATACGAAAGAAATGAACTCTAAACAAAGCTGATAAATCATAATCTAAAAAAGTAAGTAAAAATTTAGTTAAATACTATACCTTGATTTGAAACTGTTAGAGAACCCAGAGGACACTGTAATTTATTTGAATTTTGCTGTACTGTCTTGGTAGAGTAAGTTTTACATGTTGGGGTCAAGATTTCATTTGTTGCTTCTTGAGTCTTATCACTAAAAACAACAGCAAAAATATACTTCGTGAAACATTAACTCCATGTATCTTATTAAGGGATTTCAGAATTCTATTTGTTTTTTAAAACCTGGGAGTCAAATAACAATGTTCCCATTTTTAAAAAGTAAGTTTATCCTGGAGGGAAAAAAAAAACTTAAGTACATATAATGGGAATGTCCATCTGTATCAATTCTAATGATATTCAAAGACTCTGAAGATCTCTTAATAGAAGATAAGCATTTAATAGTCTTTAATGCTGTTGAGTAGTTTCTAGTATATTTGCTGCCAAACAATATTACCTTTTCTTTTAAAAGGAGTCTAACTGATCCCCCCAAACTATGCAATTAATTTTTTTAGAGCTAATATTTTAAAGGAACTTGCATCAGAAACAAAACAAAAAATCTGAATTATGGCAGTTTTCCTCTTGTAAAAAAATTTACTTCTGTTCTATTGGGAGTGATAGCACATGCCTACAATCCCAGTTACTTGGGAGGCTCAGGAAAGAGGATCTCAAGTTCAAGGCCAGCCTGGGCAACTTAGTGAAACCGTGTCTCAAAATAAAATAAAAAGACCTGAAAATGTAGCTCAGTGGTAGAGCACTTTCTTAGCATGTACAAGATCTTGGGTTCAATCCCAGTACCGGCGGGATGTGTATGTGTGTGTGTGTGTGTGTGTGTGTGTGTGTATATATATATATATATATATATATATATATATTCTGTGTTTATATATATGTACAAACATATATTGAGAGAGATCTGTATTTCTCTGTATAAATACAAATTTTTAAGTGTTATAATTAAGTCACTTATTAAGAGTAAATGAAACCTACAAATTGAAGAGTAAAAATAATAAAAATGCATAGGAAATGCTAAATTTACAAAAGCATTATTTTTACCCTTCTAAATAATATTTTTTTTTTTTAAATATTTATTCTTAAGCTTTAGGTGGATACAATATCTTTATTTTACATTTATGTGGTGCTGAGGATCGAATCCGGTGTCTTGTGCATTCTAGGTGAGCACTCTACCACTGAGCCACAACCCCAGCCCTTTTGTTTTCTTTTTTAGTTGTAGATGGACACAATACCTTTATTTTATTTATTTATTTTTATGTGGTGCTGAGGATCAAACCCAGTGCCATACTAGGCAAGCTCTCTACCACTGAGCTACAACCTCAACCTTGAATAATGTCTATAAAAAAAACACATCCTCATCATTTATAATTAGCATATTTCACTAACTTAAATAATATAGGAAAACATAGGCCAAATCTAAAAAAGGCATTTGTTACCACCCCTCTGGGCAAAGGTTTCATTAAGATTTTACAAGTGTGTTTATATATATATGTTTTTTCTTTAAGATTTATATTCTTACCCTTCTGATTTTAAAGGGTTCCAGGTATAACTGGGTGTCAAGAAAGCATCGGCACTTGTGGGAGTCATGAGTGTTACTTGATAGGTCTTCAAACCATCCAGTGGATGAAACATAAAATCATTAGGTGCAAAAGAAGTTTTTGCTTTGGTTTTTGCAGGATTTTTCTTAGGTAAGTTTTCCATTTTTGATAAGATTTTATCTGGATCCATTCTATTTGTTGCACTGGTTTCTGAATCCAAAGTATTTTCTTCATTATCAAGTTTAAAAGAAACAACCTAGATATAAGTAAATGGAACAGAATGAGAATTTCTCTTCCTGGGATACATTCAACCAATTTTTACAGGATTGAAAAATGTGACAATTGAGCTCTATGTTCCCTATATATAATTTGAAAGGAAAAAAATACAATTAAAATATATATAGGGAATTAGAGGACCAGTTACATTAAACCCCTATGATCCTGGAAGAGAGAGAACCAATTCTTATTAAAAAAGCATATAACACTCTGTAGGCATTACAAGAAAATAAAATATATATGAAAGTTGAAGATGGAAAAAATTACTCAACTAACAAATACACTTTTTACTTAAATTACGTGGATAATCACAATTAGTTTGAGAATCAGAAATTTAGTATTAGATGACTGCTATTGTTAAGGACCAAATTCTTTTAAAAACTAATCTTAGATGTAAGTAACCGCTTGATAAGAACAATACTTTTCAATATGACACAGTAAGATATACCATATAAAATATCAAACATATTTTTAAACATAAGTTTTAGGTTTCTAAGTTTCTGGGAATGCTTGTGATTTTTAATGAGATCTGAACTCAAAATAAGGTATTTCAACCTGGACAAACATTTAAGTGGTAACATTACCCTGAAGGGTGGAGCGTCAGTGAAAGTAAAAACTTGTGATAAATCTTTAAGGGGAAAATAAATCCAAGGGAAGAGCTTGAAAGATTGTAAAGATTCATCCCATAGTGCTTTTCTTAAAATATCTACATGTGATTTTTAGTAAGAATATAAACAGATTTCTTATTCTTGAACAAAACATTTTTTTTAAAGATGGAATTGTAAAATGGATTATAAACCAAGAGATTAAGCCCTCTATAGTGCCTTTTTTAAAAAACTAATTAATAAATAAATTAAAAAAAATAATAATGCCTCTTTTTGTGGGGAGGGTACTGGGAATTTAACCCAGGGGCAATTTACCACTAAGCTACATTCCAAGTCCCTTTTAAATCTTTTATTTTAAGTTGCTTATTAGGACCTTGCAAAATTGCTGAGGCTGACCCTGAATTTGCAATCCTTCTCCATCAGCCTCCTGAGCTAATGGGATTACAGGCTTGTGCCACACAGCCATATGCTTCTTTTTTTATTATCAATTTATTAAACTCTATGCTAGATACCATCAGAAATTTTAGCTTATTTAATTCTTAAAACTGGACTATGGGGCTGGGGATGTGGCTCAAGCGGTAGCGCGCTCGCCTGGCATGCGTGCGGCCCGGGTTCGATCCTCAGCACCACATACAAACAAAGATGTTGTGTCCACCGAAAATTAAACAATAAAAATAAATAAAAAAAATTATTTAAAAAAAAAAAAACTGGACTATGTAGGTATTCTATGTTAGAGATGGAAAAACAAACTCAAATTGTATAACTTTCCCAAAGATATGCAGCTAATTGGAAGCCGAGACAATAAACAAACTCAGGTCTAACTGAATACAAAGTAAATACATTTCACCTTTCTCCAACTTATCTCTTAGCTAGTTCTCATATAATGGCTTTTCAGCTGTTTTTATTATTTTTTCCATAATCTTTTGGTTAACCAAATTATACTTCCTTTACCTATAAAGCTCTGAGAATAAGACACCTGAAAAAACAACAATAGTAAATTCTCATAATTCTTTATGGTTCAAGAGGCTTTAACACACATGTAGGTTAACCTCTTGAAGCAGCTCTATATGTGTAATTTCAACTTTATGAAAGTAGCAAGAGATTTTCAGAGCATCTAGAGATAAACAGATGTTTATTCTCTACCTTGTCAGGTTTTGTTTCTGTCTTTTTCACAGGTCTTCCTTTATTTGGTGCCTTTTTTTCAGGTTCATTATCTACAATAAAAATGAAATTAGATATAAATTTTGGCTGATAAAAAATGCTGTATTAAAGCTACTAAGGTAATCTGGGAAAGAGAAAAAAAAGGTGACAATACAAATGCATGTCTTGATGGATTTTTTATGATTAAAAGTCACATGATAAAAAGAAATAAAAATAAATGAAATTTCCTGCCAAATACAGGCCATCTGTTTCAAAACAAAACAAATGTGTTTTATCTTTTACTTTTTCCTCTGAATAAAAAATGCATCTTATAGACAGGTAACAAAGAAAAACACCAAGAACCACCACCAAAAATAAATGAATCACTCAAGATTCCATTACTGAATTGACACTTTAGCATGTTATTCAATTTTTCCTATGTCCACATGTTCATGTATTATTTTTCAGAGTAGTGACACTACTGTTTCATCTGTTTTTTTCCCCATACTTTTTTGGGGGGGACGGTGGGGCCTGGGGACCAAACCTAGGGTCTTGTGCATTTGAGGCACGCACTCTACCAACTGAGCTATATCCACAGCCCTAACCTGTTTTTTTCTTTGCCCACTTAGTGTATCATTAACCGTGTCATTAAATATACTTTAACAGCATCTACATTGTATTTCAACAAATGGATAAAGTGGGATTTATCTAGGCCATTAAGTATTCACTTCAGAGCACTGATTATACTAACTCAGGTGCTTCAACATTCCAGTTCTCGCTGTGTGCTAACTGAATGTCAGGACACAGACTCTGCTTTCCCAGTTGAATTTTCCATTTCTCTCTTTCCTACTCAAAAAGTACATGCTGGTTTTAAAATTTAAACCCAATAATAACCTCAAGGGACAAAACATTCTGGTTAAGTCACTGATCAAAAAATAGTTCTTACCATTAGTGGCTCTTGTGACAGGCTTTCTTGTAGTGTTAGTTGAGACTGTTCTTACAATCTGCGTTGTTGTTTGAGTAGCAGATCGGGTCATTCTCACTGATGTGGGCATAACAGGCCGCACAACTGCAAGGGGAAGATAATCTAATCAAATGTTCTTTGTATTAATAAGTTATTACTGTGATAACACCAGTAATTGTTAATATTCCTACCTTTTTTCTCTTTGTCCAATACTTTCTTTTCTGCAATTTGTTTTTGAACAGGTCGGATGGCTCGAACATCAATCCCATTCTCAATCTATTTAAGAAATTAGGTACTATGTGATTTAACTGCATAATGAATCAAACTATGACAATTTTAAATTGTAAAATGATCCCTCAATTGAATCCTGACAATTATAAATTACCCAGCAAAAAAATCTATTAACCTAAATAAAATTAAAGGAAGAAAAGTTTTCAATTATAAATATTTCCTTATATCCTTTTTTTAGAGTCCTAGAATTAAGCACTGACAACACAGCTAATTATAGCCACCTGATGGTCCTTGAACTCAACAGGAATACTTTCATTTTGAGAGCCTTGAATTTTGCCTAGAAAACTCTTCTTTTGGATAGAGAACTCTTTCCCATGATTCACTTCCTTAAAGACCCCACTCAAAATGCCACCATTTCAGTTGGCCTCTCCCTGATTGCCCCAATCAAAATTCTACCCAACACATACTTCTGGTATTCCCTAACTCCCTTCTTCTAAAATTTCCTCCATAATACTTATAATCATTATTATTATATATATATATATATATATATATATATATATATATATACACACACATACACACATACATATATAAATTTTTAAATTGCCAGTCTGATATGTAAGTTCCATGAAGCCAGAGAATTTTGTTCTTTATGTATCCCATAGACTAGAAAAGTGCTAGGATTGTGGTAGTGACCCAAAATCTACCAAACACATGAAAACTTAGCTTTCTGACCAGATAAAAGTCATACTATCCCTCTTTGACCACTCCATTTTCTTAGAAACCATAATACTCATCTGCTATGTGCTTTTCATAGGACATGTTTTCAGCTATTTACATTTCATGCAGGTAACTTGGAATATATAATACGAGTTCAGTAAATAAAGATGGCGACACAAAGTTTGGCATGGATCTATTATCAATTGTACCTTAGTTTGTTCAATTTGGTCTTTGGCCTTTGATCTTGTAATCCGTCCAGAATATGGAATAGCCTTTAACAGTCAAATGAAAATCCAGTTTAAAAAAAAAAAAAAAAAACATAAAATGAATTGGCAAAAGCTTACTTTCATGTCTCATTATGAAACAAAATTCCCAGTTTAATATTAAATTTTATCTTCAATTATTTATGGCAAAAGATACTTACTAAAAATTCCTACCTTTCTTCTGGTTCTGGCTGGATTTAAGTTATTTTTTAATTTTTTGTTACCAGGGATTGAACACAGGGGTGCTTAACCACTTAGACCCCAGCCCTTTTTATAATTTTATTTAGAGACAGGGCCTCACTAAGTTGCTAAGACTAGCTTTGAACTTGGCGATCCTCCTGCCTTAGCCTCCTCAGTCGCTGGGATTATAGGTGTGCGCCACCATGCCCTACTGGATTTAAATTTAATAGCTTCAAAACTTACTCATATTTCTCCATTAGGGAAAAGAAACTTCAAACCATATTTTCCCTGTACTAGAATCCTCATTAATATGATAAGTTAGACATATTTGGGAAGAGGGTAATAAGCAGACTTGAGTATTAGGATCTTTCATTTTCTGTTTATAAAAAGAGATTCTCAGGGCTGGAATGTGGCTCAAAGCACTTGCCTCACATTCTCAAAGCCCTGGGTTCAATCCCCATTCCAAAAAGGAAAAAAAGAGATAAATGAATACCAGCAAAAAGAAAAAAAAGGAAATAAAAAACTTAAAAAATTTCCACTTAAATTATTAAAACTTTTTTAGTTTTAATAACTTTGCTTTCATATCTTGAAGAAAAAACCTAACAGGAGAAAGACTAGGGTAGTAAGTTATTTGTCAACTCTAAAATTCTTTTAAGAAGCGTAATTATAGATTTCTCTAGATGAGATGCCATTTTGTATCTCCAAATCTCAGTAAAAACTTAGTGCTATAGAAATAGGATTGCTGGACATGGTGGAGCATGCATGTAATGCCAGAGGCTCGAGAGGCTGAGGCAGGATTGTGAGTTCAAAGCCAGTCTCAGCAAAAGCAGGACACTAAGCAACTCAGTGAGACTGTCTCTAAATAAAATACAAAATAGGGCTAGCTACTAGTGAATTTTGCTATTTAACACAGTGATGGGCCTCTTTTTCCCCCTCTACCTATAACACTATTTAAATAGTTATTTACAATTTGGACCAATGACTGACATCCTACATATTCTGGGAAAGCCACCTTAAATATAACCCCTCCCAAGAGGTCTTTGATGTTCTTGCAAACAGAAATAATCTCTCCCTCCTCTAACATACAAAGAATAGATTTAGTTTTATCTTTCCAACTTGAACTACAGCCATTAATTTTAGTCTCTTCCTTATTGTTCTAAGATCATGCTATATACAGAGTAAATAATCAAAGATCTGCCAAGTGAATCAATGAGATTCACAAGGCCCAGAAAAGTAGGCAATATTTTAGGTCTTTATATCATTCCATTCTTATTTAAATTTGGAACTCATATACAATGACATCTTGGAAACACATTATTTAAAATGAGATCTGTGTTATATACTTTTAGAATAGCCAGTAGGTCAGAAGAATTAAAGTTTTCCTGGGGTGCAGCAACTCAAAGAGTTGAGACAGAAGGACTGCCAAGTTTAAGACCAGCCTCAGTATCTTGGTGAGACCCTGTCTCAAAAATAAAAAATCCAACGGCCTCCTCTATCTTCTATCCTATTTTAGTTTTCCTGCCACCCTGACAAGTCTTTTCACCCTGGTGTTTGACTTCTGCTCACCTGAGGGTGCTCTTTAAAAAAAAATAATAATTTTACATATCTTTATTGAAGGGATTTCATTTAATCCTATAGTTAAACCACACCTATATCCTCAATGTTATATCCTAAGTCCATATCTTAGCACCAATCTCCATTCTGTTTTCAAAATTTTTATTCCCAACTGTCTATATAGGTCGCCCAAATAAGTTAAAAAAAAAGTTCACAAACGTGTACCCATGTAAGCTTGTTACTTCTGTCTTCCTCATCTCTTTGGCAGTATGGCATAATTTGTACATTTGTTGAAACTAATAATTCCAGAATCATCTGTCTCTGACTCTTTATTAATTCCTTCAACCCTTATCATTTACTTGGCCACCAGTCCTGTCAAATATATCTTACACCAGTTTCCCTTTTAAACCCACTGCCCCAGACAACTTATCCCATCGATTCTGCTGTAATAGTCTCACAAATTATCTTCTTATCCATAAATGCTTTCCTTTCTAGACTGTAATTTTTAAGGCCAGGGTAGACTTTCTGAATTATTAACTTGATGATGGCCCTACCTCATTTATAAATCTCCCCTGACTTTCCATAACTTACTTACAAGATAAATGCCAAATCCTTTGGAACAATATTGTTTGGCCTGGCTGAACCAGATTTCCTAGTCTATCCTCTCTCCATTTATATATCAAGGAATCTGATTTTCTTTTCTTTTTGTTTGTGGTGCTGGGGTTTGAACCCAGGGTGTTCTACCATTGAACCATATCCATATCCCTTTTATTTATTTTGAGACAGTGTCTCACTAAGATGCTGAGGCTAGTCTTCAACTTGCAATCCTTCTGTCTCAACTTTTTGAGTTGCTGCACCCCAAGAAGCCTGATTTTCATTCTTCTGAGCTACTGTTATGTCATTCCCACCTTCTACCAATTAGTTAATCAATTAAATTAATAAGAGGACTAAAAGAAAAGGCATTGGTCATTTTGTTTCTTAAAGAAAGTTCCAGATAAAAGGAACTATTCTTCTTTATCAAGTTAAGATCATTAATTTACCTTTTTTGGCTCAGTTTTCATAGCATTCTGATTTGATAAAAGAAAGGAAGGTGCTTCAGGTCTATAAAGACCCATTTTAAATATTCCTCGTTTAGCTTTCTCTCTCTGTTCTTTTAATTTTTGAAGTTGCTTTTCTTCTTTGTATTTTTGAAGCATTTGTTTTCTTTCTTCACTTAGGACAGTTTTCAATGACTCTAAGCACGAAAAAAAAATCAAAACACAATATATAAAACATTTCAAATAAAAAAGTTACAGAAAATGTTTAAAAATCATTTTGTCTAACTGCTTCAAGAAACGCTTCTAATAATTTATTCCTTAATATTCTAACTTGTTGAGAGCCACAGCAGAGTTGGGATGGCGCCAGAAGGAGTGGTTGAGAGGTGACACCAGCGAGCCATTAAGATGGGTTCCCGGGGGAGTTCTCCTGGAGCCCTGTTGAGGGCGGAGAGAGTTCCCGGGGACAGCACGTGGAGTACAATAAAGTAGTTCCTGTTTGAACCTACAAGTGCCTCATGGCGGCTAGGTTATTTGTGCCCAGCCAGACTGTGGCACTAACTAAAAGTTATTTTAACCCCTAGTCTTTTCAAAATTACTGTTCCTGTGTGTGCCTTCACTTGTTCAAATATTAATGGCTTGCTATATGTACCAGGCATGTGTTTTGTTTTGAACCCCGGGTGCTTTACCACTGAGCTATATCCCTAGCCCTTCTGCCCTTCTTTTATTTTGAGACAGTCTTGCTACATTGCTAAAGCTGATCTTGAACTTTCCATCCTCTTGCCTCAGCCTCCCTAGTTGCTGGGATTTTAGGCATGTACCAAAGTGTCCAGAGTTATTACTTCAATTTTAAATTAATTAACTTATAAGATAATCTTCTAAAGACCCACAGTATTGAATGTCATACACTCTATATTTGTATACCATATTTGCTTTCTTGGATTTTTTACTAACTCCTCTAGCCTCCATTTTTTTTTTCATTTATGTATTTAATTTTATTTTACAGTACTGGGGATTGAACACAGGGTCTTGCACATGCTATGCAAGCGCTTCATTACTGAGCTATATCCTAAGCTCTTTTTACTTATTTTAAGGCATGATCTTGCTACATTGCCCAGGTGATTTCAAACATGAGACCTTCCAGCCTCAGCCTTGTTAGTATAGTACACTATCACATCAGCTCCTCCATGCTTTCCTATAAACTAGAAATTATATCTAAGGGTTTAACTTCATTTGGTGCTATTCCTCAGTTCTTTGCTTGTTTCCTCATGTCCTTGCCCCCTAAATGTTGAAGTGTCCAACCCTTTTCTCTCCTTTTTCCACTCACAACTCTGGATAATCACATCCAGTCTTACAATTTCAACCACCATATAAATTCAGGAGTTCCTGAAGTTATTAGTTATATCTCTAATTCAGACTTTCCCCCTAACTCATCTTGTGTATTTAATTACCTTTTCATCATCTCCTCTTACATGTCTAATAGGCATCACAAATTTAACATGGCTAAAATTGAACTCTTAATTTTACCACACCCTTTAAAAATTATTCCTAAGTATTTTGTAACTTTGCAAATAGCCAGTCCACTTTTTACTTATTCTCAGACAAAAAAAAATGTTTGGTTCTTTCAAGGTCTTCCCATATCATTCTATGCCCATATTTTCATTTCCTTTCAATTCCAAAGGGATGGTATTCTTTTCTCTCTCCCCCAGACTACTAGCTCATTTCCTCTGACCTTCAAACAGCACTGATGATATCATGTTAAAAATAAAAACAGAAGAACCCTACAACAGTTTTTATCCAATTCTTTTTTCCTTACTTTTCTTCAGAATCACAAAAATGATATATCTGGAAGAAATGTTTTAGGCCAATGTCACCCTTTGCAGAATCAATTAAGTGTCATATATGTTTCATACTGGTCCTGGAAATTGAAAAATCCGAAGTAATTAACAGTTAAACAATTGACACCTCATTTTCTTTCTCTATAAAACTTCTAAGAAGACTATCTTCTTTTAAATTCTCCATTTACCCTGGCTTTATCTTACTGCCACCTAAACAATAAAATAGAACTCCAATGCCTCCTGGCTAAATGAAAAATCATTTCTTATTCTTCCTCCTTCCCTATAAATCCCTTGCCTTCTAAGACACTATATTTTCATCATTCCTGAGATTACTTTTCTTTAGTTTGTCTTGTCTAATGGCCCCAAATCATTTTGGGCAAACTGTAAGGATGAATTTTTTTTTTTTTTAATATTCATTTTCTGGGGCTGGGGATGTGGCTCAAGCGGTAGCGCGCTTGCCTGGCATGCGTGCGGCCCGGGTTCGATCCTCAGCACTACATACAAACAAAGATATTGTGTCGGCCGAAAACTAAAACAATAAATATTAAAAATTCTCTCTCAAAAAAATATTCATTTTCTAGTTGTAATTGAACACATTACCTTCTTCTTCTTTTTTTTTAAAATGTGGTGCTGAGGATCGAACTCAGGGCCTTGCACATGCTAGGCCAGCACTCTACTGCTGAGCCACAACCCCAGCCCCAGGGTGAATTCTTTGCCCTTTTCTTGCTCTGTTTGAGTTATCCTTTAATTTTTTTCCATATCTTAATTAGTACATTATATATGAAAAGTGTTGTGACATATTCATACATGCACAAAAATTAATATAGTCAATATCATTCACCAGTATATCTCCTTTTTCCCTCTCTTCCTCTCTCTCGCTGGTTACTTTACTATACCGGTCTTTCTTCTATTTTCATGAGATTCCCCACTCTCTAGCTTCCACATGAGAGAAAAGGAAACACATGATCCTGGACTTTCTGAGTTTGACTTATTTCACTTAACATAATGCTCAAGTTCTATCCATTTTCCTGCAAATGAGATAATTTCATTCTTCATATTGAATAAAACTCCATTATGTATACTTATATTTCATTTATCTATTCATTCATTGACAGACACCTATTGGTTGGTTCTATAATCTGACTACTGTGAATTGTGCTGTTATATACACATATTGAAATATGTATATACATATGTATATGTATACACATACACACCACACACACACCCATAAACTTTAATTCTTTAGGATAAATACCCAGGAGTGATGTTTTCTTATTGTTATTTCACAGGTTTTTTTACCCATTCTATTTTTATGTTTCTTATTAACCTTGTCATTACTTATCTAAGTTCCAGAAGTTAAGAACTTTAGGTTTCCTACAAGGTAATATAGATAATAAAATGCTATCGTACCTCCATAGGAAAATGGCTTTAGCCTAGCTAGGGACATTTATGGCCTTTAATTTAAATGGCTAGGACTTAGTTGTAGAAAACACCAAGTTATTTAGAATATTTCAAAGCTCCACTCTTTTGACCATTTAAAAAAAATTTGTTTTTGGCTAGTTTTGTTTTGTTCTTTTTGTCTTACTCACAGGCATTAAATCAACTTTTATTCACTCTTAAAAATACTTAAGCCAGGTGTGGTGGCACACAAGTAATCCCAGTGGCTGGGGAGGCTGAGACAGGAGGATTACAAGTTCAAAGCCAGCCTTAGCAAGACCTTGTCTCTAAATAATATACAAAAATGGCTGGGGATGTGGCTCAGTAGCTAAGTGCCCCTGGGTTCAATCCCTGGTACTCCCCCCACCCCACCTCCCCCCCACCCAAATACTTAAAACTACAACAGAACTTTACTTACTTGGCTTGGTACTGGCCTTTTCTGGAACAAGCTCTTGCAATGTCTCATCTAATTCAACATCTTTCAAACCAATGTGTCTATTTCGTTGGTATTTCTTATGTCTGTTTTCTTTTTGAGACAGTGATTTCCTATGAGCAATTTTAGTTCTAATCATTTCAGTACTTAAATCCTTTCTGTGATGACTGGCAAAACGTGATGAAGACATACTGTCAGGGAAAAGAGAAATAGAAACCAACATGAATTTTCTTTTCTTTTTTTTTTAAGAGAGAGAGAGAAAATTTTTTAATATTTATTTTTCAGTTATCGGCGGACTCAACATCTTTGTTTGTATGTGGTGCTGAGGATCGAACCCGGGCCGCACGCATGCCAGGCGAGCGCGCTACAGCTTGAGCCACATCCCCAGCCCCCAACATGAATTTTCATTTAGATATTTTTAAAAATTAAGATTCCAGTTCATCTTCCCTCCCACTTCAGAGCTATTTGAAATAAAACTATTAAATGCATAATGGAATACCTATGTGACAATGAAGAATAGAAAAGAGATTATCAAGAGACAAGACGCTACAACCTATTTTGGAGTTCTAAATAGGAACCTGTTTGATAGATGAAGTGAAGCCCAGGAAAACTATAGTCTACTGAATATAGACAAGAGGCTCCAGAATTGCCATAAAGAACACTGAAATAGAAGCGTGCAAGTAAAGGTGAAAACAGGGAACATACAGGACTGTATATAGAACAGTTTCCTTAACTTTCCCTGTGTTACCAGGCAACACTATTACCACCTCCTCTAGCTGCTTCTCCCCAGTTTGATTAAACTGCATAAAATTCATTTTTTCTTTTTCCATTTTGTATGTGTCTCTTATGCCTGTGGACACTGTATCCAGCCAGAGGGGATCCAGGCAGGATCCCTAGGGGATGCTGCCAGTAACACACTGGTGATGAATAGCCTGGCGTTTCTTCTCACTTCAAAACAACACAACACACACACACACACACACACACACACACACACACACACCAGATGCCTATTAGACTTGTCCAAAAATAGGCAGATGGATTTTTAAACTTGGAAAAGAAAGGTTTTTCAGGAATAATTACCATAGTGATGCAGAAAGATAACATCAGTTTGCCCCACTATTTTTTTAGCATATATATTTTTTAGTTGTAGATGGACACAATACATTTTATTTATTTATTTTTATGCCATTGAGCCACAATCCCAGCCCTTGCCCCATTTTTTTTTATCCAAGCAAGAAAACACATAGTTTACTTGGTACACACCCTTTTCTTTAGAAAGATTTTTTGAGAATGTATTAAAGAAAAACAAGAAAGTCAATAAAGACAGTGTCATAAGTTCTAACAGTGACTCCAAATGAGAATAATAAAGGATAGTGGAAAGTTTAAGGGGGTCACTTATGCACCTGATATTTCAAGAAAACTACAAAGCTAGAGAGAAGACTTGTTCTCCAGAATAAAAGTCTTGACAGTTTAAAAGAAGGTAAGAAGGTCCCCTCTGTGATTAGAAGGTTTAAAAAGTTATGGGCACCATGAATATATAGAAGTACTCCCTTTCTACCATCATATTCTCACAAGGTACTGCTAAGTTTCTGTTATTGTTTTTTGTAGTGCTGGGGATTGAACCCAGGGCTTCGTGCTTGTCAATCTACTACTGAGCTTAAGTCCCCAGACCTCTCAATACATGTCTCATGTCGGTCAGGCAAGCAATCAATTTGCAGGGGACTCCAGCTGGATGCACTCTAATTCAATACAATTCTGATTCTATCTACCTGAAGACAACATCAGATCCTTCAGGTTAAGGGCTCAGTCCTACAAGACTGCCCCCATATCCCATGTCAAATTGTTTTACCTGTGCTACTGACTGACTAGCTATATATCAGGGTTTCCACAACCCCTGTTTTCAGGTTGCAATTATTTGCTAAAGCAGCTCACAGATCTCAGAGAAGCATTTAATTTACATATACTGGTTTATTCCAAAGGTTATAGCAAAAGATAAAGATGAAGAGATACACATTTCTAAGCTGTCTTCAAGCGCATTGCCCTCCATGAACCTTCACATTTCTACTTGAAAGTTCTTAAAAACACGATTTTTTTTTTTTTTTGGTAGATGGACACAATACTATGCGTTTATTTTTATGTGGGGCTGAGGATCTAACCGGGTCCGCCCATGCTAGGCGAGCGCTCTACTGCTGAGCCACAATTCCAGCCCCTAAAAACACGATTTTAAGCAATTACAAGAGCATAATTAGCATCCCACTTGGATACTAGTAACATTCTCCTTGAAGAGCCCAGGAAAAGTGACATGGGCTATGCTTTTCATGAAGAAGTCTCCTCTAATATGTGATTTGTTACTATTATGTGATTTGCTAAATAGTAAAAGTTAAAACTTGTTATTAGTTACTTTAAAAGACTATCTAGGGGCTGGGGTTGTGGCTCAGTGGTAAAGCAATTGCCTCCCATGCATGAGCCACTGGGATCTATCCTCAGCATCAAATAAAAATAAACAAACAAACAAAACATATTGTGTCCACCTACAACCAAAAAAATATTTTTCAAAAAGACTATCTAACATTAAAGGTATATTTGTCACAATAACCCTACAAAGTAGTTTAGTATTATTACCATTGTACAGATAAGGTAAATTAACTTCCCACATTAATACAGCTAAAAGATGGTCTATCCCAAGTCAGGCAGCCTGCCTTTCACACACATCTTAAATTTTCTTTGGCTGCCTGGAGTTTCTTCCAACTTAAAAGACTAGAATGCGTTAGTCTGGCGTGCCAGAGGTTCTCAGCTGGGAGTTTTTAGTCGTCAAAAGATCTGGGAGGAGCTCCTGGAATGTTCAACGTCCAGCATCGTGGAGCACTGTGCTACCTCAAAAGCCAATTACATCCCACTGGTAAAACGCTGACTGCTCTATAAACCACGGCAACAAACTTTTACACTTTGGGAGGATCCTGCCATCAGCTTCGGGAGGCAATCCGGTCCCTGAGAGCCCTCCCCCGAGCGGCGACCGACAGATCTCAGAGAAGCATTTAATTTACATATACTGTCCCACTCCTCAGATCGTCTCCGGCAGCGGACCAAGATACTCCCCGCAGCTCTCCAGAACCCACCTACCTGAGGCACTTTCTAGTGCGAAACTACAACCAAACTAAAAGTATGAGGGTCCTCCGAGTCAGGACAACGTCGGTCGCTTCCGAAGCAGGAACGCTAAAAGCCAAACCTGCGCAAAATTCAAACCTTCCGTACCAAGCCTCTGATTGGAGGGGCTTTAACCAGCACTTCCGGGAAAGTGCCCGCCTCTTCCCTTCGACGAATCTTGCGATAGGTTCGCTCTGTGCGATATTTGAATTGATTGAAAGGCGAAGGGACGGTTCAATAGATGGGTGTGACGGGAAAAATAGGCGGGACCGCCACGCTGAAGGCGAAGAGCGGAGCCGTAGGGGAGCGAACTCAGGTGCCGTAGCCAAATTCTGGCGGAATTCTGGTAGCCAGCTGTATGCAATGGGCGAGTTCGTCCCACGGCCCTGAACTCCCAGAATCTCCCGGCCTTGTTTAGTCACAAAAATCCAGAAGACATTATTAGCCAGAAAACATTTCATTTACTTGCAGTACTGGGGACAGACCCTAGCGGGTCTTTTTTCCTGAGCTGCATACCCAGCACCTCCTTTTTAAATTTTTGAGACAGCGTCTTGCTGAGTTGCTGAGGCTGACTTCGAACTTGAAATTCTCCTGCCTCCGAGCACCACCACGCCCAGCTTTTCAACATTTAAAAGAAAGGGCCTGCCACACAAATTCCTCCTTACATTCTTCAGTGACTTTTTCCTTTCTGTCCATTTTTTGTTAAGGAGAAATTTACATATTTTGGTGAAAGGCATTTTTTTTTTGAGTGCACAATAAATGCACTCAATAATAAATAAATGTAAACAGCTTTACATTTATTTTAGGGTTATTTATTTAGGGTTTTAATAAATGTAAACAGCTGTTTACCTAATGGCCAATCAGGATTCCCATCATCAGAGTTCCTCCACTGATTCCATCAGGAGGAAACTTAATCTTCCTCTCAGCAAGTTTTCAGGATGCATGCGTACTGTTGCATGAGCCAACAGTTAATTTTTATTGCCGAGAAGTATTACATTGAGTGCTTTATCCTTTCGCCCCTTTGTGTTATTTCTGATCTTGGTCTAGAATGAACGAAGTTGTTATGATCTTAGCTATATCTCTTTTTTAGGGCATTTTAATTTCTGTTGGGGAAAGTTAGGCATAGCTTGTTTGGGGCATTCTGGGTAGGTTTAACTAAGAAATTAACGAGCAGTTTTCCAAAGTCCTGCCTTTGATTTATAGGCACTCCAGTTATTCCCGTGCTTTCTAACGTTTAGGGTTGTCAGTATTTCATTTTAACCCTCCAGAGGGTGCGAAATGATGTCTCCTTTTAATTTTGTTTGTGGAGACAAGGGTCTTGCTATGTTGCCTAAACTGGCCTCTAAATCAAAATCTGAACGCACCCTCCCTAGTTGCTTGGATTTCACGAGTACCCCCACCATGGCCAGTTTTGAAATTGTTTCCGAAAGCTCTGCCCTTGTCCCCCATGCCAATCCAATAACAAGGACACCGGTTTTGAGAAAAAGGAAATAGAACCTTTTATTGCTTTGCTAACAAAGGAGAAACACTGGGGACTCCTGTCCCTAAAGCTGTGATTCTGCCCATCAGCAGGAACAGGGGGCTTTTAAAGAGGCGATTCAAAAGCTACATTCCCCTCATTTCTGTCTGGAGTTGTAATTCATTTGTTAATTTGGAAGATAGTCATTTCTGAGATCATCTGGTACCATCCCCAAATTCCGAATTACTTGGGTTCTATGTTGGGTATGTACTCAAGGACAGATAAATCTGCCTAGGATGAAGAAGAAAGGTAATCCTGTTTCACCTGAGATTAGGGAGGAGGGAGAGATTAGGGAAAAGCGATGAGAGAGGAAAAGAAAGAAACATGTCCATTTAAAAAATAACTTTCAGTGACAAAGCAGCAAGGGTTATATTGTAAGGGTCCCGCGAAACGTCGGAGAAAGAGACCACCAAGTGACCACTCATGCAATTGGCAGAAGGGGGATTTATTGAGCCAGCATGCTGGGGCTCCGTGCCCACTCAAGAAGGGAAAGCAGCCCAGAGCCCCGAGCAGGGGCTGAGCACTGCTTAAGTACACTTTTTGGGGAGGGCGGAGGGCTTTGTATACATCAGGACAAATCATCATGAGGCGCGGGAAAATTGAACAACAACTCCTAAACATGATTAGTTCATTCATTGGCGGGAACAGGTCAGGCTGGAGTGATAGGTCATTCCTAAGGAGGGGGTTACATTTAAACTGATTGGTCCAGGCCCTGCAATGCCTACGTGCGACCACACAGAGCCCTTATTAAACAACCAAATAGTCAGGGGAAATATTTACTGGGCAGTTCCAAGCATTGTCTTAACAGCTACAGAAATTTCAGGTTTTGCAGGTAGCATAGAAACCTAACAATACCTAATCCTTTACATTTTAACTCAGACCTTGCAGCTTAGAAACTTTACAACACCCGGTCTTTTACCCTTTAACTTTTACGCTTTAACTTCAATTTCTTTTACCCTTACAATATTGAAAGCATAAAGTGAACCGCTGTTACACAATGACTAATGATAATGAGGATTTTTTTCATGTGTTTATTGACTATTTTTATATCTTGTTTTGTGAAATGTTTGTTCAAGTTTTGTTTTTAGTTTTTTAAAAAATGTTTTTAAAATTGAATATTATAGTTTTTAAATTTGGCTGTCTCTTTATTTTTCATTTGTAGGAATTTTATTCTGGGTACAAGTCCTTTGTTAAATATGTGTATTTTGAATGTATTTGCTCATTTCACGGGTGGTCTTTTTAAAATCAAACTTTAGATTCACTGAAAATTTACAGATAGTAGAATTCTCATACCCATTTCTTGCTGTTTACATAAGCATGGTACCTTTGTTACAATTAATGGAATGATACTGATACATTATTATTCTTAACTAAAGTCCATATACTCCTTAGATAGTCTTACTTTTTTTTTACTCACTGATCTTTTTTTTTTTTTTCCATTCTGTATACCACCTACATTTAGCTGTCATGTTGCTTTAGGCTGCTTACCCTGTGACTGTTTCTCAGATTTTCCTTGTTTTTGATGACCTGGGCATTTTTGAGAGGTCCTCTCCTGATCAAGTATTTTGTAGAATGCCCCTCAAATGGAATTTGTCTGATGTTTTTCTCATGATTAGATTGTGATTATGGGTTTTGGAGGGGAAGACCAGAGAGGTAAAATACTGTTTTCATCACATTACATAAAAATATATACTTTTTGTATAATACGTCAAAACACATTCTATGGACATGTATAACTAGAAACAATTTTTTAATTTGTTTTAATTAGTTACACATTTGGGCTGGGGATGTGGCTCAAGTGGTAGCGCACTCGCCTGGCATGCGTGCGGCCCGGGTTCGATCCTCAGCACCACATACAAACAAAGATGTTGTGTCCGCTGAAAACTAAAAAATAAATATTAAAAAAATAATAATTAGTTACACATGACAGTACAATGATCTTGATATATCATACATTTGAATCAGATGGGGTATAATTTCTCATTTTTCTGAGTGTACAGAATCACATTGGTCATGCAGTCACGAATATACATACAGCAATAATAAAGTCTATTTTATTCTGCTGTCCTTCCTGTATGATATATGTATAACTAAAAAGAACAAATTAAAAAAAATTTAAAGAAAAAGATATATACTTTTGGGTCTAATCCCCAAGCCCCTCCAAGAGTAAAATGTTACATACTATCAAGATGACCTAATATGACTTAATCAACGTTAATATTAAACTTGATCACCCAGTGTTTATCAGGTTTCCCCACTGTAAAGTTATTACTTTCCATACTGTGGTTCTTTTGAAGAAAATTAGTATACAACAATACCCACTTAAGGAGTTCGGAAAGTTTTGCTCCATTCCTTTGAGGATAAAGTACGTATTTATTTAAACTATTTGAAATGTTTTCTTTTGGGGGGGATGGGTAGGAGGATTTAACCCAGAGTCACTTTACCACTGAGCTACATCTCCACCCCCCTTTGGGGCATGTGACCACTAAGCCACAACCACAGCCCTGTTTTGTATTTTATTTAGAGAGAAGGTCTCACTGAGTTGTTTAGCGCCTCACTTTTGCTGAGGCAGGCTTTAAACTTGTGATCCTCCTGCCTCAGCCTATTAAGTCAGTCCATTACAGGTGTGTATCATGGTGTCCAGTTCCTTGGTTTCTTTTAAAACCCATATCTGGGCACTAGATATGTTCCTTACTACTAGGGAATCTCTCAGCTGATGAAGTAAAGGAATATACTTGTCTATATTAATGTGTGAGTACAGATACCTACAAATATTTCAATATGCAAATATCTGTGTCTGTTTTAAGCTAATCAATGAGTTACTGCTGATGTCTCCAACTCAGATCCATTGTTCTAACCTAAACTTGCTTATCTGTAACCGCCCACTTCAATAGTGAGCAAACTGTCCTTTTTCTTGGCATGGATAGGAATGGTGGATAGAGGGATATGTTTGTGATTGAACCCAGAGCTTCCCAACCATGTTAACTACACACTGGATGGCAGAGCTACATCTCAAGCTCTGTCTTTGTTTTCTTAAAGGTGTCATTGGTGAGTGGTTTGGACCTGTGATAGTACAAAGAAATTCAATTTACCAATGTTTTTTCTTTTGTCTTTAGTGCTTTGTTTTCTAAGAAATCTTTGTCTAACACAAGATCACAAAGTTATACTATGTTTTCATTTAGAAATTTGGTAGTTTTAGCTCCAATGTTTAGATCTGTGATCCATCTCAAATTAGTAGTATGTGGTATCTTCAGTCTTCTCTCACTTTTTTTTTTTTTAGCACATGCTCCAGCACCACACACACGAAGTTGATCTGTATAGTTGTTTGTCAATAAAATTCCCTCTGCAAACTTTTAGGTGAGTTAAAAAACTACCATACTTGACTGTATTCAGAAATACAAAACAAAGCATATATATGAGAATAACATAACATTGCTCCACAGACCTTTTTTTTTTCTTATTTAGAGGCGGGGGTCTCGCTGAGTTGCTTAGGCCTGCACTAATTTGCTGAGGCTAACTTTGAATTTGTGCACCAGGTTTGCTTTTCTTTTTTGGGGGGTGGGGTGGGGAGGTTACCAAGGATTGAACTTAGAGGCACTGGGCCACTTAGCCACATCCCCAGTCCTATTCTGTATTTTATTTAGAGGCAGGGTCTCACCGAGTTAGTTGCTTAGCACCTCGCCATTCCCGAGGCTGACTTTGAACTTGAGATCCTCCTGCCTCAGCCTCCCAAACCTCTAGGATTATAGGCTTGTGCCACCATGCCCGCCCCAGCTTGCTTTTTAAATCCGTTTATCAAGGATATGATTGGTAGCCTTAGAATAGTTTCATCTGAATGGGGAAAGCATAGTACCAAGAATTAAAGCTTCATTTGGAATTACTGAAACAGAATATGGTTGAGGAATCACAGTTTTGGGGATGGAAAGGACTTCAACCTCATCCCACAACTAATTTAGTAGCAGAGCCAACTGGTTGTGGTAGTACGCGCTGTAGTCTCAGTTACTAGGAAGGTGGAGGCAGAGGAGGATGACATGAGCCCAATCGTTGGAGGCCAGCCTGAGCCAACAGGGGCCCCATCTCAAAAACAAAAAACAGAACAAAACAAAAAACGAAGGTAGAAAAGCCAACACCCAAATCCAAGTCTTTTAAATCTTTCATGTTTTATTGCATTTTAAAAATTTATTTTGACTTTTTTCTTCACTTTTTTTATTGGTGCATTATATTTGTACATACTGATGGGATTTGCTGTTACATATTTGTACATGCACACAATACACAATATAATTTGGCCAATATCACTCCCCAGCAATGGCTTGTTTTAATACTTGCTTGAGCACAGAAAAAAGCACAGACTTTGGAATCAAAGAGATGTGGTTTAAAAATCACCTCTTGGCCTGGGGATGTGGCTCAAGCGGTAGCGCGCTCGCCTGGCATGCGTGCGGCCCGGGTTCGATCCCCAATACCACATACAAACAAAGATGTTGTGTCCGCCAATAACCAAAAAATAAATATTGAAAAAAATTCTCTCTCTCTCTAAAAAAAAATCACCTCTTTGCTTAAAGGGTATAGCTCTGTGGTAGAGTGCTTGCTTAGTATGTTCTTTAGCATGGGCAAAGCCATGGGTTTCAACCCCACCCAGCACCCAAAAAAAAAAAAAAAATAAGAGGAAGATGGTCAAATCATATCAAATAATCACCTTCTTAGGATTGTTGGGCGAATTAAATGAGATAATGAGTTTCAGTCCTGCTTCCTACCAGGATGCTGATATGGTAAAATTACTGTCTCTCCTATAAGGTCAAGTTCAGAGGGAAAACAATGCCAAGTACAGGGTAAACATCAAGATATCAAGAAAACAGAAAATTCTGGGGCAATCCATCTGTTCTGACCTGGTTTTTATAAGATGATGGGTACCCTGGGCAAAGGCAAAGGAAAAATAAATTAGGAAAAAAATTGTAAGGCTTTGGTTTTTGCCTCTTCCCATTATTCCCTTGGTATAAACTAAAATATCTAGAGAGAGAGGGATGGAAAATAAGATCTCTAGATGAAACAGAAAAAAATAAAAATATTTGAAGGTGAGAAAATACATTCATAATATTTTCGGTTGCTTAAAAAATGCTAAGACCAGACAGATGTGGTGACATACACCTGTAATCCTAGGAATTCAGGAGGCAAAGTCATAAGGATTGCAAGCTCAATCTTGCAACTTAGCAAGAACCTATTTCAAAATAAAAAGCGGGGGGCTGTAGATATAACTTAGTGGTAGAGTATCCCTGGGTTGAATTTCTAATACCAAAAAACAAAAATACCCCCCCCCCCCAAAAAAAAACCCCACACAAAACAAACATAAGACAAAAAAGAAAAAAAACCATATTCATAAAAACATGGAATTAAAGTCTCTAGCCAGGCATGGTGGCACATGCCTGTAATCACAACGATTAAGAGGCTGAAGCAGGGGGATCACAAGTTCAGAACCAGCCTGTGCAACTTAGCAAGACCCTGTCTCAAAATTAAAATATAATTTTAGAAAGGGCTGAGGATGTGGCTCACTGGTTAAGTGCCCCTGGATTCAACCCCCACTACAAAAAACAAAAAAAAGTTTCTAGATAATAGCAGCATACAGAAGATGTTAGAGGAAGTACTAAAATCCTTATAAGTTAGGGACTTTTACATAAATATATATATTTTTAAAACAGGAAACAAAGTTGGACAAACTGGAATTAAAAATTAAAATGGTAGAAAAAGTTACAAATATATCAATAAGTGTGATAAATATAAATGTCAGTAAACTCACTAATTAGAAGATAGATTTGATTTTAAAAATTCAGATATAGGGCTGGGGTTGTGGCTCAGTGGTAGAGTGTTGGCCTAGTATGCATGAGGCACTGGGTTCGATATATATATATAATAAAGACATTGTGTCCACCTAAAAGTAACAAATAAATAAATAAGATCATTCATTCACATTTTATCAATATAAAGATCAACACCCTTTAAAAAAAATTCAGATATATACTGTTTTATAAGTGATATGCCCAGATAACAAGGATATAAAGAGAATGGAGGGGGGAAAAAGTGTATTCTATATCAAGCAAATACTAACCAAAAGAAAGCTGGGACTTCATTAGGGATGAGGAGAGTCATAAGTAGAGTGATAAAAGGTTCAGTTCACCAAGTCGGGCAAGTTGAAACATGTATGCATCTAATAAAATAGTCTCATAAAAGATGAAGCAAAATTTATAGAATAGGAAAACGTTGACAATAGCCACTATTATTTTTTTTTCTTGCTATTGGGGATTTAACACAACCTTATGCAAGTTAGACAAGTGCTATTCACTGAGCTATATTCTCAATCCCCTTTTTAAAAATTATTTTTATTATATTCAAACAGGGTCTCATTAAATTGCCCAGGTTGGCCTCAAACTTGGTGATCCTCCTTCCTTAGAGTCTCAGGTAAATGGTATTACAGGAATGTGCCACCACACCTAGAAAAATCCATCATTAATGTTAGAAATTGTACTAGTCCATTTTTCTTTACTATAAAAAAAAGCTTTCAGAGATTGAGTAATTTCCAAAAACCAAATAAAATTAAATTAAAAGAAGTTTACTTATTTCATAGTTTTGGAGGCTCAAAGTCCAGAGAACTCTGGTAACTGTATCCCCTTATAGCTGATGATATCATGGAAAGAGTGCATGCAACAGAGAGCAGCCAAGTTGGGAGACAGCAACACACAGGGAGACTAAGGTCCCACAAGAACCACATCAATCCCTTCCAAGTCACACCTGCAATGACCTAATAACACTGGGCTCCACCTCTTAAAGGTCCTACTACCTCTTAGCATCACTATGCTGATGACCAAACTTCTAATATATGAAACTTTGGGGGAGACAATTAAACCATATCCAAACTGAAACAGAGATTTAACATGCACTCTCATTATTTATAGGCTCAACAGACAGAAATTTAGCAAAGATATATAGAAAATATGAACAAAAATATTAATACATTTAACAAAATGAACATCCAACAATGGGAGAATATATATTTTTCTCTAGCACATATGGGACAGTTGCCAGCTGAGCTGAGTGGTATATACCTGTAATCCCAGCTACTTGGGTTGCTGAGCCAGGAGAATCACAAGGTCTGTCATAGCAATTTAGCAAGACCCTGCTTCAAAAGAGGCAGGGGTAACACCTGGGAATATAGCTTGGTGGTAAAGTGCCCCTGGGTTCAATCCCCAGTTCTGAAAAAAAAATTAAAATTAAAATGGAACCATTATCAAAGATCACATATTAAACCATGAAAAAAAATCAGCAAATTTCAAGGAATAAATACACAATCAAGCTAGAAATTAGAGCAAAGAAAACATTCAGGGGTGGAATGTGATGGACATCATTATCCAAAGTACATGTATGAAGACACGAATTGGTGTGAACATACTTTATATACAACCAGAGATATGAAAAATTGTGCTGTATATGTGTAATAAGAATTGTAATGCATTCTGCTGTCATTTATTTTTAAAAAATCAATTAAAAAACACATGAAAAAAGAAAACATAAAAAAATTAGAGGGGTGGGAGGGGAAGGGAAGGAGTAGGGGGTTAGCAATGATGGTGGAATGTGGTAGACATCATTATCCAAAGTACATGTATGAAAACATGAATTGGTGTGAACATACTTTATATACAGAGATATGAAAAATTATGCTCTGTATGTGTAATAAATTGTAATGATTCCACTGTCATGTGTTTAAAAAATAAAATCAATTAAAAACATAAATTAGAACAAAGAGATAAATTTAAAATCACTGTTAAATAACTCTTGAGTTTAGGAAGAAATCATGTTGGAAATTAAAAAAAAAAAACTAAAACTAAATCCAAATAAATACAATGCAAACCAAAGCTTGTGAATATAGCAAATGTAGTACTTAAGGAAAATGTCAAGACTTTAATGCTTACATTATAAAACAAAAAAATCTTAAATTATTAAAAAAAATCTCCAAATTAATAAGCTGTGGCTCTCTTAAGAAATTAGAAAAATAGCCAGGTAAAGTAATGTACACTTGTAATCCCAGAAATTTAGAACCCTGCAGCAGAAGGATTGCAAATTCAACATAGTTTGGGTACCTTAGTGAGACACTATTTCAAAATAAAAAATAAATAAGTAAAAATTTTAAAAAGGCTGGGACACAATGGTAGAGCACACCTGAATTGAATCCCTAGCACTGGGGCAAAAAGAAAAAAGAAAAAAGAAAAGAAATTAGAAAAATAAAATAGAGTAAACTAAAAGAAAATGGAAAGCTGCTATGGGGGAAGCAGCTTCCTTCTGCTGTGCCCTTTCCCCATGGCATTCTACCTCACCTTGGGCCCAGAGCAATGGAGTCTACTATCTCTAATACTGTTCTCCTCTAAGTTGTTCTTGTTGCATATTTTGGTCCCAACAACACAAAAGCTGACTAATACAATCAGTGTAATTGTATTTTAGTACAATATAACAAATTTCATTGCCAATAAATAAAAATTCATATATATAGATAGGTAGATGGATTCAGATGTGTAGTCTCATCATTTTCATTATAAAAATATAAAAAGGGCGGGAGTGTGCTGAGACTGTAGCTCAGTGGCAGAGTGTTTGCCCAGAATGTACAAGGCACTGGGTTCCATCATTAGCACCACATAAAAATAAAAAAATAAAATAATGGCATGCTGTCCATCTACAACTACAAAAAAAAAAAAAATTGAAAAAAATATGTAAAGTCCTGGCCAAGAGTAAAAGCTGGATTTTATTCTGCTCATACCACTTATTTTTTTTTCTTTTTGACAAATTGCTGTATGGTTGTCCTGAACCTTAGTTTCTTAAATAGAAAGCATGGGAATAATGATATCTTAGACATATCTAATAGAGTTGTGTTGAGGATGAAATCAAAATGATGGATACAATGATGTTCTGAAAACTTTTAAAGCTCTGTATAGATAAAAGCTATTTTTATTAAAGCATTTTTAATTGGGAAAAATATATTTATAAATAACATCATAAATGTATACTATTTTTCCAAAATTACTAATTAGGCTTTTCTGATATAATGTCTTTAGAAAATGTTTCCTAACAGTGATTATCTAGGGGTAATTATTTATTTAAACAAATTCATCAATCAGGCTAGTAGTTTCCTTTTTTAAATTAAATTATGTATTTATTCTAATTTGTTATACATGATGGCAGAATGCAATTCATTTCTTATTACACATATAGAGCACAAATTTTCAAGTCACTGATTGTACACAAAGTATTTTCATACCATTCATGTCTTCATACATGCACTTAGGGTAATGATGTAGAACTCATTCCACAATCATTCCTACCCCTTTTCCCCCTCCCTTTTCCTCCCTTCCTTCTGCCCTATCTAAAGTTCCTCCATTCTTCCCATGCTCCCTGCCATAGCCATTATGAAACAGCATCCTCATATCAAAGAAAACATTCAGCCTTTGGTTTTGGGGATTGGCTTGCTTCACTTAGCATTATATTCTCCAACTTCGTCCATTTACCTGCAAATGCCATGATTTTATTCTCCTTTAGTTTTGAGTAATGTTCCGTTGTTTATATATACCAAAGTTTCCCTATCCATTCATCTACTGAAGGGCATCTAGGTTGGTTCCATAATTTAGCTATTGTGAATTGTGCTGCTATAAACATTGATGTGGCTGTGTCCCTATAGTATGCTGTTTTTAAGTCCTTTGTGTATAAACTGAGAAGTGGGATACGCTGGGTCAAATGGTGGGTTCCATTCCCAGTTTTCCAAGAAATCTTCATACTGCTTTCCATATTGGCTGCAACAACTTGCAGACCCACCAGCAATGTATGATTGTGCCTTTTCCTCCACATCCTTGCCAACACTTATTGTTGTTTGTATTCTTGATAGCTGCTATTCTGACTGGAGTGAGATAAAATCTTAGAGGAGTTTTGATTTGCATTTCTCTAATGTTGAAATTTTTTCATATGTTTGTTGGTTGATTGTATATCCTCTTTTGAGAAGTGTCTGTTCAGGTCCTTGGCCCATTTGTTGATTGGGTTATTTGTTTTTTGGTGTTAATATTTTTTAGTACTTTATATATCCTAGAGATTAGTGCTCTATCTGATGTGCTTGTGGTAAAGATTTGCTCCCATTCTGTAGGCTCTCTACGCACCTCACTGATTGTTTCTTTTGCTGAGAAGAAGCTTTTTAGTTTGAATCCATCCCATTTATTGATTCTTGGTTTTAATTCTTGTGCTATAGGAATCTTATTAAGAAAATTGGGGCCTAATCCAACATGATGGAGATTTGAGCCTACTTTTTCTTCTAATAGACACAGTGTCTCTGGTTTAATTCCTAGGTCCTTGATCCACTTTGAGTTGAGTTTTGTGCACGGTGAGAGATAGATGTTTAATTTTATTTTGTTACATGTGGATTTCCAGTTTTCTCACACCATTTGTTGAAGAGGCTATCTTTTCTCCAATGTATGTTTTTGGTGACTTTGTCTAATATAAGATAACTGTAGTTATGTGGAATAGGCTCTATGTCCTCTATTCTGTACCATTGGTCTACTGGTTTATTTTGGTGCCAATACCATGCTGTTTTTGTTACAATTGCTCTGTAATATAATTTAAGGTCTGGAATAGTGATGCCACCAGCTTCACTCTTCTTGCTAAGGATTGCTTTTGCTACTCTGGGTCTCTTATTTTTCCAGATGAATTTCATGACTGCTTTTTCTATTTCTATGAGGAATGTCATTGGGATTTTTATTGGGATTGCATTGATTCTGTATAGTGCTTTTGGTAGCATGGTCATTTTGACAATATTAATTCTGCCTATCCAAGTATAAGGTTGATCTTTCCATCTTCTAAGGTCTTCTTTAATTTCTTTCTTTAGTATGTTGTAGTTCATCGTAGAGGTCTTTCACCTCTTTCATTAAGTTTATTCCCAAGTATTTTATTTTTTTGAGGCTACTGTAAATGGGGTGGTTTTCCTAGTTTCTCTTTTAGTGGATTTGTCACTGATATACAGAAATGCCTTTGATTTATGGGTGTTGATTTTATATGCAGTTACTTTGCTGAATTCATTTATTAATTCTAGGAGATTTCTGGCAGAATGCTTTGGGTCTTCTATGTATAGAATCATATTATCTACAAATAGTGATAATTTGAGTTCTTCTTTTCCTGTCTGTATTCCTTTAATTTCTTTCATCTATCTGATTGCTGTGGCTAGGTGCCGCAGTCTGGCTGGGCACAATCAGAAGCCACTTGTCAAAAGAAACTAACTTTATTTTTAGAACCACACACGCCAAACAAAACAGCCTCTCAGGAAAAATCCTCAGAGCCTCAACTGCCACCACCGGCTTTCCACAAGCCTCTCTCTCCCACACAAGCTTCTTCACCTCCCACCATCCTCCTGCTCTTGAGGCCGATTGGCTGGGTCACGTGGGCAGAGCCAAAAAAGTCCCCCAATGAGCAGCTCCGTGGTCTGAAAGGGCAGGGAAACAGTCCAATGAGCATCACCGCAGAGGAGCCAATCAGCTAGATGTTGCTGGGGCCGAGGAGCCAATCAGTTAGATGTTGCTGGGGCCGCTGTGAGCCAATCATCAGCCAGCAGCTGGTGCTGGCAGCTGGAAGTTTGCTGGGGCCCCTTCGGCTGTGGCTCTCAACATCTCCCCCTCTCTGTTTAAACAACAAGCATGTGGCTTAGGGACCGTGTCTGTTAGGCAGTCCAATTCAACATATGGTCCTTACCCGTCATCGGATGAACTGACCTCTAGGCGTCAGCCTCCTGTCTTAGGTTGGTACCACTGCAATTGGATCATACCCGTCACTGACTACCGGTCCAGCATACAGCTATACTTGTGGATAGGCCTTTGCACCAGTGGGGGGGTGAGGTTCTTTGCCTCACCTCTGTTGGCCCCCAAATTTTAGACCATCACTAGTAGAGGAGGATGCAAAATGCCATGACATTAAGCCAATTGAGGGCTCCTTTGAAAAATTGTACCACCGGTGACATCATCAGCAAAAATACCCCAACACTACCACAAGTCGCTGCACCAACAGATAGTTCACAATGCATACAGGTGAGCTCACAATGTGTCCAGGCAAGTTCTGCAAGCAGTTCAGTGATGGCTATTGTAGAAGCTGTAGATTGGTTTTATCTTTGACTTCACCAGCACTGGGATGAAGATAGGAATTCTAGCAATAATGGCTAAAGAAAAAATTATGTAACAATTTTCTTAACAATTTACATTGTCTTCACCGGCACTGGGATGAAGATAGGAATTCTGGCAATAATGGCTAAAGAAAAAATTATGTAACATTACAGAAGGCACTAAAAGAAAACAATTTTCTTAACAATTTACATTGTCTTCACCGGCACTGGGATGAAGATAGGAATTCTGGCAATAATGGCTAAAGAAAAAATTATGTAACATTACAGAAGGCACTAAAAGAAAACAATTTTCTTAACAATTTACATTATCTTTAAGAGAATTATTAAATATAATGAAAAGGAAAGGTGAAAGTAAACAAACAGATCTGTTAACCTTCTTTTTTATTTACATATTAAAACAATCCTCAACAGTTGTTTACCCAATTTAAATTAAACCATATAAATCACGTGAAAAAAAAAATATTTGGATCCATTTTATCATGAGCGCTCATCATATATGATATATGGACATACGTACATTCAAACATATAACACAAAACACAAGTGTGCACACATAATATAATACATACAACACATAACATTATAGTAAAGGCCTTATAACTTTTTACAGGTGAAATCTCCATTGCAATGTTTAAAAACTCTATAGTCAAAAAATAGAGCTGATCAGCAAAACATTAACCTAGGTCTGTATGAGCTCAAAAAACAAAATAGAACTTCATGATATGGCAAAGGGCAATAATAAAATAGATATTGAAAAAAGCATCCTGGTTCTGTTGCAGATGTAAGAATAGCCAAACTGGAGTTTTGGATATCAGTTGTTATGGATTTGAGCCAAATCATCTTCTTTTTGGTCTGTAGAAATCGCTTTAGTTAATCTTTCTGGAATCCAAATCGGCTGCTGTTCTCCCTGTGGAAACACATAAACAGACCCCCGACTCCAGACAATCACTGGGTCAGGACCTTGGTTAATCTCTCTGGAATCCAAATCGGCTGCTGTTCTCCCTGTGGAAACACACAAACAGACCCTCGACTCCAGACAATTACTGGGTCAGGACCTTTCCATTGTCCTGTTAGAATATCCTTCCAAAGTACCTTGGGCTTATGCACATTTTTTGGACACATATGCCTTTCCGCAGCACTAAGTCCTGATGAATCCAAATTTAAAAAGTTTAGAGTAAAAAGGGTTATTTTAAGTTTATCTTTGGGGAATATATACCCCTTCCCAATTCCTTCTTTTTGCTTTAATAAGTACATTTTAATAGTTTGATGAGCTCTTTCAACTATGCCTTGTCCCTGTGGATTGTATGGGATTCCTGTTATATGAGTAATGCCAAATGTTGAGCAAAATTGTTTAAAAGAGGTAGAAGAATAACCAGGGGCATTATCTGTTTTTAACTGTTTTGGAACACCCACAGTGGCAAAATTTTGTAAGCAATGAGCTATAACATCTTTAGTTTTTTCTCCGGCATGAAGGGAGCCCATCAAAAATCCAGAAGAAGTATCAACTGTAACATGCAAATATTTTAATTTTCCAAATTCTGGCAAGTGTGTGACGTCCATCTGCCAAATATGGTTAGGTATCAATCCTCTAGGATTGACTCCAAGATTAACTTGTGGTAAAAAGGTCACACAATTTTGACATTGTTTTATTATTTGTCTAGCTTGTTCCTTAGTTATTTTAAAATGCTTTTGTAAAGTATTAGCATTGACATGGAACTTTTTATGAAAATTTATAGCTTCTTCTAGTGTAGAGAAAATATGTATGTCATGTGTAGTTTTATCTGCTAAATCATTGCCCAAACTAAGGGCTCCAGGCAATCCTGTATGTGCCCTGATATGTCCTATAAAGAATGGATCTTTTCTGTCCCAGATTAGACTTTGTATAGTGGAAAGCAAAGAGAAAACAGTAGAAGAAGGGGAAATCCTACCAGCATCTTCAAGAGATACTATAGCATTAACTACATACTGACTATCAGAAAATAAATTAAATACAGAATCTTTAAACATCACAAAAGCTTGTAAAACTGCATTAAGCTCTACCTTTTGAGCTGATTGTTTGGGTACTAAAAATGTAAAAGTTTGATCAGGGGTAACTACTGCTGCTGTACCATTATTTGACCCATCAGTGAATATATTTGGAGCATTCATGATAGGTGTTTTTCTTGTCATTTTTGGAAAAATTACAGGATGCAATGACCAAAAAGACAATAAAGGATTAGATGGTAAGTGGTTATCAAATGAAACATTAGATTTGCACATGATTATTGCCCAAGTATTTAACTCATTAGCTAACTCATCAATTTGATTCATATTATATGGAGTAATAATTTTATTGGGAGAAATTCCAAACACTCCCTTTGCTGCTTTTATTCCTTTGAGTATTAATTGTCCTACAGCCTCAGGATACCTAGTAAGAATAGTGTTAGGAGAATAAGATAAATGTATCCATAATAATGGACCTTCTTGCCAAAATACTCCTGTAGGAATATTTTTTGTTGGTAGTACAATAAATAATAAAGGCAAACTTATATCAATTCTATCCAAATGCATATTTTCCATATATGTTTCAATGATTTTTAATGCCTTTCTTGCTTCAGGCGTTAACATTCGGGGTGAATTTGGATCTGATGGACCTTTTAGGATATCAAATAAAGGTCCCAACTCTCCTGTTGGTATACCTAAATAAGGCCTTATCCAATTTATGTCTCCTAATAACTTTTGAAAGTCATTAAGTGATTTGAGTTGATCTACTCGTATTTGAATTTTTGGTGGACGGACCATGGTTGAGGATAATAGAACTCCTAAATAATTAATTGGAAAATTTAATTGTACTTTATCTATTGCTATCTCTAGATTATAATTTTTTAATAAGTTTGTAAGTGTGGCATAACATTCTAGCAATGTGTTTTTATCTTTGTGTGCTAATAATACATCATCCATATAGTGAAATATTTGTAGTTCAGGATTTTGATTTCTAAGTGGCTGGATTGCTTTGTTAACATAAATTTGACACATAGTTGGGCTGTTAGCCATCCCTTGAGGGAGTACTTTCCATTCATATCTCTGATCAGGACCTTCATGATTCAGTGCAGGGATAGTAAATGCAAAACGTGGACTATCCTCAGGATGAATTGGAATTGAAAAAAAAACAATCTTTAATATCTATAACTAAAACATACCAGGTTTTTGGCAAAGCAGACAACTGAGGAATCCCTGATTGAGCAGGTCCCATAATAACCATCTCATTATTTATGGCTCTTAAATCTTGCAATAATCTCCATTTACCAGATTTCTTTTTGATGACAAAAATGGGAGTATTATGGGGAGATACAGAAGGTTGTATATGTCCTTCCGCTAATTGTTGTTTGACCAGGTCATGGGCTGCTTGTATCTTTTCTTTAGTCAGGGGCCACTGAGGAACCCATACTGGTCTTTCTGATTTCCAAGTAATTTTTATTGTCTCAGTGGCCCTTTCTGAAAATCCAACCCATGTCTTTCTGTTCCTTGATCTATTTGTATTGGTGCTGCTATACCTTGTTCTTGTTTTTCTAATCTTTTTCCTTTCCTAAAACCTTGTCTAGTCATAATAGTGGGTGCATTTTGGTTGATGTTATTTGTTAATGTCAAACCTAATTGATCTAGGACATCTCGTCCCCATAAATTTACGGGAAGATGATCCAATACATATGGCTGTATAGTTCCTTCACATCCTTCAGGATCCTTCCAATCTAATACCATTGCACTTCTATGGGGATTAGTCGCCACTCCTAGGCCTCGAAGCGTTTGAGTGGCTTGTTGTAATGGCCAATGTTTTGGCCATTCTTGACGAGAGATGATGCTAAGGTCTGCACCTGTATCCAGTAGCCCATTAAATTCATGTCCTTGAATATTTAGTTTTAGCATGGGGCGAGAATCTAAATTTAAAGACAACATAGCCCAATCTACACCTGTGGAGCCTAATCCCTTGGAACCTCTTTCTACAGTACGACTGGAAAATTTATCATGTAGGCTGGGTATTATTAGTAACTGTGCTATTCTATCTCCTGGTGAAATTACTGATATACCCTTTGGAGAACTGGCTATAATTTTTATTTCACCTTCATAATCGGGATCAATTACCCCAGGACTTATCATAAGTCCTTTTAGAGTAGAAGAGCTGCGTCCCAATAATAAGCCTACTGTTCCTTTGGGAAGAGGTCCTTTCACCCCTGTGGGAATGATTTGAACTCCCATCTCTGGAGTTAGTACTGCTCTGGCGGAGGCGCAGATGTCCAACCCTGCGCTCCCTCTGGTTTGTCTGATGAGGGATCTGATGGACAATGTATCCTGGGCACTACCCTGATGGGGTTGCTGGGTTCCTCCAGTGCTCCGTATATTTGTGGTTTTGGGCCCCGGAGCATTGGGCCCCCCTGTCCGTTTTTTGGCAATGGAGCCCGATGCCTTTCTCCACGATATCGTGGATAAACACCTGGTCCTTGTTCATTTTTTGATAATGGAGTACCCTCTATGGTGGTTTGAGAACGGCATTCATTAGCCCAATGTCTCCCTCTACGGCATCGTGGGCAAATACCTGGTATTCTACTCCTTTGATACCTAGTTTTGTTAAACCCTCCTCCAATGGGGCAATTCCTTTTAAAATGTCCTGTTTGTTCACAATTGTAGCATGTTCTTGGCCTGGCATCTAAAGCCTGTTTTACTGCAGCTGCCACAATTTGCCCTTGTTCATTAATGTCTCTGGCATCTAAAGCCTGTTTTACTGCAGCTGCCACGACTTGCTCTTGTTCATTAATGTCTCTACATAATTTAATATATGTGTTTAAATCTTCATGTTTCCATGGTCTAATAATATCTCTGCACCAACGATTCGCTTGCTCATAAGCCAGGTGTTTTAGTAATGGCATTGCTTGTTCTGTATTCCCAAAAACTCTGGTAGCTGTTTGAATAAGCCTATCTACAAATTCAGCATAAGGTTCATTAGCTTCTTGTATTACCTTAGATAATTGACCTTGTAAACCTCCATGTCCTTGTAAAGTCTTCCATGCCTTAATTGCATCTGCAGCAATTTGTGCGTATACGCCAGGATCATATGCAATTTGTTGCTGCTGATCCTCATAAGGTCCCTTTCCTAACAACATATCTAGATTTCTCTGAGGATAACCAGCTGCTGCATTTCGCCTAGCCGTCTCCTTGCAAAATTCCTCATTGGCAACCTTCCATAACAGGTATTGTCCTCCATTTAGCACAGCTTTACACATATTAGCCCAATCTGCTGGCGTCATGTTCAAGTTGTTAATGGATTCGACCATGCTTACAGTGAAGGGTGCTTGAGGACCATAGGTTGTTACAGCCTCTTTTAGCTGCTTCACTGTTTTGAAATTTAAAACTTGATAAAATCGCTGCCCTCCTGCCTCAAATACAGGGCATGTTAATATTTGAGATCTTGTCTCAGGATCCCAACTATCAACTGCGGGGGTTGGGGACCTCCCAGCATATGGAGGTGGCCTTGTTAGTTGGACACTTAAGTCCTCTGGTGATAGAAAGGTGTTAGTAGCAGTCTCCTGTTGTAACTTTCCCCCTGATGGCTTTTTCTGTTTTACACTTTCTTTCTCTGTCTGACTAGCTTGAGAGGCCTTCTCTTTTACTTGAATCTTTTCCTCTGTCTGACTAACTTGAGAGACCTTCTCTTTTACTTGAATCAATATGTCTTCTCCTTCCTCTACCATTGTCTGAACTGAAGGCTTTGGACTAAGCAAACAAGATATGAATGTCCACAATGGCAATGTGCCAACTGGCAGAGTCCCTGGGCTTTTCTTTTCTATTCTTTTTAAATCTTCACCATGATGGTTCCATTGTGATATATTTAACAACTCCTCCTTAAAAAGCCATGGGCTACATTTTTGTATTGTATCAACGTATGCCCTGACTGCTATTGATTTTACTGGGATGCCTCCTTCCTCTAACAATTTACTTAACACTCTTTCAGTTTGTTTTTTACTAATTTCTGATCCCGTATTTCTACTATAATACAACCCAACAAGATGACGCCTAACAAAACTGAAACAGAGTGAAACAAAATTGAAACAACACAAAATCATTATAATAGCCTCCTGAAATGTCCATCCGTCCTTTCTCCCTATCTGTTCCTCAGATGTGAGCGGTTTTTCTTCCATCTTACACATCTCCAGGGACAGGCAACTTAAAACAAAAGTGAAACAAAATAACAAAAGAAGAATCTTAAAATGGCTACCCATCCTCTCGCCCTGCCCTCAGGGGCGAGCAGTTTCACTTACCCTCAGTCGCTCCCCGTGCGAGCCACCAAATGCCGCAGTCTGGCTGGGCACAATCAGAAGCCACTTGTCAAAAGAAACTAACTTTATTTTTAGAACCACACACGCCAAACAAAACAGCCTCTCAGGAAAAATCCTCAGAGCCTCAACTGCCACCACCGGCTTTCCACAAGCCTCTCTCTCCCACACAAGCTTCTTCACCTCCCACCATCCTCCTGCTCTTGAGGCCGATTGGCTGGGTCACGTGGGCGGAGCCAAAAAAGTCCCCCAATGAGCAGCTCCGTGGTCTGAAAGGGCAGGGAAACAGTCCAATGAGCATCACCGCAGAGGAGCCAATCAGCTAGATGTTGCTGGGGCCGAGGAGCCAATCAGCTAGATGTTGCTGGGGCCGCTGTGAGCCAATCATCAGCCAGCAGCTGGTGCTGGCAGCTGGAAGTTTGCTGGGGCCCCTTCGGCTGTGGCTCTCAACAGCTAGGCTAGTAGTTTCAATAAATAAGATAGAAATAGAGGAACAAAAGGAATTATTTCATTTCTATGAAATTATCTGTGTTATTTTTAAGTTCTTCTAGGTTATTTAAAAATTTATTTTTATTTTATTTATTTATTTATTTTTGGTACCAGGGATTGAACCTGGGGGCACTTAACCACTAAGACACATCCCCAGCCCTTTTTTGTATTTTATTTAGAGACACGGTCTCTCTAAGTTGCTTAGAGCCTCACTTAGTTGTTGAGGCTGCCTCTGAACTCATGATCCTCCTGTCTCAGCCTCCCAAGCTTCTGGGATTACAGGCATGCACCACCATGCCTGGCAAGCTCTTATAGGTTAAACCATATAATAAAACTGGCAAATACAGAACAGTTAACTTAATTGAGAGTTTTATACTATTAGAAGGACAAGTTCTTCCCAATTAATGAAACATTTTAAAGTTAGTGAGTACAGGTCTGCAGAATAATTATTCTTTCTTTAAGAATTTTAACTGTGCAGCATTATGATATACTCTATTTTTTTTAGATTTTTAAAAATTATTTTATTTTCAGTTATAAAATATGAGGAAAACACTCCCCAAATACAACTTGAATATAAAGTCAGAGATATCAACAAAATCACCAGTAACCCCATACTGAAATATGAATTACTAAATGCTTTAGTTCCTTTCCTTCCAGTTTCTATATATTAGATTTATGTGCCATGTTGAATGATATGAATTCTACCACCATAATATCTTTTTATTTTTTCTGTAACTCCTTTATTTTTTATTCAGTGAGAAAGATTTTCCTCAGCCACTGGATAAACTATCATTAGATCTATAACATTTTGCACAATCTTATTTTTTTTTTTTAATTTTTATTGTTGGTTGTTCAAAACATTACATAGTTCTTGACATATCATATTTCACACTTTGATTCAAGTGGGTTATGAACTCCCATTTTTACCCCGTATACAGATTGCAGAATACTCTAACCTAAAATGATAATGACTTAAAATCAGGATGTATCTCAGTATTGGTAGTTAATGAATCATCATCAGTTATTATAATCATAGAAACACTAAAATAAAAACTTGTCAAGAAAGAAGCTTTGGAAAAGAGGTAATAGTACCACTTAAAAATATATGTAATTTCATTACATATTTCAAGGAAAATGAATATGTCTATATTAAAGAAAGAATGCTCTAAGTGAGTTGATGATTTTCTATATGGTAGGGAAATTATGTCATAATCATAGTTATAAAATTGAATGCAGGTGTATGCTGAGTTATTTTTACATAGCTGGTGACATAGTAAATTAATGTAATCATTTTCAAAAGCAATTTGACAATGTGTACCAAGAGTCATAGAAACTTCAGAGTCTTTTTGGCCCCAAAATGACATATCTGACCAATTGTCATGAAATCATATGCCTAAAGATGTTCTCCAGTTTCCTGACAATGAAAAACTGAAAGCAATTTAAATGTCAACAATGGGAAAATGGTTTAGTAAAGACCATAATCTCTTTGATGGCATATTATGCAATTGCTAAAAATAATAACCATGAAAGCCAAATCACAGCATAGAAACATTCATATGACATAGTGTTAAATGAAATACAGTGTTTGTTCACTGTTGAAAAAGGTGAACTGTAATCGACCAAAATTATAATAACCATATTAATGTGTAGATACAGATGACATTTTGCTTCAAAATGCTTAATAGTGGCCCTGTGGATGTAGCTCAGTGGTGGAATGTTTGCCTATCATACACAAGGCCCTGGGTTTGACATTTAATAGTAAAGTGCTGTTATTTTACAATTATATGTTAAATTTTCATAGTGCCAATCTTAAGAAATGGCCTTGTAAATTTTTAACATTTTCTGTGGGTATTTGGAAGCTTAGATTATAAGAGCTCAATGCATTTACATAGTTTGGGAAGTGAGGCAAATGGCTCCTCTGTCTCAATTGCTATAGCCATATTAAATTCTCTAAAAAGGTATTAGTTAAATGGTAGAGTGTGGGGAGTGAAATTGTTCCAAATTATATTGTTCTATTGTTTGCATGTATGAATATATAACAATAAATCCCACTATTATGTACAATTATAATGCACCAATAAAAAGGACTAAATGAAGTATAGCTGTGGAATGTTATTAAAGCCTTTGAAAATGGTATTAATTTGAGCTTATTCATATGGAAAAAAATGACAAAGACAGGAGACATATTATATAACAATATGTACCTAATTTTTCATTAAATTATATAGATTTATTTGTGTCTATATGTAGAAAAACCTGGAAAAGATATACCCCAAAATTGTTAGCAGTATTTATATTAAAAAATGGTAAAGACTGGCAGGTAGAGGTGGGGGAACAACCCCAACAACTCACAATTAACCAAACTGTAGCATTAATTTGTATTTATTCATTTACCTACAAATGAATAAACACCTTCAAGTGTTTTCAAATCAGAGAAGTTACCAAATTTAGATATCGGGTTGTCTAACATTTAAGTCTTTTCATAGTGTTATGTTCGAGTTTGGGACCCCCAAAAGACCACCAGAGACCAAGATCGATGTAAACAGCAAAGAGGTGTTTATTGCAAGCTAGCTCGGTCCTCCGCGGGCACACACAGCAACTGGTGACACTGAGAGGCCTCGAGCCCAGGGTTTGCAGCAGTTTTATACATTCTTTGGAGAAGGCAGGGACCTCACATACATCATAACATCTCTTAGCAAATCATCACACACCACGGGAAAATCAAATAACAACTCTAAAACATGATTAGCACATTCACTGGCGGGAACAGGTTGGGTAGGGGTGATTGGTTACTACAAGAGGGGGATTCATTTGAACTGATTGGTTTAAGCCAAGAGGGGTGTTCATGCTGAACTACATGGTTTCCCAACACGTTATCAACCACCATAAACTACTGGGAGGGTCATCTGGCATCCCAGGTATTTCCCTGTCTCATGCTGATTGGTGGCTGCTAGGGGGTTGCTATGGATCCTCACCTAGCCTGACTGAGTCATGGAGACCTGGCGCAGCAGAACTCTCCTGTTATTTGTGGATAAACAACTTAGCAGGGTGGGAATTTGCCTAGGAGTGCTCTATGGGTCTTTCCAAGGACAAAGGCCATATCCCTTCCTTGGACAGGCTTTGCTCTGAGGTAGAGGCTGGTTTTTCAATAAAGCTTATTCAACATGCATTGAGCCCTACTCAGTTCAAGTGCTATATTTAAGCTTTGGAGGCAAATCAGATGAGTAAGATATAGTTCTCAGCTTCAGAACTTCTAATGATAGACTTATAGGCAAACATTTTCTATCAAGCCAGAGGAGCTGGGATGAGCCCATTTGATGTTTCTCTTATCTGAGTAGTCACTTTTGTGTGTGTATGTATGGTACTAGGAATTAAATCCGGGGCCTTGAACACGCTAGGCAAACATTCTACTACTGAACTATATACCTCAAGCATCTTTATTATTATTTTTCAAATTTTTATTTTGAGACAGGTTCTTGCAAAGCTGCCCAGGCTGGCCTTGAATTTTCAATTCTCCTGCCTCTGCCTCCTGAGAAACTGGGATTACGGGCATGTGCCATTGCTTCCCCTGGCTCTAAGTGACCACTTGATCAGCTAATTAACAACTACTTATTGAATGCCTACTATTAATTACTATAATACAATCTGTTTAGTGCAATTTTAATGAGCACTAATAACCTATGAACTGTGTACAAATTTCAGTCTTTTAGATCATAGAGTTTTATTTTATTTTATTTTTGAGATAGGTTCTCCTTATGTTGTCTGGGCTGGCCTGGAACTCCTGGCTCAAAAGATCTTCCCATCTCAGCCTAGCAAGTGGCTGAGACTATAGGCATGAGCCATCATACTGGGCTAGACTAAATATTTTTAAAATGAATACAGTCTCACTAGATGAATTGTGGCTTCCATAAAGAGCTCCAAATGATTCTTCTAAGAAGAGGATTCTGGGCTGTGGTTGTGGCTCAGTGGTAGAATGCTCACCTTGCATATGTGAAACACTGGATTTGATCCTTAGCACCACATAAAAATAAATAAATAAAATAAAGGAGGATTGTGTACATTTACAACTAAAAAAAATATTTAAAAAGATAGGATTCCACGGCTGTTAGAGCAACAGGTGTATCCATGAGACTTTAAAATATTCACAAAAGAAAAAAATAAATGAGATGGGAAAGTGCTGTCAAAATAATGGTATATTTTTTTAAAAGGCAGAATAGAAAACTACAACACAATCTAGTTATTAAAAATAAAATATTTACATCTAATTATAATAATTGCTCATAGTAGACCCTGTTCTGTAAGTGCTTTACTTATTTACAGGAAGTCTGTGAAGTAGTTATGGTTGAGAAACTCAGACATAGAGAGGTTAAAAAACTTGCCTTAAAGTGACCTACTCGAAATCACACAAAGGAAGTAGATAAAGAAAGAATTTTTTATTAATTCTTAGATTCAGAGTGAATAATAATGGGTATTTTTTATGTTCTTTACAATGCTACATATTTTCCTAATTTTAAATAGTAAAATAATTTTTCTTTGTAATCATAGAATTTTTTAAACATAAAATAGTCAAGCTTTTATAGCCAATAAGATTGCTCAATAAAATAGGACTAAGTGAAATGCTGTGTGCCAATTTTTTTTTTTTTTTTTTGATACTGGGAATTAAACCCAGGGGTACTCAACCACTGAGCTACATTCCTTAGGGCCTCACTAAATTTCTGAGGCTGGCCTCTTGTGATTTCCTGCCTCACCCTCATGGAACTGCTTGTATTAGAGGAGTGAGACACCATGCCTGGAGCCACTAAACTTCTTTGGCATATTGTGAGCAGGTTATTCTGAAAAACTGCATACTTAGGTATAGCTCTAAGAAGCTGTCCGTTTGTAAAAGGAATGTACATTTTTAAAGGAAATCCACATGAAATATCTATCAGGAAGAGGATTGCTCCAGACAACCGCTATTACTTGAGAGACATTGATCTATGTAAGAAATGTTTTTGCACCGTACATTTCCTCCCGTTATTGTCCCATAATTTGCCACCCAACCCTCTGTCCCCAGATGCTGAACCTCTTCCCTATAGTTCACAATGCAATATGCACTTCAATTTCTAGCCTTTTTTTTTTTGTTTGTGGTACCGGGGATTGAACCCAGAGCCTTATGCATGGGAGGCAAGTACTTTACCAATGAGTTATACCCCCAGCCCTCTGGCCCTTCTTTGAGTCTCATATTTTGTGGGAGTCCTGTGCATGTATACATAATTAAATATGTTTTCTCCCATTAATCTGTCTTATGTCAATTATGTCAACTTAAATTCATAGCCTTGCCACAGAATCTAGGAGGGAACCTCTCTAAAATCATAGACCTAAGCTGTTCAACATGGTTGTCACCAACCACATTTGGCTATTGAGTATCTAAATATACCTAGCATGACTGAGGAAATAGATTTAAATTTTTACTTTTAAATAATTTAAGTTTAGGGATGAGAGTGTAGTTCATTTGTAGAGTAGTTGCCTAGCATGTTCCAGGTCTTGGATTCAATCCCCAGTACTGAAAAATAAATAAATAAATAAACCCAGAAAAACAAATAACTTAAATTTAAACTTAAAACTGGTACTTGATTCAGTTACTGGAAAAGTCTTTAGTATATTTTAAACAACTGGGATATATGAATCTACTTTTGCAGTTATAAATCTACTTTTTTAAACTGCAAGTTTTCTAAATATAGAATAAGTATTTTCTTTCTTTCTTTTTTTCTTTTTCTTTCTTTCTTTTTTTTTTTTTCGGTGTTGTGCTGGGGAATTGAACCCAGGGCCTTGTGCATGTGAGGCAAGCACTCTACCAACTGAGCTATATATTTTCAATGAAAATATGAAACTGAACTACTGAGACTGGAAGAACTCTGGGATAAAGGGGTTTAGAGACAGTACAGATACTGCCTAGAAAAAAAGAAATGATCCATCATAGGACATTGCCCTCAGCAGCATAGCTAGAGAGTAGTTGGAAAAATGTCCACTGGATCTAAAAAATTGGAGAATTTTATTTTGGTGCTGGATATAGCTACATCCCTAGTCCATTTATTTATTAATTGAGTTGGGGATTGAACCCAGAGCCTTGAGCAGGCAAGGTAAGCAATCTACCAACTGAGCTATATCCCAGCCCCTCACTCCCATTTTTTAATATATATTTTTAGTTGTAGGTGGACACAATACCTTTATTTTATTTTTATGAGGATCGAATCCAGTGCCTCACACATGCCAGACTAATATGCTACCACTGAGCCACAGCCCAGTCCCCCAGCCCTTATATTTTTTTATCTTGAGACAAGTTCTCATTATGTTGCTTTGGGCCTTGCTAAGTTGCTGAGGCTGTCCTCAAACTTGAAGTCCTCCAAGCCACTTGGAATATAGCCATGTGCCACCTGCTGTTTGTTTGTTTTTTTTAAGGTTTTAATACACATTCAAGAATGCAAAATAGAGTAGGGCAATGGCACTCATGATGTAATCTCAGCAACTGAGGAGGCTGATAGTGGAGGATTGCAAGTTCAAGGCCAGCCTCAGCAACCTAGTGAGGTAGAGTGCCCCTGGGTTCAATTCCCAGAACAACAACAACAAAAACAAAGCAAAATTATCTTTTCAGCCAATAACTTGTGACTGATTAGCCTTTCCCTATCTCTCTTCCCTTCTATCTTGTCCCTAATTAAGTCTAAGACATCTCAGAATTTAAAAAAATCAATCTAAAGCCCTAAATTGAAATCTGCTATACTGGATCTCTGATATTTGTTCCTGTACATATACATACATATTTTAAAAATATTTTTACATTTATTTTGTGTTGAAAAAATATAGTGGATATACTGAGTTAAACTATATTACTAAAATTAATTTCATTCATTTCTATTTATTTTTAATGTGGCTTTAAAGCCTTTAAATTGCATGCATGGCTCATGTTATATTTCTATTGGAAGATGCTGTCATAGTCTAGAAGGCACTTTGCTGTTCAAAATCATACCAATGAGAAAGGAATGTCTCACTTCTGTTTGAAAGGTCTGAGCCTTAAGTGTCACTTTGACCTAGAAAAGTAGCCTCTACTCCCAAGCCCAGAGTTTCATATAAGAGGTTTTTAAATTATAATTTCCAAGGAACCAGATATTTAGACTAGCATGTTTCTAACAGAGCTTAAAAAACGTTTCTAATGAGAGAAGGCCAAGGTTTTATAAATAATGTTGCTCCTGGGACTAAGCAACCTCTTTTATTTCTGAGTGATCACTATTCTTTTTCCAGTGACCTCCCAGTTCTGTTTTGTTCTGTGAGTTCCAGATGCCTCTGCTTCATAACAAAACCCATCCAGAGCTGATTCCTGCTTCTTGCTTGTCCCTCAGAATAATTCAGCACAAGACCAAAGCCTGTGGTAAGCCTCTTCATCTCTGTTGCCCAGACACCCTGTGATTCTAGGAGAGGCATGTCTTCTCAAGGCCCTAGCAAGGAGCCATCCAAACTTTGTAGAACTACAAGTATGTTTCTACTACTCTGGTGTTCTTCATCTGATTGATTTTATCTATAGACATATTGAAATGGAGTCTTGAAATCTTGAAGTTAGATAGCCAAACAAGTGAGAGGAATCATTCATACAGAAATATTAGTAACATACAGGTTGAGAGCAGAGTTTTAGAAGGACCAACCTGATGTAGTTTGGAACTCAAATGTCTCTCAAAGGTCGCTGTGTTAAAAGCATGGTCCCCAAACTGTGATGCTATTGGGAAGTAGTAGAACCTTTAAGAGATGGGGTCTTGTTGGAAGAATTTAGGTCCTTGGGGAACCTTAAGGGGGATCTTGGAACACCTGCCTCTCCCTCTTTCTCTACTTCCTACCTGCCATGAGGTGAACAGGCCTACTCTGGCAGGCATTTCTGCCATGATGTACTATGCAGTCACAGGCCCTAATCACTAAGTCCAAGGATTATGGATTGAAAGCTCTGAAACCATAGCCAAAATTAAGTTTTCTTCTTTTTAAGTTGATTACCTTAGGTGTTTTGCCACAGTGATGGAAAGCTGACCAATACCAACATGGGCCGTAGTCTTGAAGTTTGTTCAAATTCTGTTCTCAAAATTCTTCTTTAATGCGCAGATGTTAATGTAACAGGACACTTAAAATTAAAGGACTACTTTGCTTTTTCCTTGCTAGCTTAATCTGATGCTGAAAGCAAGAATTGCCCCCAGGTGAGTCATGCAGGGCAAGGGGTGAACCTTGCAAAACCAGAATTACAACATACCTCTCCACTCACAGGCCCAGCAGCTTGACTTGACCTGATAGACATATGCATATTTTTAGCTTTTGTTCTCTGAAGTATAAAATCCTAATGGCTCTTTGGCCAAATCATGAGTAAATTAATTTCTTATTTCACTATCATCTCTTTCTTTTGGTAAAAAGAAATCCAGTCTATTGAGGCCCTTGTAGTCAAGCCTCTGGCCTTGGGCTCTGATAACCTTATGAAATGGTTGTGAAAATTAAATTAGTGTAGAGGGAGTACAGGTTTTGGCCACATAGACTTAGGGTCAATACCAACCTTGCTACTTTTTAATCTATATGGCCTGGGGCAAGTGACAATCTTTTTTTGAGGTATGGTTTTTTCATCTGTAAAATGAAGATGACAATATTTTCCTCATAGAACATTAATTAAGATAAAGATAAATAACATGAGTATCTGAAAAATAAAGATTTTCAACAATAATGACAACAGTGCCCTTGGATTTTTAATTAAAAACATCGAGAAATAGAGGGCAGGAACTTTTGCTCTCAAAAATGACAAAATTTAATGTTAGTTGGCCACAGCTATAAACTGTTGGAATCTTCCTGGAAAACAAACTTAAAACATGTTTCCCAACTGGTTCTATCTGTCTAAGGGTGGTAAGATGCTAAGAGCCAAGTATATGATGCATAGCATTTTTGGTCGAAAGGTGACGCCAGCTAGCCATTGAGATGATATGATTATGTTAAGATTTGCATTCATATGGATATTGGACTCCTGCTGTTCACCTAGGCCGGCTACGGGACTCCTGGAGAGTTCCCATTGGTTGGGGAAGTACAGTAGGAGGGAGTTCCGGGGGAGGAGCTCTCTCTGCGGGTCCGGGAGGAGGCGGAGTGGGTGGAAAAAATCTTCCCAGGCGGTACCGGACATTGGCGGCAGTTTCAAAAAATAAACTTTGTTCCTGCTTGAGTGGCTCGTGATTTTGTGCCCAGCCAGACTGCGGCAGTAAGATTTCACAATATCTGCAATACTGAATACTGAATCATCAGTTTAAATCAACCTTTTCTCCCCTAAATATTCATTTTGTGGTTTTAAGCAAGTAGAACTCAAACTTATTTTATTCATCCATTTATTGATGCTTTCTGCTACCAAAAGAAAGAGATGATAGTGAAATAAGAAATTAATTTACTCATGATTTGGCCAAAGAGCCATTAGGATTTTATACTTCAGAGAACAAAAGCTAAAAATATGCATATGTCTATCAGGTCAGGTCAAGCTGCTGGGCCTGTGAGTGGAGAGGTATGTACCTTCTCTAAAGGCTGTAGATGGTATTTTCCTTAGGAACTATCTGAGAAAACATAGCAGCAATGCAGTAAATATTTTCATTGTTTTTTTCTTCAGTATTTATTTTTTAGTTGTAGTTGTCAATACATTTATTTTATTTATTTATTTTTATGTGGTGCTAATGAGCGAACCCAGGGCCTTTCACATGCTAGGCGAGCGCTCTACTTCTGAGCCACAACCCCAGCCCCTCATTGATATTTTATTATGTAGATGTTTTATATATAAAATGGCAGTCATTTCCATTTTTATTTTATTTATTTATTTTTAATATTTTATTTTTTTAGTTTTCAGTGGACACAACATCTTTGTTTGTATGTGGTGGTGAGGATCGAACCTGGGACGCACGCATGCCAGACGAGCGCGCTACCTCTTGAGCCACATCCCCAGCCCCAGTCATTTCCATTTTTAAACCCATACTGTGAAATGATAAAATATGGTTGAAAACACTTTTTTAAAAAAATCCCTGTCAAATTTAAGCATATACCTTCTAAAACATCTCTGAAAATGCATAAATAGAAAGTTGACAGGTTACAATTACTTAAAAGTTATGCATACATATGGATAAAGCTTGGAACTAAGCATGTCATATGCCAAGATTGTATGAACATTTCTTTAATTTTAATTTCTACTAGTGTTGTAATAATGTTTTTTACACAATAGATAACGGCTTAAAAATTACTGAAAATAGCTGAATCTAAGCATATGTCCCTAAGGATCTAATTAACTGTATTACATTTTCCACCTATTTAAAAATATTTCTTCAAAGGAAAATATTTTATTTGATAGCTACCTAGTTCTTTGTTTTACTTAGGTTATCTTTATATTGCTAATCATTCTTTTTGTTAGCTATTTAGGTTTTAAAGTCTTTTGACTATTATAAACAATCCTCTAATTAATATCTTATAAACTGTTAATTTTTGTTCAATGTTCTTTTTTAAATATAATTAAATTATTTAATTTCTCTAGTCTTTATAAAGAGGGAGGGGATGGTATAATTTAAACTATGTTTAACAATTGAAAGAAATAAAAGTACTCATCAAATAATGTAAAATTTATACATTAGAAAGAGAAATCCTCTCTCTCTCTCTCTCTCCCCACACACAATACCTTCATTTTGTTTATTTTTGTGTAGTGTCGCCACAGCCCTGGTCCCACCCTCTATCTTTTGTCATCCCACTTTCCTCACTCCCTGCCTCCTGACCCCAATTTAAGTATGATCCTTTTCCAGGTGTCCAAGTTTCTGATCATTTCTTAGGAAAGAATCCCAGATGGGGAATTACTGAGTAATAAAAATTTCAATAGCTTAGAAATTATAGACATTAAAGATAGAAACATTCAGTGCAGTATTAAAATAAAAATATTTGCACCAAAAATAAAAAGCCCAAAGATTAAAAAAAAAAGTCAAATGGAATGTGGAGTGTGGAAATGAATTCAAGTAACAGTCAAATGGAAATTTGGTGTCTAAGAGTTGAAGAGAATGGATTCCTTGGACAATAATTACTATTCAAAGAATAAATAAACATTTTGCAAAGGAGAAGAATGAGAGAGATGAAAGAATTTCCCTGATCCCTGAAGGAATTGACCCTGCCAAGAGTGTGTTAAGGCTGTGTGGTTAATGACCATAGTCTCTTATACTTTCTTATATCAGAGTCTGAATATCTGATATATAACATTTAAATTTCATGACATTTATCATGTTATAGATATTGATAGATAACAAATAGGAACTGTGACTTATTCCTAACGAAGTATTAGAATATATTCTTTTTTTGGGGGGGGGTGTACAGGGATTGAACTCAGGGGTACTAGACCACTGAGCCACATCCATATATATATTTAAATTTAGAAACAGGGTCTACTGAGTTGCTTAGTGTCTCACTTTTGCTGAGGCTGGCTTTGAACTCCCATTCCTCCTTCCTCAGCCTCCCAAGCCGCTGGGATTACAGGTGTGTGCCACCAGATCCGGCTAGAATGTATTCTTAAAAATAATTTTATTGGGGTCTGGGGGTGTGGCTCAGTGGTAGAGCACTCACATAGCATGTATGAAGCACTGGGTTCGATCCTCAGCACCACATGTTTTGCTGACAACTAGAAAAAATATATATTTTTAAAAAAGTAATTTTACTGGATCAAAGGACATGATTTTTTTTAACTCACTGATTTCCTTTTCTGAAATACTGCATGCTTATTAATATTGCTCTGTCAATCTTGTTAATTTTTGTTAGTTTTTCTGTCCAGTTATTTTCTAAGTGTTTTTTCTTGTGTAAATTGTTCATCTATAGAAAGCTGACATTTAAAAACAAAATTCAGTTTGAGTATTTTTAGCAGATGATTATATAGTGGAAAGGGATTACTAATGAATTGAGAAAGTGAAGATCTACACCATTACATACAAGTATAATGCACCAATTTTAAAAAGTGAAAAAAAAAAAGTAAAGATCTAGTAGTGCCCATTGGCACATTTTTAAATGAGTTCTTTATTAACTGCATCTTATAAATATGAACGAGGCAGTGTAATGTGTTAAAAATAATCTTATTTGTTTTTAATTAATCTAATATTTTGTCAGAAAAGTATTACATGCACATAATATAAAAGTTAGAATAAAACAAGCTTAATATGACAAAATTTCCCTATTTTGCCCAACCCTCTCCTCTCAGTTGATAATCATTTCCCATAAATCACCTGTCAACAATTTATGCTTTTAGTTTAATATCATGTTTCTCCTCTCCAAGTTTTATCTGATTTACATGAATCTATTGATTTTCCACTAAGAAAGATTAAAAATTTGTCAAAATCTGCCTACCCCTCCACCTCTGGAATTTTTTTTTTTTTTGTAATGTTGGGAATCCAACCCAGGCAAGCACTCCAACCACTGATCTACATGCATCCCATCCCCTACCTCTGGATTTTTATTGCTTATACTCTTTGTTTTTTTTATTTTCTTGTGGTTGCCTTATTGACTTTAAATAATATATTTAAATACATAGTTCTTGACTCACAAAATTTAATATGAAAGATAAGAATGTTACCTTTTAGGGGGATGGGAATAGGAAATACAGTAGAATAAATCAGACATAACTTTCCTATGTTCCTATAGGAATACACCACCAGTATAACTCCACATCATGTACAACAACAACAATGGGAAGTTATACTCCATGTATGTATTATATGTCAAAAAACACTCTACTGACATGTATATCTAAAAAGAACAAATTAAAAAAATAATAAAAATTATTATGGTTTAGATCTGGAATGTCCCCAAAGGCTCATATGTTGAAGGCTTTGAGTCCAGTGCAGCAATGTTCAGAGGTGAGGCTTTTGGGAAGGGATTGGGTCATGGGGGCTCTAACCTCATCAGTAGATTAATTCACTAAGGGATTTATACATAGCGGAATGGATTATTGGGAGCTGGTAGAAACTGTATGAGGTAAACATAGTTGAAGGGAGTTGGAGTGTGCCCTTTGGAACTGTATCTTGTCTCCAGCTGGCCCCTTCCTCCCTTTTCCCCTCCATTTCTCTCTCTCACTGCTCTATCATATGATCCCTACTATATGTTTGCTTCACTATAGGCCCAAAGTGATTGGCCAAGTGACCATGGACTGAAACCTCTGAAACCTTGAGCCAAAATAAATCCTTACTCCTTTAATTTGACTCATTTTAAACCTTTTCTTTTTTTTTTTTAATTTGTTTTTAGATGTTGATGGACCTTTATTTTATTCATTTATTTGTATGTGGTGCTGAGAATCGAACTCAGTGCCTCACACTTGCTAAGCAAGCACTCTATCACTGAGTCCCAGCCCTAGCCCCTTAAACCCTTTTCTATTTCAAAACATATATGTTTTTATACATATATTCATGGGTACATTCTTATGAATATTCATGTTTCCCATTATACTTTTTGATTCCCTAACACTGACCCTAAACCTACAAAAAATTTAATACTAATCATAACCATAGCCTTATACCTAAATCATTTAGTATAAAACCATATATATTAATATGAATATTTATGTATATTTTGACATATATATTTCATTATCAAGGGTATATTTGCAAATATTATATATTTATACATATTATTTATACATGAATGCACAAATTAAAAAACATGTATTTATATGACTCATATTAAACCATGTCTTTTTCAAATCATATATATTTATGCTTTCATACCTATTTTCACACATACATTCTTATGAATATTAATGTTTCCTGGTATACATATTAATTCTGTAACTCTAACCCAACCCCTACCCATAATTTACTACTAACCTTAGTAGTAACTAAACCTAATTTAATATGAAAACATACCTATTGCTATGCATATTTACAGTTATTCATTTTCTAACCATAACACTAACCCAACATAAAATTTAATACTAACCCTAACATTATCCATTTACCAAAATACTATTTAACATTTAACATATATAAATAAGAATATATATGTGGATTTTGAATTATACATTTAATTTTCAATGGCATATTTAAATATACATTTTTATATATTCATATATATGATTATTCATGGATCTCCAAGTTTTAAAATGAGTGTATTCATATGACTCACTTTAAACCCATTCATATTTCAAAACACATATATTAATATATTATTTCATATATAATTTTATACACATGTAATAGTGATTATTCATGTTTCCCTATATACATATTTATTCCCTAACCCTATCCCTAATCCTACAAAATATTGAATCTTAAACTTAACATTATCCCATACCTAAACCTATTTTAACATAAAATAATACATATTACTATGAATATTTATGTGTATTTTAACTTATATACTCAATCATCAATTGTATATTTGCATATATATTATTATATATTTATATATAAGATTTAGGCATGCCTCTCTAAATTTAAAATAATTATACTCATATTACTCACTTTAAACCCTTTCTTAATTGATTACATATATATTTGTATATGTTTTCCTACATACATTCATAGGTACATTCTTATGAATATTCATACTTCCTGATATATATTCATTTCATAACACTAGCTCCTACCCAGCACACAATTTAATACTAACCCTAAACATATCCCTATACTTAAATCTAACTTAACATAAAATCATATATATTAATATAAATATTTATATGTATTTTGATTTACATAATCAATCATAAATGATATATTTGCATATATATTATAATATATACATATATATGATTTAGGCATTTATCCACAAATTTAAAAGTTTGTATTCATATGACTCACTTTAAATTCTTCTGTATTTCAAGACATATAACATGTGTTTTCTTTTTTTTTATTTAATTGATTTTATTTTTTTAAATACACAACAACGGAATGCATTAAAATTCTTATTACACCTATAGAGCACAATTTTCCATATCTTTGTAAAAAAGTATGTTCACGCCATTTCATGTCTTTATAGATGTACTATTTTTTTGCATTACAATTCTTATGACATATATATACCAAAATTTTTCATATCTCTGTTTGCATTTAAAGTAGCTTGACACCCAATTAGTGTCTACTGATATGTACTTTGGATAATGATGTCCATCACATTCCACCATCCTTGCTACTCCCCTGCCTTCTCCTTTTACTCCCTCCCCACTTCCCTATCTAGAATTCATCTATTCCTCCCATGTTCTCCCTTCCTACACCATTATGAGTCAGCCTCCTTATATCAAAGTAAACATTTGGCCTTTGTTTTTTTGGGAATTGGCTAACTTCACTTAGCATAATCTTCTCCAGTGCCATCCATTTACCTGCAAATGTCATGATTTTATTCTCTTTTATTGCTGAGTAATATTCCATTGTGTATATATGCCACATTTTTTATCCATTCATCCACTGAAGGGCATCTAGGTTGGCACCACAGTTTAGCTATTGTGAATTGTGTTGCTATAAACATTGATGTGGCTGTGTCCCGGTAGTATGCTGTTTTTATGTACTTTGGGTATAGTCCGAGGAGAGGGATAGCTGGGTCAAATGGTGGCTCTATTCCCAGATTTCCAAGGAATCTCCATACTGCTTTCCATATTGGCTGCACCAATTTGCAGTCCCACCAGCAATGTATGAGTGTATCTTTTTCATATATATATATATATATTTTTTTTTCTTACATATTTTCATGCATACATTCTTATGGATATTCTTATTTCCTGATATACATATTCATTTCCTAATTCTACACGAAATGTATTACTAATCATAAACTTACCCCTGTACCTAAACCTAATTTTACATAAAAGCATATATATTAATGTGGAGTGGGGTGACCGAGATTTGGGGGTCCCTGATTGCTTCATGGCTGTGGCATGCCTGCTGCCTGGGAATGTTTCTGTGCAAGGGTATAGGATGCTCAGTTGCTATGGTGATGCCTCTCTGGAAGAGGCTCTGAGCAAGAGTCTTATCAGTCTTGACCTTGATCTCAGGCACACAGCTTCTGGGGAGAGACAAATGCTGAGCATGACAAGGCAGCTATGTTTCACCAACAACTTTCACGCCAAGCCTGCCTGCTTAACTTAAGACAGTGGGCATCCTGAGTGCGGCAGGAAGCTCCTCCAAACATTGCAACACTGAAATAGTTAAAAGAATCTTTCTAGTCCTGTAACTTTGTAGTGCACAAAAACAATGTATCTGTAGTCCTTTACTTCTTGATTATGAGACCCTACATATATAAACTTGCTGAGCACTTTAGTCACTATTCCTCCAGCAGAGAACAGTGTCCCACCTGATCCCAGATTTGTATCTACCTGTGTGTGTTTTCCTTAATCATCTATCACCCCTTGCCAGTACCTCAGGTTCAGCTGTGCAGGTCAAGGCATATTAATATAAATATTTATGTGTATTTTGATATATATTCAATTATCAATAGTATATTTGCACATTTAGGCATGCATCTACAAATAGCGAAATGTGTATTCATATGACACACTTTAAACCCTTCCCTATTTCAAAATATATTTTTTGTATGTTTTCATGCATCATTTCACACATATATTCTTATGAGTATTCATATTTTAGGAAATACATATTTATTCCCTAACCCTAACCCTAACACATCCCTAATTTAATACTAACTTAACAGTCTCCTATACCTGTTAAAGCCTATTTAAACATAAGCCTATATAATAGTGTGAATATTTATATATATATATATATATATATATATATATATATTGTCATATATATAATCATCTATATTTCTTATATATCATTATATATCCTTTTTTATGATTTAGGCATGCATTTCCAAATTACAAAAAGGTGTATTCATATGATTCACTTTAAACTATTCCATATTTCAAAACATATGTTTATTTATGTTTTCATGCATATTTTCACACATATATAATTATGAATTTTCATTTCCCAATATACATATTCATTTCCTATCCCTGACCCTAACCCAACCCATAATTTAATATTAACCCTAAACACACCCCTACACCTAAACCTATTTAACAAGAATTATATATGAATATGTATATTTATATATATTATGACTTATGTGTTTAATTATCAATGGCACGTTTGCTTAAATGTTATATATTTAAGATATATGATTCAGGCATGCATCTCAAAATTGCAAAAACAACTGTATTCATATGACTCACTTTAAACCCTTCCCTATTTTGGGCTGGCATTGTGGCTTAGCAGTAGAGCACTTGCCTAACATGTGCAAGGCCCTGGGTTCGATCCTCAGCACCACATTAAAAAAAAAAATAATGAATAAAGGTATGAATAAAAATGAATAAGGGTATGATGTCCAACTACTGTTGAGAGCCGCAGCCGAAGGGGCCCCAGCAAACTTCCAGCTGCCAGCTGATGATTGGCTCACAGCGGCCACAGCAACTTCTAGCTGCCAACTGATTGGCTCCTCTTCGGTGATGCTCATTGGGCTGTTTCCCTGCCCTTTCAGACCAGGGAGCTGCTCATTGGGGGACTTTTTTTGGCTCCACCATCGCGACCCAGCCAATCGGCCTCAAGAGCAGGAGGAGTGGGGGAGGTGGAGAGGCTTGTGGAAAGAAGGTGGTGGCAGTTGGGCTCTGAAGGTTTTTCCTGAGAAGCTGTGTGGTTTGGTGTGTGGTTCTAAAAATAAAGTTCATTTCTTTTGACAAGTGGCTCCTGAATTGTGCCCAGCTAGACTGCGGCAAACTACAACTAAAAATAAATAAATAAATACCCTTCTCTATCTTGAGACATATATATTTGTATATGTTTTCATACATATATTCACAAATACATTCTTATAAATATTCAAATTTTCTGATATACATATTCATTCCCTAACCCTAAATCTAGTCCAACTCATAATTTAATACTAATCATTAGCCAAGTTTAATATCAAAGCATATATATTAATATTAATATATATGCATATTTTGACTTATATGTTCAATTATCAAATATATTTACATATATTATTTTATATTCTTATTTATGATTTGGGCATGCATCCCTAATTACAAGGAGTGTATTCATACAACTCACTTTAAATGCTTCCGTGTTTTAAAACAAATATATTTATGTATGTTTTCATGCACAGTACCCATACCCCTACATCTAAACCTTTATTTATGATTTAGACATGCATCCTCATATTAATAATATACAAATATGCCATTGGTAATTGAATATATAAGTCCAAGTACACATAAATATTCATATTAATACATATGCTCTGATGTTATATTAGGTTAGGTTTAAATGTATAGTTAGGGTTAATATTAAATTATGGGATGGGTTATGGTTAGTTTTAGGGAATGAATGGGTATTGGGAAATATGAATATTTGTAAGAATGTATGTGAGAATATATGCATAAAAACATATAAATACTCGGGAGGCTGAGACAGGAGGATAGTGAGTTCAAAGCCAGCCTCAGCAAAGAGCAAGGCGCTAAGCAACTCTGCGAGACCCTTTCTCTAAATAAAATACAAAAAAGGGCTGGGGCTTTAGTTCAGTGGTGGAGTCCACCTGAGTTCAATCCCTGGTACCAAAAACAAACAAACATATGTTTTGAATATGGAAGATTTTAAAGTGAGACATATAATTACACTTTTTTTAAAATTTGGAAATGCATGCATAAATCATATATGTACATATAATAATAGACATGCCAATATACCACTTATAAATGAAAATATAAGTCTGAATACACATAAATATTTATATTAATATATGTACTTTTGGTGAAATAAGATCAAGGTATAGGGGTATAGTGGGATTAGTATTAAAATATGGGTAGGTTAGGGAATGAATATGTATATAAGGAAACATAAATATTTATAAGAAGGAATACAGGAAGATATCTATGAAAACATAAATATATATGTTCTGAAATAGGGAAGGATTTAAAGTAAGTTGTATGAATACAATTTTTTACAATTTGGAAATTAATGTATAAATCATATATATTAATTATATTATAATATATATGCAAATATACCACTTATAATTGTTTATATGTCAAAATATTCATATAAATATATATGCTTTTATATTTTAAAAGATTAGGGGCCAGGGTATGGTTAGGGTTAGTATTGAAATATGGGTAGGTTAGAATTAGGGAATGAATATGTATATTGGGAAATATACATAAGAGGTCATAAGACATGTTTATGACATAAGTCATAAGAGGTATGCATAAAAATATGTATTAAAAATATATAAATATATATATTTTAAAATAGGGAGAGGTTTAAATTGAGTCATATGAATGCAGTTTTTAGAAAATTGGAGATGCATGCCTAAATTATAAAGAAGAATATACAATAATGTATATGCAAATATACCATTGATAATTGAATATATAAGTTAAAAATACATAAATATTCATATTAATATATACACATTTTTGTTAAATTATGTTTAGGTGAAGAAGTATGGATGGTTAGGTTTACTATAACATTATGTGTTGGGTTAGGGATAGAGTTAGGGAGTGAATATGTTTATCAAAAAATATGAATATCATAACAACTTGTGTGTGAAAATATGCATGAAAACCTATATAAATATGTTTTGAAATAGTGAAGTGTTGATGGGCGCTGTGGCACATGCCTGTAATCCCAGTGGCTCCAGAGGCTGAAACAGGAGGATTGCAAGTTCAAAGCCAGGCTCAGCAAAGGCAGGGTGCTAAGCAACTGAGTGAGATCCTGTCTCTAAATAAAATACAAAATTGGGCTGGGGATGTGGTTCTGTGACCAAGTGCCCCTGAGTTCAATCCCCAGTACCAAAAAAAAAAAAAAAAAAGAAAAGAAAGAAAAGAAAAAGAAATAGTGAAGTTTTTAAAGTGAGTCATGTGAAATATTTTTGCTATAGAGATAAATGTGAAAATAATATATATTAAATATATAATACTATATATTCAAATATACCATATGCAATTGAATATATAAAACAAAATAAACATAAATATTCATATTTATAAATGTGTTTATGTGAAATTGAGTTTAGATGTAAAGGTGTGTTCAGGAGTAGTACTAAATTATGGGTTGTGTTAGGGTTAGGGTTAGGAAATAAATATGTAATCTATATCATGAAATATGAATATTCACAAGAATGTGTGTACAAAAATGCATGAAAACATATATAAATATATATGTTTTGAAACACAGAAGGATTTAAAATGCATCATATGAATACACTTTTTGTAATTTTGGGATTATTCCTAAATAATAAATAAGAAAATATAATGATATATATGAAAATATATCAATGATAATTGAATATATAACTCAAAATACATATAAATATTCATATTAATATGTAACCTTTTATGTGAAATTAGGTTAGCTCTAGGGGAATGGCTAGGGTAAGTATTAAATTATGGTTGCATTAGGGCTAGAGTTAGGAAATGAATATGTATATTGGTAGATATGAATATTCATAAGTATGTATTCATGAAAATATGCATACATGTATAAATACATATGTTTTATAATAAGGAAGAATTTAAATTGAGTTGTGCGAATACACTTTCTTGTAGTGTGGGGATGTATGCCTAAATCAAAAATAATATATAAAAATATATATGCTAATATACCATTGATAACTGAATATATAACTCAAAATACACATAAATATCCATATTAATATATAAGCCTTTATGTGATATTAGGTTTACGTATAATGGAGTGGTTAGGATTAGTATTACATTATGGGTTGTGTTAGGGATAGGGTTAAGAAATGAATATGTATATAGGGAAATATGAATACTCTTAAGAAGCTTTGCATGAAAATTTACATGGAAACCTATATAAAAATATGTTTTCAAATAGAAAAGGGTTTAAAGTGAGTCATATGAATACCCTTTTTGTAAAATGGGGATGCATGCCTGAATCATAAATCAGAGTATATAATAATATGTATGTGAATATGTTATTGATAATTGAACAAATATGTAAAAATACACATTAATATTCATATTAACATATAAGCTTTTATGAGAAATTAGGTTTAGGTATAGGGGAAAGGTTATGGTTATTATTAAACTATGGGTTAAGTAAGGGTTAGGTTTAAGAAATGAATGTGGGTATCTGGAAATATGAATATTCATAAGAATGTATGCATGAAAATATGAATGAAAACATATAAATACAATTTTAAAAATATTAAATGTTTTTAATTTTTAAAAACATTTTTAAAAATGAGTCATATTAATACAGAGTATGGAATTTGGGAATACATGTCTTAATCATAAATAAAAATATATAATTTTAATCATAATAAAAATATATACCATGGATAATTGTATATATAAAGCAAATTACACATAAATATTCATATTTACATATTTGCTTTTGTTAGATGTAAATATAGGGTTAAGGTTAGGGTTAATATTAAATTATGTGTCGAGTTAGGGTTAGGGTTGGGAAATGAATATGTATATTGGGAAATATGAATACTCATAAGAATGTATGTGTGAAAATATACATGAAAACTTATATATGTTTGGAAATCCATTAGCCTTTAATGTGAATGGTATGAATATAGTTTTTTTTTTTTTTGTAATTTGGGGATGCATACCTGAATCATAAATAAGAATACATTAAAAAATATATGGAAATATACCATGGATAATTGAATATATATGGCAAAATACACATAAATATTCATATTAATACAATAATAGGTTTACATATAGGGTTATAGTTAGGTTAGTATTAAATTAAGTGTAGAGTTAGAGTTAGTTTTTGGAAATGAATATGTGTATCAGAAAATATGAATATTTATAAGAATTTCTGCATGAAAATGTGCATGAAAACTTACATAAATATATATGTTTTGAAATAGGAAAGTCAGTCATATGAATACATTTTTTGTAATTTGAGGATGCATTTCTAAACCATAAATAAGAATATATGATAGTATATATGCAATATACCATTGATAAATGAACATATAAGTCCAAATACACATAAATGTATTAACATATAAACTTTATGAGAAATTAGATTTAGGTTTAGGGGAGTGGTTAGGGTTAGTATTAAATTATGGGTTGGGTTAGTGTTAGGGTTAGGAAAAGAATATGTATATCAGGAAAGATGAGTAAAATGTTCATGAGAATGTATGTGTGAAAATATGCATGAAAACATATAAACATATGTTTTGAAATATGAAAGGGTTTAAAGTGAGTCATATTAGTACTTTAATTGAGGATGAATGCCTAAATCATAAATAAAAATATATAATATATGTAAATATACTATGGATAATAGAATATATAAGGTAAATTACACATAAATATTTATATATATGCTTTTATGTGAAAATAGGTTTAGGTATAAGGTTATACTTAGAATTAGTATTAAATTATGGATTAGGTAAGGGTTAGCATTAGAAAATGAATATTTATACTGGGAAAGATGAACATTCATGAGAATGTATATGCAAAAATATGCTTGAAAACATATAGCTACATATGGTTTGAAATAGGAAAGGTTTTAAAGTGAGTCAGTGGTATATACTGATACTTGAATATGTAAGTCAAATTTCACATAAATATACCTAATATTATATAAGATTTTATGTGAAATTAGGTTTAGTTATAGGGGAGTGGATAGGTTTAGTATTAAATTATGGGTAAGTTAGGGTGAGGGTTAGAAAATAAATGTATGTATTGAGAAGTTCAAAAGGAGAAACTCTTAGAGAAAATTCATAAGAATATTTGCATGAAAATTTACATGAAAACCTATATAAATATATATATTTTGAGATACAAAATGGTTTAAATGAGTCATATAAGTATCCTTTTTTGTAACATGCCTGAATCATATATAAGAATATATAATAACATATATGCAAATATACCATTGATAATTGAACATATATGTCATAATACACATCAATATTCATATTAACCTATAAGCTTTTATATGAAATTATGTTTAGGTATAGAAGAGAGGTTATAGTTATTATTAAATTATGGGTTGAGTTAGTGTTAGGGTTAGGAAATGAATATATATATCAGGAAATATGAATATTCATAAGAATGTATGCATGAAAATATATAAATACATGTTTTGAAATATGAAATGTTTTAAAGTGAGTCATATTAATATATTTTGTGTAATTTGGGGATGCATGCCAAAATCATAAATAAGAATATATAATTATATATATGCAAATATGCTCGATAATTGAATATATAAGTCAAAATGCGAAAATAAATATTCATACAAATATGAATATTATGTTAAATTGGGTTTGGTTGTAGGAGTATGGTAAGAGTTAATATTAAATTGTGCATTTGTGGGCTGGGGCTTTAGCTCAGTGGTACAGTGCCCGCCTTGCACATGTGAGGCACTGGATTCAATCCTCAGCACCACATGAAAATAAATAAAAATATTGTTTCCTACTACAATTTAAAAAAATTTTTTAAAAATTATACATTGGTTTAGAGTTAGGGTTAGAAAATATACATGTGTATAGGGAAATGTGAATATTCATAAGAATATATGTGTGAAAATGTGCATGAAAGCTTAAATAAATACATGCTTTGAAATAGGGAAGGTTTTAAAGTGAGTCATACGAATACCTTTTTTTAATAATTTGGGTTTCATTCCTAAACCATAAATAAGAATATATAATAATATATATGCAAATATACCATTAATAAATGAACATATAAGTCAAAATATAAATACATAAGTATTTATATTAATAAATAAGTTTTTATGAGAAATTAGGTTTGTGTATAGGGGACTGGCTAGGGTTAGTATTAAATTATGGGTTGGGTTAGGGTTAGTTTAGAATATGTACATTGTTAAAATAAATATTCATAAGACATAAGAATATATGCATGAAAATATGTATGAAACATATATAAATATGTATGTTTTGAAATATGGAAAGGTTTATATTGATTCATATAAATACACTCTAATTTGAAGATGCAAGGCTGGGGTTTTGGCTCAGCAGTAGAGTGCTTGTTTAGCAGTAGAGTGCTTGTTTAGCGGTAGAGTGTTTGTTCTAGCATTTATTTATTTTTATGTGGTGCTGGGTTCAATCCTCAGCACCACATAAAAATAAATAAATAAAATAAAGGTATAATTTGGGGATGCATTGCTAAATCATAAATAAGAATATATAACAATATATATTGAAATAAGTGAATTATATGAATGCACATTTTTAATTGGGGATGTAAGTGTATCATAAATAAAAATATATAATAATATATATGCGAATATACCAATGATAATTGAATATATAAGTCAATATACACATAATTATTCATAATAATATATATGCTTTCCCATTAAATTAGGTTTAGGTATAGGGGTATGGTTAGGGTTAGTATTAATTATTTTTAACCTTTATCTTATTTATTTTTATGTGGTGCTGAGGATTGAGCCCAGGGCCTTACACATGATAGGCAAGTGCTCTACCACTGAGCCACAATCCCAGCCCAGGGTTAACATTAATTTAATGGTTGGTTTCAGTTCAGAGTTAGGGAGTGGATTTTTTTGCGGGGAGGGGGGTACCAGGGATTGAACTCAGGGACACTCAACCACTGAACCACATCCCCAGCCCTATTTTGTATTTTATTTAGAGACAGGGTCTCACTGAGTTGCTTAGCACCTCACTGTTGCTGAGGCTAGCTTTGAACTGGGGATCCTCCTGTCTCAGCCTCCCCAGCCAATGGGAATACAGGCATGTGCCACTGTGCCCGGCTAGGGAGTGGAGATATATATATATATATATATATATATATATATATATATATTCAGAAATATGAATATTTATTAGAATGTACATGTGAAAATACGTATGAAAACCTATATAAATATATATGTTATGATATAGGAAATGGTTTAAAGTGAATCGTATGAATACACTTCTTTTTATTCGTGGGATGCATGCCTAAATCATATACATGAATATATAATAATATATATGCAAATGTGACATTGATAACTGAATATATAAATCAAAATATACATATATATTCATATTAATATATATGCTTTTATGTTAAATTAGGTTTAGATGTGGGGGTATAGTTAGTATTTTTTTAATATTTATTTTTTAGTTGTAGTTGAACACAATACCTTTATTTTATTTATTTATATGTGGTGCTGAGGATCAAACCCAGGGCCTCGCATGTGCTAGGTGAGCGGTTTACTGCTGAGCCACAACTCCAGCCCTAGGGTTAGTATTAATTTATAGCTTGGGTATGGTTTTTGGTAAGGGAATTAATATGTATATCAGAAATAAGAATATTCATAATAATGTATGTTTAAAAATATGTATGAAAACATATATAATTAAATGTTTTTTAAATAGGGAAAAAAATTTAAAAAATTTTTTTTAGTTCTAGATGAACACAATGTATTTATTCATTTTGATGTGATGCTGAGGATTGAATCCAGTGGCCCACACATGAGAGGCAGTGCTCTACCACTAAGCTACAGCCTGAGCCCTGAAGTAGGAAAATTTTTATAATTAGTCATATGAATACACTTTAAAAAAATTGGGGGATGCATGCCTAAATCATATTTATTTAATATATAATGATATATATGTAAAGAATATATAAGTCAAATTAAAAATAAATATTCATATTAAATATACTTTTTATGCTAAATTAGGTTCAGTGTATAGTTAGGGTTAGTATTAATTTATGGGTATGGTTGGGGTGAGGGAATGAACATGTATATAGTGTAACATGAATATGCCTAAGAATTTATGCATGAAAATATATGTGAAGTTATATATAATAAATACATAAGTTTTGAAATGGGAAAAGGTTTAAAATGAGTCATATAAATACAATTTTTGTAATCTAGTGATGTGTGGATAATCATATATATGTAAATATATCATGTATATGCAAATATACATTTGATATTTGAATATGTCAAAATACATGTAAATATTCATATTTATTATGTTTTTGTTAAATTAGGGTTAGGTGTATGGGTAATTTTAGGGTATTAATAAATTTTGGGTAGGGTTGGTTTGGGGCTAGGGTTAGAAAATGAATATTCATATTGGGAAATATGAATATTCATAAGAATGTATAAGTGAAAATATGTATGAAAAAATATAAAAAATATGTTTTGAAATAGGGAAGGGTTTAAAGAGAGTCATATAAATACTTTTTTTTCTAAATTTGCAGATGAATGCAAAAACATCATATACGTGAATAGATAATAATATATATGCAAATATACCACTGATAATTGAATACATAAGTAAAAATACACATAAATAGTAATATATATGTTGTTATGTTAAATTAGGTTGAGGTATGGGGTAAAGTCAGGGTTAATATTAAATTTTAGGTTTGGTTAGGGTTAGAGAATATGTATATGTATATCAAGAAACATGAATATTCTTAGTTACACTAACATGTGTCTGAATAATTTGTATGATACTATTTTACATTTATTTTAATTTCTTTTGATTTAATTTATATTTCCCTTTTCCATTTCTCCATTCAAGCAAGCAACAGGCTCTGAATTTTATCACTTCTTGAGGTATGAGACAGGGAGGAAAACACAATTAGTTGGTAACATTTTTGCAGACTTTTGTATTCTGTAAGCCCAAATTCAATGAGAAGCATGGAATTTGAGGGAAGTCACATGGTGATTAGGAGAAGTGGGGGTTGGAGAGGGGCTTCTCCTCAGAGATTCCAGAGATTGGAGTGGTAGCAAGAAGAAACCTGGGACCGGATGGGTATACAGCGGAGTTTTACAAAACCTTTAAGGAAGAATTTATGCCAATACTTTTCAAGTTATTTCAGGAAATAGAAAAAGAAGGAGCTCTGCCAAATTCATTCTATGAGGCCAACATCACCCTGATTCCGAAACCAGACAAAGACACCTCAAAGAAAGAAAACTACAGACCAATATCTCTGATGAACCTAGATGCAAAAATTCTCAATAAAATTCTGGCGAATCGGATACAAAGGCACATCAAAAAAATTGTGCACCATGATCAAGTAGGATTCATCCCTGGGATGCAAGGATGGTTCAATATACGGAAATCAATAAATGTTATTCACCACATCAATAGACTTAAAAATAAGAACCATATGATCATCTCAATAGACGCAGAAAAAGCATTCGACAAAGTACAGCATCCCTTTATGTTCAAAACATTAGAAAAACTAGGGATAACAGGAACTTACCTCAACATTGTAAAAGCTATCTATGCTAAGCCTCAGGCTAGCATCATTCTCAATGGAGAAAAATTGAAGGCATTCCCCCTAAAATCTGGAACAAGACAGGGATGCCCTCTATCACCACTTCTATTCAAAATAGTTCTCGAAACACTGGCCAGAGCAATTAGACAGACGAAAGAAATTAAAGGCATAAAAATAGGAAAGGAAGAACTTAAATTATCACTATTTGCAGATGACATGATTCTATACCTAGAAGACACAAAAGGGTCTACAAAAAAACTACTAGAACTAATAAATGAATTCAGCAAAGTGGCAGGATATAAAATCAACACGCATAAATCAAAGGCATTTCTGTATATCAGTGACAAAACTTCTGAAACGGAAATGAGGAAAAACACCCCATTCACAATATCCTCAAAAAAAATAAAATACTTGGGAATCAACCTAACAAAAGAGGTGAAAGATTTATATAATGAAAACTACAAAACCCTAAAAAGAGAAGTAGAAGAAGATCTTAGAAGATGGAAAAATATACCCTGTTCATGGATAGGCAGAACTAACATCATCAAAATGGCGATATTACCAAAAGTTCTCTATAGGTTTAATGCAATGCCAATCAAAATCCCAACGGCATTTCTTGTAGAAATGGATAAAGCAATCATGAAATTCATATGGAAGAATAAAAGACCCAGAATAGCAAAAGCAATTCTAAGTAGGAAGTGCGAATCAGGCGGTATAGCGATACCAGACTTAAAACTATATTACAGAGCAATAGTAACAAAAACAGCATGGTACTGGTACCAAAACAGGAGGGTGGACCAATGGTACAGAATAGAGGACACAGAGACTAATCCACAAAGCTACAACTATCTTATATTTGATAAAGGAGCTAAAAGCATGCAATGGAGGGAGGATAGCATCTTCAACAAATGGTGCTGGGAAAACTGGAAATCCATATGCAACAAAATGAAACTGAATCCCCTCCTCTTGCCATGCACAAAAGTTAACTCAAAGTGGATCAAGGAGCTAGATATCAATTCAGAGACTCTACGTCTGATAGAAGAAAAAGTTGGCTCCGATCTACATATTGTAGGGTCGGGCTCCAAATTCCTTAATAGGACACCCATAGCACAAAAGTTGATAACAAAAATCAACAAATGGGACTTACTTAAACTGAAAAGTTTTCTCTCAGCAAGAGAAACAATAAAAGAGGTAAATAGGGAGCCTACATCATGGGAACAAATTTTTACTCCTCACACTTCAGATAGAGCCCTAATATCCAGAGTATACAAAGAACTCAAAAAATTAAACAATAAGAAAACAAATAACCCAATCAACAAATGGGCCAAAGACCTGAACAGACACTTCTCAGAGGAGGACATACAATCAATCAACAAGTACATGAAAAAATGCTCACCATCTCTAGCAGTCAGAGAAATGCAAATCAAAACCACCCTAAGATACCATCTCACTCCAGTAAGATTGGCAGCCACTATGAAGTCAAAGAACAACAAGTGCTGGCAAGGATGTGGGGAAAAGGGTACTCTTGTACATTGCTGGTGGGACTGCAAACTGGTGCGGCCAATCTGGAAAGCAGTATGGAGATTCCTGGGAAAGCTGGGAATGGAACCACCATTTGACCCAGCTATTGCCCTTCTTGGACTTTTCCCTGAAGACCTTAAAAGAGCGTACTACAGGGATACTGCTACATCGATGTTCATAGCAGCACAATTCACAATTGCTAGACTGTGGAACCAACCCAGATGCCCTTCAATAGATGAATGGATAAAAAAAAATGTGGCATTTATACACCATGGAGTATTACGCAGCACTAAAAAATGACAAAATCATAGAATTTGCAGGGAAATGGATGGCACTAGAGCAGATTATGCTTAGTGAAGCTAGCCAATCCCTAAAAAGCAAATACCAAATGTCTTCTTTGATATAATGAGAGCAACTAAGAACAGAGCAGGGAGGAAGAGCAGGAAGAAAAGATTAACATTAAACAGATAGATGAGGTGGGATGGAAAGGGAGAGAAAAGGGAAATTGCATGGTAATGGAGGGAGACCCTCATTGTTATACAAAATTACATATAAGAGGTTGTGAGGGGAATGGGAAAATAAACAAGGAGAGATATGAATTACAGTGGATGGGGTAGAGAGAGAAGATGGGAGGGGAGGGAGGGGGGATGGTAGAGGATAGGAAAGGTAGCAGAATACAACAGTTACTAATAGGGCATTATGTAAAAATGTGGATGTGTAACCGATGTGATTCTGCAATCTGTATTTGGGGTAAAATTGGGAGTTCATAACCAACTTGAATCTAATGTATGAAATATGATATGTCAAGAGCTTTATAATGTTTTTAACAACCAATAAAAAAAAATTAAAAAAAAAAAATAAAAAAAAAAGAAGAAATGTGGTTCTCAGATACTGCTTCATGGTGGAGCCCCAAGGTTTGGGTCATGTAAGCCTCGTAATGACTAGATCTGTCAGACATCTGGGGATAGGAAGGATCCCAGCACAGACCCTATTCACACATGAGGGTCCCCAAGGCCCTAAAGGAGCAGAGGTCTGCAGCATTAAAATCTATTATTCATTGAGGGCTCTAAGTTATCTAGGTGTAGAGATACTCATGTCTGGGGGTCTCCCTACTCTCTGATGCTTTGGCAACTATGTACCTTGACCATATCCAGGGAGAGCAGAAAAATTCCAACAATGTCTATGGTTACATTTTCCATCAAGCAGGACTTATGAGGGAAGGAAGAGAAAAAGAGGCTATTTTTTTCAGAGGCAGAAAACAAATTGAAGTGTAGAAAATAAACTCTTTCACCTCTTTCATTAAGTTTATTCCCACGTATTTTATTTTTTGAGGCTACTGTAAATGGGGTGGTTTTCCTAGTTTCTCTTTCAGTGGATTTCTCACTGGTATACAGAAATGCCTTTGATTTATGGGTGTTGATTTTATATGCAGCTACTTTGCTGAATTTATTTATTAGTTCTAGGAGATTTCTGGCAGAATGTTTTGGGTCTTCTAGGTATAGAATCATATCATCTTCAAATAGTGCTAATTTGAGTTCTTCTTTACCAATCCATATCCCTTTAATTTCTTTCGTCTGTCTAATTGCTCCGGCCAGTGTTTCAAGACCTATATTAAATAGATGTGGTGAAAGAGGGCATCCCTGTCTTGTTCCAGTTTTTAGGCTGAATGCTTTCAATTTTTCTCCATTTAGAATGATGTTGGCCTGGGGCTTAGCATAGATAGCTTTAATGATGTTGAGATATGTTCCTGTTATCCCTAGTTTTTCTAGTGTTTTAAACATGAAGGGATGCTGTATTTTTTAGATGCCTTTTCTGCATCTATTGACATGATTATATGGCTCTTATCTTTAAGTCTATTAATGTGATAAATTCATTTATTGATTTCCATATGTTGAACCAACATTGTATCCTGGCATGAATCCCACTTGGTCGTGGTGTACTATCTTTTTGATATATTTTTGTATTCAGTTTGCCAGAATTTTATTGAGAATTTTTGCATCTATGTTCATTATGGATATTGGTCTGAAGTTTTCTTTCTTTGATGGGTCTTTGCCTAGTTTTGGAATCAGTGTGATATTGGCCTCATAGAATGAGTTTGGAAGTGCTCCCTCTTTTTCTATTTCCTGAAATAAATTGAAGAATATTGGTATTAGTTCTTCTTTAAAGGTCTCACAGAACTGTGCTGTGTATCCATCTGGTCCTGGACTTTTCTTGGTTGGTAGGCTTCTGATAGTGTTTTCTTATTTCATCACTTGAAATTGATCTGTTTAAATTGTGTATATCATCCTGATTCAATTTGGGCAAGTCATATGACTCTAGAAATTTGTCTATGCCTTTGGTAGTTTCTATTTTATTGGAGTACAAGTTTTTAAAATAATTTCTCATTATCTTCTGTATTTCTGTAGTATCTGTTGTGATATTTCCTTTTTCATCACGTATGTTAGTAATTTGAGCTTTCTCTCTCCTTCTTTTCATTAGTATGGCTAAAGATCTGTCAATTTTATCTATTTTTTTTCAAAGAAGCAACTTTTTGTTTTGTCAATTTTTTCATTTGTTTCTTTTGTTTCAATTTCATCGATTTCAGCTCTAATTTTAATTATTTTCTCTCTTCTACTGCTTTTGGTGTTGATTTGTTCTTCTTTTTCTAGGGCTTTGAGATGTAATGTTAAGTCATTTACTTGTTGACTTTTTTTTTCTTTTAAGGAATGAATTCCATGCAATGAACTTTCCTCTTATTATTGCCTTCATAGTGTTCCAGAGGTTTTGATATTTGTATCTGTGTTCTCATTTACCTCTAAGAATTTTTTAATCTCCTCTTTGATGTCTTTTGCAACCCATTGTTCATTCAGTAGCATATTATTTAGTCTCCAGGTATTGGAATAGTTTTTATATTTTATTTTATTATTGGTTTCTAATTTCATTCCATTATGATCTGATAGAATGCAGGTAGTATCTCTACTTTTTTATATTTGCTAAGAGTTGCTTTGTGGCATAATATATGATCTATTTTAGAGAATGACCTATGTGCTGCTAGGAAGAAATATTTGCTTGTTGAAGATAAAATATTCTATATATGTCAGTTAAGTCTAAGTTATTGATTGTATTATTGAGTTCTATAGTTTCTTTGTTCAACTTTTGTTTAGAAGATCTATCCAGTGGTGAAAGAGATATGTTTAAGTCACCTAGAATTATTGTGTACTATTGAACTTGAGAAGAGTTTGTTGAATGTAGACAAAAATCCATTGTTTGGGGCATATTTATTTATTATTGTTATGTCATGTTGATGAATGGTTCTCTTAAACAGTATGAAATATCCTTCTTTATCCCTTTTGATTAACTTTGGCTTGAAGTCTTTTTTTGATATGAGGATGGAACCCCCTGCTTGCTTCTGCAATCCATGGGAGTGATATGATTTTTCCCAACCTTTCACCTTCAGTCTGTGAATGTCTTTTCATTTGAGATGAGTCTCTTGAAGGCAGCATATTATTGGGTCTTTTTTAAAAAATTTAATCTGCCAGTCTATGTCCTTTGATTGGTGAGTTTAGGCCATTAATATTCAGGGTTATTATTGAAACATGATTTGTATTCCCAGCCATTTTTGGTATTTAACTTGACTTGGTTTCTCCTTCGATTATTGGGTAGAAACTATAACACCTCAGATCTTTAGTATAATACCTCCTTTTGCTTATTTTCATTGTTGTTTTTTTAATTCCTCTTCATGGAATATTTTGCCATGTAGTGCAGTCTTTCTAGGTGTAAATTCTTTTTACTTTTGTTTATCATGGAAGGTTTTTACTTCATTATCAAATCTAAAGCTTAATTTTGCTGGATATAAGATTCTTGATTGGCATCTATTTTCTTTCAGAGCTTGGTATATGCTGTTGCAGGATTTCAGGGTCTGGGTTGAAAAATCTGCTGATATATGCATTGGTCTCCCCTTATATGTGATCTGATTCCTCTTCCTTGCGGCCTTTACGATTCTATCCTTATTCTGTATGTAAGGCATTTTCATTATAATGTGCCTTGATATAGATCTGTTGTAATTTTGTACATGTGGTGTCCTGTAAGCCTCTTGCATTTGATTTTCCAATTCATTCTTCATGTTTGGGTTCTGATATCTTATTGAAGAGATTATGCATTCTTTTGGTTTGAAACCCTGTGTCTTCCTCTATCCCAATAACTCTTAGATTTGGTCTTTTGATGCTGTCCCATAATTCTTGGATGTTCTGCTCATGGTTCTTTACCATTTCACTGTGTGGTTAACTTTATTTCCCTAATTGTATACTTTGTCTTTATTATCTGACGTTTTGTCTTACAAGTGATCTCGTCTGTTGGTGATGCTTTCTATTGAGTTTTTAATTTGGTTTATTGTTTCCTTCATTTCAAGGATTTCTGATTTTTTTTCAGAATTTCTCTTTCTTGAAATAATCTTTTGCTACCTGCATTTGCTCCTTCATCTCTTTGTTGGTGTGATCAATGGATGCCTGTATTTGCTCCCTTATCTGTTTATTGGTGTCATCAATGGTTGCCTGTATTTGCTCTCTTATCTGTATTGGAGTGATCAATTTTTGCCTGGATTTGCTCTTTTAGGTCATTCTTTAATTCACAGATCATTTTGATTTTGAATGTTCTGAACTCCTTGTCTGACATTTCATCAACTGCACTGTCCATGGGTTCTGTTATTGGAGTATCCTGGTTTGTTTGGGGCACTTTCCTTCCTTGTTTTTTCATATTGTCTATGGGATTTCCTTTCTTGCAGTGTGGATCTGAGGTATTACAGTTTCTACCCTATAATCCTGTAGTATCTGTGCAGATTATCTTTACCTCACCTTGTGTTGGGCTTCCAGACCCTGCCGGTGTCCCAAGATAGATGCTACTGCAACTATAGGTGGTGGCGGCAATACCACGAGATAGCAGTGGAGATACCCCAAGATGGAAGCAAAATCTTTCGGAGATGGGGCTGAAAGGGTGGGCCTTACCCTGGTTTTGGGATGCCTGCTCCAAGATGCAGCTGCTTCTAGGCCATGTCTGTTGTCCCAAAGTAGAGGCTACTCCATAGGGAAGGTTATGGGGATGGCTGCAGTATCTCAAGATGTAAGTGGGTTAGACCTGGGCTTCCAGGTGGTGGTGGTGTTGGGGGGGACCCAAGCTTTCCCTGGGTGCTGGCTCCCACACAGGTCAGCAAGGCAAGTTTGGGTGGGTCTGAGCTCCTGTGGGGCTCTGCCAGTGGCTGGATGGACCTGCGCCTACCCTGGGCCCTGGCTCCTGTGTAGGACAGTGAGGCAGATCTGGGCTGAGCCTGAGCTCTGGCAGTGGTCTGCCAGTGGGCAGAGGTGGTCCTGGGCCTAACCTTCACTCCAGCAGGTGTCTGCTAGTGACAGGATAGACTGGGGCCTACCCTGGGGCCAAGCTCTCATGCAGATCAGCGAGGCAGGTCTGGGCTGAGCCTGACTCCAGGGATGTCTACCGGTGGGCAGAGGAGGTCCTGGGTCAAGCCTGAGCTCTGGCATGATTCCAGTATTTTTTTTTTCCTTTGGATATTTGAAGATATCATCACTCCACTTTCTTCTCTAATCTTACCTGCTTTTTGTATACTTGTTCCAACATAGACTACGGGAGGTGAATTGAATTGTCTACCTCTCATGTGCATTTAGTCTCCTGGTTTCTCCTTCAGTTTCTGCATTATGAATGATGAAACTGTTATTTGGTACACAAATGTTACAACTTCATTGTAAGTAATCCTTTTAATATTACAAAGTATCATGTTTAATAAATTTTGGGGGGACTCAAGTCCTAAAGTTATTGAAAATCTGGGCTTGATTTTTCTCTCATGCCCTAATACTTTCACCATGAAGCATCTTTGATGAACTACACTGATAGTCACTCCACAGCCTACTCCTCTTTGATTTTGCTAATGCTGACCCTGGAGCTTATTTGAGCTTTCTTGAAAAACAAAACAAAACAAAACAAAACTGGCTTGTTAATGTTTTTCTGAGATGCAATTTTCTTTCTTTTTATTTATTTTTTCTGGAAATTGCAACTCATTTGCTTTTCATTTTCCATATAATTCTAAAAATTTTGGATACACTGATGATATTCACTGTGATGTTTTAAAAAATAATTGTCTTTTATCCTGTTAAACAAATGGTACTGGGAAAACCAGTTATCCATACGTGTGAGAAGGAAACTAGATCTCTATCTTTCACCCTATACAAAAATCAACTCAAAATTGAACAAAGACCTAGAATTTAGACCAGAAAGTTTGCAAGTGCTAGAAGAAAATGAAGGATCACACTCCACCAGAGAGGTGCAGGCAACCACTTCCTCAATAGGACTCCTAAAGCTCAAGAGATAATATCAAGAATTAATAAATGGGATGGCATCAAATTGAAGTGCTTCTGCACAACAAAGGAAACAAGAGCATGAAGACAGCACCTATAGAATGAGAGAAAATCTTTGCTAATTTCTCTCATGACAGAGGATTAATATCTAGAGTACATTAAGAACTCAAAAAACTAAACACCAAAACCCCCAAATAATCCAATCAATATATGGGCAAATGAAATAAAAAAAAAACATTCTCAAAAGAAGAAATACACAGGGCCAACAAATACATAAAAAAATAACATCTTTAGCAATTAAGGAAATGCAAGGCAAAACTACAGAGAGATTTTGTCTCACTCCAGTTAGAATGGCAGCCATCAGGAATGCAAATAATTACCAGGTGGTAGAAAATGCCTGTAATCCCAGGGACTCTAGAGGCCAAGGCAGGAGGATCGCAAATTTAAGGCCAGTCTGGGTAATTTAGCAAGATCCTGTTTCAAAATTTAAAAAGATTTGGGATATAGCTCAGTGGTAAAGCACCCCTGGGTTCAATCACTGATACCAAAACAAAACAACAACAACAATAATACAAATAATAATAAATGCTGCAGAGGGTGTGGAGGGAAAAGGAATACTATTGTGTCATTGGTGGGATTATAAATTAGCACAACTATTATAGAAATCAGTATGGAGTTTCCTCAAAAGACTAGGACTGGAACCATCATATGACCTAGCTATACCACTCCTCAGTATTTCTTCTGAATAATTAAAGTCAGCCAGATAGTGGCTAAAGTCTGTATTCCCAGATATTCTGGAGGCTAAAGAAGAAGAATCATAGACAAGGACAGGTGTGGCAACTCTGTCAGACCCTATCTCAAAAAAAAATAAAATAAAATAAATAAATAAAAAGAATTGGAAATGGATCTCAGTGGTAGAGCACCTCTGAGTTCAATCCCCAGTATAACACACACACACACACACACACACACACACACACACGAATTAAAATCAGCATGCAATAGTAATACATTATTCCACTTTCCATGTTAATAGCAGAACAATTCACAATAGTCAAATTATGGAACCAGCCTACATGTCCATTAATTGGATAAATGGATAAAGAAAATGTGGAATATATGCATAATGGAGTTTATTCAGTCAAAAAGAAGAATGAAATTGTAACATTTGCAGAAAAATGGATAGAACTTGAGAGCATTATGTTAAGTGAAATAAGCAAAACTCAGAAAGCTTGTTTTTTTTTTCCTATGTGTAAGCTAGAAAAGAAAAAAGGGGAAAAAAGGTAGCTAGGAATACAGACTTGTGCCTCATAAAAATAGAAGAGAGACCATTAGAATGGAGGAAGCAGGTTACTAAGGGGAGTGAGGAGAGGAGGGAAAAGGGAGACATTTGGGGAATGAAATTGAGTTATATTATTACCTTGTGTGCATGTACAAATATTTAACAATGAATCTCACTATTATGTATAATTATAATGCACTAATTAAAAATATCTTAAAATATAACTCAAAATTTCAGAAGGAAGTGTGAAATCAATCACACATGCACAAGCTGATCATGGTGGCATGTACCTATAGTCCTAGACACCCAAGAAGCTAAGGCTTGAGGATCACTAGAACCCATGAGTTTCAAGCCAGCTAGGGTAACACAGTAAAACCCCACCTCAAAAGAAAAAATTATATGTGCATATTCTATAGTCTACACCTTAACCTAGATAGAGCCTTTTCATTAAGAGATTCTTGGCAAGAAGCTCCAGATTTAGGAATAAAACTTTGTTTAGCACCATCTACTTTCTTCTTTCCCACCTGAATCTTCACTGTGCATTGCATGTCTATGCAAAATCATTTATTTTATCATCTGTACACTTTTACTTAGTTTTCATTAAAATCAGTGCTTTGGTTCTCTTTTCTCCCTATCCTGAAAATGATTACTGGAAAGACCTATTAGAAAGATGTATCCCTAGTGAGCATTCAAACATTTAATGTACATTTTAAGAGCTATTACTGTTATGCAGCAGATATAGAATGGCTAATTTCAAAGGGAATGACAATAATTTTTAGTCAGAATATAGTGCATCTATGAAAAATACATCAATAAATTTGAAGGTTTTAAAAAACTGCTTGCGGACGGTGAACGGAACTTTTGGAAGTAGTGCCGGTGGCTCTCCACCCCCAGTACAGAACTTGTATGGATCAGTTTGCTAAGGATGTGCGAGATTTGAAGAGCTGAAAAAAGTCAGTATTAAACCTGTTTTTTAAAAATGACCACTAGGCAATGCTGAGCTGACGTGGATCTGGGGCGAACAGTCTGGACCTCTCAGAACACACATGGAGCCCGGATCGGCTGAATTCAATCTCCTGTTCGCCTACGTCTCGCAGACAAACCGCTGTGACTCAGCATTAAACGATCCCGCTGAAACAACTGGTCAGCCCTTCTGAACCTGCAGAGGTTAATACCAACTGAGCCTTCATAGGCAGTGGCCACAGGATTGAGACGGGGCTTGGGAGAGCCAGTCAGGACCCACCTGTTGCATTGGTCACCCCGCAAAGGGAACGAACTGTCGCCATTTGCATGGGATACCACCATGGCAGAGAACTGATGTCACCAGAATGCGGCGGAGGATATAACTTCATTGAAACTGGCGGCGACAGGTGTGTAATCCCCTAGCCCTTCCTCTCCACACAGCGGGGAAACCTTAAGGGCCCCTCCCAGCTCTCCCGTGAGCACGATAGTCAGACCGAGGGAATCAGGAGTGGCGCGGGACCTGCGGCGCAGAACCCCCGGCTACCGCTCCCACCAGTGCTGACAACTGAGGTCTCTTGCACCAGCTACCGGGGGCATGGCTACCGGAGGGCAAGCAAAATTTCGCTGAGTGTTCTCAGCCCCAAACTCCACAAACTTAGGGTCTGAGGGAATGGCAAACGGGGAGAGTGTGCCCAGTCATTCAAGAAAATAGGGCTCCTGGGAGCAGCAGACCTGGCGTGTAGCCAGTATTGTGGTGAGCGTCACTGGTGAGCGGGGCCGGGCTTGAGGAAAAGTGGAGAAGTGACTAGACACAAGAGAAGGCCCTAGGCACTCAGGACGGGAGACCCGCCCAGTCTGGGAGGAGGAGCTGCTGCACAGTGATTGGTTCCCACATATTGAGAGGAGAAGCTTGGCCCGGTGGGCACAGCTCCACCTACTGGAAGAGAAGTTAATCAAACTCTAAGACTGCATTTATTAAATTTTTTGGTTTTTTTTTTCATTTTCATTTTTTTTTATTTTTTAAATTTTTTAAAAATTTTTAATTATTTTTTTTAATTTTAATTTTTTTTGATTATTTTTATTTAAATTTTTTTCTTTTTTCTTTTCTATTTTTTTCTTTTGTCTTTTCTTTTCAATTTCCTTATTCCCCCTTCCTTGAATTCTACCTGCTTACTCTCATTCTCTTTAGTGACTTCTTCCCTTCCCTTCTAATACCTTTCCTCCCAAGCATCAAATAAATTTATAGGAGTAAACAGTAACTCAGCAGTCAAACAGAACAAGAAGTAACATGAGCAGCATGAAAAAGCAAGGAAGAAAAGGAGTACAAACAATGCAGGACAACCTAAATATTCAGGAGGACCTAGAGGCATCAGAAAAATGGCCAAATAAAGAACTCAAGGAATACCTTAGTCAGATGGAATGGAATCTTAAAGAGGATATGAGACAGCAAATTCAAACAGTGAAAGAACACATTGAAAATGAATTACATAAACAGATAAAAGAAGCAAATAAGCATCTTTATCAGGAGATAGAGATTATAAAAAAAATCAAACAATAATTCTAGAAATGCAGGAAACAATAAACCAAATTAAAAACTCAAATGAGAGTATCACTAACAGAGTGGAGCAAGTAGAAGCCAGAACGTCAGATAATGAAGACAAAATATATCATTTTGAAAAGAGTCTAGCCAACTCAGAAAGGCTTGTAAAAAATCACGAGAAAAACATCCAAGAGATATGGGATAACATAAAAAACCAAACTTAAGAGTCATTGAGATAGAGGAAGGTATAGAGGTTCAAACCAAGGGAATGAGCAACCTGCTGAATAATTATAGAAAACTTTCCAGAAATAAAAAAGGAAACGGATATACAAATTGTCGATACATACAGGACACCGAGCATACAAAGTCACAGTAGACCAACGCCAAGACACATTGTTATGAAGATATCCAATATACAGAACAAAGAGAAAATATTAAAACTACAAGAGAAAGGAGGCAGATTACATTCGGTAAACCAATAAGGTTAACAATGGATTTTTCATCACAGACGCTGAAAGCGAGAAGATCCTGGAATAACGTATTTCAAACACTGAAAGACAATGGATGCCAACCAAGAATTTTGTATCCAGCAAAATTAAGCTTCAGGTACAACAACGAAATAAAAATCTTTCATGATAAACAAAAGTTAAAAGAATTTGCAGCCAGAAAACCAGCACTGCAAAGCATCTTTAGCAAAATACTACACGAGGAAGAAATGAAAAACAATAACCAAAACCAACAGTGGGAAGTACCTCAGTAAAGACAGAGGGCAGGGGGAAACAAACTAAATTTAAAAAAAAAGGATAAATAATCAAACATGGCTGGAAGTACAAACCATATATCAATAGTAACTCTAAATGTTAATGGCTTAAACTCTCCAATAAAGCGACATAGGCTGGTAACATGGATTTAAAAAACAAACCCAACAATATGCTGCCTCCAGGAGACACATCTGATTGGAAAAGACATACACAGGCTGAAGGTGAAAGGTTGGGAAAAAATATGCCACGCACATGGTCCTCGGAAGCAAGCAGGTGTGGCCATCCTCATATCGAATAAAATCAACTTCAAGACTTAGTTAATCAAAAGGGATAAGGAAGGACATTATATACTGTTAAAAGGAACCATTCACCAACAAGACATAACAATTATCAATATTTATGCACCAAATAAGGGTGCTGCGACGTTCATAAAACAAACTCTCCTAAAGTTCAAGAATCAAATAGACCACAACACAACAATTATGGGTGACTTCAACACATCTCTCTCACCATTGGACAGATCCTCCAAACAAAAGTTGAATAAAGAAACTATAGAACTCAATATCACAATCAATAACCTAGACTTAACTGACATACATAGAATATATCAACCATCATCAAGTGGATATACTTTTTTCTCAGTAGCACATGGATCCTTCTCAAAAATAGACCATATATTATGCCATAGGGCAACCCTCAGTAAATATAAAGGGGTGGAGATAATACCATGCATTTTATCTGATCATAATGGAATGAAACTGAAAATCAATGATAAAAGAAGGAAGGAAAAACCCTACATCACATGGAAAATGAACAATATGTTACTGAATGATCAATGGGTTACAGAAGACATAAAGGAGGAAATCAAAAAATTCTTAGAGGTAAATGAAAATACAGACACAACATATTGGAATCTATGGGACACAATGAAAGCAGTTTTAAGAGGGAAATTCATTGCCTGGAGGTCATTCCTCAAAAAAAGAAAAAACCAACAAATAAATGAGCTCACACTTCATCTCAAAGCCCTAGAAAAGGAAGAGCAAAACAACAGCAAATGTAGCAGAAGGCAAGAAATAATTGAAATCAGAGCAGAAATCAACGAAATTGAAACAAAAGAAACTATTGAAAAAATTGACAAAACTAAAAGTTGGTTCTTTGAAAAAATAAATAAGATCGACAGACCCTTAGCCATGCTAACGAAGAGAAGAAGAGAGAGAACTCAAATTACTAACATACGGGATGAAAAAGGCAACATTACAACAGATACTACAGAAATACAGAAGATAATTAGGAATTATTTTGAAAACCTATATTCCAAAAAAAATAGAAGATAGTGAAGACATCGATAAATTTCTTAAATCATATGATTTGCCCAGACTGAGTCAGGAGGATACACACAATTTGAACAGACCAATATCAATGGATGAAATAGAAGAAGCAATCAAAAGACTACCAACCAAGAAAAGCCCAGGACCGGATGGGTATACAGTGGAGTTTTACAAAACCTTTAAAGAAGAATTAATACCAATACTTTTCAAGTTATTTCAGGAAATAGAAAAAGAGGGAGCTCTTCCAAATTCATTCTATGAGGCCAGCATCACCCTGATTCCGAAACCAGACAAGGACACCTCAAAGAAAGAAAACTACAGACCAATATCTCTAATGAACCTAGATGCAAAAATCCTCAATAAAATTCTGGCGAATCGGATACAAAAACACATCAAAAAAATTGTGCACCATGATCAAGTAGGATTCATCCCTGGGATGCAAGGATGGTTCAATATACGGAAATCAATAAACGTTATTCACCACATCAATAGACTCAAAGATAAGAACCATATGATCATCTCGATAGATGCAGAAAAAGCATTCGACAAAGTACAGCATCCCTTTATGTTCAAAACATTAGAAAAACTAGGGATAACAGGAACTTACCTCAACATTGTAAAAGCTATCTATGCTAAGCCTCAGGCTAGCATCATTGTGAATGGAGAAAAATTGAAGGCATTCCCTCTAAAATCTGAAACAAGACAGGGGTGCCCTCTATCACCACTTCTATTCAATATAGTTCTCGAAACACTGGCCAGAGCAATTAGACAGACGAAAGAAATTAAAGGCATAAAAATAGGAAAAGAAGAACTTAAATTATCACTATCTGTGGAAGACACGATTCTATACCTAGAAGACCCAAAAGGGTCTACAAAGAAACTACTAGAACTAATAAATGAATTCAGCAAAGTGGCAGGATATAAAATCAACACGCATAAATCAAAGGCATTTCTGTATATCAGCGACAAAATGTCTGAAACGGAAATGAGGAAAAACACCCCATTCACAATATCCTAAAAAAAAATAAAATATTTGGGAATCAACCTAACAAAAGAGGTGAAAGATTTATACAATGAAAACTACAGAACCCTAAAGAGAGAAATAGAAGAAGATCTTAGAAGATGGAAAAATATACCCTGTTCATGGATAGGCAGAACTAACATCAAAATGGCGATATTACCAAAAGTTCTCTATAGGTTTAATGCAATGCCAATCAAAATCCCAATGGCATTTCTTGTAGAAATAGAGAAAGCAATCATGAAATTCATATGGAAAAATAAAAGACCCAGAATAGCAAAAGCAACTCTAAGCAGGAAGTGTGAATCAGGTGGCATAGCGATACCAGATTTCAAACTATACTACAGAGCAATAGTAACAAAAACAGCATGGTACTGGTACTGAAACAGGCGGGTGGACCAATGGTACAGAATAGAGGACACAGAGATTAATCCACAAAGTTACAACTATCTTATATTTGATAAAGGGGCTAAAAGCATGCAATGGAGGAAGGATAGCATCTTCAACAAATGGTGCTGGGAAAACTGGAAATCCATATGCAACAAAATGAAACTGAATCCCCTTCTCTCACCATGCACAAAAGTTAACTCAAAATGGATCAAGGAGCTTGATATCAAATCAGAGACTCTGCATCTGATAGAAGAAAAAGTTGGCTCCGATCTACATATTGTGGGGTCAGGCTCCAAATTCCTTAATAGGACACCCATAGCACAAGAGTTAATAACAAGAATCAACAAATGGGACTTACTTGAACTAAAAAGTTTTTTCTCAGCAAGAGAAACAATAAGAGAGTTAAATAGGGAGCCTACATCATGGGAACAAATTTTTACTCCTCACACTTCAGATAGAGCCCTAATATTCAGAGTATACAAAGAACTCAAAAAATTAAACAATAATATAACAAATAACCCAATCAACAAATGGGCCAAGGACCTGAACAGACACTTCTCAGAGGAGGACATACAATCAATCAACAAGTACATGAAAAAATGCTCACCATCTCTAGCAGTCAGAGAAATGCAAATCAAAACCACCCTAAGATACCATCTCACTCCAGTAAGATTGGCAGCCATTAGGAAGTCAAACAACAACAAGTGCTGGCGAGGATGTGGGGAAAAGGGTACTCTTCTACATTGCTGGTGGGACTGCAAATTGGTGCGGCCAATTTGTAAAGCAGTATAGGGATTCCTGGGAAAGCTGGGAATGGAACCACCATTTGACCCAGCTATTGCCCTTCTTGGACTATTCCCTGAAGACCTTAATAGAGCGTACTACAGGGATACTGCCACATCGATGTTCATAGCAGCACAATTCACAATACCTAGACTGTGGAACCAACCCAGATGCCCTTAAATAGATGAATGGATAAAAAAAAAGTGGCATTTATACACAATGGAGTATTACTCTGCATTAAAAAATGACAAAATCATGGAATTTTCAGGGAAATGGATGGCATTAGAGCAGATTATGCTAAGTGAAGCTAGCCAATACCTAAAAAACAAATGCCAAATGTCTTCTTTGATATAATGAGAGCAACTAAGAACAGAGCAGGGAGGAAGAGCAGGAGGAAAAGATTAACGTTAAACAGAGACATGAGGTGTGAGGGAAAGGGAGAGAAAAGGGAAATTGCATGGAAATGGAAGGAGACCCTCATTGTTACACAAAATTACTTATAAGAGGTTGTGAGGGGAATGGAAAAAAAACAAGGAGATAAATGAATTACAGTAGATGGGGTAGAGAGAGAAGATGGGAGGGGAGGGGAGGGGAATATTAGAGGATAGGAAAGGTAGCAGAATACAACAGTTACTAATATGGCATTATGTAAAAATGTGGATGTGTACCGATGTGATTCTTCAATCTGTATTTGGGGTAAAAATGGGAGTTCATAACCCACTTGAATCTAATGTATGAAATATGATATGTCAAGAGCTTTGTAATGTTTTGAACAACCAATAAATAAATAAATAAATGAATAAAGCAATGAAGCCAACTTATCATGAACTAAAACTACTGAAAATTTGAACCAAAATAAAATTTTCCCCTTTAAAAAAAATAAAAATAAAAAACTGCTTGCTTGTAATCTTATACTTTCCTTACATTACTGACCTCAAGGCATTTTACAATGAGTAGTGATAATACTGGCAACATCTGCCTACCTAAAGTACAAGGAAAATGAACAGAGATTATTATATAGTACATTATAGTGTATTATTGCATGCAAACTCAGTGCAGAAGCTATGTCTAAGTCAGAATAATGAAATACTTGTGGATCTATAAAGCTACATAATGGTCCCATTTCCCTCATGAAGCAAAAAGGGGAAATAACATAAAGCTGTGCTGCCTACAGGCAACAGAACTCTTATACTAAACAAATAGAAAGTAGTTATTCAACCTAAAGTACAATAAAGTAGAGCAAAACCCCCAAATTCAGTTCTTTCAATTGCTTTTGACCAACTCTTTATTAAATTTATTTGTAATACTAAAGATGAAACCTAGGGCTGACTGGTGCATGCCTAGCAAGTGCTCTACCACTGAGTACACCTTCAGCCACCTGTATGACATTTCAATACATGTATACATGTATAATGATCAGATCAGGGTAATTACCACCTCAAATATTTACCATTCTTTTGTGTTGGGAACATTAAGAATCCTCTCTACTAGTCATCTGAAATAAATAATGAATTGTTGTCAAGCATAGTTACTCTCCTGTGCTATAGAACACTGAAATTATTCCTTCTATCAATGTGTACCCCTTCTTGGGTTACCATCACCTCTCCACCCTCTTCCTCTTCCTACCAACTCCCAAAGTCAAAGTCTCCTCTTACCTGCCCTTTAGGATGAAGCTAAAACTTCAAGTCCTAGAAAATCCATTATAATATGGACTTGATCTTCCTTTTACAGTTTATTTCCCAGTAGTAACTTTCATATTGGCAGTGTTCTAACCATGTTGCACTTCTCTCTGCTCATGAATGGGTGAAGTTTCTATTCCCTGTGCCTTTCTCCTTTCCTGTTCCTTCTACTTGAGGGGTTATCCCTCATTCTTGTTGTCTTACACACTCCTATTCTTTTTTCAAGACTGAACTCAAGTAAAATAATTTTGGGGAAAGTTTTCCTTGAAGAACCAACGTTTGCCTCTTTGGTGTTTACAAAATGTACCATGCCTTCTTTACCATTGGATTGTATCATATTTCAGAGATCAAAGATGACCTACTGAGATTGAACACTAGGACTTTTTAAAAAGTTTTCAGTTTCAATAATGTTATATTCTCATGTCAATTCCACCCTGAAACTTTTTTTCTTTATATGCTAAATACACAGGAGAAAGTTACATACTCAACTATAAATGTTTGTATTGTCACAATCTACCTGATCTTAAACATTTTATTTTTGGAAGGCAAATATTTTTACTGTTTTGGTAGGAATGTTAGTTTTTCTGCTTTAATTATCAGCTGCGTCAGAATCTGTGTCATCCTTCATTTTGGAAATCTTTTGTTGGAACACTTCATTCAAGGAATCAAGTAGTAGTACAGCCGATTCACCAGATGGTGGCACCCAAAAGACCAGAAATCAACAGTAGAATGACCTAAACTAGGTGTGGGTTCAAAAATTTAGGCAGGGAAAAATAGTAGAATGAACCCCAACTAACTTTCCCGTGTACACATATGAATATACTACAGTGAATATATATATATAAAACTCAGCATTATGGATATCCACAAGACACTAATTTTTTTCTTTTCTTTTTTTATTAGTTTCTCAAAACATTACAATGATCTTGACATATCATACATTTGATTCAAATGGGGTATGAATTCTTATTTTTCCACGTGTACAGATTGCAGGATCACATTGGTTATACAGCCACGTATATACACACAGCAATACTAATGTCTGTTGTATTCTGCTGCCCTTCCTATCCCCTCTCCCCTCCCCTCCCATCACCTCTCTCTACCCCATCTACTGTAACACATTTCTCTCTCTCTCTTTTTTCTTCCCCCTCACACCATCTTATATGTAATTTTGTATAACAAGGAGGGTCTCCTTCCATCTTCCGTGCAATTCCCCTTCTCTCTCCCATTCCCTCCCACTCTTGTCCCTGTTTAATGGTAATCTTCTTCTCATGCTCTTCTTCCCTGCTCTGTTTTGAGTCACCCCCCTTATATCAAAGAAGACATTCAGCATTTGTTTTTTAGGGATTGGCTAACTTCACTTAGCATAATCTGCTCTAATGCCATCCATTTCCCTGCAAATGACATGATTTTGTTATTTTTTAGTGCTGAGTAATATTCCATTGTGTATAAATGCCACATTTTTTTTTATCCATTCATCTATTGAAGGGTATCTAGGTTGGTTCCACAGTCTAGCTATTGTGAATTGTGTTGCTATGAACATTGATGTAGCTGTATCCCTGTAGTATGCTCTTTTTAGGTCCTTTGGGTATAGTCTGAGAAGGGGAATAGCTGGGTCAAAAGGTGGTTCCATTCCCAGCTTTCCAAGTAATCTCCATACTGCTTTCCAAATTGGTTGCACCAATTTGCAGTCCCACCAGCAATGTAGAAGAGTACACTTTTCCCCCACATCCTCGCCAGCACTTGTTGTTGTTTGACTTCATAATGGCTGCTAATCTTACTGGAGTGAGATGGTATCTTAGGGTGGTTTCGATTTGCATTTCTCTGACTGCTAGAGAATGGTGAGCATTTTTTCATGTACTTGTTGATTGATTGTATGTCCTCCTCTGAGAAGTGTCTGTTCAGATCCTTGGCCCATTTGTTGATTGGGTTATTTGTTTTCTTGTTGTTTAATTTTTTGAGTTCTTTGTATACTCTAGAGATTAGGGCTCTATCTGAAGTGTGAGGGGTAAAAATTTGTTCCCAGGATGTAGGCTCCCTATTTACCTGTCTTATCATTTCACTTGCTGAGAAAAAAACTTTTTAGTTTGAATACGTCTCATTTGTTGATTCCACAAGACACTAATTTTCAAAAATGTAAATAAGTAGAAAGATCAGTAGAGTAAGATGAAAGGGAACAGGGGAAAGGCGGGGGAAGGTAAGAGTAAGTGAAACCACCACCCAGATCAAGATACAGATCATTTCTGGCATCCTTTATTTTTCAAACATTTATTTATTTTTTTAATTGTACACAATACCTTTGTTTTTATTTATTTATTTTTATGTGGTTCTGAGGATCGAACCAGGGTCTTGCACACACTAGGCAAGCACTCTATGAAGGAGCCACAATCCCAGCCCTCTAGCATCCTTTTATTACAGTTTACAACTCTGTATATTTCCTGTTGCAACCAACAAGATAGCTATCTGCTTAATTTTTTTTAAAGAGAGAGAGAGAGAAAGAGAGAGAGAGAGAATTTTTTAATATTTATTGTTTTAATTTTCAGTGGACACAACATCTGTATTTTTATGTGGTGCCGAGGATCCAACCCAGCGCCCTGTCCATGCCAGGTGAGCGTGCTACCACTTGAGCCACATCTCCAGCCCTAATTTTTTTTATTTTTATTTTTTTAGTTGTAGATGGACACAATATCTTTATTTATTTATTTTAATGTCGTGCTGAGGATCGAACCCAGTGCCTCACACATGAAGGCAGGTGCTATACCACTGAGCTCCAGCTCCAGCCCTGTATGCTTAATTTTATGTGTGGGTTTTTCATTCTTTTTATTGGTTCATAATAATTACACATAACATTAGGATTCATTTTGACATGATTATAAATGTATGGAATATAATTTCTCCAATTCAGTCCCCAGTACTTGACAACTAAAAAAAATTTTTAAAAATTAAACTGACTATAAATGAGAACCATTTCATATGAGTCCACTTAATTTTTGCCCTATTATTGAACACAATAATGAAAAACTACAAAGGAAATTCTAAGCATTAGCAATTTTAGCGAACACTATGAAACTATTTTTTTTTAAATTTTTTATTGTTGGCTGTTCAAAACATTACATAATTCTTGATATATCATATTTCACCCTTTGATTCAAGTGGGTTATGAACTCCCATTTTTACCCCATATACAGATTGCAGAATCACATCAGTTACACATCCATTGATTTACATATTGCCATACTAGTGTCTGTTGTGTTCTGCTGCCTTTCCTATCCTCTACTATCCCCCCTCCCCTCCCCTCCCCTCCCCTCTTCTCTCTCTGCCCCCTCTACTGACATTCATTTGTCCCCCTTGTATTATTTTTCCCTTTCCCCTCACTTCCTCTTGTATGTACTTTTGTATAACTCTGAGGGTCTCCTTCCATTTCCATGCAATTTCCCTTCTCTCTCCCTTTCCCTCCCACCTCTCATCCCTGTTTAATGTTAATCTTCTTCTCATGCTCTTCGACCCTACTCTGTTCTTAGTTACTCTCCTTATATCAAAGAAGACATTTGGCATTTGTTTTTTAGGGATTGGCTAGCTTCACTTAGCATAATCTGCTCTAATGCCATCCATTTCCCTAAAAATTCCATGATTTTGTCATTTTTTAATGCAGAGTAATACTCCATTGTGTATAAATGCCACATTTTTTTATCCATTCATCTATTGAAGGGCATCTAGGTTGGTTCCACAGTCTTGCTATTGTGAATTGTGCTGCTATGAACATCGATGTAGCAGTGTCCCTGTAGCATGCTCTTTTTAGGTCTTTAGGGAATAGTCTGAGAAGGGGAATAGCTGGGTCAAATGGTGGCTCCATTCCCAGCTTTCCAAGAAATCTCCATACTGCTTTCCAAATTGGCTGCTCCAATTTGCAGTCCCACCAGCAATGTACAAGTGTACCCTTTTCCCCACATCCTCGCCAGCACTTGTTGTTGTTTGACTTCCTAATGGCTGCCAATCTTACTGGAGTGAGATGGTATCTTAGGGTGGTTTTGATTTGCATTTCTCTGACTGCTAGAGATGGTGAGCATTTTTTCATGTACTTGTTGATTGATTGTATGTCCTCCTCTGAGAAGTGTCTGTTCAGGTCCTTGGCCCATTTGTTGATTGGGTTGTTTGTTCTCTTATTGTCTAATTTTTTGAGTTCTTTGTATACTCTGGATATTAGGGCTCTATCTGAAGTGTGAGGAGTAAAGATTTGTTCCCAGGATGTAGGCTCTCTATTTACCTCTCCTATTGTTTCTTTTGCTGAGAAAAAACTTTTTAGTTTGAGTAAGTCCCATTTGTTGATTCTAGTTATTAACTTTTGTGCTATGGGTGTCCTATTGAGGAATTTGGAGCCCGACCCCACAGTATGCAGATCGTAGCCAACTTTTTCTTCTATCAGACGGCGTGTCTCTGATTTGATATCAAGCTCCTTGATCCATTTTGAATTAACTTTTGTGCATGGCGAGAGAAAGGGATTCAGTTTCATTTTGTTGCATATGGATTTCCAGTTTTCCCAGCACCATTTGTTGAAGATGCTATCCTTCCTCCATTGCATGCTTTTAGCCCCTTTATCAAATATAAGATAGTTGTAACTTTGTGGATTAATCTCTGTGTCCTCTATTCTGTACCATTGGTCCACCCGCCTGTTTCAGTACCAGTACCATGCTGTTTTTGTTACTATTGCTCTGTAGTATAGTTTGAAATCTGGTATCGCTATGCCACCTGATTCACACTTCCTGCTTAGAGTTGCTTTTGCTATTCTGGGTCTTTTATTTTTCCATATGAATTTCATGATTGCTTTCTCTATTTCTACAAGAAATGCCGTTGGGATTTTGATTGGCATTGCATTAAACCTATAGAGAACTTTTGGTAATATCGCCATTTTGATGATGTTAGTTCTGCCTATCCATGAACAGGGTATATTTTTCCATCTTCTAAGATCTTCTTCTATTTCTCTCTTTAGGGTTCTGTAGTTTTATGAAACTATTTTAATGATAGTTATTTTAGCTTAATGTAATATGTTTAAAACATATGAATGAATAAACCAGGTGCAAAATCACTAGTAAGAACATTATACCAAGTGAAAATTAAGGAATCAAAGTTGCACATGTTAATATGGATAGAATTTATGAACATAATATTGAATGGACAACCCATCACAAAAGTAATTTATATATAAACTCTTACATGAAGTTCAAAAATAGCAAAAAAATGAGCTGGGGAGGTAAGTCAGTGGTAGAGTGCTTGCATAGAATGCAAGAGGCCCTGGGTTTGATCCCCAGTCCTGGAAAAAAAAAGTCAAACTATATCACTTATGGACACATATAGAGATAGCAAACCTAAAGTAATGTCAGTGAATACTTATCATATAAGTCAGGAAGGTGGTTGCTCCTTGAGGGAAAAGAGGAGGATGTCATGTAAGGTGAACTTGGAGGGCTTCTAAGGCATGGCATTGTTCTACATCTCTCACTCTCTTCTTTGTTTTTTGTGGTACTGGAGATAGAACCCAGGGCCTTGTGCATGCTGGGCAAGTGCTCTATCATTGAGTCACATTCCGAGCCCTCATCTGTATTTCTTAACTTGGTGTTTATGCAGAGGTTACTTTATATATACTCCTTAAGTATAAAGGAGGAAGATTAAAATTTAGGATCCAATAATCGGGTATTTTATATCCCAAAAAGTCCAGATTTTTACCCTGTAGCAAACTAAAAATAGTCACAGACACCTGAAATTACATGTAGTATTGTCATATTTAGCAAATACAAATACGGAGCTATAGCAAATAAAAATACAGGATGCCCAGTTAAGTTTGAATTTCAGATGCACAACAAATAACTTTTTAGCATATGTCCACAGTGCATGTCTGTAATTCCTGCTACTCTGGAGGCCGAGACAGGAGTGTTGCAAGCTCAAGACCAGCCCTGGAAATTTAGAGAGACTTTGTCTTGAAATATAAAATTAAAAAGTGTGTGTTGGGGGGTGCCCTGAGGATGTACCTTCATGGTAGAGTTTTTGCCTGGTATACAGGAGGACCTGGATTCAGTTCCTATACTGCATACAAACACTATATCTATCTGTGTACCTACCTACCTATCTCCACAGAATATCCTATATCATGAAATATCTAGAACATACTTACAATAATAAAAATAATTGATTGTTTATTTAAATTCACATATAATTGGGTTTGTGTATTTTGTCTGGTAACCCTCATTATGTGGCAAGTTTCAAGGAGGTAGCTTGCAGTGGCCCAGGGAGTAGAGTACCCAGAGAAAGCTCAAGAAAAGGAATGAGGAAGGTAAAATCTTAAAAACTATATTAGCCTAACCCTAAGCTTCTCTTTGAATAACACATAAATTAATTTTCTGAGCTTTACCATTATTGTAACAATTCAAAGTGAAATTGCTTGTTTGTAAGGCATGCACATTTTTTTTTTGGTGGTGCTGGGGATTGAACCCACAGCCTTGTACATGTGAGGCAAGCACTCTACCAACTGAACTATATCCCCAGGCCATGCACACTTCTTTATTTTAATAAATTGCCAAATGACTCTTCAAAATAATTGTATCATACAATTTCTACTCAGCCAAGTGCAGAGATGCACACCTGTAATTCCAGCAATTCAGGAGGCTGAGGTAGGAGGATCAAAACTTCAAAGCCAGCCTCAGCAACTTAGTGAGGCCATAAACAATTTAGTGAGACCCTGTCTCACAGTAAAAGATAAAAGGGCTGAGGATATGACTTAGTGGTTAAACTCCCTTAGGTTCAATCTCCAGTGCCAAAACCAAACAAAAACAATTTCTACTCAGTCATCAGTGAACAAGCGTTCTTATTTACTTTGCTTTCTGTCTGGTGTTTCTCTTCTGGGACCCTGTGATTTTGGTAGTTGCATAATTTATCATAATAGTGCTTTATAGTACCTGACCTGTGAAGGGGTGTGTGTGTGTGTGTGTGTGTGTGTGTGTGTGTGTGTGTGTGTATTGTCATGCTTCAAGGTTTTTGTGGTTATATTCACTTTTTGGGGGGAGGAGGGTTTCGGGGATTGAACTCAGGGGCACTCAACTACTAAGCCACATCCCCAGCCCTATTTTGTATTTTTTTTTAATTTAGAGACAGGGTCTCACTGAGTTGCTTAGCCCCTCACTTTTGCTGAGGCTGGCTTTGAACTCGCTGTCCTCCTGCCTCAGCCTCCTGAGCTGCTGGGATTACAGGCATGCGTCACCATGCCCAATTATATTCACTTTTGGTAGTATGTGATTATTCCACTTTAAGTCACAAACATAGTTTGTTTTGTTTTATAATAATGGAATTAAAAGAGAATAGTGCTAATGGTCCAGAAATCTAGTAATCCTGCAGCAGAATTCTATTTTATAGTACAATACTTTGCCTGCCAAGTACTAAGAGGGGCCCAAAGTAAAGTCAAATTAAATTCAGAAAACATGTTTGGAAATCTATGTAATAGTCATACATTTTTCCTTGAAGTTTTTTTGCTCATTGCACAAAACTGAGTTATCTATCACAACATTAATAACTATCAGGTCCAGGGTACACATTTAATTGGGTGAATCCCAGTACTGATGTTTCTTTCCTTCTATATTCCTTCTCCTCCCTCTAAAATAGTGTTGACTTTCTCTTCCTTATTGGGTCAGTCTTAAAGTTTCAGGAAAATCCTAGCTGTAACATAACTCAGGTTAAATTTTTTTTTCAATGTAAGCTTACCCAAGGCATCTAGCTCTGTCATGTCATCCCAGCTAAAAATAAACTAAAATTCCAAACTTGCAGGATAACCAGATGTGACATCTGCAGAGTTATCCTGTATAAATAAGCAATAAATTAGAGGGAGCAAGGAATGTCACAGGTGTGGTAAATAAGGAATTGTTTCTTGACCTAAGCTGATGCTGTGTTTACTTCTTCTGAAACAATACAGAGTGTTTTCTTATTTTACACATTCACTATTTTTGTGAAACTTATAACAGTATAAGGTCTACTGATAATTTATTTTTACTATCCCTGGGTGTGGGTGTAGGATTACCTTCTTTTACCATCTATATACAAAATGAAGTATTTCTGCCTTGAGATGAGTATTCCTCCAATTTTTATGTGAGATTTCCTTTGAAAAGAACCCTTCACATTAGAAAAATTTAAATCCTGCAGAGTGTAGTCATTTTGTTTTTCAATAGTTCACAATTTTTAGAAGGTGGCCAAGTTTTAAAACTCCTTTGGTCATACCTGAGTTTTTTTTAATAAAAGGAATGTATAGAAAGCAAATGAGTCTTCACTCCAGACATGTGGAAAGACATCCTTAGTTTACAGTTTCCTCACACTTTTTTTTTTTTTTTAGTGGGGGGCTTACCAGGGATTGAACTTAGGGGCACTTGGTCACTGAGCCACATCCCCAGGCCTATTTTGTATTTTATTTAGAGACAGGGTCTCACTGGGTTGCTTAGCACCTCACCATTGCTGAGATTGGCTGTGAACTCATGATCCTCCTGTCTCAGTCTCCCAAGCCACTGGGATTACCGGTGTGCACCACCATGCCTGGCTCCTGAGACTGTTAAAGTATTCATAATACTATTCTCTAAGCAAACTCCAAGACACTCTTGGCTACAATTTGTGTTGCAACCTCTCTCATTTATACATATCTTATATATTACCTTTAAGGTATTTAATTAATGGAAGTTGACATTCCCTAAATCTGTGCCTGCCATTCACTATCTACCTGACTCTCTTTCCCTGATGCCTATCTTCCTTTGACTTCACCTTTAAGGTGAAGTAGGTGAACTCAGACCTGAAATGGGAAAAGACAGCTGCTTTTGATGATGGACATGTTGTACTTAGGGCAGTTGCTTGGGAAGCAGGCATTTGTTCTGGGAGGGAAGGTTGTTTCTTCAACGTCATTACATCTCAGCCTAGAAACAAAATTTTACAGGCAGTGTTTCAAGATGAACTTCATGACTCTTTTTTCTTACTGCTGAAATCTCATCAATATTAGCCTGTTGTTTTTTGTTTGTTTGTTTGCTTTGTCCTTTTCCTCATGTTTTGTTTGATTTATGGTGCTGGGGGGTCAAATCTAGGCCCTTATACATGCTGGTCATACACTCAACCACTAAGCTATAACTCTAGCCTCTTATTATATTCTGATGTGGTGCTAGTCAAATCTTTTTATGGGACATGAAACCACATGTAATTATTCATTCAATTGCTGAACTTGACTAATTTCATAGGATACTGTTTTAAGTAGTGAGGTCTAAAATTAACAATCTAGATGAGTAATAATTGGTATATCAATTATTTTATATTTAAACATTTAAATATCAAATATTTCTTTTTTGTATTTCCTACTAGATATTAACTGGTTAATTTATTAGCCTATGAAAGATACTTCACTGTATTATAATTGCCAATGAGTGAAAATATTTGCTAAAAGCATTGACTGAGCTTTGCCCTTGCTGTGAAATCTTTTGTGCATGGAATGTAAATGCCAGTAGGAAATCATGCCAATCCTTTTTAGGAATTCATAAGCAATCAAAGACAAAAATAACTTAATTCAACAACAGATCTATTAGTGAGATCCAAGTAAGAATGAATTATTCATCCTTGTTTCAGATATTATCCTGATTTTTTTTCTCTTGGCACATATTGACTATATTTTGAAGGAAAAGGAACATAATATAACCTGTAAATCCTGAGGAGAACAATTTCAGTAAATGAATTTAATGTCTTAAATTGTTTTTATTATAATCTTTGACAGTGTATAGAAAAAAAGCTAATGGATCCTCTTTCACATCTGGAACTTGTAAATCAATCCTGGTAGTAAGAATGTTCTCCATGCTCACTATTAAACTTATAGCAGCTGGTGGTTGATATTAATCACTTTCTAATTTAAGAAGCGCTGCTACAAATTCATCATTGTGAATAAGAGCGATGGTACTTAATTCATTTCCCTGAATCTTCTTGCCTTATTCTCCATGAAGCAACTGGTGCTGATTTTATAGCTTGTCATATATAGGGAATAGAAGAACACAGGATTTGGAGATTGAGTACCTGGATTTGAGTACAACCTCTAACTAGCTGTGTGAGCTAGATGTGTTATTTTCTCTCTCAGCCTCCAATCTTCATCCTTAAACAGTCATTCTAGTTAGTTACCTCACAAGACAGTTATGTTTTAATAAGTATATGGGAAGACATGAGAAAAGCACTACACAAATACCTTTTATAAAACTTTCAATTATTGAAAACTTCAAACATGTTCTTCAGTGGAAAGAAGAGCATATTGTACCCCACTAAATCCTTCATCCAGCTTCAACAATCGTCCACTCATGGCCAATGATGTTACATTTATATTTCTCCCAATTTTCCCTAGTTCCCTCAAAAGGAATATTATCAACCAAAATTTTCAGATATCATATCTATTATGGTTTTAAAATGTTACCAAAGGCCCATAGTAAAAGGCTGTGTTCCCAGTCCATGGGGTTATAGGGAAGGGGTGGAATGTTTAAGAGGTGGGGGAGAGGGGCTGGGGTTGTGGCTCAGTGGTAGAGCACTTGCCTAGCAGGTGTGAGGCACTGGGTTCGATTCTCATCACCACATATAGATAAATAAATAAAGATCCATTGACAACTAAAGTATATTAAGAAAAAATTAAAAAGGGGCTGGATTGTGACTCAGCAGTAGAGCGCTCGCCTAGCACAGGAGGGACCCAGTTCGATCCTCAGCACCACATAAAAATAAAGGCATTGTGTTGTGTCCATCTACACCTAAAAAATAAATAAATATTAAAAACAAAAGAGGTGGGGAAGAATAGAAGAAAAGAAAGATCCCATGATCTCACAGAAGGCATGCCCTTGAAGGGGATATGGGGAACTGGACACTTCCTTTTTCTCTTTTTACTTCCCTGGCTGTCATGAGGTGAGCAGCTTTGCTTCGCCCTGCACTCCCCACCATGATTTTCTGCCACAGATCCCAAAACAATGGAACCAACCAACCATGGGCTGAAATCTCTTAAACTCAAGCATACATACATCTTTTCTCCTTTTAAGTTATTTATCTCAATGATTTTGTCATAGAGATGGAAAGCTGACTAACACAATATCATTTCACCCTTGCGTATTTTAATATATACCTCTAAAAGTCTCTTTTTAAAAAGCATACTATAAAACCATTACTATACCTTAAAAATTTAACAAATATCACCTCAATGTTCATTTTCCCAATTGTTTTATAAAATCTCCTTTTTAAAATTATTTTGTTTGGGGCTTGGGTGTAGTTCAGTGGGAGAGCACTTGCCTAAAATGTGTAAGGCACTGGGTTCCATCCTCAATACAACATAAAAATAAGTTAATAAAAGTATTGTGTCCATCTACAACTAAAAAATATTTTTAAAATATTATTTTGGGATGGGGATGTGGTTCAAGTGGTAGCGTACTTGCCTGGCATGCGAGGCGCTGGGTTCAATCCTCAGCACCACATAAAAATAAAATAAAGATGTTGTGTCCACCAAAAACTAAAAAATAAATATTAAAAAAATAATAAAATATTATTTTGTTTGAGGGGCTTGGGCTGTGGCTCAGTGGAAGTGCACCCAGCATATGTAAGGCACTGGGTTGGATCCTCAGCACCACATAAAAATAAACAAATAAAATAAAGGCATTCTGTCCATCTACAACTACAAAAAAATTAAAAAATAAATAAAATAAGGATCTGTCAACAACCAAAAAATTTTTTTAAAAAATTATTTTGTTTGACTTAGGATTTAAATAAGTTGTGCACATAGTATTTGATATGTCTTTTAGTCCAACATTGTACCCATTGGATGCATGTGATAACATTCAAACATAAATTAATGAAAATTTAATTTAAGTTTGGTTCCTCAGTTGCCACATCTTTAGTGCTAAATATCCAAATCAATAGGGTAGATACAGAATATTCCTATCATTGCAGAAAGTGGTGGGGGACAGTGCTAACCTACAAGTCTCTCTTCCCTCTCTATCTTATTCCATTCTAATTTGTTGTTGAAAAAAACCCTACATGTAGAATTTACTGATGTAATTCTCTTGGTGTCATTAAACTTCTTCTCTGGTTCCGTGCTTTATTTACAAACTGGTGGTTAGTACAACAGCCTAAAAAATTTCACCTTTTTTGTGAGCTCAAATTCCACCATGTGATCTTGAGCACATGTCTTGGTCTATTGAAACATCATTTATCTCAGCTGTAAAATGAACATAATAATAGTACATATACCATATGCTTAATGTGAAAATTAAATGATATAATTGATATAAAGTACTTAACTTGGCACTTGGCATATAATGTGGATTCAGTACATATTAGCTATTATTTGAATTACTAAATTTTAATGTATTTTTCAAAATGTATTTGATTTTTTTTTTTTTTTTTTTTTGGTCCTGGGGATTTAACTCAGGGCACTTGACCACGGAGCCACATCCCCAGCCCTATATTATATTTTATTTAGAAACATGGTCTCACTGAGTTGCTTAGTGCATCATGGTTGATGCTTTGAACTTATAATCCTCTTGTCTCAGTATCTCAAGCCTCTGGGGCTGTGGCACACCCTTGGCCAAAATGTATTTTATTTTAAAATGACACAGTAATTGAACATATATAAGGGAGACAGTGCCACATTTTGATACATGTATACAATGTATAATGATCAGATCAGGGTAATTAGTAAATATATCACCTCAGACATCTTTTCTTTATGTTTGGAAAATTCAAAAGCCTCTCTACTAGTTGTGTGGTGTGTGTGTGTGCACGTGCATGTGATGCTGGAGATCAAACCCAGTGCCTCACACATGATAAGTGGGTGCTCTATTGCTAAGCTACATCTCCAGCCCCTCTACTGGTTACCTTGGAATATTTGATTAATTGCTATCAACCACAGTTGATCAACCATAGTTGTGCATTTGTGACATAGAACATTAGCAGTTATTCCTCCTATCTAACTGTACCATTATACCTTTTAACCATCCTCTCGTCCCCTACATCTTTCCCAGGTTCTGGGAAACACTATTTTATTCTAGTTCCATTCATGTTGCTATATATGACAAAATTTCATTCTTTTTTTTTTTTTTTTTTTTTTGGCTAAATGATATCTCATTGTATATATGTACCACATTTATTTTATTCTTTCTTCCATAGATAGACATCTAGATTGATTCCATATCTTTAAATAGCCTGCAATAAAAGTACAAGTGCAGATGTGTCTTTGACATACTGATTTCAATTCCTTTTGGATCTACACTCAGTAATGGGATTGCTGGATCATGTGATAGTTTTATTTCTAGCTTTTTGAGGACCCTTCACACTGTTTTCCATTTTGGCTGTACTAATTTACATTCCCACCAACAGTGTATTGTTGAGAGCCACAGACAAGGGGCCCCAGCAAACTTCCAGCTGCCGGCTGATGATTGGCTCACAGCGGCCCCAGCAACATCTAGCTGATTGGCTCCTCTGCGGTGATGCTCATTGGGCTGTTTCCCTGCCCTTTCAGACCACGGAGCTGCTCATTGGGGGACTTTTTTGGCTCTGCCCACATGACCCAGCCAATTGGCCTCAAGAGCAGGAGGATTGTGGGAGGTGGAGAGAAGCTTGTGTGGGAGAGAGAGGCTTGTGGAAAGCCGGTGGTGGCAGTTGAGGCTCTGAGGATTTTTCCTGAGAGGCTGTTTTGTTTGGCGTGTGTGGTTCTAAAAATAAAGTTAGTTTCTTTTGACAAGTGGCTCCTGATTGTGCCCAGCCAGACTGCGGCAGTGTATAAGAGTTTCCTTTCCTCTGCATCCTTGTCAGTATTTGTTATTTTTTGTCTTTTTGATAATACCCATTCCAGCTGGGGTGAGAAGACATTTCCTTGTGGCTTTGATTTGCATTTCTTTGATGATTAATGATGTTGAACATACTTGTTGGTAATTTGCATATCCTCCTTTATGTCTGTTCAGGTCATTGAGACATTTTAAAATAGGATTTTTTTTTACACTGTTGAGCTGTCTGAATTCCTTGTACACTCTGGATATTAATCTTTTTTCAAATGTTTTATTTGCCTTATTATAATTTTAAGCAGTGATTCTCAAATTTCAGTCTACCAGTAATTTTCTGGGTCCATAAAAATATAAAGTTTTCTGTAGATTTTAACTTAGTATGTTTGTGGGTCCCCAAAATCTGATTTGTAATAAATTTTTAGATGATTCTGATGCATTCATGGGTTTGGAAACTGATGGTCTTGGAATGTGTCTAATTGGCTAGACTGAATTACAGTCTTCAGAATTTCCTTTCTGTATATTTCCTGTGGGGATGAATGACAATGGATTTCTTCTAAGAACTGAAAGGTGAAAGAGATGCAGCAGCAATTTTGTAGCATACACATACTTCCTACTTCCCCCCAAGTTATTCAAACAAATATAACGTAGGTGCTATGGTGAAAGGATTTTGCAGTTTTAGTAAAAGTCACCAGTTAAAGTTAATCAAAAGGGAGATTATCCTGGATAGACCTGACTTAATCAATTAGAAGACATTTTAAAAAGGATAAGCCCAAGTTCAGCTGGCTTCATTGGAAAATTCCATTAAACATTTATTGAATTAATACAATATAAGGAAGAGGAGGGACACTTTCCAAATCACTCTGTGAGGCCTGATACCAAAACCAAAGCTATCACAGTGAAAGAAATTAAAGACCAGTTATCTCTTTTGAATATAGAAGCAAAAATTCTCAATAAAATAGATTTATCCAGTTTGTTAGCAATATATAAAAAGGATTATACACCATGACAAAGTAGGATTTATTCCATAAATACAAAGTTGGTTTAATGTCTGAAATTAATATAATAAATTATAACACCAGGATAAGAGACAAAAACTACATGGGGCTGGTCATGATGACTCACACCTGAAATCCCAGAGGCTCAGGAGGCTGAGGCAGGAGGATCATGAGTTCAAAGCCAGCCTCAACAACTTAGCAAGGACCTAAGCAATTTAGTGAGTTTCTATCTCTAAATAAAATATAAGAAAACCTGGGGAATGTGGTTCAGTGCTTAAATGTACCTGGGTTCAATCCCCGGTACCAAAAACTACATGACTATTTCAACAGATGTATTTGACAAAATTCAACACCCCTTCATGATAAGAGCAGTCAACAAACCAGGAACAGAGAGGAACTTCCTCAATTTAAAAATGGCACCTAAAATAAAACAACAGCAAACATCATACTTAAGGTAAAAGACTGAATGCTTTCCTTCTATGATCAGGAATATTACAAGATGTCCACTCTCTTTACTTCTTTTTTTTTTTAATTTTTCCATAGCTTTATTGATGTAAAATTGAAGTACAATAAGATCAACATATTTGAAGTATGCAATTTGATCAGTTTTTTCCATGTTTTTTATTTGTTTTAATTAGTTACACATGACAGTAGAATGCATTGACATATCATACATAAACATAGTATAACTTCTCATTCATCTGGTTGTACATGATGTAGAGTTACACAGGTCATCTGATCACATATGCACCTAGCGTAATAAAGTTCAATTCATTCTAGTGTCATTTCTACCCCCATGCCCTGTCACCAGTTTGATCAGTTTTGACATGTATGTAACCAATACAATCATATAAAAAAAAGCATTTTCATTATTTTTTTAAAATTTGAAGTCATGTAGACTGTTTCCTGCATGATTTATTATGTTAGAAATCAATCACCTTAAGATATATAGAATCCCACCCTCACATGTCAGCAGTTTCAAAATTAGATGGTGCACTTCTAAACATCTCAGAGGTCAAGGAAGAAAGCGCAAGAAAAGTAAATAAAAAATGCTTTGAACTAAGTGATAATAAATATCAGGATCTCGGGGATGAAACAGTACCCAGATAAACATTTATAACTTAAAGTACTTGTATCAAAAACTAGAAAGCAATTAAATTACTTCAAATTATGTAATAGGAAGGAAAAAATAACAGTAGCAGCAGGAATATATAAAACAGAGAAGAAATAATACAGCTATAATTTGATAAAAATCAAACAAGTCTAATCAAGAAAAAAAAGCAAGAACACAAAGATTAACATCAATGGAAAGGGAGCTATCAAAATAACCTTACAGATGCTAATATATATATATATATATATATATATATATATATATATATATATATATATATATATATATAATATATTACAATTGTATGCCAACATATGTGATAGCTTACATAACGTGGTCTATATTAGAGAAGGATCCATGTGCTGCTGAGAAGAAAGTGTATTCAGTCATTGATTGATGAAATATTCTATACATGTCTGTTAAATAACTCTAAATTATCAATTGTACTTTTCATAATTTATATAGCTTCTTTATTTAGTTTTTGTTTAAAGGATCTATCCAGTGGAGACAGAGGCATGTTAAAGTTACCCAGTATTGTTGTTTTATGGTCTATTTAATTCTTGAGATTAAGAAGGGTGTGTTTGATGTTCATGGATGCTCCATTGTTTGGGGCATAATTATTTATGATTGTTTGCTGCAACATGTGACTAAGTCATTCAGGGTGACTTCAGGTGAATTTGGGTTGGCACAAAATAACCACACTGAGACAGAGAAAATACCTTTTTCTTGGGATTCTTCAGCAAAGGCTCCTTTGCTTCAGCTCCCACAAAGAAGGCAGAAAAAAAGAGAGAGAAGGAGCATGTTCTGAAGCCCCTTTTTATTGAGGGGAAGACACTTGAGAAAGTTCCACCCCGATGGGGGAGGGTCAGGTTTCTGGGGTTGAGTCTAGCTCCCTGAAGTCTTGTGGTCAGCAGATTGATTGACATCTTGGCAAGTCACACACATCTCAAGTGCTGTGTAAGATCAAAAGGCAGAGCGAATGAAAAGGACACAGCCCAAACAGAGCAGCAATGTCAGTACAGTCTGCTTGTGCTCTCAAAATGCTCACAGCTCACACACATAGCCCATAGCTGGCCTACAACAATTATTATGTCTAGTTGATGTATAATGCCTTTAAGCAGTGTGAAATGGCCTTCTTTATCCCTTCTGATTAACTTTGGCTTAAAGTCCACTTTATTTGATATGAGGATAGAAACCACTGCTTGTTTACACAATCCATGTGAGAGGTTTTTCCCCATTCTTTCACCTTCAGTCTATGGATGTCTTTGACTATGGTGTGAGTTTATTGGAGATAGCATATTGTTAGATCTTGTTTTTTAATCCAATCTGCAAGTCTCTGTCTTTTGATTAATGAGTTTAGGCCATTAATGTTTAAGGTTATTATTGAGATATGATTTGTGTTCCCAGTCATTTGGGTTTATTTCTAGTTTTAATTTGTATTAGTTTCTCTTTTGGTTGACTGTTCCTTTAGTGTAGTTTCTCCTTTTTCTGGTTTGCACCTTTTTGTTTTTTTTCATTTCCTCCTCATGGGATATTTTGCTGAGAATATTCTATAGTGCAGGCTTTCTAGTTGTAAATTCTTTTTATTTTGTTTATCATCGAAGGTTTTTATTTCACCTTCAAATCTGAAGCTTGGGGCTGGGGATATAGCTCAGTTGGTAGAGTGTTTTGCCTCACATGCTGAATTCAATCCCCAGTACACACACACACACACACACAAAAAAAAAAAAAACACCCTGAAGCTTAATTTTGTTGTATATAGGATTCTTGGTTGCCATTCATTTTCTTTCAGAGCTTGGTATATGTTATTCCAGGACCTCCTAGCTTTGTGGTGTCTGGGTTGAGAAATCAGCTGAGATCTGTATTGGTTTCCTTCTATATGTAATCTGATATTTTTCTCTTGCAGTCTTTAAAATTCTATTCTTATTCTGTATGCTAGACATTTTCATTATAATGTGTCTTGATGTGGGTCTGTTGTAATTTTGCACATTTGGGGTCCTGTAAACCTCTGGTATTTGATTTTCCATTTCATTCTTTTTGTTTGGGAAACCTTCTGGTATTTTTTCATTGAAAATATTGTGCATTCCTTTGGTTAGTCGCTCCTCAACTTCATCTATCCTAATAAATCTTAAATTTGGTCTTTTCATGTTATTCCATAGTTATTGGAAGTTCTGTTCATGTTTTCTTAACATCTTCTCTCCATGGTCAACTCTATTTTCAAGATTATATATTTTGTCTTCATTAACTAAATCTCTCTCTTCCAAGTGATCTAGTCTGTTGGTGATTCTTTCTATTGAAATTTTAATTTGGTTTATTGTTTCCTTCATTTCAAGGATTTCTGATTTTTTCCCCCAGGATCTCTGCCTCTTTATTGAAATGATCTTTCACTTCTTGTGTTTTCTCTGATTTTATTTCTTATATCATCCTTTACTTGGCAGATCAGTGTAACTATGTACATTCTAAACTCCTTCTCTGATATTTCTTCCACTGTGGTGTCAATGGATCCTATTATTGAAATGTCTTGGTTTGTTTGGGGCAATTTGTTCCCTTGATTTTTCATGTTGTTTGTGTCTACCCATCTAACAGTACAGATCTGAGGCAATAGTTTCTACCCTGTGGACTTAGAGTGTCCCTGAAGTTTTCCAGTACCCCACTCTTTAGAGGGATACAAATAATAACAACAACCAATGCAAACAATATACCAAATAATTCCTACTATGACATCTACAATGTTAATTATCACAATAAACAGAAATTATATGATCAGTTATTGTCCACAATAAAAATAGCAAGTTTACAAAATGGTTCATAATTTTAAATGGTGGACAAGGAGAAAACAGAAGTGATATAGGATGTGAAGATTATGAGGGAGAAGGAGAGAAGAAGAAGTAAAAAATTAAAGGAAGAGTGAAAGAGAGGATCATAGAGATTGGCTGTTAGCAGAGGAAAAGAGAGAATCAAAGGAAACAGGAGAAAAAATGCATAAAGTAAACATTTTAAAACAAATTAAATAAAAGAATACAAAACTAAAATATACTAATTGAACATCCTAGTTCACAAAAAAATGAATCCATGAAAAATAACTGGCTTCAAAAATGCTAAAAATTAGAAGAAAAAAACCCAAATACAAGTATGTATAAATGTACCATTTATACATTATAATACCATTAATGTCACAATTAAACAGAAAAAAATAATTTTCAAAAAATCTTGAGGAAAAGTTAAAGAATTCTATCCATTGGAGCTCAAAAGATTCTCAGTTTTTCTTCTAATCAGTTTTAGTTTGGGTCATCTGGAATGTGATACTCCACCCTCCAGATTGCTAGAGTGAGAGAGGTAATCTTGAGAGCATAATTCCTAGAGGCAGAGATTAAGCTTAGATGGGCTCCAGGGTCTTTGCTGAATGCCAGCTGGAGATATAGCTCAGTTGGTAGAGTGTTTTGACATCTTGGCAAGTCACACACATCTGGAGATTTTAAATCAGTGCCCATTGAGCGCCAAGTACTTGCTGGTCAACACTGGAAGATTGTATCCCAGGGATCCCCTGGGTTCCACTTGTGTGATGGGGTACGGAATTCTTAGTCCCTTACATCACCTTCAGCCTACATTTCCTGGTCTTGGGTTCAGTCTCCAAACAATCTCCCTCACCCCTGCCCTTCCAAGTTCCAGGTCAGAAGCATCTCTACCAGCCAGTCCTGCAAGCAGTCAGATTGAAAGTGGAGGGTTAAAGCCAGGTGGATTTCTGCAACCAGTTGTCCCCTGTGTAAATCTCTCTCCATGTTTGATTGTCTCCTGGTCATGTAAGCACACTCTATGTCATGCAGTGTGTGTTTACTAGGCCTGTATTTTGGGCCAAACTCAGGTTTGCCAGGAATCTGCCCCCTTAGCTGATAACCCCTGAACAATGGCTACAAAATGGTTCCTTCCTTTGTCCTCTGCACACCACCTGGAGAAATGGTGGCTTCTTTCTCTGCACACAGATATTGTATAGCTCATCTTTCAGGTTTGTCAGATAACATCATTCATCTCTAAACACTCCGTATCCAGATATGCCTTGGGCCTCCCAAAAATGCAGGTTCCTTTAATTCCCTTATCCCTCCACTATGTTCACAGAGGGACCACTCTGGCCGGAGTTTCTGGCTTGGCTGTGGCAGAGGCTGTGCCACTGGGTATTTCTTCCTTATTTTATTATATACAACCTCCTGAATCCCTGATTTGCTTTGAATGTTCAGTTTTAAATTCCAGTAAAGTCCTCCTGCCTTTTTCTGTTCACCCACCTTGCTGAGAAGCTGCCTGTCTGCTTTCTTGGTTTCACTCCTCAGAGCAGCCAGGAACAAAACCTCCTCTGTTCCTCCATCTTGAAAATCTCCTCATTACTTCTAACAAACAATTTACTGGAGATTTTTCCAAGATTATTGGGCAAGAAGTTTAATGAAACACATCCAGATTGGAAAGAAAAAAGTAAAACTACTTCTATTTGGAGATGACATGATCTTATTTATAGAAAATCCTAAGCCTGGGGACATAGCCCAGGGGTAGTACACTTGCCTTGCATCCTTAAGGAGTCTGTTGAAAATCTATTAGAACAAACAAAGGAGTTCAGCAAGGTTGCAGAATATGAGATCAATATATAAGTCAATTATATTTCTATATATTTGCCACAAATTACTTGAAAATGAGATTAAGAACAACCACTGGAATGGGATAAAATTAGAATAAGTTATACTCCATGTATGTATAATATGTAAAAATACATTCTATTGTCACACATAGCTAAACAGAACAAATAAAAAATATGAAAAAGCCAAAAAAAAATGAAATTAAGAAAATAATTTCATCACAGTAGTATTGTGAAGAGCCCTGCCTTACCTGGGATAAGTCTCTGCCTCCCACCTTAAAACACCAACAAAGTGAAAAGAGTAAAACATGCTTAGGGGAAATTTTAATTAAAGAGATATAAAATGTATATTATATAAAACATTGTGGAAAGAAAATTTCAATGACATAAGCAAATGGAAAGATACTTGTGTGCATTTACCAGAAGACTTAATATTATTAATGTAAGACGCTGCACCGCACTATGGATGGGAGACACCACACGACAATAATCACCAGAGAGGTTCTGCTTTATTACAAAAGGCTGTGGGTTTATATAGGTCTAAGGAGAGGTAGCAGGGCTGAGGTAGATAACGGGTCACCCGTTTATTGGCAAGCTCTTCCATATGTCAGTTCCGGAGCCCAAGAAGTTAATTCTTATTGGGGCTAAGGTTTCCCACCAGAAATTCCTGCTCCCGCCGCAGATGCAGCCAGTGAGTATTGGAAGGAAAGCAGCCCGCTTATTCTGCACTGGGGGAGACAAGAGGGCCTGCACTTCAGCTGGGGTATAGAGAGTCAATTGCGGGACAAGCATCACCAGTATACATGGGGTAGAGGTGTTGGTGAATAAGATAGTGTTGAGAGAACCATTACACCAGAAGAATGAGCCAGGTGGTGCATAGAGGGTGAAGTTAAAGGTGATGTTAGAGTGGCAAAACTTTGACTGGGAGACACCCAAGCCCAGGAGGCAGCGCCAGGGAATCACAGTATGGTTAGACTCCTCGGGCTCCCATAATGGAGAGTCAGGTGAAAGGGTTCAGAGAGAACTGCGGGCAGATGGAGTGGAGAAATTTGAGAGGTCAGAAGCCGAGAAGTTCAAGGGAACCGCTGCAAGCAAAGGTCGAGTCAGAGAGGCGCATAAGTAGCAATCAGTTGGTGTAATGGCGGGGAGGGTTAGATTTAAGAAGGTTACAGTTTTAGTAAGTAGTCGTAGCCATGAATACTGTGGTGAACTCCCGACATTAGGCTCATATGGATCCTGTATGGAGTCTAACAACTGCTGTTCAGAATACTTTATGTCATTAGAGATTATAGCTACTGAGGGCTGGGAGAGTTGAAGCTCTCGGGAGATGGAGATGGAGTCACAGGGGGTGGGAGAGGATATGTCACAGTAGAAGGAAGCATTTACCCTAGAGGTCCAGCGTGGATGGTTAGGGTCAGTGATAGCCAATTGATAGCCCCCAGAGATCAATCTGAAATTTCCAACACAGGAATCCCCGATGCATGCACGTGGGTTATGAATGTTGCATGACCAGTAGGGGCACCCCCCCCCCATAGGTTTCGGGCCACCATTTGCAGTAATCCTCTGTCTGATCATATAAGAAGCAAAGGTAAGGCCTAGCGGCTGTTTTTAAAAGTTCAGAATTCTGGGAAGAGAGGGGAAGGAAGATAGATGCATTACATCCTGTAGGGGCACAATCAACCAAAGAAACTAGGCAAGTGTAACGAGTGCTGCCTTGGACACATGTCTCTCTGACTTTGAATCTCCAAGTATAAGAGGAGGATGATGATGTCCCCGGGAGAAGGGTGATGACTGTGAAAATACCAATTAGAAGAGTGGGAGTCATGGTGGAGTATGGGCGGTTACGCGAGACAGGCGAAGCTTTAGAGGATAGTTAGGATGTGGAGAGCAGGAGTAAAGGGGAGGTCTAGGAGGTGACTCTTGAGGCTCCTCTGGGGTAGTCTTGTCATCAGCAGATGGGGCCTCCTGGTAATATGGCTTCAACCTAGAAATGTGAATCCAGGGGGTGAGACGGTTGCCTGGTAAGGAAAGTTTGGTGGCGGTGGGGGTACAGAGAATGACAGGATAGGGGCCTTCCCATTTTGGGGCAAGAGGCCCTTTCTCCTCTGGGGTGTTATAATAGGCTAAACTCCCAGGTGTTAAGGGAGGAGTGTTTGGAGAGGAGTCTGGGTCTGGAAGAAGCCAGTCTTGATGTTTCTAGAGTTCCGAGCGGAGATGAAACAAGAGAGGTAAAGACAAATCTCGTGTGAGAGGTCCTTGTGAAATGACCAACCCAGTGGGTATAAGAGGTCTTCCATACATTATCTCAAAGGGAGACAGTAAAGATGGTTTCTTAGGAAGAGCTCTGATCTGAAGCAAAGCCAAGGGAAGGAGTTTGACCCAGTCTAAGTTTAATTCCATTGTTAATTTGGTAAGGACTTCCTTCAGAGTCCGATTTACCCTTTCCACTTTCCTTGAAGCCCGGGGGCAATATGGACAGTGGAAATGCCACTTGAAGGAGAGGGCTTGAGAGACCTTTTGTGTGATCCTAGAAATAAACTCAGGGCCATTGTCGGATTGTAGGGAAGTGGGCATACCAAACCTGGGGATGATGTCTGTCAGTAAGATTGAAGCTAAAGTGGAAGCCTTTTTATTAGAAGTGGGAAATGCCTCAACCAAACCAGAGAAAGTGTCCACAAAGACAAGGAGGTATTTAGTGCGCCATACTGCAGGCATGTTGGTGAAGTCTACCTGCCAGTTAGCAACAGGAATATGTCCCCGGGCTTGGTGGGAGGGAAACGGTTTAGGCCTTGAAGGAGTATGAGGGTTGGTCCGCTGACAGATCTGACAATTAGAGGCTATATTCTGTAGCATGGCTTTGTCAGAGGGGGTGAGGGAGAAGAAGCTCTGTAAAAAGAGGGTCAAAAACTGAGAATTGGAATGGAATAGAGTATGGAGGAACTCAAAAAGATCCTTGTTCTTACTGGAAGAAGTAGGGGCTTCAGATGGACAGTCTAAAGTGGCCATTATATGTCCCCCAGGGGGCTCATAATTGGAAGTGGTAGCAGCCATTCATGCCGCCTGGTCAGTTTTGGCGTTGCCCTCAGTGATAAGAGAGCCGTCCTTCTGATGGGACCTACAATGGACAACTCCCAACTGGGTGGGTAAGTGGGAGGCCTCTATCAAATTGGTTATAAGAGCCAAATTAGTGATCGCATTACCTTTAGTGGTAAGTAGGCCTCTCTCCTTCCATATTGCAGCATGGGATAATAAGATATGGAAGACATATTTTGAGTCAGTATAAAGGGTGAGGGATTTGCCCCGTGCTAGGAAGCAGGCATGAGTGGCCACTACAAGTTGGGCCTTCTGGCTGGTAGTTCCTGAAGGCAGAGCTTTGGCCTCTATAATCTCAGTGGCCCAAACTACAGCATATTCAGAGTAATGAGTGCCGTTCTGCCTAAAGGAACTGCCGTCAGTGAACCAGATAAGGTCAGGCTTGGTGAGTGGTCCCTCAGAAATGGAAAAATGACAGGGGAGAAAATCATCCAAGGTTTCCAAGCAATTATGAGCTGGTGTGTCAGATGTGGGGGTCGTTGGGAGCAGTGAGGCAGGGTTCAGTGCAGAGCAGGGGAGGAATGTAATATTAGGGTTTTCCAGAAAGGAAGTGAGGAGCGACAGGACTCTGGATGGAGGAAGGGTTTGAAGGCCCTTATAAGCTAAAAGGTCCTTCAAGTGATGTGGGGATTGGATAGCTAAAGGGGCCCCGAAAGACAGCCTAGAGGCTTCTTTGTGTAAAATTTGTCCAGCAGCCAGAGCTCTTAAGCAAGGGGCCCACCCACGGATGGTAGGGTCTAATTGTTTGGACAAATATGCCACAGGTGCAAATGTAGGCCCATAATTTTGACCCAAGTCCCCAAGTGCTTGCCCCCCTTTTTCATGGACATATAGATGAAACGGTCTTGAAAGATTGGGAAGGTGAAGGGCGGGTGCCTTTAAGAGGAGTTGCTGAAGTCTGCGAAAGTGGTAGCAGGGGGAGGAGGCAAGAGATTCACCAGGGGGTCCCTTTGCTAGGTCATATAGGGGTTTGGCTAGAAGAGAGTAATTTGGGATCCAGGCCCTAAAATAACCTGCTAGTCCTAGGAATGATAGTATTTCGGCTTTCGTATGAGGCACCGGAAGATTAGAGAGGAGTTGCCTCCTATCCAGTGTTATTTCCTTTTTTCCTGGTGCCAGGCAAAAACCAAGGTAGATGACAGAAGACTGGGAAACCTGGGCCTTGTGGGGAGACACCCTATATCCCTTATCTGCTAGGAAATCGAGAAGCTGGGCAGTGTGGGATTGAGAGTGTTCCCAAGAGGGACTACATAGAAGAAGGTCATTGACATATTGAAGGAGAGTAGAGTCAGGGCAGGTGGGGTGAAAAAATGTGAGGTCCTGGGCAAGAACCTGGCCAAAGAGATGGGGACTGTCCCTGAAACCCTACGGGAGGACGGTCCAGGTAAGCTGACAAGAATGGCGGGTGTGAGGGTCAGTCCACGTAAAAGCAAAGATATCCTGAGATTCTGAGGACAAGGGAATAGAAAAGAAGGCATCTTTTAAATCTAGGACTGAGAAGTGGGTAGTAGTAGCAGGGATCTGAGAGAGGAGGGCACTAGCGGGTGGATGGGGACCACAGAGGAGTTGACGAGGCAAAGGTCTTGAACCAGCCTGTAGGACCTGTTAGGTTTCTTAACTGCCAGAATGGGGATGTTGAAAGGAGAGTGTGTAGGCCTAAGATACCCCTTCTATAATAAATCCTGGATGATGGGTTCGATGGGTTCTAATCCGAGGAGGGCTGTGGTTGTGAGTGGATATTGTGGTTGACTAATATATCTTGAAGGGTCCCGTAAGACAATATGAATAGGACTGCATTTAGCCATAGAGAGTGTAGTTGTGTCCCAAACCTCAGGTTTAACTGGTTTAGATGGTTGTGGGAGAGTACATGATGGAGGTGTATCTGTCCCTAGGATCATCATGAGGAAATGAGAGGCTGGGGAGGTGTGGGGTGATATGTGGATGGTGACCTTCAATAATGAGAGTATGTCCATTCCCAGAAGGGGAATGGGGCAATGGGTCATAACAAGAAAGGAGTGTGTGAAGGACAGAAGGGATCCCTGCACATAACATGATAAGGGGGGTGTTTTTCAAGGGAAAATCTGTTTACCTCCTACCCCGACAATAGGAGTTTTTGAAGGTGTGGTAGGACCCCAATTCTCCCTCAAGACCTAAAAGGTAGCACCAGTGTCTAAGAGGAAGGTAATGAAGCGTCCATCCACTAGGAATGTGACCCTAGGCTCTTGCTTCTTGATGGTAATAGTCGGGAGGGAAGGCCCAGGGCTTTGTCAATCCTCCTCTGCCAAGCCTAGGAGAGGCTGGGGTTGTGGGGTGGCTGACCAACCTCCCCTCCAGGTTGTTGGGCAGTCTACCCCCCAGTGTCCCCTTTGGTGGCATTTTGGGCAAGGGGTTGAGGGTATCCTCGGCGAAGGACAATCCCTAGCCTAATGTCCCTCCTTACCACATTTGAAGCAAGCTCCAGGGGGTGTCTTATTGGGACGGCGTGGTGATGACCTTCTCTGAATGACCTGGGCCAACATTTGGAATTTGGTGTTTTCAGCCCTCTGCCTACGACGTTCGCTTTCATCCTCTCTACCATGGAAAACCTTGAAAACGACTGCGAGGATTTCGGTTTGAGGAATAGCAGGACCCTGTTCAAGCTTCTTAAGCTTGGCTTTAATGTCAGGGTAGCTTTGGGCCAGGAAATATGTCATTAAGACATGACGGCCATCAGGGCTTTCTGGGTCGAGGTTTGTGTGCTGCTGGAGGGCCTTGGTTAGTCTATCCAGGAATTCTGAAGGTGTTTCTTCCTTCTTTTGAATGACCTCCTGCACCTTTTGAAAATTAACAGCCTTGTGGGTGGCCTTTTTTAGGCCCGCCAGGAGGCAGGATGCAAAAAGGTCACGAGACTATAAGCCTCCAGGGATATTGTAATCCCATAGAGGATCCTGCTCTGGGACAGCATGAGGGCCTGTGGGGTGGTTGGGATTGGCCTATGATTTTCATCAGCATGGGCTTGGGCTAGTTCCCAGACCCGTTGCCTTTCCTCAGGGATAAGTGTATTGGCCAGGAGCATGTAGATGTCGTGATGGGTAAGGCTATATGCCTGCAGGACCCATTGGAACTCCTGAATGTAAGTGGTGGGATCAATGGTGAATGAACCTAACTTCCTCTCCAACTGAGTAATGTCCGACATGGAGAAAGGCACATGTACTCTAATAACACCCTCAGGACCAGCTACCTCACGAAGGGGTGCAATCGTCATGGGAGTAGGAGGGGGTCCCTTAGACCTGGTGACAGGAGGACTGAAAGAGGCAGTCGGCGGTGGACAGGAAGGAGAGGGAGGGGAAGGGGATGTCTCAGGGGAGGAGGAGGTGGGACCAGTGGAAGAGAGCAGGGGGGAGGGGGATGAAATGGAAGGCTGAGGATCAGTGGAATCAGGTGGAAGAAGCAGAGGGTGTAGCGGGAGAGGAGGGGCCGATGGGGCTGGGGGATAAGGGGGAGGTTCATCTGCTGGGTCAAATAAGGAAGAATCTGCGGAGTCAGGGGAAGAAGTAGGGGAAGGGAGGGGTTTACAAGCAAGGAGGACCTGAGAGGGAGAGCAGGAAGTGCAGAGGGCGGGGTGTTGGGCGAGAAGGCTAAAACCTTCAACGTATGGGACCTGTCTCCATTTTTTTAGGCGCAGGCAGTAGTTAAGAAGATCCCGAAGAAGGTTTGGGTCTAACGAGCCTTCTGGAGGCCAATGATTGTCATTATCTAACAGATATGTGGGCCAATCTTGGGTACAGAATATGATAAGAATTTTGGGTTTGAGATCCGGGGAAAGAGAGAGAGTAGCCAAATTCTTAAGGAGACACTTGAATGGTGAGGTTTTGGGTATAGATGAGGAGGCACCCATAGTTAAAGAGTGGAGGAAGGGACAGCAAAGGGAAAAAAAGAATTAACCCGGGCGGTAGGAGCTTCCTGGAAGCGTAGAGCAGATGGAGGATCACGTGGGCGTCCCCGAAGTGACCAGTCCACTGCGAGTAGGCACAGAGGGCACAGCTTGGTCGTCACCGACGAAGTTCAGTCGTGTGACCCGTAGGGTCGAGGCCACGGGCAACCTGACGTCAGGAAAATTTTTCCACCAGAACGAGAGAGAGTCAAGGAAGGAAGGGACAGAGCTCCAGTAGAATGCAGTTCCGGGCTGGAAGTTCAGCTCCGGGCTGAACACAGCTCTGGCGGGGTGAGTTCCAGTGGGACGCGGCTTCTGTGGAGGAGGAAGAGACCAGGGAACCTCTTGTGTAAACCCAGAAGCTTCATGCCCCAAAGGGCAGCGGGTCGCCAGAGGGTCCACTGCGACCAGTGAAGGTCTTAGTGGGGTGCATTCCCTCCTCCCTACTGGGCATCAGGAGCATGCCAGAGGATCACGGTCGCGTCTCCTGCTGCTAGCCTGAAGGGAGTTGGCGAGCCGGGGAGGGGGAACTTACCTAAACCCGATCAGTGGTGAGTGTAGGGAGCCAGCACCCAAAAAGACAGACAAGGGCGAAATGTGTCATTGGTGACGGCAGTGGCGGAGATGGGGCTCGGTTTGTCGAGCACACTGTCTCCCGGGTTTTCGGCACCACTGTAAGATGCCACACCGCACTACGAATGGGAGACACCACACGACACAAATCACCGGAGAGGTTCCGCTTTATTACAAAAGGCTGTGGGTTTATATAGATCTAAGGAGAGGTAGCAGGGCTGAGGTAGATAACGGGTCACCCGTTTATTGGCAAGCTCTTTCATATGTCAGTTCCGGAGCCCAAGAAGTTAATTCTTATTGGGGCTAAGGTTTCCCACCCACAGGATTTGAACATTGGCGCCGGCAGGAATGTTTCGCACCAGTGAAAGAAAAAAGAGGAGAAAAAGGGTCGTTAGGCGCCATGTTGGGGTTTTTCTCTGTGGTGCTGCTGCCGTTATATGTTTTCCCAACAATTAACATGAGAATACTTCTCAAACTGATCTACATATTCAGGGCAATTCTGTCGTAATTCCAGCTTCCTTCTTTGCATAAATTGACAAACTAGTCCTAAAATTTATATGAAAATGCAAAGGACCCATGATAGTCACAACAATCCTGAAAAAGAGCATATATGGAGAATTCACACTTCCTGATTTCAAAATTTACTATAAAGCTATAACAACCAAGATAATGTGGTATGTCATGTGGATAAACTTCCTAGATAATAGAGGAAAGAATAGTCTTTCCAACACAAGGATGAGATACCTGAATATCTACATACAAAAGAATGAAATTCAATCCCCTATACCACACTGTACACAAAAATAATTTCAAAAGGGATTGTTGATCTAAATGTGTGAGTTGAAATTATAGAACACAGAAGAAAATATAGGAGTAAATCTCCTTGATCTAGGGTTAGGAGATAATTTATTATATAAGACACTAATGGCATAAGCAACAAAAGAGATTTTTACCTATATAAATTGTATTTCATTAAAATAAAAAATATTCATGCTTCAAAAAATTCCATAAAGATGGTGAAAACAGCCTAATAATTGGGAGAAAATAACTTGTGAATCATATGGTTAATAAGGGATTTGTATTCAAAACATATAAAGAATTTACAATTCAACAATAAACAAATAACCTCATTGACAAAATGGGCAAAGGATTTGAATAAACATTTTTCAAAAAAGATATATGTATGACCAAAAAGCATGTGAAAAAATGTTTAACATCATTTGTCATTAGGGAAACACAAATACAAAGCAATACCATTTCACACTAACATTTTTTTTAAAAAAAGTAAAGCTGGGTGCAGTAGCTTGCCTATAGTCCCAGCTACTCAGAAGGCCGAGGTAGAAGGATGGGTTAAGCCCAGAAGACAGTTGGATAATCCTTCAAAATATTAACATTAAGACATCCTAACAATTTAACTTCTAAGAATATTACCAAGAGAGGTAAAAATATATGTCTACACAAAAATTTATTGCAACATCATCCAGAATAGCCCAGAAGTGCAATCGCACCAAGTGTTTATCAGATCATGAATGGATAAAAGTTTAACTGATATATATACACATCAAAATATTATTTGACAATTATTAGGGATGAAGTACTGTTACTTGCTACAACATGGATGAATCTTGAAAACATTATGCAAAATCAAAGGGTCAGACACAAAAGGCTACTACATTTATGTGAGTTGTCCAGAATTGGCAAATCTGTAAAGACAGATAGTGGTTGCCTCGGGCTGGATGTGGAGTGTGGGATGACCCTGTATCCACAGGTTCCATACCTTCAGATTCAATATTTTGGTGCTGGGGATTGAACCCAGGACCTTGTGCATGCTGGACATACACTGTACCACTGAGCAACACCTCCAGTCTCCCAAGAATCTTTTTTTTAAAATTGTATCTGTACTAAACATGTAAAGATGTTCATTTCCTTGTCATTAAACTCTAAACAATATAGCATATTTACATAGCATTTACAATTTTCTAGGTATTATAAATATTCTAGAGGCAATTTAAAATATATAGCATGATGTATATAGTTTATATACAAATACCATACCATTTTCTCTAAGGGACTGAAGCATTCATGTATTTTACTATCCATTGGGGGTTCTGGAACCAATGCTCTGGGGATGTCAATTAAATTGTATACTTTAAATAGGTGAATTTATTGTATGTCAGTGATATCTGACTATTATTAAACAGGAGGAGACTTTTGTTCCCTCTGAGCTCAGAGACTGCAGACAGCAGTGGGATTTTCAGTCACTCTCCCTTCTCCTGGATCTTCCTTCCTGACTGCCCCTAGACAATTTTTAGCCTGTTCCTATGGAGGGCTGCCTGCTCTGTGGACTTCAGGTTGCTAAGCTCCCCACCATTGCTAAGCCAATTCCTGTAATAAACCAATAAACTTGTTCTGCTTCTCTGGTTGAAATCTGACTTTTATAGATACCAGTGGCCAAAAGGGTTTATCTAAATATTTATCTCAAGGACCTGGGGTAACAGGCTGAGGAAGTAGCAAAGTACTAGAGCACTTGCTAGCTAGCATAAGTGAGACCCTGGTTTCCCATCCTCAGTATCACAAAAAACATACCAAAACAAAAATAAAAACCAAACCTAGGATAGATATCTGGTTGAGGATTAAAGAACTCTGTATTCTGTCAAATATCAAATTAGTGCCACTTATTTTGGGAATGACTGTTGAGTACACTTTGGTCAGAGGGCATACCCATAGAGGGTATTGGAAAAACAGCCTTGAGAAAGAAGGAGCAAATTATGCTGATCCTTTCTGTCTCCAAGGGGAAGGGCTGTCTTGCTTTTTGACCATGGGCTTAATTTTTAAGTTCAATAGGTAAAGAAAGCCAACAGTTTGGGAATGTTGAGGGACCAAGGAACGTTTATTACCCAACCTGACATTTCCATCACTGAGGAGACCCACAGAATAGTTTAATATTTTTTATTCTATGCATGCCCTCACCCACTCCTCCCAAACAACTTAATTGGCAAATTTAGATGAGCAAATGGGCAACACAGTCTAACCACATCCTCTTTCTTTCTCTGAGTATTGAATTTTCCTTAGGGAACCCACACTTTTCTTTTCTCTTTCATTCCACAAATTTTACTAATACTTAACAGCGTTTGAAAATGGATGGGTTAATCCAGGACCTGGATGGGTGGAACTGTTTTCTAAATGTGTAGTTCAGATTGTGTTGAGAGCCACAGCCGAGTTGGGATGGCGCCTGGCATTTTGCCAGAAGGAGTGGTTGAGAGGTGATGCCAGGGAGCCTTTAAGATGATGATAATTAAGTTAAGCTGTGTATAATTGCTGTGACTGAATGATGTTGGATTGAAACAGGCTATGTATTCAGTTGTATATAGACCCCTGCTGTCCTGCAATAGGGCGGCTCTTGTTGCCTCGGGCACCCGCTACTTTTGAGTTCTGGCGGAGTTCCCTTTGAGTTATCACGGAGCCCCGTTGAGGGCTGGGAGAGTTCCCGGGGAGTGTGCGTGGTGTGCCGGTGGAGTTTGGGCAATAAAGGAGTTCCTGTTTGAACCTACAAGTGCCTCGTGGTGGCTAGGTTATTTGTGCCCAGCCAGACTGCGGCAAGGTTGGAGAAGTTCACTGCCAACAGGCAAATGTCATATCATCTGGTAGCTTTTTGTTGATGTTGTTTTTTGCTGGGAGCCATTAGCCAAGCAGGTATGACAATTTCCTTGCCAGCGTACCCCATGTTGCTGACATGTTGCAGCGACATTGAATGTAGGTGACCTTGCTCAAGGACCAAGGCAGATTAGGGTGTTCCCGGTTTTAAGATAATCATGTTTAGGGCGTTCCCAGTTTAGGTTCCAGGTTTAAGGTTTAAGATTATTCCTGCTGGGAATAGGGCGTATCCTGCTGCCTGAGTTCCCCTTGAGTTCTCACGGGATTCAGACAGTATATTTTTTGGGAGACAGAAGCCCAGTGGAGGTGGATTTGGGCAGAGAACGTGGATTTGGGCAGAGAACGTGGATTTCCCCAGAAAGTGATTGTAGACGGCTGGTGTGAGTTCGGGAATAAAGAGTTGCTGTTTGAATCTACAAGCTGTGTGGTGGCTCGTGATTTTGTGCCCAGCCAGACTGCGGCATTTGTGCCCAGCCAGACTGTGGCATTTGGCGGCTCATACGGGGAACTTCTGAAGCTTGGAGGTAAGTGAAATTGCTCGCCCCTGAGGAAGAGCGAAAGAATGGGTGACCAATTCAAAAAACAATGTGTTATTGTTTTGATTTATCTTGTTTTTGTTTCAAGCTGCCTATCCCTAGAAATTTCTCAGGCAAACTGGAAAAAATGGTTGACTAAAGGTTTGAAGTTTGTCAGCCCTGAGGAAGAGAAAATTGATACAATGATTTTTTATTCCGTTTTTGTTTCATTCAGTTTCGGCTTTGTTTTGTGCTATCTTATTGGGTTGCGTTATCTTTATAGTAGATTAGAAATAAGTAAAAAACAAACCAAAAAGATGTTAAGTAAATTGTTAGAGGTTCAGACCATGGAGAAAGACATTTTAGATCAAGCAAAAGAGAAGGTCTCTCGAGCTAGTCAGACAGAGGAAGAAAATTTAAAGGAAAAGTGGTTGTTAGGAAAAAGGCCACAACAGGAGGCTGTTAGTAACTCCGTTTTATCACAAGAGGGCGTAATTCAACCAACAGCCCCACCGATGGAGACAGCTAAGTGGCCCTCAAACCCCGTAGTTGATAAATGGGATCCTGAGACAGGACCTCAAAGATTAGCATGCCCTGTACTTGAACAGGCAGGAGGGCAGCGAATTCACCGTGCATTAGATTTTAAAACAGTGAAGCAGTTAAAGGAGGCTGTAACAACCTATGGTCCCCAAGCTCCCTTCACGGTAAGCATGGTTGAGTCCATTACTAACTTGGACATGACGCCAGCAGATTGGGCTAGCATGTGTAAATCTGTACTAAATGGAGGACAATATTTGTTATGGAAGGTTGCCAATGAGGAATTTTGCATGGAGACAGCTAGGCGAAATGCAGCAGCCGGTTACCCTCAAAGAAATCTAGATATGTTGTTAGGAAAAGGACCTTATGAGGGTCAATGGCAACAAATTGAATATGATCCTGCTATATATGCACAAATTGCTGCAGACGCAGTTAGGGCATGGAAGAATTTACAAGGACATGGAGATTTACAAGGTCAGCTATCTAAGGTAATACAGAGAGCTAATGAACCTTACACTGACTTTGTAGATAGGCTAATTCAAACGGCTGCCAAAATTTTTGGGGATACAGAACAAGCAATGCCATTAATAAAACAACTGGCTTATGACCAAGCAAATCGTTGCTGCAGAGAGGTTATTAGACCATGGAGACATGAAGATTTAAACACATATATTAAATTATGTAGAGATATTAATGAACAAGGGCAAGTCTTGGCAGCTGCAGTACAACAGGCTTTAGATGCCAGGCCAAAAACATGCTATGATTGTGATCAAACAGGACATTTTAAAAGGAATTGCCCCATAGGAGGAGGGTTTAACAAAAGTAGGTATCAAAGGAATAGAATACCGGGTATTTGCCCACGATGCTGTAGAGGGAGACATTGGGCTAATGAATGCCGTTCTCAAACCACCATAGAAGGTACTCCCTTATCAAAAAACGGACAAAGACCAGGTATTTATCCAAGATATCGTGGAGAAAGGCATCAGGCTCCATTGCCAAAAAACGGACAGGGGGGCCCAATGCTCCGGGGCCCACAACCACAAATATACAGGGCAGTGGAGGATCCCAGCAGCACCATCAGGGTAGTGCCCAGGACACATTGTCCATTAAATCCCTCATCAGACAAACCCGAGGGAGCGCAGGGTTGGACATCTGCGCCTCTGCCAGAGCAGTATTAACTCCAGAGATGGGAGTTCAAATCATTCCCACAGGAGTAAAAGGACCTCTTCCCCAAGGAACAGTAGGCTTATTATTAGGACGTAGTTCATCTACATTAAAAGGACTTATGATAAGTCCTGGGGTAATTGATCCCGATTATGTAGGTGAAATAAAAATTATAGCTAGTTCTCCAAGAGGTATATCAGTAATTTCACCTGGAGATAGAATAGCACAGTTGTTAATAATACCCAGCCTACATAATAAATTTCCTAGTCATAGTGTAGAAAGAGGTTCCAGGGGATTAGGCTCCACAGGTGTAGATTGGGCTATGTTGTCTTTAAATTTAGATTCTCGCCCAATGCTAAAACTAAATATTCAAGGTCATGAGTTTAATGGCCTACTGGACACAGGAGCTGACCTTAGCATCATATCTCGTCAAGAATGGCCAAAACATTGGCCATTACAACAAGCCACTCAAACGCTTCGAGGCCTAGGAGTGGCGACTAATCCCCATAGAAGTTCTATGATATTAGATTGGAAGGATCCTGAAGGATATGAAGGAACTATACAGCCATATGTATTGGATCATCTTCCTATAAATTTATGGGGACGAGATGTCCTAGATCAATTAGGTTTGACGTTAACAAATAACATCAATCCTAATGTGCCCACTACTAGGGCTAGACAAGGCTTTAGGAAAGAAAAAAGATTAGGAAAACAAGGGCAAGGTATAGCAGCACCAGTACAAATAGATCAAGGAACAGACAGACATGGGTTGGATTTTCAGAAAGGGCCACTGAGACAATCAAAATTACTTGGAAATCAGAAAGACCAGTGTGGGTTCCTCAGTGGCCCCTGACTAAAGAAAAGACACAAGTAGCCCATGATCTGGTCAAACAACAATTAGCGGAAGGACATATACAACCTTCCATATCTCCCCATAATACTCCCATTTTTGTCATCAAAAAGAAATCTGGTAAATGGAGATTATTGCAAGATTTAAGAGCCATTAATAATGAGATGGTTATTATGGGACCTGCTCAATCAGGGATTCCTCAATTGTCTGCTTTGCCAAAAACTTGGCATGTTTTAGCTATAGATATTAAAGATTGTTTTTTTTCAATTCCAATTCATCCCGAGGATAGTCCACGTTTTGCATTTACTATCCCTGCATTAAATCATGAAGGTCCTGATCAGAGATATGAATGGAAAGTACTCCCTCAAGGGATGGCTAACAGTCCAACTATGTGTCAAATATATGTTAACAAAGCAATCCAGCCACTTAGAAATCAAAATCCTGAACTACAAATATTTCACTATATGGATGATGTATTATTGGCACATAAAGATAAAAACATATTGCTAGAATGTTATGCCACACTTACAAACTTATTAAAAAATTATAATCTAGAGATAGCAATAGATAAAGTACAATTAAATTTTCCAATTAATTATTTAGGAGTTCTATTATCCTCAACCATGGTCCGTCCACCAAAAATTCAAATACGAGTAGATCAACTCAAATCACTTAACGACTTTCAAAAGTTATTGGGAGACATAAATTGGATAAGGCCTTATCTAGGTATACCAACAGGAGAGTTGGGACCTTTATTTGATATTCTAAAAGGTCCATCAGATCCAAATTCACCCCGCATGTTAACTCCTAAAGCAAGAAAGGCATTAAAAATTATTGAAACATATATGGAAAACATACATTTGGATAGAATTGATATAAGTTTGCCTTTATTATTTATTGTACTACCAACAAAAAATATTCCTACAGGAGTATTTTGGCAAGAAGGTCCATTATTATGGATACATTTATCTTATTCTCCTAACACTATTCTTACTAGGTATCCTGAGGCTGTAGGACAATTAATACTCAAAGGAATAAAAGCAGCGAAGGGAGTGTTTGGAATTTCTCCCAATAAAATTATTACTCCATATACTATGGATCAAATTGATGAGTTAGCTAATGAGTTAAATACTTGGGCAATAATCATGTGTAAATCTAATGTTTCATTTGATAATCATTTACCATCTAATCCTTTGTTGTCTTTTTGGTCTAAGCATCCTGTAGTTTTTCCTAAAATGACAAGAAAAACACCTATCATGAATGCTCCAAATATATTCACTGATGGGTCTAATAATGGTACAGCAGCAGTAGTTACCCCTGATCGAACTTTTACATTTTTAGTACCGAAACAATCAGCTCAAAAGGTAGAGCTTAATGCAGTTTTACAAGCTTTTTTGATGTTTAAAGATTCTGTATTTAATTTATTTTCTGATAGTCAGTATGTAGTTAATGCTATAGTATCTCTTGAAGATGCTGGTAGGATTTCCCCTTCTTCTACTGTTTTCTCTTTGTTTTCCACTATACAAAGTCTAATCTGGGACAGAAAAGATCCATTCTTCATAGGACATATTAGGGCACATACAGGATTGCCTGGAGCCCTTAGTTTAGGCAATGATTTAGCAGATAAAACTACACATGACATACATATTTTCTCTACATTTGAAGAAGCTACAAATTTTCATAAAAGGTTTCATGTTAATGCTAATACTTTACAAAAGCGTTTTAAAATAACTAAGGAACAAGCCAGACATATAATAAAACAATGTCAAAATTGTGTGACATTTTTACCACAAGTTAATCTTGGAGTCAATCCTAGAGGACTGATACCTAACCATATTTGGCAGATGGACGTCACACACTTGCCAGAATTTGGAAAATTAAAATATTTACACGTTACAGTTGATACTTCTTCTGGATTTTTGATGGGCTCCCTTCATGCCGGAGAAAAAACTAAAGATGTTATAGCTCATTGCTTACAAAATTTTGCCACTGTGGGCATTCCTAAACAGTTAAAAACCGATAATGGTCCTGGCTATACCTCTACCTCTTTTAAACAATTTTGCTCATCATTTGGTATTACTCATATAACAGGAATCCCATACAATCCACAGGGACAAGGCATAGTTGAAAGAGCTCATCAAACTATTAAAACATACTTATTAAAGCAAAAAGAGGGAATTGGAAAGGGGTATATATCCCCCAAAGATAAACTTAAAATAACGCTTTTTACTCTAAACTTTTTAAATTTGGATTCATCAGGACTTAGTGCTGCAGAAAGACATATGTATCCAAAAAATGTACATAAGCCTAAAGTACTTTGGAAAGATATTCTAACAGGACAATGGAAAGGTCCTGACCCAGTGATTGTCTGGAGTCGGGGGTCTGTTTGTGTTTTTCCACAGGGAGAACAGCAGCCCATTTGGATTCCAGAGAGATTAACTAAAACAGTCTCTACAGATCGAAAAGAAGATGATTTGACTCAAATCCATAACAGCTGATATCCAGAACTCCAGCTTGGCCATTCTTACATCTGCGACAGTGATTAACCAGGATGCTTTTTTCAATAGCTATTTTATTATTGCATTTTTCCACATCATAAGGTTCTATTTTTATTTTTTGAGCTCATACAAACCTAGGTTAATGTTTTTCTGATCAGTTTTATTTTTTGACTGTGGAGTTTTTAAACATTGCAATGGAGATTTCACCTAGGTAAAGCTACAAGACCTTTACTATTTTCTTATGTGTTGTACGTTTGTGTACACTCTTGTGTTTTGTGTTGTATGTCTGTATGTGCGTATGTCCATATTTCTTATATGAGGAACGCTCATGAAAAAATGGATCCCAATTATTATTATTTTTATTCACGTGATTTAAATGGTTTAATTTAAATTAGGTAAACAGCTGTTAAAGATTGTTTTTAAAGGTGGTTAACAGATCTGTTTGTTTACTAATTTAAATTAGGTAAACAGCTGTTAAGGATTGTTTTTAAAGTAGGATAACAGATCTGTTTGTTTACTTTCACCTTTCCTTTTCATTATATTTAATAATTCTTTTCAGGATAATGTCTCTTTAGCATCATTGCCAGAATTCCTATCTCCATCCCAGTGCCGGTGAAGAACTCAACAAGTAATGCTCAATCAAAGAGTCAACTTACTTTGGGAGGAAACGGATTTTGGGAGGATATGGACATATTGATAGATTCCTCCGCTTTGAACTGCTTGCAGAACTTGCCTGGACTATGTAACTATCGTTTGGTGCAGCGAATTGTGGTAATGCTGGCATATCTTTGCTGATGGTGTCACTAGTGATGCAATTTTTATTTCCTTGCCAGCGCACCCCATGTTAATTGTGGCAGTGCTGACATATCTTTGCTGATGGTGTCACCAGTGATGCAATTTTTTCCCAAGAAGCCGTCAATTGGCTTGGTGTCGTGGCATTTCTGTATCCTCCTCCCTTCTGCTAGTGATGGTCTAAAATTTGGGGGCCAATGGCTTATGCTGGACCGGTAGTCAGTGACGGGTATGATCCAATTGCAGTGGTATCAACCTAAGACAGGAGGCTGATGCCTAAAGGTCAGTTTTCCGATGACGGGTAAGAACCATATGTTGAATTGGACAACCTACCAGGCACGGTCCATAAGCCACATTAACCTCACTCCCCCACTGGCACCAAGGCCAAATTTGGGGGCCAACAGAGGTGAGGCAAAGAACCTCACCCCCCCACTGGTGCATAGACCTATCCACAAGTATGGCTGTATGCTGGACCGGTAGTCAGTGACGGGTATGATTCAATTGCAGTGGTATCAACCTAAGACAGGAGGCTGACGCCTAAAGGTCAGTTTTCCGATGACGGGTAAGAACCATATGTTGAATTGGACAACCTACCAGGCACGGTCCTTAAGCCACATTGCTTGTTGTTTAATTAATCAGAAGGGGGGAGGTGCTGGGAGCCATTAGCCAAGTAGGTATGACAATTTCCTTGCCAGCGTACCCCATGTTGCTGACATGTTGCAGCGACATTGAATGTAGGTGACCTTGCTCAAGGACCAAGGCAGATTAGGGTGTTCCCGGTTTTAAGATAATCATGTTTAGGGCGTTCCCAGTTTAGGTTCCAGGTTTAAGGTTTAAGATTATTCCTGCTGGGAATAGGGCGTATCCTGCTGCCTGAGTTCCCCTTGAGTTCTCACGGGATTCAGACAGTATATTTTTTGGGAGACAGAAGCCCAGTGGAGGTGGATTTGGGCAGAGAACGTGGATTTGGGCAGAGAAAGTGGATTTCCCCAGAAAGTGATTGTAGACGGCTGGTGTGAGTTCGGGAATAAAGAGTTGCTGTTTGAATCTACAAGCTGTGTGGTGGCTCGTGATTTTGTGCCCAGCCAGACTGCGGCATTTGTGCCCAGCCAGACTGTGGCAGTTTTTGATGGACCTTTATTTTTTATATGTAGTGCTGATTATTGAACCCAGTGCCTCACATATGCTATGCAAAGGCTCTACCACTGAGCCACAACCCAACCCTAGTCTTTCTTAATAATAAAGATGATATATGCCTTACCAGTCTCTAATGTCTTATACCTTATCCTATTCTTTATCATTTGAATTAAAGTTTGAAGAGGAGTGACAGTTATTAGCCCCCTCAAATTCCTTAACATGAGACAATATGAAGGAGCAATTTAAAGAAAAGTTTGGGACTTGAACATGCCCAGAGTAATGACTAGAATCTCAGACCTTTTCTTTTTTTTCAGTTATTTGAAGATTTATTCTGTCACTTCCTGCCTCCTGCCCCCATATTGGGAGTTGAATCTCGGGGTGCTTTAGCACTGAGCCATATCCCCAGCCTTTTGTATTTTTTATTTTGAGACAGGTTCTTACTAAGTTGCTGAACTGACCTCAAACTTGTGCTCCTCCTATTTTAGCCTCCCAAGTATCTGGAATTACAAGTATGCATCCCTGTGCCTGGATGAATTTTAGACTTTTTCAAGAGTATAAAGGTGCTATGGTTTGTATAAATGTCCCCCAACGGTTCATGTATTAAAGGCTTGGTCCCCAAAGTGGTGATACTTGTAGTGGAAACTTTAAGAGGTGGGAGTCTTGTCACTGGGGGCATGCCTCTAAAAATTTTGGGATGGGTGCATTCATTCTTTCTCTTTTGCTTTCTTGCCACGAAGTGAGCAGTTTTGTTCTGCCACACACTTTGGCTTTGATGTACTATCTCACAACAGGCTCAAAAGAATGGGGCCAATTGATCATGGACTGGAAACTCCGAAACTGTAAGCCAAAAGAACATTTTCTCTTTATAAGCAGATTATCTCAGATATTATAATGATGGAAAGATAACACGGAAGAGATCCTAGAGATGATCTAGCAGCTAGATTCTAACTCATAAAGTTGATAATGTGTCCAAAGTTACCAGCCTCCTAGTGACATATCAGAACTAGAGTCCAAATTTTCTTTCCACCACACCATGCTGCCCCCTTAATATATTGAGAAAAAAAATAGCATGCTATGCTGTGCCCCCAACCTCATTTTATCTGCTTCCCTGAATGTGAGAATTTTTTCATTTCTATAAACAAAGAAATATATGCAATGTAGCTAAATTATTTTCCCATGGCCATAGGGCTTATCAGAGGTAGCACTGGAAATAAAATATGGTACTCTAATTTTAGTCCAAGGCTGTACGCATGAGATCATTTTTCTGTCAAAATGCCAAATTGAAATAAATAGAAGAGAGGGACCCTATGGAAGAATAGTTGCTGTGGCAAAGTCTCTGGTTCATGTTAATTCAACTGATGATCTCTAGTTCCTTTTCTGGCATGATGTCACAGTATGTTGTGGAATTAAAATTTCCTCCAAAAGAATAGAAGGAAATACGTAGAATGGGGTGTTACTGCCTAACTCCAAAGCCTGTGATTTTAATTAACTCTGATGTTTTATTGCCTCCCCAGATCTGTAAGGTGCGAAAGTAAATTTTCAGACAGTAAAATGAAGGTTTAGGCAATTTTCTAGAAGCAGTTAATTTATACATTATTCATTAATGTAATCTAATCTAGCACTTTTATATTATAGGTTTCTTTAAATAACCATCTCTGCAGTTTTATTGCTGGAAATTCAATAATGTAAAAGATACACATTAGGCCACCATGTGGCCTGGAGATGACAGTATGCTGAATTACTGTACAGACTTACAGATTTTTCTATCTGCTAATGAGGCCATCACTCTGATTTTCTTTTTTCTTCTTTCTCCTCCTCCTCCTTCTTCTCTTCTTCAGCACTGGGAATCAGACCCAGGGCCTCATGGCATGATGGGTAAGCACTCTACCACTGAGCTACATCCCCAACCCTTTTTAAAATTTTGAGACAGTGTCTGGCTAAATTGCCTAGGCTAGCCTCAAACTTGCAATCCTCTTGCCTCAGTCTCCCTAGTAGCTGTGGTTACAAGTATTGTGCCAACACACTTGGCGATTATTCTGATTTTCAACAAAATTGCAAATGAATATAACTTTTATTTTCTGCAAAAAGTACTTAACTTTATCTGCTTTCTATGTTAATAATTAAATCATTCATTCATTCACAAAGTCATTTTAAGTACTTATAGGCACTGGTAAGGACTGGGAATAGAGTGAACAAAGTTCCTGAACACATTGAATATGGGGTATTATAAAATGATAAATGCAGCTAGGCATGGTGGCGCATGCCTGTAATCCCAGAGGATCAGGAGTCTTAGGCAGGAGGATCATGAGTTCAAAACTAGCCTCAGCAACTTAGTGAGGCCTTAAGCAACTCAGTGAGACCCTGTCTCTAGATAAAATACAAAAAAGGGCTGGGGATGTGGCTCAGTGGTAAAGTGCCCCTGGGTTCAATCCCGGTACAAATAAAAAAAAAAAAAGGTTAAATGCAACAGGTTCCTTTACTTGCTGATGTTAGAGATAGGCATATCTTCTGTTTAATAAAATTGTTATACTTGTATCCTTAGAAAAGGAACAAAAACAGCTGAGCAAGGTGGCACAAGCCTATAATCCCAGTGACTCAGGAGGCTAGGGCCAGTGTGGGCAATTTAATGAGACCTTGTCTTAAAACAAAATTTAAAAGGCTGTATCCACGTTTTACTTTGAAAAAAAATTCTTTTTTCAGTGCTGGGAATTGAACCCAGGGCCTTGTGCATGATAAGCAAGTGATCTAAATCCCCAGAAATTATTTGGAATAAACATAAAATAAGATGGTTCCTTCCATGTACTAATTGGTTACTTAATGGTACATTTTATACTGAAAAGACAGGAAAAATACTTGAGTTTTTTCCTTTCATTTCCCTAGTTTTTTTTTTTGTACTGGATTGAACTCAAGGGCACTCAACCACTGAGTCGAATCCCCAGCCCAATTTTTAAATTTTATTTAGAGACAGGGTTTCACTGAGTTGCTAAGCGCCTCGCCATTGCTGAGGCTGGCTTTGAACTTGTGGTCATCCTGTCTCAGTCTCCCCAGCTGCTGGGATTACAGGCATGCTCTACCACACCTGACTACTTCCCCAGTTTTTGACACAATGAATTGATATTTTGACTTCAAAATAATCATATTTTGAAGATTATCAATAAGATTGTTGAATATTATAATGAGCTTTCATGTCTGAGAGAGTTTAGTCTGTTGCAATTCTTGTCCTTACAGTTGCACCAACTATCCCATCTTTGGTCATGGGTACCTGTTCAAATTGTTGCCTTGTACATGACTCTTGACAATCTCTAGTAGTTTTTTTTATTTTTAAATATTTATTTTTTAGTTGTAGTTAGACACAATACCTTTATTTTATTTATGTATTTTTATGTGGTGCCAAGGATCGAACCCAGGACCTTGCATGTGCTAGGCAAGTGTTCTACTGCTGAGTCACAACCCTAACCCCCCCTTTTTTTAAAAATATAGTTTACCAAAATGTTCCAGGCTCATCTTGAATATTTTCTGCCTCAAACCTAGAATCCTGGAACAAGCCATTTGTCTGAGAAACCTGGTTTCTTTTAGAAGGAAAGGATAATTCAAGACCACAATGCATTCATTGTTTCTAAGCCTTGTCAGTGGACAGAGCTATACATATGCTATGGTTTAGATATAGTCTGAGTATGTCCCCCAAAGATTAACATGCTGGAAACTTGGTCCCCAATGTAGCAATACTGAAAGGTAAGGTATTTTTAAGATGCAGAGCCTAGGGCAAAATGATTAAGCCCTAGGGCCTCCTCCCTCACGAAGAGATTAATGCTGGTTTTTCTGAGTGGGTTAGGTCTCTTAGAGATGGATTAGTTCCCAAAAGAGTGTATTATAATAAAGGAGTGAATCTGGCCCTTCCCTTCCTTGTGTGTGTGTGTGTGTGTGGTGCTGGGGATTGAAACCAGGTCCTCATGAATGCCAGGGAGACACTCTACCATTGAGCCATATCCCTAGCCCCTTTTGCCATGTTCTCTCCTGCATGTGCTCTGCTCTGAAACACCATTTGCCACGTGCATTTGTATTGAGCAGAGACTTCACCAGGTGTGGTTACCTGGTCTAGCCTCCAGAAGCCAAAATAAACCTTCCTTCCTACCCAGACTCAATTATTTTGTTATAGCAACACAAAAGGGACTGAGGTAATATAATATCTATAATACTTTATGGGATCATACTAATATTCCTATTGTAAATTCAGAACTACAAGGTTTTCAGTTAACCACTTCTCTAATACATTTGTATCTCCTTTCCTCTACACCAGAAACCCTAATTCTCGAGGTAACAAGGGATGATAAAATTAGAATACTTCATAATTTTTATTCATTAACCCCCCCCTATATAACACCAACCATTTCAGAAAAACAACTGCTTTGGTTTGGATAAGTGTTCCCCAGAGGCCCATGTGTTAAAGGCTTATTTCCCAGTCCATGTGCTCTTGGGAAATGGTGGAATCTTTGAGAGGTGAAGCTAGTGGGAGGTCTTCTAGTCATTGGGGGTGCACCCTTGAAGGGGATACTTGTAGTGCTCTTTCAATATGTAATATCATTTATTTTTTTAATATCAGGAAACTTTTCTTTCTTTCCCTTCCTTCCTTCCTTCCTTCCTTCCTTCCTTCCTTCCTTCCTTTCTTTCTTTCTTTCTTTCCCTCATGCATGCTAAGCACATACTCTACTACTGACCTACTTAACATCCCCAACCCCACAGAAAATTATTCTTGAATTATAGTATTTATCATTTGTTTTTTCTTCCTTCCCCTGGTTTTCTTTTTAAGAAATTTCCACTGTTTGTATGTTGCATTTCTCTTTTGCTTATTTTCAATATTTGCCACTCTTTCTTTTTTTATGTTACTGGGGATTGAACTCAGGACTTTGTGCATGCTACGTAAACATTCTACTACTAACCTACATTCCCAGCCCTTTTTTATTTGAAGACAGGGTCTCACTAAATTGCTGAGACTGGCCTTGAACTTGTGATCCACCTGCCTGCCTCAGCCTCCTGAGTAGCTGGGATTATAGATATATGCCACTATGCCTGCCTTGTCACTCTTTCTTGAATCTTTTCGCTTTTTCTTTTTTAAAAAATATTATTATTATTTTAGTTTTAAAATGTCTTTTCCCATTTCATCCTTTTTTTTCATTTCATCTTCTGTTTCTCTTAAGGTATTTTTTATGTGTACATGTGTGTATGTTGTTCCTTTTCCTTGCAGTTTAGTGTTTATTTATAAGACTTTGTTCCTTTCAAATTCTCCTCAACTTCTGTAACCTAAATTGAATTTATATAGATTGTTTTAATGTTTTATACTATTTTCTTTAAAATTTTTAGTTCATTTTGAAATAATACCTTATAGCTTTGTGCAGTGGGAGTATCTACCATATCCAGTAGGGTTAAACTGAGGCATGATTATTGGTTTTTTTTCCAAATGTTTTTTAGTTGTAGATGGACATAATACCTCTATTTAATTTATTTATTTTTATGTGGTGCTGAGGATTGAACCCAGTGCTTTACATGTGTGAGGCAAGTGCTCTACTACTGAGACACAATCCCAGCCCATGATTATTGTTTATTGAAAACTTTTTCTAATACCCCAATACCAGGATGACTTACAATATAGTTAGCATTTGCAATTTTTAATAGTTGCTACAGAGACTAAATTAAAAGAAAAGAAACAATACATTATATCTTTGACCTCTCTCTCTCTCTCTCTCTCTCTCTCTCTCTCTCTCTCTCTCTCTCTCTCTTCCTTTCTTTCAGTACTGGGGATTGAACCCAGGATGCTTTACCACTGAACTATAGTCCACGTTCTTTTTATTTTGAGACAGTGGGCTGGCCTTGAGCTTGTTAGCCTTCTGCCTCAGTTGCTGGGATTATAGGCATGCACCACTGCACCCAGCTTGCAATTTTGTGTTTTTGTTCAAATGTTACTGTGCTCCTCATTCTCTTATAGTAAACGTGGAATTTCTTATAGTTTTCTATTACTTGATTAAAATTAGTTTTAAAATTAGTTTTCCTGGGTTAGGGTTGTAGCTCATCAGTAGAGCACATGCCTAGCATGTGAGAGGCACTGGGTTGTATCCTCAGCACCACATAAAAATAAATAAATAAATAAATAAATAAATAAATAAAATAAAGGTAAAAAACTAAAAAAAATTAAGTTAGTTTACCTTTTTAGGAGGAGGCTTGGTTCATACAGGTTTTCTAATGCCACTGAAGTACTTTTTTGCTTTTTATAATGTTTAAAAATATAGCTGTTTCTTTTTGAGCTTTCCTGCCTCTGTTCCCGTGTTTTACCTGAACCTTCTCTTTACTTTAGCTGTGTTGTCCCCATCCAGATCAATTTTGATCCCACTCCCAGCAATTTTTCTCAGAAATGTGTCCTGGAAGTGAGATTTGGCTGTTTAGTATTGGGACTTCAAGAGGGTTAGGCTGTTTTATGCCTTATTGGATCCTCCTGGTCTCAGCTGCTTGTGAAATGGGAAAAACCCTCCCAGTTTCAGTTGCCAATCACAGATTGATCCATTGTGCCTTGGGCCAAATACTTGTTGCTCTTGGGGCTCAAATACCTACCTGATCCTCCTTCTTAGGACTGTCAAATGTCCTACGGGTTCCTCTCCTTTCTCTAGCACCAACATCATTGTTTTGTTGTTGGTGAAATGTTCCCCACTGCTTGTATTTTGTGGTTTTAGAGGATGCTTTGCCATCTTGTTTTGTTGTATATGTTATCTGTGAGTTTTGATTTTGTTTTCCAATTTCTCTGTTTACTTGTAGGGATTTAAGAAGATCCAAACTATGTTGCTGCTTTCATTTTTCTAGAAGATCTGTAATTTTTGTTTTGTTTTCGCAGAACTGGGAATTGAACTTAGAGGTGCTCTACCATTGAGCTACATCCTCAGTTCTTTTTGTTTTTTATTTTGTGACAAGGTCTCTCTAAGTTGTTGAGGCTGAACTTGAACTTGCAATCCTCCTGCCTCAACCTCCCAAATTGCTGGGATTATAGATATGTACCATCACACTGGGCCAGAAGGCCTGTAACTTATAATGAAATGAAATTTAATATCTTTTACATTATGCTTTTTAAAAATAACTCTTCTGAGTGGTACATGGTGGCACACACTGGTAATCCCAGTGGCTCAGGAGGCTGAGGCAGGAGGATCACAAGTTCAAAGCCATCCTCAGCAACTCAGTGAGATCCTGACTCTAAATAAAATACAGGAAAGGGATGGGGATATGACTCAGTGGTTGAGTGACCCTGAATTCAATCTCTGGCAAAAAACCAAAAACAACAACAACAACAAAACAAAACAAAAAAAACTCTTCTAAAATAATTTCAACCTTACAGAAAGTTTTAATATAAAGGACTTTTTTTTGTCCTTTATCCAGATTCCCTAATAATTGTTAATATTTAACCATATTTGTCTCTCCTCTTTCTCTCCTTCTTTTCCTCCCTCTTACTCTCTTACTCCCCTCGTTATATCATTTATACAGAGACAGTACAGCCATTAAAGCCAATAAATTTAAATTGATGCATACTACCATCCAATCTACAGACTCACAGACTACATTAAATTTCACTAATTTCCCCCAAAATGTGCCTTATAATTTCTCTTTACTTTCCGATCCAGAAACCAATAGAAGACTGTGTTTGTTGTATTTAATTGTTGTGTCTTCTTCATCAACTTGGAGATTCCTCTGTTTTTCATGTCTTTTATGATGTTTCAAAGAGAATAATCTAATTGCTTTATAGAATGACGCTCTGAGTTTTCTTTCTTTTTTCTTTTCTTTCTTTCTTTTTTTTTTTTTTTGGTGGGGGGTATGATTACTGAAGATCCAGGGGTGTTTTACCACTGTGTTATATCTCCAACCCTTCTTACTTTTTATTTTGAGACAGTGTCTTACTAAGTTGCTGAGGCTGGCCTCGAACTTTTTATCCTCCCGTCTCATCCTCCCAAGCCCTTGGGATAATGTGCTGCTGAGTAGGGCTCTGTTATTTATTAGATTGAGGTTATTCTTCTTTTGGAGGAGTATTGCAGAAACAATGTTATGTTCTCAGAGCATCATCAGTAGATAATGATGTTAATTTGTCTTATTTCTAACAGTGTTGACTTTTATCATTTGGTTAAGATAATGTCAACCAAATTTCTTCACTAAAAAATTAATAAGTATTTTGACCTATTAATTTAATAAGTATTCTGTAGAGAGGTACTTTGATTTTATGTTACTGTCTTGTTCCTGGTCACATTTTTTCCCCACTAGTTTTAGCATCCATTGATTCTTGCCTGAGTCAGTTATTACTGTACCAGTTGACAAATCATTTATTAGTTGGCTTTTTATTAAAAGGTAAAGCTTTTACTTTTCCTTCATTTGTTTATTTATTCATTCAAACATATTTACTTTAGAATGAACTCATGGATTTCTATTTTATTCAGAAGGTGATAATCCACTGCTATTGTTATTTTGGCATTAAATTGTCTCAGACTTATCTAATGGGAGTCCTTCAAACTGGCTCTTGTTCTTCTCACATGTGCTCATCATTTTTGAGTAGTTTCTTACTTTACACCTAACAAGATGTTCTAAGAACATTTTGTACTTTCCCTGGCCCAACCCTGAAATCAAACATTTCTTCCAGGCTTTTTGTATCTTTTTAGTGGAGAATAGTAGGTATTCAGAGGCCTCCATCTGCTATGTGTGCTCTTTTCTACCAGGAGGTCATTGCTTCTAGAACCAATTTTCTTGCCTTCCATATTTTTAATTCCCCTCTAGTCATATTGCTTAAGTTAATAGGAATTAAGTTTTATATTAATTGCATCCAAAGATATCTTAACTGATATACCTTCCAACAACTTCAGGATTATATCAATGTTTACTAATGTTGATTTAGCCTGGCCTGGTACTGTGCACTTGTAGTTCCAGCTACTCCGGAGGTTGAGGTGGGAGGACTTGAGCCCAGGAGTTTAAGGTCAGTCTGGGCAACATGGCTGTTGAGAGCCACAGCCGAAGGGGCCCCAGCAAACTTCCAGCTGCCAGCAAACTTCCAGCTGCCGGCTGATGATTGGCTCACAGCGGCCCCAGCAACATCTAGCTGATTGGCTCCTCTGCGGTGATGCTCATTGGGCTGTTTCCCTGCCCTTTCAGACCACGGAGCTGCTCATTGGGGGACTTTTTTGGCTCTGCCCACATGACCCAGCCAATTGGCCTCAAGAGCAGGAGGATTGTGGGAGGTGGAGAGAAGCTTGTGTGGGAGAGAGAGGCTTGTGGAAAGCCGGTGGTGGCAGTTGAGGCTCTGAGGGTTTTTCCTGAGAGGCTGTTTTGTTTGGCGTGTGTGGTTCTAAAAATAAAGTTAGTTTCTTTTGACAAGTGGCTCCTGATTGTGCCCAGCCAGACTGCGGCACATGGCAAGACCTGTCTCAAAATAAATAAAATAAAAAAGAAAAGAAAAATAAAGTAGATCAATTTTTTTTTCTGGAACTCTTTTTTTTTGACAGGTGTTCCCAATTTAACAACTTTTTTACACTGCTTATTACCCCATTGTTTTATTCTGTAATTTTATTTTCAAAATCTTGAAGGATTATTTTCCAAAGGTTGAAAGGGATATGTTAAAAATCCGAATGTGCAAGTTACCCTTTCTGAAAACTCATTCCTTGCATCCCTCTTAATTTTTTTTCTTTTTTCTTATAGGAAAAAAAAATCTACAAAATTTAGTATATGCTTATAGTATGATAGCATTTGATTTCCTTCTTGGATTCTTAGGCTGTCTCATATCTCTATTTTTTTGTCCATTTGTCAGATTGTTTCTGTTGTGACCCCTTCACAGCTGTTTTCTCCTCTAGCTTCTAAAAGGTGGGCATGTCCAAAGTTTGTTGTTATCTTAACCTTATTTAAAAATTTTATTTATTTAATTGACAAATAAAAATTATATGTATTTACTTTAAATAATATGATGTTCTGAAATATGTATGTATTTGGCTAAATTGAGCCAATGAACATAAGCATTTTTTCACATGCATCATTTTTTTTGTGGTGAGAACACGAAAAATCTTCTCTCTTGGCAATTTTCAAGTATACAATACTCTGTTATTAACTACAGTCACCATGTTGTTCAAAAGATGTCTTGAACTCACTCCTCCCATCTTAACAAAATTTTTATCTTTTGACCAACATCTCCCCAACCCTCCCCCAGCCCTAGCCTCTGCTAATCACCCCTCTATTCTCTGCTTCTATGAATTTGACATTTTTTAGATTCCATATGTGAGATCATATATTTGTCTTTTTTGAAAATATTTTTTTAGTTGTCAATGGACCCTTATTTTATTTATTTATATGCGGTGCTGAGAATTGAACCCAGTACCTCATGCACACTAGGCAAGCACTCTACCACTGAGCTATGACCCCAGACATATTTGTGTGTGTTTTTACTTATTTCACTTACACTCTCCCAGATCCATGCATATATGTTGTCACAGATGACAGCACTTGATTATTGACTTCTGATTCACTATGAAGTCTTTCTCTGAGGTGCTTCTCACTCTTATAACTTCAGATAATCCCCTTTACAATTTAGGTCTCCAACTCCTTGTGTTTCAGCCTCTATTTCTACCTGCATGAGGAGGCACTGTAGCCACCTAAATACATTGTACCAAACACCAAACTCATCTTTCATCCCAAACCACTTCTCTGTAAGAAGTTTCCTATTCTTGCCAAAGCACATCATTTTCAGTCTCTGAATTTTATAACTTCAAAGTCATTTCTAACTTCTACTTCTCTTTTAGGCCACATTAAGCTTATAACCAACACATGTTTTTCTCTTTTGTAATATTTTCAAGGACCACTACCTTGACACAGACCTTCACAATTCACATCTGTATGACTGCATTTATTTTCTAACTTGTCCTTCTCTTTATTCTTCCAAACCCCTTAATATGTGGATCCTGAAATCCTGCCTTGCTAAGAACTTTTGATGATTCCTTTAAAGCCCTTTTGCAAGGTCATAGTGGCACATGCCTGTAATCCCAGCTGCTCAGGAGGCTGAGGCAGAAGGATTGCAAAGTTGAAGGCCAGCCTTCACAAAGTTGAAGGAAACTTATTGAGACCCACTCTCAAAATTAAACCCGTCCAGAGTTTTAGCTTCTTCCCAAACTGGTTTTTTATTGAGCTCTCCAAACCCATCTCCCTTTCCTTCTATTTAAAAAAAATTTTTTAGTTGTTGATGAACTTTTATTTTTTATTTATTCATTTATTTGTGGTGCTGAGAATCGAACCCAGTGCCTCATGCCTGCTAGGTCAGCGGTCTAACCCTGAGCTACAATCCAGCCATCCCTTTCCTTCTTATAATCTCTCCTTCAAAGCTAAATTCAACTCCTGTTTTTCTCAAACTAGTTTCTAAGCTGGTAGGATGGGGACTTCCACTTCTCCCTTATTCTTCCTGGAATTAGATACATGTGAAGCTAGTCTAACAAAATGCACCAGCCTTCTAGTGAGCCTTCTAGCAGCGAGTGCAGGAAACACCTACAGGATGTTTAACCTTACCTGTGACCAATCTGGTTGTTATACAGTTACCCCAACCTGAAGGCAGACCACCTAGAAAACCTCTTTTCTCTCCAGAGATGTAGAAACCCCCATCTCATTAGGAGATACCAGACTGGGTCAGAAGTCTGACAGTTGGCACAAGAAGCAATTAAAAAGTAAAAGACCCTTGGGGCTGGGATTGTGGCTCAGAGGTAAAGCACTCGCCTAGCATGCGTGAGGCACTGGGTTTGATCCTCAGCACCACATTAAATAAATAAATAAATAAAAGTAAAAGACCCTACCTATAGGAAGGAGGCTTCTTTGGTGAGGGTGTGGGGGAAGGAGATGTTGAGTCGTTACCCCAGTGAGAGAATTTGGGGGAGAGGTACTGATAGATGGAACAGAGGAGTCACTCCTCTGTCTCCAATACTGGGCGTAAAAGGCTGCTTCGTACGTTCTTTTAGACTGTGTGAACATGACCAAGTTGGTAAGGTCAGGTAGTAAGACTACTTGGGGACAAGTACAGAACTATTCCCTCCTTTCTAGAATATAAATATAATGTATCAGTCAGTGCTGGTTGGAATTGGATGGTACAATTAACGGGTTGCACTGAAGAGCTTAATAGAGCACAGTTTTCAGAGGTGTGCGCAGGGTCAAGGAATCCAACAAAGCTATTGCTACTGTAGCCCTGAAGAGATAAGGGAATGATGCAGTGTCACCAGAGGCCTGGGCAGCTGGAACCCTGGAGAAACTCTCTGGCAGTAGGTGTGGCCATAGAGTAACACAGCCCCTGCCGGAAGCATAGAGAGTGGTAGGGAATAAATTCCCATCTCTCTCCCTCTTCCCATTACTGGGAGCAGTTGGCCTTTCCCAATGGGAAGCCATGGGATAAGGGAGTACAGGGCATGAGGTCCTTGGATATCATATTATTAAGGAACAGCAGAGGCCAGAGGAAAAGCAGATGATGAATCCAAGTTGAGAGGAGAAACCCAGAATACATAGCATACTGGGATCATAATAGTGATTGTTCTGTATTCTGAATCCCATAACACTTACTTCATATACCCTCATTTCAATTTTCAACAAGAGTCTGTTGAATGCTTCCCATAAGTACAGATGATTTGGGATGATACACAAATTAATCAGAACTGGGTCTCTCTAGGAGCTCAAATTCAGTGAGCAACCTTTGGACACAGAATTGGCTGCTCTATATTGCATTTAGTATTTTTCAGGGGGTGTGATGGGTTGGTTTTTTTTCAGGTTGCCAGAACAGATGTGTTCAGGTCCTTTTATGTGATGAGAATTCTGTGTCAGGCTCCATGGATTTTAGTCCAGATACTCTGGTAAATATAGTGACACCACAGTTGTCTTGTAAGCATTGCCTCTGAACCAGATGGTTGTACCTCTCTGATCCCTATTCTTGTTTGCCTCCCATTTAAATTTTTTTTTCTTTTTTGTAGATGTAGATGGACAGAATGCCTTTATTTTATTTATTTTTATGTGGTGCTGAGGATCGAACCCAGTGCCTCACGCATGCTAGGCAAGCACTCTGCCGATGAGCTACAGCCTCAGCCCCTGCCTCCCATTTTTGTAACCCAACTTCCTTTGCTAGCTACTGATTCCCTTTGTATGCCTCACTTTCAGATTCCCTCAAAACAAAGGAGTCCATTGAGCCAGTTTATCTCTCTAATCCCTATTAGAGTTCTTCTATAAGGCATCTCAAACAGTTTTGATTTTCTAGATAAATGGTATGTCCCAACTAGCCAGATCATGAGATAGATACAACAACCAAACTGAACAAACATCTGTCATTCAAAGCTACCCCAAATCTTCTGAATATTCTCCTCCTATTATCATGGGTTCTCACAGTAGAAATCCTGCCTTCTCAACATAGAACCAAAACCTCCTTTCCCCTTCTTCCTTTTTTGCATGTGATTTTGCTCATTAGATCCAAGCTTTTGTTAAAAAATAGAATTCCATGGCATGAGGAAAGAGTGAGAATGCAGGGCATGCATTTTGCAGGTACAGATTGAAGAAAAGATATTGTGCTTCTGGAGCTGGTGAAGTGAAAAATAGACAGGAAGAAATAGACATCTCATCTCCATCTGCTTTGATTCTGGTACCAGACAACATTTACTTTCCCCGAGGATGAGAACTTCAAGGAGAGAAAAGGTCATTAGAATAGTTGTACACACTTGTAATCCTGACTACTTGGGAGGAAGGAGAATCACAAGATCAGGGCCAGCCTGAGAAACTTAGCAAGCCCAAGTCTCAAAACAAGATTTTTAAAAAGGATGCAGGGGTGGGGTGAGGAGGGCAGTGCTGAGGATGTAGCTCAGCCATAGAGCACTTGCCTAACATGTATGAGATTCTGGGTTCAATCCCTGGTACTGGGAAAGAAGGAAGGAAGGAAGGAAGGAAGGAAGGAAGGAAGGAAGGAAGGAAGGAAGGAAGGAAGGAAGGAAGGAAGAAAAAAAATAGTTGTTGACATCTTACAGTCAGAGAATATATATATTGAACCAACACCCTGTACCCCATATATTTGTACAATTAAAATAATAATTAGCCAGGTATGGTGGTGCATGTCTGTAATCCTAGTGACTCAGGAGGTTGAGGGAGAATGTCAACTTTGAGACCAGCCTCAACAATTTAGTGATACTCTGTCTCAAAAATAAACAAACAAAAGGGACTGGGAATGTAGCTCAGTGGTAGAGCACTCCTGGGTTTAATTCCCAGTTCTGTGAAACAAAAAATAAAACAAATAAATTAATTTAATTAGATAATAATGAATAAAAAGTGAAAATTGGATAATTACCCTCTGAAGACTATCTTGTGCCTCTGCCATTAACAACAGAAGGCAAACCTGGGCTGTCCCATTGTCCTAGAAGGAGGAGGAGAGACAGGTAGGGCAAAGTCTAGTGCATAGCTAGGGCCAGCCTACATCTACTGAGCTCCCAACTGGTCCACATGTACTTTGAGCTTTCCTAGCCCAGCCTATATCAGCTGATCCTTTGACACATGAGTAAGTCCAGCCAAGATTAGTACAGCTGAAGCTGGATTGTGGCTCAGTGGTTGAGCGCTTGCCTAGCATGTGTGAAGCACTGGGTTTGAATCTCAGCACCGTGTATATATGAATAAATAAATAAAATTAAAGTCCATCAGCAAGTAAAAAAAAAAAAAATTAGTACAGCTGTGCCAGCCCAGTCCAGATTAGCCACATAAGCAAGGCCATCTCGATCCTACTTGAGTTAAAAATCAACCATTTCCCAGCTGATCCAGTTTCGTCAACAAGAGCTACTCACTGATTGGACAAGGCCTAGGCCTCCTATGGCTCAAGGAATAGGTTCCACATTGAGGAGAGGTTCAGGTGGCCCAATACTCCTGTCTTTCTGAGGAGAACTCCATCCAGCTCCCTGTACATGCTAAGATTATTGCTCTGAACAGCAGCACCCAAAGGGCCTCTGTATCATCAAACATTTTACACTACATGAAAGAATCATTAAAAATAATGCTTTTATCACTAAGAGTTGGACTGTACTTTTTTATAACTTTATTTTATTTATTTATATTTTATATGGTGCTGGGATCAAACCCAGTGCTTCACATGTGCTAGGCAAGCACTCTACCACTGAGTCACAATGCCAGCTCTCAGACTGTATATTCTTGAAATGTGATTTGTGTTTATGTGTGCATGTATGTGTGTGTGTATGTGTGTGTGTATGTGTGTGTTGCTAGGGATTGACCCCTACAGAGGTGCTCTACCACTGAGCTATAGATCTGGCCCCTAATCCTTAGTTTTATTAGAAGGTACAATTAGTGAGGTAAGTTGAAATTCTTTGGAAAATTTTCCATAACCACTCATATTCAAAGGTCAGGAAAAAAAACCATTAACATTTGAAGATCATTGTTATCTAATTTTGAGACACCATTAAATTTTATTAAAAACCAAGAAATTGAGAATAGGGAGTTTTCTGTTACCTTTGTAGGCAGGATAAAGTTTTCAGAGATTGATAATAGTTACTCATGAGAGGAAGCACCATTGGTCAATGTTTTATTAGCCACCTGCTACCTCAGTTGAGGTCTCTGTATGTGGCAGCCACTGGTTTGTTCTGGGTAGAAGCTACAAGAGTATATTCTGCTTCTGGCAACCTGAGAGGTTCAGAGTGAGGGTGGTGCACTTGTCCTAGGGAACACTGTGCAGCATGGCCAGGGGACCTCAGATCAGGCCCAGGTCCTCATAGATTGCTGTGGGAAGTAGCAATATTCATAGTTGTAGTTTTAATTATTAAAAGCCTACTTCATGTAATAGAGACAAAGAACTGGCCCCTGGAATTATTGCCCTTCTGAGAAAGTCATCAAATTTTCTATAAGTGTAGCCCCATTCAAAAAGAACTTAGAAAAGGCTACATACTATATGATTCCAACTATGTGACAAAAAAGAAAAGGCAAAATTATGGAGAGTAATAAGATTAGTGGTTATGCAGGGTGTGGTGACATATGCCTGTAATCCCAGCTATTTGAGAGGCTGAGACAGAGGATTGAGGTTTGAGGCCAGCCTCTGCAGTTTAGCAAGATCCTATTTCAAAATTAAAAAAAAAAAAAAGATTGAGGATGTAACTCATTGGTAGAGTGATCCTGGGTTCAATTCCCAGTACTGGAGAGAAAAAAAAAAGATTAGTGGTTACCAGGGATGAGTGGCAAGAGAGGAACGAATAGGCAGAGCACAGTGTATATTTTAAGGTGGTGAAACTATTCTTTACAATACCACAATGGTGTGGTCATTATACATTTGCCCAAACCCAGAGAATGTAGAACATGAAGAGTGAACCTTAATATAAACTATGGACTTTAGTGATAATGACATCTCAATGTAGGCTCAGAAAATATACCACTGTAGTGTGGAATATCCACAGTGGGGCTAAAATAAAGAGTTTGAGAAAAGAACTGATGAAAGAAATCTGAACACTTAAAACAAATTGAGCTGATGACTGATAGTATAAAGAAGATTCAATCTTGCCAATTGTGGTGGTACACACCTATATCCCCAGCAACTTGGGAGGTGGAGGCAGAAAGATCATACATGTATGAAGACAGGGGATATATGGGAACTATCTAATTTCTGCTTGATTTGGTTATGAACCTAAAAACTGCCTTAAAATAAAGTTTATTAATTTAAAAAACCTGAAATTTACAGAAAAGTTGCATGTAGAGTATAGAAAACTGAAAAATCTTTTAATCATTTGAAGTAAGTTGCCAGCATGACACACCATTACCCTCAAATGCTTTAGGGGGAGTATGTAGAACATTCATCTATAAAATCACAATATAACCATTAAAATTAGCATTGGTCATTGTTACTACAATGTAACTATAAGTTCAATATTCTGCAGAAGCAGAAAGATCACAGGTTCCTGGCCAGCCTGGGAAATTTACCCAGACCTTGTCTCAAGACAAAATATTTTGGGGGAGTACCAGGGATTGAACCCAGAGGCTTTTGACTACTTAGCCACATCCCCAGCCCTATTTTGTATTTTATTTAGAGATAAGGTCTCACTGAATTGCTTAGCACCTCGATTTTGCTGAGGCTGGCTTTGAACTTGTGATCCTCCTGCCTCAGCCTCCTAAACCTTTGGGATTACAGGCATGTGCCACTATGTCCGTCTGGCTAAGACAACAACATTTTTAAAAGGATGGTGTGGGAGAGCTGGTGATGTAGCTCAGTGGTAGAGTCTTTATCTAGTATGTGTGATGTCCAGCATAACATCCCCAGCACTGCAAAAATTAAAAAAAAAAAAATAAGACCTTATCTTTAGAAGGTGCAACAAAATATATAAGATTTCAAGTAGCAGAAAGCAAAATAAATGAAAAAATTGAAAACAATATCAGAGGCCCTAAAAAGAGGCATTGGATGAAAATTCTGCTTTTCAAGAAAGCCTAAAGCTGTGCTTACAAGAAGCTGAAGAATGGAATGGAAGAGTGAATGAATGAACTTATCTAATAGAACAGAAAGGTTAGAAACACTAAAGTGCACAAATTCTAAATGATACAGTCAGAGAAAATCCAGGGTGAAAATATTCTAAAAATGAGAGATGGGGCTGCTGTTCCTGGAGAAGAAAGCATATATGGTGGATCTGGGATATACCAAAGGAGAGTGAAAAAATGGATTCACACAGCTGAGTTACCTATTTAAAAGCCTCTTGAAAAAAAAAAAAAAGAAGCTAAGTGTATAGTAAATTAAGGGCTGAAGATAAATTAGTTGATACACTTAATGATCCTTTGAAAAGTTTCCAATGAGTAAGTGTGTGATTATAGTTGGGAGAGGAGAACCCCCAGGAAGAGAGAAGCCAAAGGTTTGGCAGACACTTCAAGTTCTTTCAGAATTGCATCAAGGAAAAGAAATGAATTTTCACCAAAAAACAAACAAACAAACAAAAACTCAAAACAATTTAGAGATAGTTTACCCTATAATTAGAGAGCAGAATCTTTCCAAAGCAGATGTAAAGCGAGGTCATGCATGTGAAGAGCTGAACTCCTATAAAATCAAAACTAAAATTCTTTCAGAAAAATTCAAAAGAACTGCTGGCTATTATCAAAGCTAGCTTATTCCCTGTAGAAGAAAGATTCTCAAAATAAAAAACAAAAGAGGCTGGAGATGTGGCTCAGTAGTTAAGCATCCCTAGGTTCAATCCTCAGTAACAAAATAAGAATAAGAAATAAAAAGAAAAGAAAAAAGAAAGGTTCATGAGCTGGGTGCAGCAGTACCTGCCTGTAATCCTAGTGGCTTGGGAGGCTGAGGCAGGAGGATCACAAGTTCAAAGCCAGCCTCAGCAACTTAGTGAGGCCCTCAGCAACTTAGTGAGAACTTGTCTCACAATAAAAAACATTTAAAAAGCGCTGGGAATGTGGCTCAGTGCCCCTAGGTTCCATCCCCAGTTTAAAAAGAAAAGAGAAAGAAAGAAAGGGAAAAAGAAAGAAAGGAAGAGAGGTTCATGATAATCAGTTTCGAGCTCTGTTGGCTGGGAGGAAACCTTGATGATTTAAGAAGAGAAAATGAATGCATTTAAGTGTTTGGAAAAGAACACATAAACTGCTGATATTCCCTATGGGGCATTTGGCAGAAGCCTAACAAGAAATCCCTGGGGAAACCAAAGAATGACCAGGTCTCCAAGAAAGAAGGAATCCAACTCTGTTATGGAGATCCAAGGTCCAGTGTCCTGTAAGGATCATATGCTATCCTCCTAGTATCAGGGTCCTAGTAGATCCTTCCCTCAGGTCAACTCCATCTTGATGTGGATGCCCTACAGGAATGGGAGGCCTCATCCTACTTCTCTTCTCACTGATATACTCCAGATCTTCTTTTGGTTCCACTTGCCACCTGAACTGGGAGCCACTGGTCCAGGTGGTCCTTCCCTCATCCTCCTGTCAGTCATCAGATATTATAGAGGGTCAGAAAAACCCAAGGACGTGATATATTGCTTTCTTACCCTTTATTATGACCTCCTCATGGAAAGCTCCTAACTGTGGAGTGCTGGAGCTAGCATGAAGGAGCTGGTCAGAGCTGATTATGCACATCTTTTCCAACTCCACTTTGAGTGTCTTCACATTGGTAGCTTGAAATGGATCACGATGGGAGTATATGCACATCCATGAAAGGGGCTCTACAAATCAGATCTTCTCTGCAGAGCCACTTTATTATCACACTGTGTCCTTATGGCAGTAATTCTTCCTGTTTCATCAGAGTCCCAGGTGCCTGGGTTCCTTCTTCCAGAGATACTGTTTCCATTGGTCTTGGGGCAATGTCTGTGCATTTTACTTTTCAAAAGTTCCCTAGGTGGTTCCAATATGAAGCCAAGGTCAAGAACCACTGCCTTTCACCCAGCCTTTGATCTGTTTACATGTTACCTTACCATTTATTTAAGGAAAAAAAAAACAATCTATTCTTTAAAGTTCTGAGTTCTCATCTACTGGGTCATCTCTCTCCTGAGGCAAGTAAAGAGCAGCAGGTGACAAGGCTGTAGAGTGCCTTACACAGAACCCAGGCTTTTTCTCAGCTAGAAATTCGCCAAGTATACTTTGGTGTTATTAATTTCTTTCCCATCAAGTAATCTAAGATTATTCTTTATTTGGGGTGCCACCTTTGACATAGGTGATGCCTTTTCTTTCTTCCATAAGACTTTGAAAACTTTTAGGCAAAAATAAAGCATTTTGATGATTATTCAGCTTTTTGTTTAGAGCTGGCTGAGGCTTCGTTAACCGTAACAATATGTTTTAAATTTATTTCGTGTAAGAAATAGAGGTCAAGGATTTGAGTTTTTGGTGGTATGGCTGCAGATGAGGCCTTTGTTGTATCTCCAGAAATACCCAAGATGGAAAGGTATGGGTTTTCTTTATGTGTGTTTCTTGGCTCACTCTGTGTTTGGTTGCTCCTTGAAAGGTGTTGCTTTGTAATAGGTCAAGCATGTACTTCTGTAGTTTATTTGTGTTCAACTCTGAAAGGCATGGAACCAATCAGAAAGGAAGCTGATAGGAAATGATTTAGGGATGAGAAAATAACTTTGGAGCCTGAAGGTATAGCTCAGTGGTGAAGTCTGGGTTCAATCCCCAGTCCTCCCCTATTGAAGGAAGGAATGAAGGAAAGAGAAAGGAAGGAAGGAAGGAAGGAAGGAAGGAAGGAAGGAAGGAAGGAAGGAAGGAAGGAAGGAAGAAAGGAGGGAGGGAGGGAGGCAGGGAAGAAAGAAACTTTGATATTCTATCACATTGTCAGTGTATGTTCCTCAAAGCATTACAGAACCATTTGCCCCTAGAGTTCAAATTCCAGGTGGCTTATAAATGCCTGGAATTTGTTATTGTCTTTTCAGTGGAAGCAGGGCAGTAATGCCAGGGTATGACAAGATGAAAATCTTAGCTTCACTTCTTCCACTTAACAAAGAATTATCTGTTTTACATGGTAGAATTTTTATGTTTGAATAGTAGTCTATATTTCACAAATGCTTTGGATAAGAAGAGAAAATAGTGTTTATTTTCCCTTCATGTCAGTAACCAAGAGGTAAGAAATAAGACTTTTTTTTCACTCAAGGGTTTTCTTCTCAGCCACTCTAAACTTTACAAATGAAAAATTTGCATTTACTTGTTATATTTATGAAATAAATTTAAGAATATCTGAAATTTCAGAATAATTTTGCAAACACCCATGTGTTCACCACTTAGATATTTTAATTTTCATTTAAAATTGTTAGGTTCAATTGCTTTCTGAACAAACATTAAACTGTGCTCATGAAACAAATAAGAAAACAACTCTTGCTACAAAATTATTAAAATAATTTTTTAAAAGATTATGTAATTTGTCTTTGACAACATTGTGAAATTTGTAGTCCCATCTATGGTAATGAGCTCCACTCTGGTAACATTTGGCATCAAACTGTGGAGGGAACATGTAATTCATTTTCCCTATGAAAAAGCACCAAGGAACATGTGAACTTTTACAAAAAAGTTACAAAGGCCACCAAGATTCTAGTACTGTTCTGGTAAAGAAAACTATTTCAGGATCACAAATCTAGCCTTTGGGGAGGGCTGTACTCTTTAATTTTTTCCCATATTTGTAAAAATCCACAAAGGTGGTACTTAATAGAAAAGGTATATTTATCTTTTAATAATTTGATGTAGCAAATAAAATTGTTCTCATCAATCATTCATCTGCTCACTGTGTATGCCCTTAAAAAGAGCTCACACAGGGAGAAGGGTAGCTCACTACAGAGATAAATCATACAAACAAGTTTTGCATGAAATAGCACTAGTGGAAACAAAGTACTATAAGATAGTAGACCTTGGGAATGACTGATTTGTTTAGGGACTCAGGGAAGAAGTCAAAGGGGCATCAATGTTGGAGTAGGTGAATATGAACATGTAGGTATAAACCATGGTTGTTGCCTCCTCTCTGCTTGCAAAGTGAAGAGCAATGGTAGAAATGGAAGAAATGATAAATACCAATTTTACTCATTTTATACTTTGAATAGACTCTTGATAGAAGGATGGCTTAGCCAATAATTTTGGAGCTTAAAAAAATGCTCCTGTGATATTCCAACAGGACTTTTATTATCAAGAGTATTTCTGAAAGCCAAAAATTAAGTCTTAAACAAGTCTACACTCAAACTAGTAGAGATGTGACAACATACTTAGGACATTTTGAGAAGTAGTTAATAAACTTGAGAGTGGAGCTAGTGATCACATGAATTAATCACACATTAGTTTTATTCAGAGGAATGAGAGCTGGAGCTTTGGCAGTACTGGAAATGTAAAAAAGAAAATACATGCAGTCAATACATGCAGTCATGTGAAAGTAGTCCCTGGCTGTGGGCAAGGGAAGAACGAGCCGAGAAAGGGAGAGGATTCAAGCCCAGCTCAGTGCTCATCTAGAGTGATACCATGTTCAGACCAATGGGATTCTTAGCCAGTGATGACTATAAAAAATCAAGTGTTTGATAAGAAAGTAAAAATTATGGGCTACAGAATAAGGACAGAGGCAGAAGAGAGAAGAAAACATACAGAATGCTAGCTAAGTGCAGCAACAATAAAAGTAACAGATGGCAAGAGCCACAGGAGCAATGGGACATTAAGAAGCATATAATCTGAATGTGAAAATGTTAGCTCTGAGATAATAAACCAGAGTAGCTCTGAATTGAGAGGAGTGTCTAAATCCATTTTGTGTAGCTATAACAAAATATCTGAGGTTGGGTGGGATCTAATGAAAAGAAGTTTATTTGGCTCATAATTCTAGTGACTGGCAGCCTCAAACAGCATGGCAGTGGTGTCTGGCAGGATCCCTATGTTGTATCACAACATGGCAGATGGCATCACATGAAGGGATTGTATGTTAGAGTGCTTATATGACAAGAGAGGAAGCAAAAGATTGGAGAGGGTCATTCTTTTTATCACAATTCACTCTATTGGGAGTTAATTCACTCCTGTGAGCCCTAACCCACTTTAAAAGACCCGCATTCATTCCTTTTCTAGGATGGTCATGACTCAGTCACCTCCCACCAGGAGCTTCCTCTTAAAGGGTCTACCACACTGGGGACCAAACTTCCACTATATGGACTTTTGAGGGACAAACCAAAGGGAGCAATCAGATGCCCACACTGTAACTATTTTTATGGAATTTTGAAAGTACACTTTGGCTTTGTTGAGGGGAGAGACATTCAGAGAAAGGACAACCCAGGGTCAATTTAATAATACACAGATTGTGTCTTACTGAAGGCACACAAAAAATACATGTAATTCAGCAGTCTTAGGAAGGGGCAAGAAGTGAGGTGTGGAAGATCAGTGGGATTCTGTTAGAGTGACAGTAAACCATAATACACTAGTATGATAGAACCTGTACATTGGTGCATTCAAAAAGAGTTATCATAAGAATTCCAAGGAAAATATGAGACGACACCCCCAATTCTGATCCAATGCTAATGGACAAAATACCATGGATTATTTTTTTTTCCTAAGGAAATGCTGATATCTGAGCTCTGTGCTTTTTAAAATGTCTTTGGATATTTCAAAGCAAGACTTGGCATTCAAATCATCATTATGCCTGGTAAGAAAATGTCAGCAAACTCTAAAACTGCATAATAAATTGCTGACTATTTCAAAGCACTCATTTCTGAGCAAAATCTACTCCCTGGATCATTTTAGCAAGTTGATGTAACTAGATTATTTTAACTAGGTAGCCAGCCCCTCCTTTGCTACAGCAGGATTCTGTGAATTAGGTATGCTTAAAAAAAGGGTAGGCGATTCGTCTTATGCTACTACTATAGGCTTTTCCAAATTAAATTTCAATTCTTGGAAAATGTAATTTTCTTAAAAGATTTTAAAATGTCACACTAGTTCCTGCTCATTTATTTAAAGAATATAGTCTTCTGGATTGACAATGTTTTTTTCCCCCTACTGATTTTATCAATTTCTGGTACCATTAATTAAAGTTATTCTGGAAGCACAGCGAAGCAAAATTATTTTATTACTAGACAATTATAGAGCTTGCTCCCAAAGGAGTAGGCCATTGTCTTTTCTCCTTACATTTTATTTTCTATTCAACATATCAAATAAAAAAATATTAACTGTATCAATTACAATTTTTTGGGGGTACACTTTAACAAAACCCCTGTAGCTTGGCCTTGTGGTGCACACTTGTAGTCACAGTGACTCAGGATGCTGGGGCAGGAGGATCAAAAGTTCAAGGCCAGCCTAAGCAACTTGGTGAGGTCCTAAGCAACTTAGTGAGACACTGTCTCATAATAAAAAAGCCAAAAAAAAAAAAAAAAAAAAAAAAAGGACTGAAGATGTGGCTTAGTGCTAAAGTGCCTCTGAGTTCATCCCTGGTAACCACCCCACCACCAAACAAAAACAAAAACAAAAACTAAAACCACACACACACCAATCTATAAATGATTTAAATAGCAATAGAATTTATTATCTCACATGACAAGACTTCTCAAGGATTGATTAATCAGTGTTTCAATGATGTCATCAAGGATGCAGGTACTGTCCATCTTTCTGCTTTCCCATCTTCTGGAGCTATAACCATAAAGCAAGACTTAAAGGACTTAAAAGAAATGAAGCTGTGTGTGGTGGCACATGTCCGTAATCCTAGTGAGTCAGGAAACTGAGGCAGGAGGATCTCAAATTTTGAGGCCAGCCTTGGCAATTTAGTGAGATCCTATTAAAAAAAAAAAAAAAAAAAAAAAAAAAGGTGTGTGTGTGTGTGGGGGGGAGCTAGCTCAAAAAACAAATCAATCAAACCAAAAACAAAACAAAACAAACAAACCACCACCACAACAAAACTCTACAAGAAACAAAAAACAAAAAAATTTACATATGCTCATTTAATTTTTTGCAGTTGTTATAAAGCTTATGTATAAATATAAAAATGTTCATAGAATGTGTACACTATGATCTCATTGTTAATAAATATGCATGGGGTAAAAGGTGTGAAAGAAAATACACCAGCCCGCATAGAGGCCACACATTTGTAATCCTAGCGGCTCAGGAGGCTGAGACAGGAGGATTGTGAGTTCAAAGCCAGCCTCAGCAAAAGCGAGGTGTTAAGCAAGTTAGTGAGACCCTGTCTCTAAATAAAATACAAAATAGGTCTGTGGATGTGCCTCAGTGGTGGAAAGCCTGAGTTTAATCCCTGATATCCACCAGCTCCCACCCCCCCCACAAAACAAAATAAAACAAACAAAAAAAGAAAGAGAGAAAGAAAGAAAGAGAGAGAGAAAGAAAATACAGCAAATGTTAAGCATGGATTAGGGCGAAGGATTTTTCCTTATTGTCATCACGTGGACATTTTCTTTATTGTCCAATGTGGTTAAAATTACTTCTTACAATGGAAACAGTGATAATTATAAGAATCAAGGATAAAAAGCCTCTTCATTTGCCCTCTGATTTGTATATGAAGAATTAAAAACCTGTTCTACATTCATCATTAAGATGCCCTTAAGCTTTAACAGTTTGAGGCTGTCAACCTCAAAATTCATTTACTTTGGACTGCTAATCCTGCCACAATTTGCATGGGAAAGAATGACAGAAGGGATTCTTCAGAACCCTTCGATTTGCAAATTAGAATTTTGAATCTCAGCTTCCAAGTAGCAGAACCAAGACTAGGACCCAAATCTACTAGGATATCTAATAGTATCTAATACCTTTATAGCTTCCGGTCTACCCACGAGTATTAATAAACTTGTCATGTTTGTTGCTGAACCCTGGCATTACTGCCATTCCGGCTAGCCTGGGGGTTGGATTTCTCGCGCCCCAGTTGCTTCTCTCCACCAGTTGGCGGCCAGGAGAAGCTGCTCCCTGTTCTTTCCCCTTTCCCTGCAGAGCTCTCCCAGGCTCCGGCAGGGGGCGCTAGCACCATCTGGTTGCAAGGCCCCTCCCCCGGCCAACCGTCGATTGGGCCGGCGCGTGACGTCACGCCGTTTTAGCCAAACAAATGGGTTTCGGGGCGAGCGTTGGGCTCCGCCGCGCCGCGCTGGGTGCTCTGTCCGCCTCAGCTGTGGGGAGCGAGCCAGGCCTGCTGCCGCCTTTTCATCGGGCTGGTGCAGCCCCAGGCCAGGCCCCGGCCGGGGCAGGAGCACAGGTGGGCCGGGGCCGAGTGGAGTGGGGCGCGAGGGGCAACGCGGCCCGGGCCGGCGGCCACCGTGGCCGCTCCCCGCCCCCTCCCGCCGCCCGCCGGCACTCCCGGGGCGCGGGGCGGGTGGGGGCGGGGGGCGCCGCCTGTGGGTCCCGGGCTCGCGGCGCCCGGCGCGACCCGGGAAGGACCCGTGGCCCGCGCCTCCTCCGGGGCGCCCTCTACCCGCGTGCGGGCCCGCTGAGGGTCGTGCTGGCCTGCGGGCGGGAGCAGGGTCCCGGGCCCCTGGAGCGGGATCGGCCGTGTACAGACACCCGACCTGCGCTCCACCTTTGGGCGGTGAGGAAGTGGGGTCGCATCGCCCGGTCGCGCCCGCCTGGGCTCGGCCACTCTGCCCTTCCTTGCCTCAGCGCAGGTGAGCTGGCGCTTATCTTTAACCTTCCTCGGGGACCGGGCAGGACCGAGGCACGGATGGTTCCTTGGCTCCTCCGGGCTGGCGCAGGTCAACTGCAGTTCCGCGCCAGTGGACGATGAAGTCATAGTGCCTGTGGGTCCGCGTCTCTGTGACGTCAGGGGTTTCCAGAGAGGGGCCGTGATGTCATAGCAGGCCCTGAGAGGGATCGTTAGCTCTAGGGAGGGCCAGGAGGATCCATGGGGGAGAAAAAGGAAGTTCGGTTTTCTGTCAACGCCTGGAATCGCAGCGGATTTGAATCGAAAGTTGCAGGATATCAGCGTTTTTCAGTTTTAATGTAATAGTTGTCAACTGCTTAAACTTCAGTTCAAACACTAATTTTTAGTACAGTTGAGAGATACATTTGATCGAGAAAAATCTAAATTAGGGTAGGAGGGTTTTGGCGGGGAAGAGAGGACGTTGGGGTTTTCAATATAAGTGATTTTCAGAAAATTAAAACTCATAGTTTGATGGTTGGTGATTGGAATTGCTGAAAAAAATAGAGCCAGTTGGAGTTTGTCTTACTTTTTTGGCTAGATATCTGCTTGTTAGCATTTTTGTTAAGGAATGTTTAGGAGGAAGGAGAGCTGATCTTAAATGAACTTTTTGTATAGTAAAGAAGGGAACTTTGAATTAATCCGACATTCTTCTTAAGTAATAATCATCAGAGAATTTAATTTATCCATCTTGTCCCTATGTATCCCCCATCCCATCAATTATGGATAATTGAAGGTTTTCTATGGTTATAACTCAGCAACAGCCTTTTTCTTGCGTTCTTACTAATACTGGGTTATAACTTAATAACATATCCCAGGACTGCTTGTCTGAACAGGTAACTAAAATTTTGTCAGTAGTGCTTTCAAATATTAAATTACAAAGCTTTGAAACAAGTGATTTGTTTTGCCTATGAATGTGTTTATTCCATAGTTTTCAAAAGAGGTCAGACTGCAACAGGATCTAGTCATTTGCCCTACTGGCCCTCTTCAGATGTTCCAGCTTATCAATACTTTTTATCATTTCCTTTGTCTGTAGAATCATGTAAGTAGAATCTAGTTTCAAAAGTAGCCAACTTGAAATTGAAGCATAATTACAATTAATGTTTTCAGCAGGAAGCTTTGGTAGGAGTCCTCAATCCTTCCTCACTGACCTTGACTTGTAATAGATTTTGTTTTATTTTTTCCAACACTTCCTGCTCTCCATTTGCTCTTTAAAGCAAATGAAACATTATCTCTGGATTTTTGCATCAATATGTTGCTGGAAGTTATATCATGCCTATTAATGAAGGAAATAAAAGCAAAATTGCCTCTGTTAATTGCTATTGGATTTTTTTGGAGGAAGTACTGGGGATTGAACTGAGGTCTCCTGCAAGAAGCACCCATCACTGAGCTATGCCCCCAATCCCTTACAATTGGATTTGATGGGACAGTCATAAGATACAGCTTTCAAATAAATCCTGTTTTGATCTTCATCATAACTTTGGGAATTTGACTTTGTTGTGGGTAATACTGAAAATTGTTAATTCTGTTTTTTTTCCTTTTAAGAAATTAGGAATTGTATGGTGACAATATTAAGTGAAGATCCTAAAGATACAGTTTGAGCCTTTGGAACTTCAAAGACTTACAGGCATCTGAATTAACACAAAGCAGTTGATAAGGGGGTGTTAATCAGCCTACCTCTTTAAGATGAAAGGATGATCACAAGGTGTTGATGGAATGAAGGAGGTACAAAAAGGAACACACCTGCCTTAGTCTTTAACAGGTAGTAGCCTTCTGGGGCAGGCTACATGGCTCTGTTGTGTCCCTAGTATAAATGGGAAGGGATGAAAATCAAACTAAATGTGAGTTTTAAAACAATTGATGATAATGTACTATAGCTATTCCTTGGTGTAGTGCATTTTCCTCCTCTCCTTTGCTTAGCAATTATGATGTTTTTGTTTTTCCTTATGGAACATGTAATAGATGGAGGATAAAGTGTATTCTGATGTGACTGAGGAGCAGTGACAGGTTTAAAAAAAGCCAGCTTATGTGTATCTTTGTATAATAAGTCATAACTCTTATGAAACATTTTTTATAGTCTGTTTCTACTTTTGGCAGGATGGTTTTCACCCACTCTGCAGATTTGGGTCTAGGAAGCAATTTTTACTTTTCATAAATGGTTATATGGACATTAGAGATTGGGCTTAAAAATTATTTTAAGACATTTTGTCATCTTATTCACAGCATTTGAAAGAAATAAATAAGTCATTATTGATGTGGCATTTTTCTGATGGATAAAAGCAAATGTAATGAAGAATGAGGGTGCTGTATTTTAGAAATTCTTTAAAATATATTTAGTGGGTCAATTATTAACAATAGAGTTTTATTTCTTATATTTTATACTTTATTTTTTTAAATTTGTTTGAGTTTAATTCTGCAGTTTTTATATTCTAGTAGACTATAAACTTGTTTTAATATTTGTTGATGAAAGAACATACTTGAGAGACATCATTTGGTATTACCTTCCAAAATTTGCAGCTGTTTAGAACCAGATACTTAGGGGAAGCTACTATGGTATAATGAATGCCTTCCTTGTTAGGTCATGTGTGACAAAGGCAAAATTCAGCAAGTGCATGATCTGCAGTCCTTTGGAAGCAACAGCAGAAAAGAGCACATGAGCTCCAAATGAATTTGGGTCATTTGGAAATTGAATTCCTGTCAATTCTTAATCTTCACCAAATTTATCTTCTCCCCTTTAGTTCATGCTTATGGTATTTTGAAGCTGATGAACCTACTGGTATTATCCAGGAGACCATTAATAATTAAAATGTAGTTTTTTTTTTCCCCCCAGTGTTAGTTAAAAGAACTTATCAGCCTTTCATTTCCAGCTCCATCCTCTAATTTAGTACTCTACAGAAAAGGCTGTAGATCTTTCCTTAAATATTCAATTTCAGAAAACCAGCTTGTACATTTTCTTCTCTTAGCACAATGTATGTGTAAATGTGAAACTAAGCACCCATTATAATTGTGATTATAATATTATAAAGCATGAGTTTCCTTCATCCAGAAAACATTTTTGATGTCTTTGGGTCAAGGACCATGACATGGATGAAATTAGTTTCCTCCAGGGTCTGCTGCAAGAATCCTTGATATTGTTGTAGAGGACCTTGAGAATGAAAGGCTAGAATCTGGACAAAAGGATGAACAATGTTCGTCCTTTGGTTAGATGAAGAAACATCTAATCAAACCAGGTTGGCTAGATGTTTCTTCATCTAAAGGTCAGTTTAAGGGGGGTGTTAGAAACTCAGATAAAATATGAAATAGATTATCATGGTTCAAAACAAGCAAAGGGCCTTGATTCTACAGATTTGCATTGTCCTAGAATGAGTAAAGCTTAGCTAGTAGTACTTTGTTTGAGGTAAGACTAAATGCTCAAGACCACTAGTCTTTGTGTGCAGTCCTAAAGTTAGAGATAGAGAGAAGCAACAAATATCTGTTCAGTTCTTTCCACTCTCAGGCACACACATATCTTCTTTTTCTTTAAAGTGAATCCATTTCACTTATAAACTTGGAGAATACATGAGCCTCTCAGTCTTCATTTGTAGTCTCTGCTTTCTTTTCCTGGAATTTTATAGTGAATAAAATTTTATGTAAAAGTATTGTATATTGAGTACTTAAATACTTGCCATCTAGATTCTGTAATTCATATTTTGCTATATTTGCTTTACCATCTATATGCCTATCTATCCATTTATCTGCGAATCTATGTGTTTAAAGGACCTACTTTGCTAACAAATTTGGATGGTAACTATGCAAAGTCTTAAAAATAGAAAAAAATGAACACAATAAGAGGCAGGGCCTTTAAGAGGTGATGGTAATAGTGTCCTTACAAAAGAGGCTTGAGAGAACCCTTTGCTCCTTCTACCATGTGAGGACACAGGAAGCTTACAGGAAGAAAGCATTATCTATAAGGAATGATTCTGGATCTGTAGCCACATTGATCTTGAACTTTACAGCCTCCAAAACACTGAGCAACAGTTTTCTGTTTATAAATTACCCAGTGTAAGGTACTTTAGTATAGCATCCTGAATGGGTGAAGACAAAAATTGGTACCTACATGTAGGATGCTGCTATAACAGATAATTAAAAATGTGGACATGGCTTGGAACTGAGTAATGAATAGAAGCCAGGAGAGTTTTGGGGTATATTGCTATGAAGGGAACCTTAAGGATGATTTTCTGGTGAGGGTTCAAAAGACAGCTATAGAGAAAGCCTGAAATTAGAGATTACCTAAATTGTAGTGAACACACTGTTGGTAGAAGTATATCTGTAAAGGCCATTCTGACTATGCCTCAGATGAGAATAACATGTTGAAAACTAGAGGAAAGACAATTCTTATAAAGAATTTGGTTGAATTGTGTTCTTGTCTGTGTGCTTTATGGAAGTAGAACTTCAGAGGAATGAAATAGATATTTGGCAGGAGAAATACAAAGTGTTGGGTGCATACAGCTTCTTTGGACTACTTACAATAAAATGAGAGATGAGAAAATCAAGCTAAAGAAAAAGGGGTGGAGAACTTAAAAGATGCGGCAAATTCTCAACCTGCCCTTGTTGTAAATAATGAAAGTATGTTCAGAAGAGAGTGCCCAGGGTGTGGCCAGGTAAACTTTGGTTAAGGAGATTAGTATGGGTATTTGGAAGCCATGTGCCTATTTATCAATATAGTAACCCTGAAGGCATGTCAGGTCTTTAGGGCTGCCCTGCCTGTTGCTGGGGCTTTGGCGGCAGAATGATTTAAAGCCTCTACTCCCTGTATTCCAGCATATCATTCTTTGGCTGTCCTAGCTGTGGCTCCTGTGCACCGATGGGTATGGTGCTGACCACTGTGGCCACCTTTCTGGAGGTCACAGATCGTAAAGTTTGTGTGATGCTATTTATTCCAAGGCAGAGTGCATGAACTGTGTGTTGGGGGCATTGCTACCTCCACCTAGATTTCAAAGGATGCTCTGGAGAACTTTGGCACCCAGAAAGAGAACTGTCACAAGACTGAAGCCATCAGAAAGCTGCCACTAGGGAAAATGTCCAGTGGAGCCATGGGACAGGGATGCCCTCAAGACCCTTGAAGAGCTAGTCCAGTATGGGAGAGATGCAGGCACCTTACTTCCAACTGGTGGAGAGCTGCAGCATGCATCGTACTCAGCAAATCCATGAGAGCAAGGTTACCTGGAACCTTGGGGCCCAGTCCCCAGCACAGTGTGTCTGGAAGGCAGGACATCAAGTCAGAGGAGATTGTTTTGGAGCCTTAAGGTTTAATGTTTGTCCTTTTGGGTTTAAGATTCGGTGAGACCTGTTATCTTTGTTTTCTGCTTTCTCCTTTTGGAATTGTGCCTGACCCACCATTGTATTTTGGAAGCAGACTTGATTTCACAGACTTATGACTGAAGAGAAATCTGCCTTAGGATGAATCACACTCCTGGTTTTCACTTGTATGTGATTCAGGTGAGACTCTGGACTTTAGATTTTTGAGTTGCTGGAATAAGATGTTTGTTTGGGGCTGTTTGGAAGAATTGAATGTGTGTGTGTGTGTGTGTGTGTGTGTGTGTGTGTTTACCATTGAGACCATTTAAAAAAATTTTTTTAGTTGTTGATGTACCTTTATTTTATTTATTTATTTATATGTGGTGCTGAGAATTGAACCCAGTGCCTCACACATGTGAGGCATGTGCTCTACCACTGAGCCACAACCCCAGCCCAGAGAGGAATATATTTTGCATGTGAGAAGGGAATGAATTTTGAGTGACCAGGAGTGGAATGCTATGGTCCGAATGTTTGTGTCCCCTTCCCCACAACTTGTGTTGAAACCTAATTTTCAATGTAATAATGAAGAGGTGGTACTTCAGATATGCTTAGGGTTGGAGTATGGAGCCCCTGTGAATAGGAATAGTGCCATAACTGAGGCAAATGGAATCCTTTGACCTTTCTATCCTAAGAGGATGCAGCAGTAAGAAAGCTCCATTTAAGAAGAATGGGCCCTCACCAGACACTGAATTTGCCAGTGCATTTGATCTTGGACTTAACTTTCAGAACTGTGAGAAATTTCTGTTTATAAATTACCCAGTCTGGTTTTTTTCTCGTGGTGGGGATTGTGGATTGGGATTGAATTTAGGGGCACTTTACCATTGAACTACCTCCCCAACCCTTTGGTTTTATACTTTGAGACAGGTTTTATACTTTGATAAGTTGCTGAGGCTGGCCTCAAACTTGGGATCCTCCTACTTCAGCATCCCCAGTCACTGGAATTACAGGTTTGCCCACCATGACTGGCTGAAGGTATTTTTATGTAACAGCCATCAGACTATGCCAGGCTTTTACTTAAGGATCCAGAGAGGATTTGATATAAAATCTGTCTAAAGACTATCTAAAGCTGTGTTCTTGGCCCTTTGTTGCATTTTATAATCCAACCCTTATTGTTTAGTCTTCTCAGTTACCATTCTACCATTCTGTCCAGCTTATGCCTACATCTATATTCATAGTTAACCAGTCACTAAATTTTTAGTGATTCTTTTATTTGGGTTTATTTTTTCCTGTTTAATCTCCATGCTGATGCCCTCAGTCTAAACAGTATGGAGTGTATGAGATAGTTCATTGAATTGCAAAAAGAAAAAATTAAAATTTCTACTTTTAATTCCTTTTGGCATTTTTATGTATATTTTATACTGTATATTAGGACTTATGCATCACATTTATAAATATATAAACATGAGAACACATTCATGATGAGAGTGAGAGTGTCAGAAAAGTTGAGATAACAATAGAGAGCAGTACTTTCCAATAGAAATCAATGGGAGTCATATGTATAATTAAAAAATTATAGCTGGGCATGGTGGCGCACTCCTGTAATCTCAGTGGCTTGGGAGGCTTAGGTAGGAGGATCACAAGTTCAAAGCCAGCCTCAGCAAATGCAAGGCACTAAACAACTCAGTGAGACCCTGTCTCCAAATAAAATACAAAATGTGGCTCAGTGGTTGAGTGCCCGAGTTCAATCTCCAATACTGAAAAAAGAAAAAAAAAAAATTCTAGTTAGCCATCATTAAAGGAAAAAGAGTGGAAAAAATGTATATGTGTATATATTTGCAGTGCTGGGTTTGAATCCAGGCCTTGTGCTTGGTGGGCAAGTGCTCTACCACTGAGCTGCATTCTCTAGCCTGAGTGAAAATAATTTAAATTATGTTATTTAACACAGTGTATCCCAAATGTTATGATTTCAGTATAATCAATATAAAAAATATCAGAGTAGTTTATGGTCCTTTTGTCATGTGAAGTCTTTGAAATCTGAAGTGCATTTTATATTAAACAACTCAAGTTTAGGTGAGTGATATTTTAGGTCTCAAACCACATGTTGATTAGCTCTTGTATTGGAAGCGTATGTCTAGACCAATGATCTGAATTTAAAGTTCTGTAATTGTTTGTTTTTCATAATTCCATTGTTTACTCTCTTCAATCTGTGTTCACAGATGCTAATTGGACAAAAATTCTGGGATGATGTTTCTCTCTCTCTCTCTCTTTCTCTCTTGTTTTTTTGGTAATGGGGATTGAACTCAGGGGCACTGAACCACTGAGCCACATGCCCAGCCCTATTTTGTATTTTATTTAGAAACCAGGGTCTCACTGAGTTGCTCAGAGCCTTGCTTTTGTTGAGGCTGGGTTTGAACTCATAATCCTCCTTCCTCAGCCTCCTGAGCCACTGGGATTACAGGCCTGCACCACCACGCCCAGAAATATTACTCTCTTAAACAAGAACCTGCTCTAGGTTTTTATGGCATGCTTAAAAATCTCATTTAAGACTTCATGCTGTGTGCCGTGGAGCGTGCCTGTAATCACAGTGGCCAAAGCAGGAAGATTGCAAGTTTGGTGCCAGCCTTAGCAAACCAGTGATGCTCTAAGCAACTTAGTGAGACCCTGTCTCAAAATACAAAATAAAAAAGTCTGGGGATGTAGTGACTGCGGAGAAGGATCCTCAAGTTCAAGTCCTGCCTCACCAACTTACTTAGCAAGACCCTGCGTGACAATAAAAAAAAAAGCGGGGTGGGGGTGGGGGTGGCGGAGTTGGGGATGTAGCTCAAGGGTAGAATATCCTGGGTCTAGTCCCTAGTATCACAATACTAAAGTGTTCATTTGGTTTTTTAAAAAATAAATTTTGTTTGTAGAATTGTTTAAATTGAAGTTGTAAAATCACCTTTGGAACTATAGAAGGGAATTATTGATGAACTGGAGTTTCTGACGATGAAATGAGTTTTGATAAGTATATCTCAAAAAGTACATTTGTTGTATTGTCTGAGAACAGTTGAGTTGGACTTGTTTCCAAAGTAGGACAAGATATCTTATTTCAAGTTCCATCATCAGGATTATTCTCTGGAGATTCTCAGTATTTTCACAGTCCCCAGTCACTTTAGCTGTAGGAAGTAGGTTTCTGTAATTCAAAGTTGTCATCTTTCCTAGATGAAGAGCTCTTCCATAGTGATACTTTAGCCCTTTGGGGTACTATTACAGAGAACTAATCAGAATGTATCTTGAAAATAAGTCTAAAGAGGATAGGAGAGATTTTGACCTTAAGGAAGCATTATTTTCAACATTTTGTCTACATTTTATTTAGTGTGATAATAATTAGCTTGAATTTGTGGAATTTATGTCTTAGAAAAAGCACAGTGTGTGTTTCTTGCTCATGTCAACATTATGCTGAGTACATTAACTTGTCACTTTTTTCATAGTACAGTTTTTATAAATCTTAATTTTCTTTGACAAATAGCACTCTCCAAAAACTTATTTTTTATTACTGTTTTTTAAAGTCAAAATATTAATTTTATTGAAGAGTTCAATTTTTTTAAAATTAGCTGGTAAGAGGTTGTAACTTTTCCTCAAATTAAAATGCAATTTTATATTCTAGTTACACATATATTTTTAAAGATTGTATAATATAAAATATTTTTACACTTAAAATTCGCAGTACTGAATTTCACTGCGTAATTGTCAACACTATGTAATTGTTGCACCACTTTTTTTTTGGTCCGAAAATTGGTTTGTAACCTTTTATCATGTAATTGTTGCATGATATAATTCTGTTTGTCACACCTTTAAAAGGTAAACAGAGGAGGAGGAGTGTATTCACCAGTGGCACATGGATGGATACACAGTTGTTTTCCTGCACACTGTGAACCAGGAGCCTAGAATTCTTAGTGTTCATGCCTTATTAATATATTTCTGAAAACCAACTTATGTGGTATATGTTTAGAGTGCTGCAGTAGTAATGGAAAAAAAATAATGAGTAGTGCGAAGGACAGCACACCAGACAACAAAACCAGTGAGAGCGCAGAATCTTCAGATGCGAAATTAAATTTTGTTAAATCGCAATAAATTTTCTCAAGTGTAATTTTCTGACTGTAATGCACAAATCAGCAACTAATGTGTGAACTAGCTGCGCCCCCCCCCCTGAAAAACTGATTGCTAAACTGTTATGACCATATGTGTGTCGATTTAAAATATTCAGTTTTAACGTATATTCACAAGTATCCATGCATTCTAATCTTACACCAAAGATAGTAATAAGTGATTTTTAAAGTAATTCTGGCACAGTTTTTAAAAAATACAATGGTTGTACCTTATTTTTTAACCAAATATTTGGCATAAAATCTGTGACTATTATATAGTAAAATACAGCATAAAATATTTAGAAACTATATTTTTAACAATGTGGTCTCGAAATTTAAGTAAAACTTAATGCTTTCTTTTGTTTGTTTTTAGTACTGGGAATCGAACCCAGGGATGCTCTACTACTGACCTATAATTCCTTCCCTCTTTATTTTTTGAGAGAGAGTCTTGCTAAATTATTGAGGCTAGCCTCAAACTTGCAATCCTCCTCCTCCTGAGCGGTGGAATTACAGTCATGCACCACTGTGCTTGGCTTCAGTGAAAAGATAAGCCAGGTTACTGTTTTATTTCTTGAATGTAAAGGATGAATTATTTTACATTTTCTTCATTTGATTTGGCCATTTAGTCTGTATTATGAAAGATTTCAGTTACGTAGAGTTTTGCTATATAAGTTACTAAAAAAAGTCACCTCAGTTCTTAACTGAAGTTGTTTTATTTTGTAAATCTTTACCTTGCCTTATCTTTCTTGAAATTTAATTGTCATGTTTTAAAATGTAGAGAACAAAGAGGTGTAAAGCTAAATAATTACTCCTTCACAAACAATTCTTAGCCCATTTTTTCTTTTTCAAATCGATAACTTAGTAGAAATTAGAAAATCTTTTTTTCCTTCCGATTTTTTTTTTTTTTAAGTGAGCAACTTCCTACGTTTCTACTTGGATGTTAGTCTTATTGGTTCATTAAAGTGACAGTGAAGATTCAATATAAATTCGATTTAATGTTCTTGGCAGATGTAAACTTAAATTTTTGTCTCTTTTAGGAGAAAACCATGTTAACACTTCATTAGTAAACCTCAGTGTAGTCAGATTTTGTTAAAAAATTTACCATTTTTATTGTATGAAAGGATCAAAGCTTAATTTTATTTCCCTGTTCATTATATGTTAATGTATGTCTACTTTGAACCTACCACATTTGAATATCCCTTTATTCTATGTTGCTGAAACTGTTTTATAGAATAACACTATCAGAAAGTGTATTCTTTACTTCAAGAACACTTACTTTGAAAAGGCTGATGATTATGTCTGTGTCTAGGAGTATTCCAGAAGCCCTGAACAAAATTTCCACACTGGTCACCAAGTTTAAGAATTTTCTTCCCCTTGCTGGGTGTGTGGCACAGTCCTGTAATCCTAGAAGCTAAGGAGGTTGAGGCAGGAGGATTGGAAGCTTAAAGCCAGCCCCAACAACTTGGTGAGGTCCAAGCAAGTCAGGGAGATCCTGTTTCAAAATAAAATATAAAAAGGGCTGGGGATGTGGCTTAGTGTTAAGCACCCTTGGGTTCAATCCCAGGTGTACACACCCACACCCACACTGACACATCAATTATTTTTTCTTTTCCTCCCTGTCATCTAGCATGACAGGACTTCTAGCATATTAAGCAAGCTCTCTACCACTGAACTACACTCCTAGTGTTGGCTACTAAAGGGGATTTTGTTTGACACTTTTGAACCCTGTTAGAAACAATTTGATGATTTTTTTGTTTTGATGTGTTTTGTTTTGCTCTGCTAGGGATCCAACTCAGGGCCTCATACATGCTAAGCAAGGGCTCTTACCACCAAAATATATCCTCATCCCAGCAGTTTGATATATATGCTACAATTAGTCAGAAAGGATAAATGTCACCTTTATGAGTTTAAATGTATGTATTTATTGCTTAAGAGGTTATTTGTAATTGGAATGGATCAATAAGATGCCCAGAGGTTTCCACTGTCTGATCGAGACGGTCATTTCTAGAATTCGTGCCAGAAAATGGGGCTTGCTGGTGGTGGTAGCTCTGTGGTAAAGCATGTACTTAGCTTGCAGGAGGCCTTGGGTTAATCTTCAGTCCGACAAAAATGGCAACAAAAAAGAAAAATGCAAATTTTATGGATATTTCTAAGGTAAAGGAAGATTATTTTATACAATGTAATTATCACATAGAAATAAGAACAGGAAAATGGAATATAAAATTATATATGCCAGTCATAGCTATACAAAAATAGGTTGATTTAAATGATGTAGTTAAGAATGGTCTAGTTAAATTTTAGGTAAACTATTTTGTTTATGCCATGAAAAAGGTAATAGAGTTTAGACATATTTTAAAGAAAACAAGGGAAGGTCAATATGATACATTTTTCAGATAATCACTTTGTTTCAGTCTCTAATCTGATTCACAGGATTTACAAATGTTCCTATTTTTAACTCTTTAGAATCTGTGCTCCTCCAAGAAAGAACCTTTTGTATGCTTCCTTTAGCAGATTGGAGAAAAGGCTTGTTGGCTTTTTTTTTTTTAATTAGTTGCTTTTGTTTCTTCACTATGAGAAGATAATGATAAATTAAATATGTATTATATATTTACAGTGGCAAAACAGCCCCAATGCTTCCTTCTCCTTTTGGTTCCTTTTCTTGCTCTTTTCCTTCAAAAATATTGAATTTTCAACACTTAATTTTTTTGTCATTTTCATGATAGCTAGTGATTCTTGGTAATTAGCTGAGTGTGGGATCATCTTGAAATCATGGTCTAAAGAATATTTTTTGGGGGTAAGTAATGTGTTTATTACATGGTTCAAAACACAAAAGGTAGCAGGGTGTGGTTGTAAATACCTGTAATTCCAGCTATTCATAAGGCTGAGGCAGGAGTATGAAAGTTGAAGGCGACTCTGGGCAATTTATACAATTTTAAAGGCAGCAGTGGGGTGAGGGAGTATGTAGTTCAGTGGTAAGAGTGCTTACCTACCATGCAAGAAGCTCTGGGTTCAACCCCTACCACTGTAAAAGAAAACCCCAAATCAAAAAAACAAAGCAAATGCATAAGGTGCGAAGTTCTCTCTCTCTCTCTTTTTTTTTTTCCTTCAATGTTTTGGGCATGCTTTTCCACTCTCTGGAAGCAACGATGTTATTGATTTCTTGATTATTCTTCCAGTATATATTCTAGTCTCCATTTAATTTTTTTTTTTTTTTTCCTGACAACATGTTTTATTTCCATTTCTCCTGTTGGCTCCCCTGAGAGTGTCAGTAGATCTCCTTGTAAGCATTTAGCCTGTCCTGGCCTATGCTCAGATTAGGGTCTGGCTGGGTGGACAGTAACTGACAGAGCAGACAATGGAGTGCTCTGGGTGTTTATGGTTGAGGGTTTGGTGTCACTGTGGCCCATAGCCATGGAAGCCTGATTGGGGCCTTCAGTCCAGGAGGCTCTAAGACTTGTCTTCATCCTCAGAGGATTTCTTGTCCTCATCCTTGTCTTGACCTCATCCTTGACTGTTTGTCCTTACTCTTAAAAAAAAAAAAAAAGTGTGTGTGTGTGTGTGTGTCTATGTATTGCAGCATGCTCTACATACTGTTATCTTGCCTTTTTTTACTTAATAGATTTTTGTCATTACATTTACATATTGCTATATAAAGAGGGTATCTGTGAGACAGCCTAAAATAAATAGTGGCTTATTAAATAACAGAAAAGTGTTTCTCCTGTAAAAGATAGGAACATGCATTAGTGTTGGTATAGCACTCTGGCTGTGATCTTTTTCTCACTCTCTTTAAATTGAGGCATAATGAGCCCAGTAAAATGCACATATAGTAAATGGATGGTTCAGTGAGTTTTGGCAATTTTCTATACATACCCATGTAAAAATGGCACAGTCAATATATAGAGAGATCCATTCTGTCCTCCTTTCTCACTATCACTTTCCTGCTTATCTGGGATCTTTCTATACTTTTGTAGAACAAATATTGTCCTGATCTAGCTGGATCTCCAGCTACTGTACCCTTTCCAAGCAGCAGAATGGAAGAAGGGCAGAGGTTACATGTCAGCCTTTTAAAAGGAAGATTTCTAGAAGTTGCCATTTCACAGCACTTACAGTTATGTTTCATTAGCTATTATTTAGTGTTACAGCCACATCTCAAAGGGAGGCTGGGAAATGCAGTCTTCAGTGTTGTTTTTTTCTATTACAAACAATGCTATAATGAACAACCTTGTTTCTGTGTTATTTTGTGGAATGAATTCCTGAAATAAAATACTGGGTTAGAGTATTTGTAGTTTGAGACTATACCTACTTTTTCCAAATTCTTGTTGACAGTGTTTTATATTGTCAATTTCATTGCCTGATAGGTAGAGAGAGAATATACTTCTACCCTAATGTACTGATAATTCCTTAAAAACATGGACTCCACAGTTAGCTCAAGTAATGCAATGTCAGGAGTTTGCATTTTATTTAGATCACTCCTAAGAGGAAATTGATGGTTAAGGGAAACAGAGAAACCTCCTGCTTACAAATACTTCACAGTAAACTGACAGGAAGACAAGAAGAGTAATGTTTTTAAAGAATTGTCTTTTTTTCCTTTTCTTTTTGTACTGAAGATTAAACCAAGGAGTGCTTAACCACTGAACCACATTCCCAGCCCTTTCTATTTATTTTTGAGATAGGGTCTGGCTAATTTGCTGAGGCTAGCTTTGAACTTGTGAAGCTAGAGTTGCTGGGATTAAGGCCTATCCACCATGCCTGGCAGGAATTGTTATCTTAATTCAAAAGCAAAGTAAGTTGAGCATGTTGGTATACCTTAATCCCAGCTACTTGGGAAGCTGAAGCAGGAAGTAACACTTGGCCCAAGATTTTGAGGCTTTCTAGCGTAGTGATACCCCATATCAAAACACAAGAAATGAAACAAAACAAGAATTTAGGGCATAAGGCTAATTTAGCATTTTTTCCTTCTTATACTCTTGTTTTTTCTAATGTACATTCCTTAGCATGTCGAAATGTTTCTTCAACTTTTTTTTTTTTTTTTTTTGGTGCTGGGAATTGAACCCAGGGCTTCAACACATGCTAGACAAGCCCTCTACCACTGAGCCACACCCCCAGTCCTCATAATAATTTTCTGTGCTAATACTATGTAATATTATGAGCTATATTTCCTTTTGAAAAAAAAAGGGCTGTAATTCCAACACTTAAGTGGCTGAGATGGAAGGATGGGCTTGAGCCCAGGAGTTTAAGACCAACTTGGGCAACTTAGTGAGACCTTGTTTCAAAAAAAAGAAAAAGGTGTTTTTCTTATACAACAATATTTGGAGGCCTTGGAGAACAGAAACCTCTTACTTAGCTTCCATGGCACATGGCATGGCACCTTGTATGGGGCATATGCATTAATTCCGTCTTCTCTCATTGGACTGGATTTTGGGAAATTGATGGAAAAATGATTAGAATTCTAGTACCAATGTTTTGATCTTTCGCAGTGGGAGAGGAGTTAGATATTAATATGCCATTAGTATTTTTGAAAGTGTCATTTCTGTAGTAAAGAAACTTAAAAGTTCTTGACCTATGATGAGATACTTGGAAATACTTCCACTAGGTTATCATCCTTCCTATCTGGAGGTCAAATTCTGTAAATGTCTACTTTTTTTTTCCCGACCTCCAGGGGAAGAGGGATATATTGATAAGAAATGAATAGCAGTTGCTGGTATTTTAAATAAATTTATTCTTTTTAGTTATGTATGACAGAATGTATTTTGACATGTTATACATACAGGGAGTATAACTTCCCATTCTTGTGCTATGGGAAGTTTTACGCTATGTGGAGTTACACTGGTTGTGTACACATATATGGTTTATTTAATTGAGTATACTGTTGTTTGTTAATATTGTTATAAAAAATATTTCTTTCAGAAATATTGTGTTTTGACAATTTTAGATTAATAAAAGTTAAATATATTGAAGTACAGAGAAATGTTAACCCAAATGTTAACATTTTATCAACTTTGATAAAATGTTTATCTCTTCTCTTTCTCTTTATCTCTTTTCTTTCTCTCTTTCTAGTAAATATAATTATAGGTATATAACAAAGTTTCTTTTTTCTGAACCATTTGTAAGTTGCAGGCATGTTGTTTTTCATTGCTGAATATTTGTATTCCTAAAAGCAAGGAGTTATTTTACATACAGTGTAAAGACCAAAATTTAAAAAATGGTTCATTATAAATATCTAATCTACAAATATGATTCAGAGTATACTCATATATGAACAGGAAAGTTATGTCCAGTTCATTCTACTGTCTTTCTATTCACATCTCCTTTCCCTTCCCTTCATTTCCCTTTGTCTAATCTAATGAATTTCTATTCTCCTCCCCCTTTTTGTGTGTTAGCATCATACATTAGAGCATTTTGCCTTTGGTTTTTTTAGGATTGGCTTATTTCACTTAGTATAATAGTCTCCAATTCTATTTACTGGCAAATGCCATAATTCCATTCTTTATAGCTGAGTAATAATTCATTGTGTATATATACCACATTTTCATTATCCATTCATCTGTTGAAGGGCACCTAGGTTAGTTATGAATTGAGCTTCTACTAACATTGGTGACACTACAGTATGCTGATTTTAAGTCTTTTGGGTATATACTGGGTCAAATGGTGGATCCATTCCAAGTTTTCTGAGGAATCTTCATACTGCTTTCCAGAGTGGTTTCACCAGTTTGTAGTCCCACCAATTACTGATATTTTTGCTTGGTAGTGTTTGCATTGTTATTTGTATTGATTGTTTGTTCCCTGTGCTTAGAATGTTATTCCCTTAGATGAATTTTCATACCTATCTTCTGACCTATTTAGAATCTTTCCTCATATAGTATCTTCTCAAGGAGGTCAGTGCTGACCACCCTATTTAAAATTGCAACTGCTTTTCTTTCTGGTATTTCTAACCTCCCTTATGTCTCACCTTCCTTAAATATTACATTCAGCAGAAAGGCAAGTTACAACTGTATAGCTTTATAGGAAGTATAATTTAGAGGACAAGTAGAGGGTTGATAATGGAAAGGTTTTGTTAATCTGTTTTACCCCTTAGCAGTTAACCACTTGAAATATATTCTACACCATTTACTTATTATGACTATTATTTATTGTGTCTCATTATCAGAATGTTAATCCTTGAGAACTTTTGTCTATTTGTCTTCTCTATTCCAAGCGCCTTATAGATGCTGAGAAAATATTTTGTCTCATGAGTAAAGGTAGAAAAGAATGTTACCATGAGAAAGCTATAAAATAGTTAACATTGTAAATATATTAAAAAATGCATAAAATGTATATAAAAATGTATATATACACAAACACACATGTAGTTTTTGGTACCAGGGATTGGACTCAGGGGCCCTTAACCACTGAGCCACATCCCTAGCCCTTTGCTATATTTAATTTAGAGACAGGGTCTCACTGAGTTGCTTAGGGCCTAAATATTAGATTCAGCAGGAAGGCAAAATTTACAATCCTATAGCTGTGTAGAAATTTTAATAGAGGAATAGAGAGGAAGACAGTGAGTAGATTCTGCTATTTTGGATTTTTAGGAGAAACTTCCTTATTAATGGGGATAGTTTTCCTCTGCCTCCACATAAAATAATTTCAATTTTATATTCTGATTAGCATATTCTGTCTTTTAATGTTTTTTGAAAATTAGCAACTTGTCTATTTTTTAATAATAGGGCAAATTTACAAGAAATAAAAATATTTACCATAAAAAATTTCTGTTCTAAGGAGCATCAGAATATACTTGGTTATCTCCAATGTAAAACTAGTTTTAAAACAATGGTTGATTAGGGGCATATATTAGAATCTGCAATTGCAGGAAATTATGTGTAAGGATATCAACATTATTTAAGTACTTTTCTTGGTTCTTCTACCCAATTTTAGTGTAGGAAAATACTGTAAATAAAAGTTTTTTTCTTGTTTTTTAGTGCTGGGGATTGAATCCAGTGCCTTGTTCATGCTAGGCAATACACTCTACCACTGCATACACCTCCAACCCCTTCTTTCTATTCTTAAACTGCTATGTTAGTGTGGCTAGGACTAGAAATTTCCCAGGGATGTGTTTTGGTCTCTTTTCATCTGAGTACCCAGTGGGCCCTATTAATCTGAAGACTTTTATATCTATTAACTTGTTCCTCTATTGTTATTTATTTTGTTATTTTTAGATATATGATAGTAGAGTATATAGTATATGTTGATATACTATACGTATATGGAGTATAACTTATTCTGGATCCCATTCTTGGGGTTGTACATGATGTGGAGTTTCATTGGTCATGTATTCATGTTCAGTATGAACATATGAAAATTATGTGTGATTCATTCTACTGTCTTTCTTATTCCCATCCTCTTCTCCCTTCCCTTCATTCCCCTTTGTCTAATCCAATGAACTTCTATTTTCCTCCCCCCTTTATTGTGTTAGCATCCACATGTCAGAACATTTGGCCTTCGGTGTTTGGGTATTGGCTTATTTCACTTGGCATGATGAGCTCCAGTTTCATCGATTTACTGGCAAATGCCATAATTTCATTCTTTATTGCTGAGTAATATTCCTTTGTATATATATATGTAACCCATTTTCTTTATCAATTCATCTGTTGTAGGGCACCTACGATGGTTCCATAGCTTGGCTATTGTGAATTGAGCTACTATAAATATTGATGTGGCTATGCCAGTATAGTATGCTGATTATAAATCCTTTGGGTATATACCAAGGAGTGGGATAACTGGGTCAAATGGTGGTTCCATTCAAAGTTTTCTGATAAATCTCCATACTGCTTTCAAAAATGAATGCTTCACAGATTTTTGTGTCATCCTTGTGCAGGGGCCATGTTAATCTTCTCTGTATCATTCCAGTGTTAGTATATGTGCTGCCAAAGTGAGCACCTGCTTCTCTTTTAGCTCTGGAAATTCATATTCCTTTTAAAACTTCTTCCTTTTAGTTAATTTTTTGGGGGGGAGGGGTTGTTGTTCATTTGGGGATCCTGTTTGGCAAATTCTGATGACCCCCCCCCAAGTTTATGCTGTGTTTCCTTTTGATACTTTTTTGACTCTTTTTTTTTTTTTTTGGTCTAAAGTAGAAAAAATAATTTAAATGTATAATTTAATTAATATAGAGTATTTATATTTTTGTCTTAATAACTGTAAACCTTACACTGCTTTAGAAATTTTCTGAGACCCTTATTCATTTTTTCTTTTTTTATGGCATTTTGTCTTTATTCTGGATGAGCTATCCCAGATGTTTCTAAGCATCTTGATTTTCCTTTTAGGGAGATTTTAATAAGTTCTGTTTTATAATTTTTATTTCCTCCTTTCTCTCATTTTCCTTTTTATTTCCTATCTCTTTCTTTTATAGATGGTGATTTTGACTTAGCCAGTCAAATTAAATGTCTGTTTCCTAGGTAGAATCGATTAACTGATACACTCTGTTAGGGTAAACAATTAGGAAGGGGCCTGTATTATTCCTGATAGATAGAGCTAATGTTATAATAGCTGAGTCAGTTCTCTTAGAACTGTTTGATTTCTTTAAAGAAGGCCCAGCCAGTTGTATTTTTAAATAATGTAAACAAAATGTAAATCTCAAAGATAACTAAGATTTTGAAGGTTAATTATCCTGTCTAGAAATGTTCATATAAGTCATCTTCCGTGTATTAGAAAAAAAAGTTTTAGGGTAAAGAGTAGTATAGCAGGGCTGGGGATGTGGCTCAAGTGGAGGTGCACTTGCCTGGCATGCGTGCGGCCCGGGTTCGATCCTCAGCACCACATACAAACAAAGATGTTGTGTCCGCCGAAAAAACTAAAAAATAAATATTATTTTAAAAAGTTAAAAAAATAAAAAAAGAGTAGTATAGCAGATAGTAGTATAGAGCCAGATGTTGGAGTCAGACTGCTTGGGTTCATTTTTGGTTCTGCCACTTACCAGTTAGTGCGCTAAGTTACTAACAAATTTTCTCTTCTATAATATTTGGACAATAATAATGCCCACCTATTAGGGTTATTATAAGGGTTTAGTATGCTCTCATAAGATATTAATTTGCCTTTTCTCTCTACTAGTAACAGTTGGGTGAGTTAGGATTTAATGGTGAGCCTATAGCAGAAATTCTGGTAGGATTTGGAAATTTTAGATTGTATTTGTCTTTAGAACCTCAAAGAATACTTAATATTTTATATGAATCATTGAAATGTGGAGCTATATGTATATGCAAATGTTGTTATAAAAGGATTTATAAAACTCTCTACTTGTTCCCAGAGAAAGGATCATACTAAAGATAGTTTAATCATGTTTATAATCCTAGCAACTGGGGAGGCTGAAGCAAGAGGATCACAAGTTTAAGGCCAGTTTCAGCATCTTAGCCAGACCCTGACTTAAAATAAATTGGGGCCGGGATATAGGTTTGTGGTAGAGACCCCTAGGTTCAATCCCCAGTAGTGGCGTGTGTAGAATCTTGGAGCACAGCCAGAAAACTGGGAATGAAAAAATACTATCTTCTTGCCCAGAAACTCTGTGTACAATTAGAATCATATGTGCTCAGGATGCCAGGAAAGCTTTATTCCCATACAGAACACACACTGACAGTCTACTTCTTGGATTTCAGGAATGTTTAAAGTTTCTGTATAAATTGATGTCTGGGAGAAGACTGGCCAGAGGAAATAATTCCCTTCTCAAAACAGGCTTTTTTTGCTTTGAGTTTATTTCTATTGTGATGAAACTTTTCTTACCATACCTGACACTATTTGTAAAACTCGGAGTTAAATGATTAAAAGTCTTATGTAACTTTGTGTGGTGGTGCACGTCTGTAATCCCAGCAACTCAGGAGGCTGAGGCAGGATGATTGCAAGTTCCAGCCAGCCTCAGCACTATAAGGAGACCCTGAGCATCTTAGCAAGACCCTGTCTTAAAATTAAAAGTAAAAAGAATTGCGGATGTATGACGAAGTGTGTTCAATTCACAGTATAAAAAAGAAAAAAAAATCTTATGCAGTTGTTCATATCAGCTCCTTACCCCCACCTGACCCTATTTGATCCCAGGGATTTCAGTTTAGATTATTTCTCTTTTCCCCACTCTTACATAGAAGAATCCTTGAAGTCTTTTATTGTTACTGGTCATCCCTTTAAAAAAATTAAACACTGCCAGTAGCTTGGTGGTAGAGTGCTTGCTTGGCATGCGCAAGGTTTGATCCTGACATTGTAAACATACAAACTTCATTAAAAAATGGAAGCATAAGCAAAATAGGGAGCTCCTCTGTATTTACCACTTACGTTTTTTTTGTGTGTGTGTGTGTGTGTGTAAATTATCTTTTTTTCCCCCTGCATTTTAAAAAATGTTTTGTAGTTGTAGTTGGACACAATGCCTTTATATTATTTATTTTTATATGGTGCTGAGGATCAAACCCAGTATTTCACATGTGCTAGGTAAGCTCTCTACCACTGAGCTACAACCCCAGCCCCACAAGTTAATTTTAACTGGCACCAACCTTTGCCTTACTGGTTTGTTCCATGTCTTCATGTTTTAAAAAAAAAATTACAAAGCAAATTCCAATTATCATGTCATTAATATGTTCTTAAAAAATCCCCCCATAAGCACAATGCCATTAAACCACCTAACAAACCTAATAGATTGATCTGATGGCTGATTGTTTTTAGTATCATCAAATTCCTTTGTTACCTAAAACCCTGATATATTCAAGTTTGTAGTATAATTTTTAAATGACCACTTTATGTATATTACAAATATTTGTATTTTACAAATGCATAATATGTTATGGAAAATATTAACTAAAAAGTACATGGAATCCATGTAATAAACTCTTCTACCTATCACTAATCTTAACAACAATCGTCAAACCACCACATTATGTGGGGAGGAGAAATTACCAACTTATGCCCAGTTTTCTTTCATCTGTTCCCCTCACATTTCCCTCTCCTGTGTATTTTCAAGGGAATCTCAGAGCAGATACTATATCATTTGGAGACAAGATAAAGGATTTTTTAAAACATACCTTTATATATATATATATATATATATATATATATATATATATATATATATATATGTATATATGGACACAGTCATGATACTATTAATCACCCCTCCATTCCTTCATATTATCAACTATCCAGTGTTCTAATTTCCAGTTGTTTCAGATGTCATTGTTTTTGGTGATTTGAATCCAGATCAGTATAATAAGGTCTCTACCTTGCAGTTGGTTGGTAATGATCTTTAAGTACCTTTTAGTCTATAGAGTTCCACTTAACTACTTCTTTTTTTTCTTTCCCCTGCAGTTTTTGTTTTATTTAAAGAACCAGGCTTGGGAGGAGGGAGCCTGAGAAGAATGGAAGAATTTTGGATTGGGCAAAGGGGAGGGGAAAGGGAAAGGGGCATGAGGGGTAGGTAAGATGGTGGAATGAGACGGACATCGTTACTCTAGGTACGTGTGTGATTGCACAAATGGTGAGACTCTGCATTGTGGACAACCAGAGAAATGAAAAGTTGTGCTCCATTTGTGTGCAATGAAACGAAATGCATTCTGCTGTTATGTTAAAAAAAAAAAAAGAACCAGGCTTTATTTGTCTTTCAGTGTTTCTCAGAGTTTGGATTTTAATGATTACATTCCTGTGGTGTAGTGCATCATATTTTTATGTACTTTGTATTTTCTGTAAATTAGTGACTGAATGTCACTTTAGGATATATAATGTATACACATGGTAAAAATTTAAAATGGTTCAAAAAGCTGTACATTGAAAAGCCTTTGGAACCTTCCCCAGAGGCAACTATTATGTCTAGAATGATATGTTTTTATTAAGCTGTTAAATCTCCATAGAACATACAAATATTCTTTTAATTCTGAAGATACAAAGGGAGTTCTTTTGTAAATTTTAGAATTTGATTTAAATAATATAAAAGCATACGGAACAGTCGTTCCGGTTTTGGTAAAACAGAATTTATAAGATGAGATAATAGTTAATTAGATGTTATAAACCAGATTTCTTGGCACAGCAGTGCACTACTCTTTACGCAATTACAACAGGAAAAGCAATTCTGTTAAGGGAACATTTTCAAAGAATCTTCTTTACTAACATTATACAGTATCTAGTATTGTTTTATTTTCTTAAATATGAAGATAGTGATAGTATACATGAGAGCAATATTTGTATCTATGGCCTTTGGCTGGTTTTGAATAAGAAAGTACATAGCACAGTACCAATTGTGGAAGAGACATTTGAATGTTAGTTTTCTCTTCTGTAAACATGGTCATAATTGCGAAATTCTTTTCTCTTCAGTAGAAAGTTTAAATAGAAGGCTTAAGGAACCCTGTCCGTAGGTTGGGGGTCAAAGAACAAGTCAGTGAGCCAGGGTTTACAATTTGAACCACTTTATCATGACAGGTTTTAGAACACAAGAAAGGTGTTGTGAACTCAACAGGTTCAGACAAGTGATGTGAGTGTTGGGGTCAGAAACCATGTTTACAAGGCCACAGTATTGCCTGAGAAGAAATGTGCACTCAGAAGAACGAGCCTGGGTGCAAAGGTAGAGAAAGGGTAGTTAAAGTTAGTTTCAATTTCCCTGTTATTTATAAGGCTCCTGTGGCCTAGTGTAAAGAATTGTTTCAGTACACCCACTAGAAAGCCCTTGCTATTCTGGTTCTCTTATAATATGTTGGCTCCCCAAATGGGTGAGAGGTATTTTCTTTTTGAATTATGGTGTGTGTATGTGTGGCAGCAGTGGCAAAAAGGTGTGTTGAGCATAATGGAACAGAGTTAAGAACATTGTACAATTAATTGCCTGGAATAGAAGGTGCCCACAGTAGCCTTGGTTATTCTAACACAATAGAATACTATGCCTGGGTATGATGGAGGAACAAAAAAAAAAAAAAAAAAAGATTTTCATTTCCCCTAAGCAATTTGTTTGGAGATCCATTTGTATTAATCAAAATATACATATACTTTTTCTTTTCTTTTTGGCAGTACTGGGGATGAACCCCCCAGGACCTTGTATATGCTAGACAAGCACTCTACCATTGAGTTACACCCCCAATAATTGATACATAATTGGACTGAATTAATTTTTGCATTCCCTACTGGGAATCTAGGTGGGTTCTTGAGAAAGATTCCTAATTTTACCATCTGGCTTGGTATTGCTGGAAGCACTTGAGATTGCTCTCTCCATACCCCCATGAAATTGAGACTGCATATATACAAGGGTCTAATAATATGACAAGTGTTAAATACAATTTCCTCTTTTTAGTTTATGTTCTAAAGTTTGAAAAGCATATTAGTTCATTGGCAAAGCTCTTCGAAGTTGAACAGTTATTGCTGGTGGAATGAATTCCCTACTGTGGTACAGGGTTAGACTTGGTGAACTCTTAGGTTGTAAAATGGACCCATATCATGTTGTAAATAATTTAAATATGTATATAATAACGATTTCCCCAAATGAAGAAAAATAAAACTGGAAAAAACGCTTAAATTTTTTCTCCTCTTCATTTACATTATTAGGCTTTCATAATTGTGAACAATAATATCTGTCTTTTCCTCCTATATGGAAATATGGCTGTTTCATACATACAGGCAGTATTCTTTTTTTTAAAAAAATATTTATTTTTTAGTTTTCGGCGGACACAACATCTTTGTTTGTATGTGGTACTGAGGATTGAACCCGGGCCGCCCGCATGCCAGGCAAGCGCACTACCGCTTGAGCCACATCCCCAGCCCCAGGCAGTATTCTTAAAAACAGGGAGTGTAAACCTCCTGCTTTTAATTGCACTATAAACATATGCCTCTTTCCAGTGATTCCATATCAGCATCAGCTAACAACTTAAGTCCCTCTCTAGTTACTTGGCAGTAAACTTTTTTTTTTTTTTTTTTAAGAGTGGTCTTTTAGTGTGTTATATGCTGTAATGATATTTTCATACATACTTAATTTTTAAAATATATCTTAATGCATTGGTGACACAAATATACCACTAGTTTGTTCAGGAAAAACAAACAACCCAATAAAACCAACTTTCACACTTCAATTTGAATTCTTGATATCTTTTGTTATTGTGGTTTTATGATATATTCCAGATTGATAGCTATCCTTTTTTTTTTTTTTTTTTTTTAAGAAACTGATCATCTTGGGTCAAAGTGGCAGGATTCAACAACCTTTAAATGAAGTTAATGACTCACCATTTGCCCATCTCTGCATATCTTTTTAAGAAAAATAGCTGGGCATGGTGGTGTAGGCCTATAATCCCAGAGGTTTGGGAGGCTGAGGCAGGAGGATCACAGATTTGAAGCCAGCCTCAGCAATTTAGTAAGGCTGTAAGCAGATCTGGTGAGATCCTGTCTAAAAATAAAAAAGGGATGGGGATGTGGCTCACTGGTTGAGCTCCCTTAGGTCCAATCCCTGATACCAAAAAAAAGGAAAACAGACTTGCTAATAACTTCATTGGGTATAAGGCACAAACAAAGTATTATAGTTTGGAAGATAGCAGCTGTTTTAAAAACTTTGGCCACTCTTTTAAAAATACAAAATAACACCAAAGAGAAAAGGTATGTTTTTTTAGATATTAGTATAAAATTGAAAATATCATTTCAAACACTTTAAAGTAATATTGTATAATATTTCTCCTGTTAGCTTTGAATATGTTAACATCTCTTTTTCCCATTTGATTCCCCAGTCTTTTTGATTGACTCTGTGAACAACAGACTTCACTCACTGGTTGATGTTATCTATGTGCATGGGCCAAATTTCAACTAGAAATTTATGATACCAGAGATACATTCATTTAACAAGTTTTTTTAATCATTCCCTATATAAATCAGCTAGAAGGGTCAACACCAAATAGCATTAGGAAGAAATCGGAACAGGGAACAGGGATTTGAACTCAAGTTTTAAGTTTACTTTTGAAGGACTTGTAAACAGTTTCAAATATTTTTTTAAATAACATAGCTTGAGAAAGCATTAATTCTTTCTGATCTGAAACTTCAAAAAAAGAACTTAGAAGTTTATACTGATAAACTTGCCAAGCACTTTACACCTGTATGTTAAGGATATAAAACTTGATTATTATCATATTTTAGACTTTGTCTGCTTGCACAAGATTTTTTTGTTTTTGTTTTTGTTTTTCCCCCTGGAGAGGAATCCAGTGGCTCTACCACTGAGCTGCATCCTTAGCCCTTTTTATTTTTCATTGAGTCAAGGGCTCAAAAATTGCCAAGGCTGGCCTTGAATTTGTGATCTTCCTGCCCCAGCCTCCTGTGTAGCTGGAATTACAGACACATGCCTCTGTTCTCAGCCTTGCAAGGTTTTAATATGTAGCTAAGGTTAAGAACAGTTGGTTTAGGACGTTTTTGGCTTAGGCCTCTGGGTAGACGATTGTGCTGTTTGAAGAGAAAATATGTAAAGGGGCTTTGTGTGAGAGGTCTGGTTAGGGCTGGCAGTTGAAAATGGGATCTGAAGCCCAGAAATGAAGAACATACTAAAGGAAATTACTTGCAGGTAATGGCATTCAAAGTTATTAGTTGCCAGGATTAGGTGAAATTATCTTGGAAGAATGTGCATAATGAAGAGAGGACCAGAATTCTGGAGAACTTTGAAATTTGGGGAATGGGTCGGAGGAAAGAGAAGAACAAGAGGAGACTTGAGTGTACAAAAAGGTATCATCAAGGGAGTAAGTGGTATTTCAAAGGTGATAGTCAGATTATAGAGGTCAGATACGCCTGGTATATTGTAGGTGATCAGTAAGTACTTATTGAAGTAGAAGTTTAGTGAGTTTAAGGAGTCATTAATTATCTAGTGGATTATCAGTTGGGAGGTTGCTGATGACTTGGATAAAAATAGAGTAGGTCCTACTTTATTTGTGGCTCCTTCTCGCCCCTCTTCTTAAGATCCCTTATCTTTTGCTCTAAACACTGGAGTTCTGTAGAGCTTTCTTCTATGCTGTTGGTTCTCCAAGTGTAGATCTCCAGACCAGCAACATCAGCATCACCAGGTAACATGTTAGAAATGGAAAATTTTAGGCTCCACTTGGACTTACTGAGTCAAACTCTTGGTGTGGAATCCAGCCATCCGTTTTAACAAGTCCTCCAGGTGATTCTGAGTCTTGCTGAAACTAAAAAATCAAAATAACAGTTTTAGAGAACTATCTTTTTAAAACTTTTTATTTTTAGTTGTAAATGGACACAATACCTTTATTTTTATTTATTTTTATGTGGTGTTGAGGATCAAACCCATTGCCTCACAGGTGCCAGGCAAGTGCTCTACCACTGAGCCACAACCCCAGCCCCTAGAGAACTATCTTAATCCTTTCTAATGGTCAGTTTCTCCAGTGACCTAGGACCCTCCTATTAGGGGAGAACCTCCTAAAAGTCCACACCATTTCCCAACATCACTCTACTAGGGACCAACCTTCTAACACATGAGCCAGTAGGGCATACCCTCAAACCATATCCAAATGATGGTAGTATTCAAAAGTGATTATTGAGAGCAGGAGCCAGAAATGTGATTTGCTAGACAGGGTGGGGACCTGGATTGCAACAATTCCATGTTTCTTATCCAAGCATGCCCAATTCAAGTAAAAAGTTTCTTATGAGCCAGACAGCACATGATCTGTATCTTGATTGTACAGGGGGTACATATCTCACTCTAGATGTAGAAACTCCCCTCCCTTAAGTTGGCCAATAGCTTTAAAGGTCATCTCTAGGGAGTTTTGAACTCCTGTAATCTCAACAGTTTGGGAGGTTGAGGCAGGAGGATCATAGGTTCAAGGCTAGCCTTGCAGTTTAGTGAGACCTTGTCTCAGAAACTAAAAACGTCTAGTGGGCCTTGGTGGTGCATTCCTATAATCCCAGTGGCTCAGGAAGATTAAGCCTCAAGCAACTCAGTGAGGCCCTATCTTTAAATAAAAATATAAAAAAGGGCTGGAGATGTAGCTCAGTGGTTAAGCATCTCTGGGGTCAATCCCCAGTACCAAAAAGTAAAAAGCAGTATCTGAGGAAGTGGCTTAGTGATAAAACATCCCTGGGTTCAGTTCCTAGTTGGGGGGGGGGGAGGAGAACAAGAACCCCCTAGACAATAGCAACTCAAGGGCAACTCATTCAGGCACCTTCCCTTGTGGGAGCTTCACTTTCTTTTGTATCAGTAATAAATTGTTACTTTGCTCTTACCCTCCATCATCTGTGGGTCTCATTCTTCAAGTTTGTGAGACAAAGAACCTATGTACCTCAGCTGCATCTCATTATTTTGGAAAGACACACTTTAAGGTGATATTATAAAAAAAATATTCAGTCTTGAGTCAGGCATAGTGGTGCACCCTTGAGGCAGGAGAATCATGCATTCAAGGCAAGCCTTAGCAGTTTAGCTAGATCCCATCTCAAAAAAATAAGAGTGGTGGATGTGGCTTAGTAGTAAAGCACCCCTGAGTTCAATCCCCAGTACTAAGGGTGGGGGGGAGTCTCAGGGATTTAGATGTGTGTGTGTGTGTGTGTGTGTGTTTTACACAAATGAATATTTTAACACCCACCTTGAGCATTTTCCAGTGGGTTTTGAAGTTAGGAACTGAAGTTTTATACTTTACTTATCTTGCCAGGAATTGGATTAAATTCTAGATTAAGTTTAGAAGACTTTTAAATATATTAGGATTTTTTTCAGTTCTTAGAACGTGGTCTGTTTAGCTTTATGTAATTTGACTTTGTAGATGAGTTATTTAATGCATTTGCTCTTAGACTTGGAGAGAATCTTTGTCTTTATTGATTCTCCTCTCCCCTTATACTGGGGATTGAACACTGTGGTGTTTTGCTACTGAGCTTCATCCCCAGCCTTTTTATTTTATATTTTGAGGCAGGGTGTTGCTTAGTTGTCCATGCTTTCCTTGAATTTGAAATCCTAACCTCCCTAGTCACTGGGATTACAGGAGTGTGCTACCTCATCTGGCTGATCTTATTAAGAGTTTTAATATGAGAAGTATAACCAGTGCATTAACCAAGTGTAGAAACATTGCTAGACTTATGTTAGACATAGTCATGTCGGAAGATCCTAAGACTAAGCTGAATAAAGTGATAATACCCTGATATATTTTTATGAGTGTAAGAAGGCCTCAATAACAGGTTTTAATAAAAATTTATTTGCATTAAACAGGATTTTATGTAAAAAAATATTCTGCTACTTTGTGAGTACAGAAAATAATGATGTTCGGATGTATTAGTTAAAGGGACATGCTACTAAAGGGATGAAATTGTTTAATTTGATAGTAAATGTCTCATTCTAATAAAACTGGCTCTAGGTCTATTTTTACTTGATTTTAACATTTACTATGATAAGCTCATTTTGTCATTAAAAGAATTTCATCTACCATGCATTGAGTATTATACTTTTTATGTTGTGAATAACAGATTATTTGCTACTTGAAATAACAGTTCTGTAGTTTGTTGACAACATCACTGTCATTCTCATCTGAGAAAAATTCTCTAAGTTTATAGTGAGGTGCTAATTAGATGAAATCAAAAGTGTTATGGGGAGAGGAAGGTTGTAGAATCCTTTATTGAATTCTCTGTATTTTAGCCTCTCAGCCCTCACCAACTACTTTGTTTTGTTGAGAACTTGAGTAGTAATGTTTTTTTTCTGAATAATATTATGAATTTTTTTAATCCATAATTGTCAGTTGATTACAAAATAAAAGCTGCAGAATACTCAAAACAGCATCCACAAATATCAGGAGGATAGCAGTTTCGTGCCTCAAAGTAGAGGGCGAGATGAGGGTTTAACAGATATGAATGATATATTAGTCTGCTATATTCAATTGAGCTGTTTTGACCTCCCCACCCCCTGCACAATACTAGGGATTGAACCAGCAGGCACTCTATCACTGAGTTAATCCCCAACCCTTTTGATTTATTTTTTTGAAATTGGGACTCATAGATTAACCAGGCTGATCTTCAATTTGTGATCCTCCTGCCTCAGCCTTGCCATTAGCTGGGATTATAGGAGTGTACCATTGTGCTTGGTAATTTTGACCTTTAGGTAGATTCTAAATAAATAAACATTGAATTTTTTATTTACATTTTCTTTATTAAAATTATTGTTTCCTCTTTAAAATACACACACACACACACACACACACACACAATTTAGAAAAGGGGGCTGGGGGTGTGGCTCAAGCGGTAGCGTGCTCACCTGGCATGCGTGCGGCCCAGGTTCCATCCTCAGCACCACATACAAAGATGTTGTGTCTGCCGAAAACTAAAAAAAGAAAAAAAAATTAAAAAATTCTCTCTAAAATTTCTCTCTCTCTCTCTTAAAAAAAAAACAATTTAGAAAAGGTTTGTTGTAAGGTACTACATATGCTTTTCTTTATCATATATGAGCATATCCCTCCTGTCCACTCCCCAAAAAAGGATTATGTAGTTTGTTTTTTAGAGAGAAACAAAAGTAAACAATATGTAAACATTTGCTTTGGGCAGATTTTTTGTAATACCATTTTTTGGGGATGTGAGATGTATCTGTTTTGTAGTTTTGCAAGTGCTAAACTTCTTGCCTCATTCTTGCCTAGTAACATTAAAAGCATGGTATCAATCACAAATAAGTGATTCTTGCCTAAAGTCACTGTACATAGGGGCCAGTCTGTTTTTATTACATCATCTTTCTAGGTTTTGAGGTCTTAGGTTGGTTTTTCAAAATATTTTTTAAAAAGATGTATTAAAAATATGAGGCTAGAGCCATGTGTGGTGGTGCATGCCTGTAATCCCAGAGATTGGGAGACTGAGACGTGAGGATCAAAAGTTTAAATCTAGCCTTAACAGTTTAGCAGGGCTCTAAATAACTTAGTGAAACTCTGTCTCAAAATAAAAAAATCTAGGGATGTGGCTCAGTGGTAAAGTGCCCCTGAGTTCAATTCCCTGTAACCCCTTCATCCCCCCAAAAAAGTGGGACTGAAGTAGCTTGGGTTCAGTCTCCAACACCAAAAAATAACTTTTTTTTTACCTACTTTGTATTTGTATTTTTGGCAGAAATTACCATAATCAGTTGCTGTTAGAGTAAATTAGGGCAGGAGATTCTGACTAGGCAGGAACTGGTTCTTTGGAAAAACTGGTCTGAGAAGACACTCCTCTTTAACTCTGCTATCAGTTTAGTTTGAATTAGCAATCACCTTGTGGTACTAGGGTTGAATACAGTGCATTCAACCACTGAGCTTATCCCTAGCCCTTTATTTTTAAAATTTTAAAATTCTAAACAGTTATACATGGCAGTAGAATGCATTTTGACATATCATACATAAATGGAGTATAACTTCTCATTCTTCTGATTGTATATGATGTAGAATTATACCGGAGTGTAATCATATATGCACATAAGGTTATGATGACCCCTTCATTCTACTGTCTTTCCTACCCCTGTACCCCCTCCTCTCCTCTCATTTTACTCTAATCCAGAATACCTCTATTCTTCACTTGCTGCTCCCCCCCCCATTGTGAATTAGCAACCACATATCAGAGAAAACATTTGGCCTTCAGTTTTTTGGGATTGGCTTATTTCGCTTAGCATGATGGTCTCCAGCTCCATCCATTTACCAGGAAATGCCATAAGTTCATTCTTCTTTAAGGCTGACTAGTATTCTTTGTGTGTGTGTGTGTGTGTGTGTGTTTGTGTGTATTTATATATATGTATTTATATAAATACACACACACCACACTTTATTTATCCATTCATCCTTTGAAGGGCACCTAGGTTGGTTCCATAGCTTGGCTATTGTGAATTGTGCTGCTGTAAACATTGATATCCCAGCCCTTTATTTTTGTTTTCATTTTTTAAATTTAGAGACTGGGTGTTATGGTTTGGATGTGAGATGTCCCCCAAAAACTCATGTGTGAGACAATATAAGAAGATTCAGAGGAGAAATGATTGGGTTATAAAGAGTCTTAACCCAATCATTGTTTAATCCCCTGATAAGGATTAACTGAGTGGTAACTGAAATGTAGGGTGTGGCTGGAGGAGATGGAATTAGGGTGTGACTTTGGTGTATATATTTGTATCTGGCAAGTGGAGTCCCTCTCTCTGCTTCTTGATCACCATAATGCTAGCTGCTTCCTCTGCTACACGCTCTGCCATGATGTTCAGCCTCATCTCCAGCCCTGATAAATGGAGCCAGCCTTTTATGGATTAAGATATCTGAAACCTTGAGCAATACAATAAAATTTACTTCCTTTAAAATTGTTCTGGTCAGATCCTTTAGTCACAGTAGTGAAAAAGCTGACTAAAATACAGGGTCTCACTAAGTTGCTTAGGACCTTGGTAAATTGTTGAGGCTGGCCTTGAATTTGGGATCTTCCTGCCTCAACCTCCCAAGTCACTGAGATTATAATCATGTTGTAAAAGGGCCTGGCCTTATCCCCAGGACTTTTTTATTTTGAGACAGGGTTTTGCTAGGTTGCTCAGACTTTTCTTAATCTGGATCTTCCTGCCGCAGCATCCTGAGTCCCTGGGCTTATAGGCATGCACCATTTTGCCCATCTGTATTTTATATATTTGTATTTTACATATATATGTATAAGGCTATATGGATTTGCTTGCATATCATTGTTGAAGATGTTGTTCATTGTTTGTTTAATTTTTGCATTGAAGCCAATCAATAAAGCATTAACAAAGTGATTGATTTTGATTGAATACATTGAATAAAATATTGACAGGTCTCAATGACAAACTGGCCTAGTAGTACAGTAGTTTAGTGTTTTATCAGACAAATTTTACATTCCAGCCGAAAGACCTACTTAAATATATGTGTGTATGTATATATAATACATAATTCTCCTCTTTTCCCAATCATTTAAAAAAACAATTTGAGCCTCATATTCTGGTTGAAAGTAAGCCAAGAAATTGAGTTATGTGAACACTAAACTTCCAAAAATTATATTTTGGATTTCATTATGATTAGGAAAATAAGAGGAAAAAAAAATATGGGAGAATAATTTTTTTTCTTGAAGAATAAAAGTAGTAGAATATGTACAACAAACCAGGCATTAATCTTTATGTTGCTACTTGTTGCCTTCAATCAATCTCCACTTATATTAAATGTTTGGGAAGCACATAGTTTTCTCTAGAGTTGCAGTACCTATATATTTTTTCATTATAGTTGTTTTTACACAGCATCCTTTGGAAAGGTATGATATCAAATATAGCATCCAGGGCCTATATTATATTTTCTTTTGTAGTTGTAAATGGACAGAATTCCTTTATTTTATTTGTTCATTTTTATGTGGTGCTGAGGATTGAACCCAGTGCCTCACACATGCTAGGCAGGTGCTCTACCACTGAGCTACAACCCCAGCCCCAGAGTCTATATTTTAAGTTTACAAGGATATGCTGTATGGTCTTTGAAATCTTGGTGCTTAAAAACAGCCCATATTTAGGCCTTTATAAAAGGAAGTCTTTCTCCAGTACTGCTTTCAAATAGTGAAATTTTTTATTGTATAAAGTAGGAAGGGAATTTAGCATTGGTATTAGGATAATTTTTTCCTATATCCCATTAGCTAATTTCAAGATTATTTAATATGGTATCCACCCATTTCATTTGGCTGCAACCTTTGCTCTCATGAAAGTAAGACTGATTGTTCTGAATTGCTACAAATATGTGCTTTGGCACAGCATTAATGTACCAGTAATAACATGACCATTGTCTTTTAAACAACTTGAAGTTATGGCTACAAATAAAAGGGTACCACAGAAAAGCATGACAGATAATGGACTCTTTTTCCTTCCTTGGTGTTTAGCAAAGTTGCTTTGTACTTCCAGCCTTTTTTGTCCCCTGGACTACCTACTGTATTTTCTGTGTATTGTTCCTAGTCTACTAAAACATGTTGACATATTTGGCATTATAACGTGTACACTTGGTCACTTGAAATTCTTTTTGAGGAGGCAAGCAAAGTAAAATGAGCTGAGTGGCTTTTCTCTGTTGGTAGTTTTTAAAACTTGTATGTTTAAATACTTAAGCACTTAAATAATTTTGTGTCTTGTCTTTCAAATGTTTATTTACTTTTATCTAGTTTAGAAATTTGGTTTTATTATAAATTTGGTTTATTCCTTTCTGCTTTCAGTGCACATCTCAACTGGGTAGTTCTTTTTAGATGAGGAGTGTCTGTGGGGGAAAAAATAATGGCTGGTTGTTTGAGTGACTTCATTTTAAATTGCTGAGAGATTATATCCTTACATGAGGAAAGATTTTATGCCATACACTATTCTAATTTTAAATAACTTCATCAAGTCATATATGAGGAAAAAGAAAATACCCATAATATAGGAAATCAGAGCTTTAGGACGATGCCTCTGATTTAGATATTTCCCACTGACCTCTTTAATAGAAGGGGACTGATACTTAATAACCTTGATGGCAATTTTATGGCTGTTAGCATTTATTCCCATTTTACTAATTCAAAGATGGAATATAAGAGAAACAAGCATTTTTCCTAGAATAACAGGCACTTATCTTCTCTATAGAGATTCCGAAGCCAGTTCTTTTTGTTCTATGCATATCATCTTCTACTTGAAGTGGCATATTTCTAGGGTCAATTTGTCCTTTGGGAGATCCACTGGATGTCATAAAATATTAAATGTGTAAAGTAAGACAGAATCTGATACAGTACATCAAGAAAAAAGAATGACTCATCTTTGATTTCTGATGGAATTCTTGCCTTTAAAACTTAACAGTAATGATGTAGTAAATTAGTTAAATTTTTTTTTTGATGGGGTACTTTGATTGAATCCAGGGGTGCTTAACCACTGAGTCACATCCCCATTCCTTTTTATTTTTTATTTGGAAAAAAAGGTTTTACTACATCTCTGGGTTCTAACTTGCCTTAGTGTCTGGCATTGCTGGGATTACAGACGTGTGCTGCCATGCTCAGCATAAATGTGTTTTTAAAGGTTTTTTTCATATTTGGATTAATTATTTTCATTTTATACATGATGAAATAGAGGTGCAAATTGAAACTATATTTTCTTGCTTGAATAGTATTTTTTTACATTGTGTCATATGTGCTAAGTATTACTTGATTTGAGGATTATGTTTTTGGTTTCCTATAAACAATACTCAGATTTGGAGTGAAGATACTTAAGCAGAATTATCAGTTCCTCCTTGTTCTTTAATCTTTTGGGGGCAGGTGAGAGATTAAGCTTGGCTCACCGTATGACTCCCGAGGCAGGGGATGACAGATTTCAGGCCAGCCTTAGCAATTTAGACCTTTAGCAATTTAGTGAGACTTTGTCTCAAAAAAAGGAAAAGGACTGGGGATATAGCTCAGTGGTAGAGCACCCTGGGTTCAATCCCTAGTAGTGCACACGCACACGTACCCCCCAAAAAAAGAGGGGGGAGAAAAAGGAATTTTGGAAAATTTTTTATTTTTAAAATTTTATTTTTTGGTACTGGGAATTTAACTGAGGAGTGCTTTACCACTGAGTCACATCCTTAGTCCTTTTTTATTTTTTAAGACAGGGTCTTTGCTAAGTTGCTGAGGCCTCAAACTTGTGATTCTCCTGCCTCTAATCCTACAAGTGGCTGGGATCACAGATATGGGCCAGCATGCTGGGGAAATATTTTAAATGTATTTTAGTATAATTGGATTTTAAAATTTTTATCGTATTAGGGATTGAGCCCAGGTATGCTTAACCACTGAACCACATCCCCAGCCCATTTGTGTGTGTGTGTGTGTGTGTGTGTGTGTGTGTGTGTGTTGGGGTTGAAGCAGGGTCTCATAAAGTTGCCTAGGGTCTCACTAAGTTGCTGAGACTGGTTTTGAACTTGTGATCCTCCTGCCTCAGTCTCTGGAGTGGCTGGGAGTACAGGTGTATGCTACTTACCTAGTGCATAATTGGATCTCTGTGTGTGTGAACATGTGTACACACATTTACCTGCAAATATTCTTAAATAAGTTTTCTTATAGAATTTTGAGATGGGATCTCCCTATGTTGCTCAAGCTGGTTTCAAAGCCCTGGGCTCAAATTATTCTCTCAATTTAGCTTCCCTGGTAGGTGGGACTACAGATAGCATGACTTAATGTGCCTGACTTGCTTTGAAATATTCTGAGAATTTTCATGTATTACTAAAGGAGTTTATGACACAGAAATGGTTAAATGGCCCAGGTTGGTTCTAGTTAATGGGGAAAAAAACTTCTGACACAGCTATTGCAGTGTGTGAATGGAGGAGTTGTCTCTAGCCATATCATGGGTTCTAGCGATAGCATGGGTTTTCAGAACTATAGATTTATGACTATGTCACATTCCTCTAATGCTAAGCTGAAACAAAATGGTAATGGGTAAAAATAAATTTGATCATCTCTTTGATCATACTTTTTGCAAGAACTAAGTTTGTGAGCAGTTGTTCCATTTGAGGGATGTAGAAAAGACCTCTTCTTTGAGGTTATCTGCTGTTTATTTTCCAAACAGGAGGACTAGCTTGCCAAGAACAAAAGTTACCCATATAATACATGTACTGCACAAAATATTTCTGAAATAAAAGATCAGTTGGAAAGTTGCATTACCTTAAAAATATTAGGGCACTTGTTGCTGAGAGAGAGAGAGAGAGAGAGAGAGAGAGAGAGAGAGAGAGAGAACGAGAACACGCATGCACACATTTTTTTTTTGCTTAGTTTGCACTTAGTAATTTATGTAATAACTGGACATAAGGAAGGAAATAGTAACGAGTTCTTAATATTCATAAGAATTAGGAATGAACAAAAAACCTCAATGACTCAATAGGAACATAAAAGACTTCTGGAGCCTGCTGGAGTTCTGTCCTGTGGTGAGCCTGTTATTCCATTTGTAATACATTTATCTTTAGTTTGGATAGGGTGGGATTTGCATTTCCAAAGTTACAATGAGTTTCCAGATCTTATCAGTCAGTGTTAAAAGTGACTGTTTTTAATAGTGATAATGAGGCAGCTATTCCCAGGAGGAGACTTAGTCACTGGCAGAATTGTTAGAACCCTAAAATAGTTTGGGAAAACTCAGGATGGAAAAAGTAAGCTGTTTCAAGAAACAAAACAAAAACCCTCAAGCTTTTGTTTGGTGGTGGAGGGCGGGGGAGAGTGAGATGAGAATGAAAGGAGATGGCAAGAAACCAGTTGAACTTCCCTGATGTCTTCTAACAGTGGGAAGAAATTGAAATTATTTACCTAAGGCATTTTATTGTGAACATGAAGCTGTGATAAGATTGTTGGCATCAGCTACTAATCTAGTAATATGTTCTCTGTATAAATTGATAAAATTCAATTTGAGAAGAATTCTGGTAGCAGCTTGTTTCTGATGTTAGTCTGAGAGAAGAATTTTAAGTATTTAATGCCACGGGAGTATTTTTTGGTGTTAGAATATGAGGAGTTTTCCTAAGCTTGTAGATCATGCTACCAAACACCACATAATTTTTGTTGTTAGGCAAAATGAAGTTGAGAAAGGTAGACAGACTCTGCCTTCAGGTCTATCTTACCTCAATTTTAAAGCACAAAAAGAATCTTTTTTAGATTAGGGTTTCTCCATGGCTGCCTAAAATGCCATCATAACAAGCTGTAAAATCTTGCTTAGCTTTCTTTAAATCCAGGAATGATTCTATACCAAATTCAAACAAATCAAATCACTCTAAAGGGAATAAGTGAAAACATGTGCCTTGGCTGGACTACAGTCTGTGCAGATTGGCTCAATTTTGCTAAGCAAATTCCTTCTTAAGCCTCTTATGATGTCCATCACTGTCATCATCATCTAATTTGGAGGTGAACAGATGTGACAGCATCTGACTCTGACTATGATAACTTTTCTAGCTGGGTAAGAATCAAACTTAAGGTTATATATAAACTAAAAACAATTTTCAGATAACAGTATCTTGCACATTGCAATATATTTTTATTTTACATACTTAAAACTTTAGTGTGGGGCATAATAGAAGTATCACAGTAATTCAGTTTGTTGCCATCTTAGGGCACATTTTTTAAATATATTTTTTAGTTGCTGATAGATCTTTATTTTTTTAATGCATGGTGTTGAGAATCAAACCCAGTGCCTCACACATACCAGGCAAGTGTGCTACCACTGAGCCATAGCCACAGCCCCTCTTAGGGCACATTTTAGAGGGATTTATCATTTCAGTTTCTCAATGTAATTGTTTTTGTTTTGTTTGGGGGAGTACTAGAGATTGAAGTGGGGTGCTCTACCACTGAGCTACACCCCCAGGCCCTTTTATTTTGCAACAGGGTTCTGGGTTACTGGGACTGGCTTTGAATGTGGAATCCTCTTCCCTCAGCCTCCAAAGTAGCTGGAATTATAGGCCTGTGCTACCTTGCTAGCTTCTCACAGTGCTTCTGGACACTGCTTTGAAAAAATGTTGATTTGCAGAGGGAATGTGAAATGAGGAGTCACCTGAGGGCATACCTTAGGGGTAAACTGCTGTGAAGTAACCCTGCTTCCTAAAGTGGGCCAGATTATCATATGACATAGGAACATCTACAAATAGTAGTTGAAGTCACAGATGATCTGATTGTCAAATGTAATAAGACGATTACGTTTTAACTATACAAACAGTATATTATACAGTTTATTGCCAAACAAAAAGTGAAGAATAAACCAGACTTGGTGGTACTTGCCTGTGCACACTTGTAATCCAGTTACTCAGGATGCTGAGGCAGAAGGATCTTACCAACTTCCTTTGTTCAGGGGAGAGCATTGTTTTGCAAATAACTTCAGTCTTCTTCTTACTTGTTACTGGTCATAAAACTTTCTTCACTCTTTTTATCTCCTGGTTCTGCCTTTGGGCTTTGCATTTGAGTAAGATGTGAACTTATTATGATGGTTGGTTGCAGTTTGATAAGTTTAGTCTATGAAATAAATAACAATAGATAGATAATAAGAAATAGAACATACAAATTTTATTACATGCCTAAGCACAGGAATCCTGCATGTTCAAAGAGGGACAAGATGTCTTAAAAGGGATGGAGGCTTGGGCTTCCAAGGGGAAGGGATATGGAGCAGGCTATGGAAGGTTGAGAAGGGAGGGTTTGCACAGCAAGGAAAGATTGTCTTCTTTGCAAATGAAATGTTAGGTAACTGGAATCTCTGGTAATCTGTCTATACCAGGTATCAGACTGCTCAGTGTTATCTCTTCTAGGCAGAAAGTGCCGGGAAGTGAGTACCAGGGAAGTCTGCTGGCATCCACTGTTTGCTAGTGTAGATAGATGTAAATTTCTTTCTTTTTTTTTTTTAAGATAAAAATAATTTTGTGTGTGTTGTGTGGTGGTACTGGAATCAAAACTCAGGGCCTCACATGCCAGGCAAGTGCTCTGCCTCTGAACCATATCCTCAGCCCTGTGTACATTTCTTTTACAAAAGGAAAACTTTTCATAGCCAATTCTGTATATGCAGAGGTCTGAAATTTTTCTGAATAACCATTTCTAAATATGTTAAAGAAATACATTTGAGGTGGGATGTTTAACTTTTCCAAACTTGGAATGTCTTAAGATGTTTTATTCTATCCTTTATTGATTGTTTGGCTGGGTATAGAATTATAGCTTCATTATTTTCTGTTACTTTTGCTTTCTGAATTGCTCTAGAAGCCCAAAGCCATTTGAATTCCTGATTTCTTTGTGATCAGTTCTATTCTTTGTCCTTGAATGCTTGAAACTTTAAATAATGTGCCTTAATGTAAATGAGGCAATTGATGCGGAATAAAATGATCATTTTTATTCATTGTTATCATTGGTTAATGATGAACTTTTGTCAATTTGGGAATTATTTTTTTAATTTGTTGATGACTTTTTTATCTGTTTTTTTTGACTATTACTCAGATATTGGATTTTCTGAACTTCCAATGTTTTTGTCCTTATTGAGTTTTTCATTTCTTTTTTCATTTTTTGGGGGGAGTAAGGAGGAAGGGCTAGTCTCAAACTTTTAAGTTTAAGCTATCCTCCTGTCAGCCTTTTATGCAGCCATTGCACTCAAGAATTTTATTTCTTCTGTCAAGTTTTTGATGGTTCTTTTTAGTTATACATGACAGTAGACTGTATTGTCACATACATACATGAAGTATAACTTCCCATTTCTTGTGATTGTTCATGATGTGGAGTTACACTGGTTGTATATTCATATATGAACATAGAAATGTTAGTTTTGTACAATTTATTCTGTCTTTTCCATTTCCATCTCATTCCCTCCCTCCCACCCACCCAAATCTGGTGAACCTTCACATGTCCCACCCCCACCTCTACTCCACCCTTTGTTTCCCTATTTGAGTCATCATCTGCATATTAGAGAGAATGTTTGGCCTTTGGGGTTTTGGGATTGGCTTATTTCACTTAGCATGATAGTCTCCAGTTCCATCCATTTACCAGCAAATGCCATAATTTCATACTTCTTCGTGGTTGAATATATTCATTTTCTTTATTCATCTATTGAAGGGCATCTAGGATGGTTCCATAGTTTAGCTATTGTGAATTGAGCTGTTGTCAACATTGATGTGGCTGCCTCACTGTAGTATTCTGATTTTAAGTACTTTGGGTATATGCCAAGGAGTAAGGTAACTGGGGTCGAATGGTGGTTCTATTCCAAGTTTTCTGAGGAATCTCCATACTGCTTTCCAGAGTGGTCATACTTATTTGCAGTCCCATGAACAGTGTATGAGTGTACCTTTTCCCCCACATCCTTGCCAACATTTATTGTTGCTTATATTCTTGATAATTGCCATTCTAACTGGAATGAGATGAAATGTCAATGTAGTTTTAATCTGGTTCCTTTAATTGCTAGTGATATTGAACATTTTTTCATATATTTGTTGACCATTTGTATATCTCCTGTGAAGTCTGTTCAGTTACTTTGTCCATTTATTGATTGGGTTATTTTAGTTTATTTGGTGTTATGTTTTTTGAGTTTTTTATATATCATGGAGATTAATGTTCTGTCCGAGGTGCATGTGGCAAAGATTTTTCTCCCATTCTGTAGGCGTTCTCTTCATGTTCTTGATTGTTTCCTTTGCTGTGAAGAAGCTTTTTAGTTTGATACTATCCCATTTGTTGATTCTTGATTTTACTTCTTGTGTGCTTTAGGATAAAGTCTTGTTGAAGAATTTGGTTCCTAAGCTGACATGTTGGAGAGTTGGGCCTACTTTTTCTTCAGGTAGGCAGAGGGTCCCCGGTCGAATGCCTAAGTCCTTGAGTTTTGTGCAGGGTAAGAGACAGGAGTCTAATTTCATTTTATTAAATATAGATTTCCAGTTTTCCCAGCATCATTTATTGAAGAGACTGTCTTCTCTCCAGTGTATGTTTATGGTCCTTTGTATGAGATGACTGTATTTATGTGTGTTTGCCTGTGTGTCTTCTGTTCTGTACCATTGGTCTTCATGTCTCTTTTGGTGCTAATACCATGTCGTTTTGTTAGTGTATAATTTAAGGTCTGCTATTGTAATGCCTCCTGCTTCACGTTTCTTGCTGAGGATTGCTTTGGCTTTGGGCCTCTTATTTTTCCAAATGAATTTCTTGACTGCTTTTTCTATTTCTATGAAGAACATCATCAGAACCTTAATTTCTGCCAGGTTTTTAATCACCAAGAAAGCAAGCTTGGGCTCATTCTCACTTTCAGGCTCCTTTTATTCTTTTCTTTTTGGTAGCACATGTTCCTGTTTGTATTATGCTTCTGAGAATATTGGTAATCTGGTTTTACCCAGAGTTTTCTTGTGCCCTCATGGTCCTTAACAAGAATTGTCTACATAATTTGCAGGGCCTACAACAGAATGAAAACGTGGAGTCCCTAGTTCAATATTTATTTAAGAATTGGAGGTCAGCAACAGCAGATCATTAAATCAAAGATGTGGCTCTTCTAAGTCAAGGTAATTGTAGGATTTCCCAGATCACATGCTTATAGAACTGACTCTGGTCTTTCTTCCAACTTTTGTTTTTATCTGTCTTTTGTGCTAGAGGTGTCTAACAACTCTTGACAGTTTATTCATATTAAAGAGTATGGCTCTGGAAATTTGATTGGAAGCTCTGATTATGCAAGTAAGTCATATTAACTAAGTTTCACTGTTGGATGATCTATCTGGCTGGGAAAATTTAGTTTGAGAAAATTTCAGTGTCCTTACATTTTTCTTCTGATACTAACGACGGCTCATTTTCCCTAGAGAATTCTCTTCAATTTCTCTTGCCTGAAAGTGAAGGCTGACTTTCAACCTTTTGGGTGTTGGTAGATGGGGCTAAGGTCAGTGGTGTGTTAGAGCTACCTCATATTAACTTGTCAGAAATGTTTAAATTTTCAGAAAATATGCTAGCCAGTTGCTAAATGTGACAATTATTAAAAACTACATAAACTATAAATGATGCCAGGTGCAGTGGTATACGCCTGTTCAGCGGCTCAGGAGACTGAGGCAGGAGGATCGTGAGTTCAAAGCCAGCCTCAGCAACTTAAGCAAGGCATTTAGCAACTGAGCAAGACCCTGTCTTTAAATACAATATTTAAAAAGGGCTGGGGATGTGGTTTAGAACACCTCTGGGTTCTATTCTTGGTACCAAAAACCAAAACAGAACAAAACTATAAATTATTTGCTTTTTGTGGATGCTCTTGGGGTTATTTATATCTGTTGTGTCTATAATGTGAAATACTATGTAATGTGTCACTATGCATCTCTTCTGAACTGTGTGTTCAGTGACATTAAGATATTAATACTGCATGAATCAGCAAATACTACAAATCACCACCCTTATTCTCTGCTTCCTCCTTGCACCTCATCCAGTAAACATTTACTAGTTTATACCTGAGAGCAGTGGTACATGCCTGTAATACCAGCTACTCAGGAGGCTGAGGCAGGAGGATAGCAAGTTTGAGGCCAGGTTCTACAATTTAGTTGAGACCCTGTCTCAAAATAAAAAATAAAAAGAACTGGGTAGACCTTAGTGGTAGAGCACCCCTGGGCTTAATCCCCAGTACCAAAACAGACAAATAAAAAACTTATGCATACCAAATCCCAGTCCAAAATGCATCAATAAACTTTGTGTTTTACTAGAGAAGAATGAAAAGTGAGTCCAAGAACTCGATGATATTACAAAGTTTATATGCAATATTATAAAATAGTGGGAAAAGAGGCAGGAATGTAGGCAAATGTAGAGGAAAAGTTAATCATTTTTAAAGAAATGATTGATTATTTATTTATTTATTTATTTAATGTGGAGCTGAGGATTGAACCCAGGGCCTCACGCTTGCTAGGCAAACACTTTACCACTGAGCCACAACTCCATCCCTAAGAGTAAATAATTTTTAGGGGAGATATGTGGGTAAAGAACAGACAATATTCTGGGAAAAAATTGGGCTCTGGGTATGGTGTTATTTGAATTGTCTAAAAAGTCTTTCCTGTTTTGATGAGATTATAGGTGGTGGTGGTAGGGTTCATGACGATTTCATTTCTTGCAGAAGAACTTCCTTCAGTGGGATAAGGAACTTCAGAGAAAGTCCTTACACTTTGGGAGGACAGGGTGTGGCGAGAGACTGTGGTTGGAGATTGATTTATTTTTTCAATGTAAAGTACTTGGCATGTCAAGTTATTTTCTGAGTTCCCAACACCATCAACTGCCTTCACTTTACCTATTGATCCTTAGCTTGGATACCTCTGTGTTTTAGTGCTCTTTGGAGAGAACTTAAAGCCTTTTGCAATTATGAGAGAAGAGCAGTTGCCTGCATGGCAACTGAGAGAAGAGCAAGAGAGAGGATCTGAGAATTGTGGTTTGCATGTCAGAAAAATGTTACTCCTTCTCATTTTATCCCTGCTACTTAAATTTGGTGGAATGTTCCTGATGGTTGCTTTAAAATTCTGTATTCTTGGGTCTCTTGAGTTCTTTATTCAGTTATTTTTCCTGCTTCAAAAAGTTTCTGGCTGGTAATCTCCAGCTTTGCTTTTTATTTGGCTGGCGGGTGGGTACTTTACCACCGAGCTACAGCCCCATCCCTTTTTAATTTTGAGACAGGGTTTCATTAAATCTAGACTCAAACGTGCCATCATCTGGCCTCAACCTCCTGAATCACTGGGATTACAGGTGTACATCACACCTGGATCTGTGGGTTTATGCCTTAAATTTAAAAAGTTTTTCCTATGGTCTTAGGGGAAAGATCAATACAGACCATCTTAACCCATAAGCCTGGGATAGAATTCTTGATAAAAGTAAGGAAGCAAATAACATTAACAATTTAAGTGGTTTCAAAATAGGCCTAACAAATCTTGTGTTGGTTTGCAAATCATATAGATTTAGACAGAAATAGGTTTTACTTATTCTAGAATAGTTTTCATTCCTTAAGAAAGAAAGAGGGCTGGGGATATGGCTTAGGGCTGGGGATATGGCTCAAGCGGTAGCGCGCTGGCCTGGCATGCGTGTGGCCTGGGTTCGATCCTCAGCACCACATACAAACAAAAGATGTTGTGTCCACTGAGAACTAAAAAATAAATATTAAAAAATAAACTAACACTCTCTCTCTCTCTCTCTCTCTCTCTCTCTCTCTCTCTCTCTCTCTCCTCTTTAAAAAAAAAAAAAAGAAAGTGACATCTATGGATGGGATAGTTTTCATTCCTAACAAGTAACCATCCACAGATGTTGAACCAAATGACCTATTTATTTTTGTTTTGTTTTTATGAATGTGAGGGGACAAAGGAAACACATAAAACAGGTCAGTTTTAATAATACCTACTCATTGTCCTAGATTGTTTAGCAATTCCAGTTATCCATCAGTAACTGGGCCTGGTAACCTGGTAGTTTCATCTACTCTGAAGTAGGCATTTATTACTCTTTTGTTTAGTATGTCTTGTGATTCGCTTATGGGATTTGATGTGATTGTGTTGGTTAGACCCTGGTTACCTTTAATTTCACAGTATTATAGTCTACTAAATTCTGCTTTCTTGTTTTCTGATGGTTACCTATAAGCTTACTGAAGAAAGGTCATAGAATATGAGGCAGTAGCTTAAGTTAAAACAAAACAAAAAAATGCCTGCCATCCCTCAGAAAGATGGGTGTGAGTATAGGTCCTATAGGCAATTAAGAAATTCCTGGATTCTTCTTTTGAGAAATGCTGTTGCTGCTGAAGACTGAACCCAGGGGCTAGCACATTCTAGCTGTGCACTTGACCACTGAGCTATACCCCTAGCCCTTTCTCCCCACCCATGCCCCCGTACATAGACAGGAGAGAGAGAGAGTGTGTGTGTGTGTGTATACACACACAGACATTTTTAGGTTTTTGTGTGTTTATGGTTCAAGACAGTGATAGTTGTTACAAAAGGAATAAATATCTGATCAAGTTCCTTTTGACACTGGACATGTAAATTAAGGTAGATGTCTAGATGAACCTCCTGGTTCAAAGTTGTGAAGACGGTAATATTTTTTTATTTTGTTTTACTGTGAATGAAACCAGAGACATTGCCCATGATATTTAAATGTTCTACTACTGAGTTATATCCCAGCCCCCGCCCCTTTTTTTTTTTCTATTTTTAGGTAGGGTCTTGATAAGTTGCCCAGGTTGGTATTGAACTTACAAACCTCTTGCCTCAGCCTCCTAAGTAGCTGGGATTATAGGATGGTGCCAAAGTGCCCAGCTTCAAGATAATATTTCTAAAATTTTAGTGTACAGAAATATGCAATTGCTTAATTTTATTTATATACAAAATGGGCTTCTGTTGTTCCTTTATTCAGCCCCCCATTCTTGCTTTACCATCTTTTGTGCTGAAGAGGTATAGTAAGTGTGTCTTTTCGTCTGTCTCCCTGGTTTATGTGATGAGATCTAGGGACAGACTCTATATGGGCTACTGGCTGATTTGTTTTTAGTCCTTTGTAATTTCTGGTGATTGCCTTGTAAGCACAGGCTTCTCTTTATCAAGGGTTGGGCCAAGAGGATAGGGCTAGGTTTCTTCTATATGAGATATGCATCAGGACCATCTGAAAGGATTTTTTTTTTTCTGAACTATAGCTGTCTGAAAATTATTTCAAGTCTACAGCTGTTATGTTTAACAAGTCACTTTCAGTGAAAAAAATTGGTCTTTCCTGTGATTATCATAGGTTCTATGATTGCCAGGCTTGCCATTTTCTTCCTGAGATGCTGAACTGTACTTGCCTTGGCATTGCTCGTAGGAAATATATGAAATAGGAAATATGTGAATAAGGAGGGGCCTTGATGGCATGTTTGTGGAGAATTTTGCCTGCTTAATCCTCAATCTCAACAAGCTTTTTCTTAGCCCTAAATTATAATATGGTCAGCTCTAGAGTGGTAGAATAATCAGGAGTTGCTTCTATCCCTGTCACTTTTTTGAAATGCCCTAAATGAAATGGAAGGGTGAATTTGTGGCCAAACTTTCAGCATGTTCTTTTTTTCCCCTATATCCTCATAATGTTGTTTTTTTTTTAAATAAAGTTTTAAAGTGAGAAAATTTATCTTTTAATGCATAGTCATAGTCCTTGTTGAAACTTATATAAAAACTGGGGTACTGTTCAGATAACAGATGGGTTTGAAAAATGAGAACTTGTCAACTGTAAATAGAAACCAATGTGGATTAAATCATAATTAAAAATATCTCTGATTCACTACACTGTTTTTTTCTTTTGGGTTAACTAATAATGTTATGTTGTTTCGTTTTTTGACAAAACCAATCAGTAAAAAGTAGAGAAAATGATCAAGGGTTGCTTTGGAATTTTTTCATTTAGAGATTTTTAGACCATAGACTTTCTGAAGCCAAAGAAGGTGAAAAATAATAAAGTCTTGTTAGGAACAAGGCTCTTTACTTTCTTTTCAGTGAGTGTCAAAAAAAGGGGGGGGTCATAATTATCAGGAATATATCTGGTCATCTTATAAATGGCAGGTGCTTGACACATGCACTCTCCTACCTCCTCCTCCCCCCCCCCCCTGCCAAAAGAGGAACAGCTTGGCTCCCTTGCATAGCTGCTCAAAATAGGAACATATGACTTTAAAAAAAAATTTCTTGAGACAAGTTGCAGCATTTCTAAATGGTTCCCAGTGTGTGGCTCAGTGCCAGGGCCTAGCAGGTGTTCATCATTTTTAGTGTAGAAAATGAATCAATAGCTATTTCTAGAATACCTATTTTATATCCATTCTCTGTAAAGCTGTGGAGGGATCTGAGGGATCTTTCAGTCTCCCACAGCTGCATGCAGTTTTGCCTCTCAGATTTTGTTCTCATCTAAAGTTAATTTTTGAATTATAAAATTAATACATGTTTATGGTCCAGAAGTTCAAATGATGTTGAAATAAATGCATATATTTATATATATTCAAATATATGTGTATATATCCTTACCTTGCCTCCCCAAATATCCAGCTTTGCTAGTAATAGCACATCTTTCTGTGCATTCATAAACAACCTATGTTCTTTTCAGTTTTGTTTGGTTTATACCAATAGTATTATGCTAAAATATTTTGTTCTTCTATTACTATTGGTGCGGATGAACTATTTAATATGGATATTAATCCTTTTTGTGTATTGCAAATATTGTTTCCCATTCTTTCACTTTTCTTTTAAATTTATGGTGTCTTTTTTTCCAAATAGAAGTTTAGAGTTTGTGTTTAGTCAGGACAGTATTTTGTGTCTATTGTTTAAGGAAGGGGTTCTCACTGAGATATAAAAGCATTCTCCCATACTTTTTTTTTTTTTAAAGTACTGGGAATGGAATCCAGAGGTGCTATACCACTGAGCCATATCTCCAGTCCTTTTTGAGACAGGGTTCGAACTTGGGATCTTCTTGCCTTGGCCTTCTGAGCCTATGGGATTGCAGGCATGCACCATCATGCCTGTCCCATACTTGACAGCATTAGATTTTATGTTTTACTCATTCTTACACTTAAAATGTTTATTATTCATACATACACTTTTTCACTTAGATACCCAGTTTTTCCAACTTATTCAAATATCCTCCTTTTCCCACTTATGTTGTATGTCTCTTTAATCATTTGGGTTATAGAAGTACTTATTTCTGCACTCCTGCCATACAGTCGATTGATTACTACAGGGTTGGTTGGTTTGTTTTGGTACCAGGGATTGAACCTAGGGGTGCTTAACCACTGAGCCACATGTCCAGCCTTTTTATTTTGTATTTTAAGACAGGATCTCAATTATGGCCTTGCTAGGTTGTTTGGCCTGGCTTTGAACTTTTGTCCTCTTGCCTCAGCTTCCCAAGTTGCTGGAATTATAAATACGCACCACTGTGCCCAGCTTACTATAGCTTTTAAGGTATGTTTTGGAATTTGTTCTTCCTGCCACAAATTATATTACTTCTGTTTATTTTTAAAAATGCAAACATAAATCACATACTATGCAATTCATCTTTTTAATTTTTTTTTTTTTTTTTTTTTTTACTTTTAATGTTTGTTACTGGGGATTGAACCTAGGGGCACTTAACCACTAAGCCACATTCCACAGCCTTTTTTTTTTTTTGAGAGAGGGTCTTGCTGAATGGCTGAGGCTGATTTTGAACTTGGGATCCTCCTACCTCAGCCTCCTCAGTTGCTCAAGAGTACAGGTGTGTGCAACTGCGCCCAACTAATATTCAGCCTTTTAAAGAGTACAGTTCATTGATGTTTAGTGAATTCACAAAATTTTGCAACCATCACCACCTAATTCTAGAATGTGTTCATCCCTGCCCCCCACCCCAGGGGAAAAAAACCACCAAAACTCAGAAAACCACTCCAAAATTAGTAGTCAATTATTCTCCATCCTATGAGTGGTTGCCCCTACTTTCTATTTATAGATTTGCCTCTTCTGAACATTCACACAAATGGAATTATACAATATATGAACTTTTGTATATGGTTTCTTTCATTTTATGTGATGTTTTCAAGGTTTATCCATGTCACAATGTGTATCCGTTTTTTATTCCTTCTTTCAATACTGGGGATTGAACTCAGGGATTCTCAACCACTGAGCCACATCCCCAGCCCTAGCGCTATTTTGTATTTTATTGAGAGACAGGGTCTCATTGAGATGCTTTTCGTCTTGCTTTTGCTGAGTCTGGGTTTGAACTCACGATGCCTCAGCTTCCCAAGCCACTGGAATTACAATTGTGCGCCACCAGCTCTTTTGTTTTGAGTAGGGGTCTGACTATGTTACCCTGACTGGTCCTCAATTTCTGGATTAAAATAACCTTTCTATCTATCTCAGCCTGCCAAATAGCTGGGAGTAAAGACTTCATTCCTTCTTATGGCTGAATAATTTCCATTTTATGGATATACAACAGTTTGTTTATCCATTTATCTATTGATGGAAGTTTTAAATTGTTCCCACCTTTTGACTATTTTGAACAGTGCTGATATAAATTTTAGTGTAATAAGTATTTGAGTTCTTTTGTATATATACCTAGGAGTGAAATTGCCAAGTCATGTGGTAAATACTTTTTTAAATGTTAATCTTTTATCTTGTAAATTTTATTGAAGTGTTACTAGTAGATGAAATAATAGTCAATTAGATTTAACATGTAGTTTGGAAGTAATGACAGATCTATCTCTTTTACTAATTTTTAAAAATTGGTAATGTGATTTTTGGCACCTTTGTTTTATTTCTGGCTCTGTATGAGAATTTTAAGATTTTTTTGCCATTTCTGTAAGTTTCTGGTAGATTTCTCTTTATTAAATGAAGTAAGTTTTCTTCTTTCCCTAGTTTGCTAAGAATTTTTAATCAGGAATATGTGCTTACTATGGTTTGAATGTGTCCTCTGAAATTCATGTGTTGGAAATTGACTCTCCTGTGTAACACTTTAAGACTTGAAGAGGGCTGGCCTTGGTGTGGTGCTTGCCTATAATCCTAGCAACTCAGGAGGTTGAGGCAGGAGGATCCCGAGTTTGTTTGAGGCCAGCCTGGAGTACTTCCTGAAACCTTATTTCAAAAAATAAATAACTGGGGATATATCTCCATGGTAAGGTGCCCTGGGTTCAATCCCCAGTATTTCACATACACACAAAAAGATGAGGCCCCACAGCTCTGCCGTTAAGTGACTTAATACCATTATTACAAAAGTTAGTTTTGAGAGAGAGAGAGAGACACACACACACACACACACACACACACACACACACAGAGTTGAGGAATACCAGAGACTGGGTGACTTATAAATAACACAAATTTCTTTTCCACAGTTCTGGAGACTGATAGGTCCTAGATCGAGGTGCCAGCAGATATGGATAAAGGCTATTTCCTGGTGGTTAGAGGGCCATCTTCTCAGGGGGAAAAGGAAGCTCTCTGGGCATTTTTAATAAGGGCAGGAGTCTATTTATGCTGGAGCCATCTAATCACACCCCAGAGGTCATGTATCCAAATACTATCACATCGGGGTTTAGGTTTCACCATAAGAATTAAGGGGTGGGGCACAATTATTTACTGTATAGCAGAGGTGAATATTATCTCTGAGAATTTAAATAAATATGGCTTCTTGTGTTTAAACTGTTACATTTTAGCAGCATCTGTCCAGCACACTACTTTGTTGGTTCCTAGTTACTTCAGTGGATTTTCCTTCTCAGCCAGATTATTGCACAGGAACTTTTTGGATTTCCTAATGTGTTTTGTATATTTGTTACCAATCTGAAAACCCCCATTTGCTTTGGAAAATCTAAAATGCTGAGTTCTGTGATGGAGTAGAACTGTACATGTTAGTTCAATGTACTACTTTTTTTTTTTTTTTTTGGTCTTCTTGGTTCCCTTCATTTTTTCCTATATACTAACGATTTAAAATCCTGTTATTCAAAGTCAAGAAGCATACTTCTTTATATGTTTATAAATACACTATAAATACACTCCATAATTGGTTCTGCTGCCCCTCCTACCTCATTCCTGATAAAAACAAAGCTATAGAATGCTTTGAATTTTCAGTGAAATGGCAAATTATTTCTGTTCATAGGATGTTCATTGCTATGGTAACAAGGAAGTGGGGCAGGATCCTGGTTCATTGGCTTTAGAAGGTTCTAAATTCAAAAACCTTTTTATAAGATGACACCATAGCCTGTTCAAAGTGTGTGTAAACATACTTAGCTTACAGAAATCATTGCTAAGATATATTGTAGAAGAAGCAAAATGCACCGAGCTGGGGTTCTGTCCCATTTCAGAGACTCCAAAACAAATCCAGATGGGGTTTACATTTGCTTAAGGATAATCAAGTAGCTTGTTATTAAGATTCATTACTCTCTACCACCCCTCCCTCCCTCCCCAGCTGATACTGAAGACAAGTGACAGAGAAGATCTAGGGAATTAGAGAATTATGATAGAAGTAAAAAGTGATTTTTAGCCTTAGTACAAATTGCCTAAGTGGTGGGTCACAGGTTATATACTATTTGTTCTAAGTATGTTGTAAATAGATTTGGAAGTGCCTTTTTTGTTTGTTTGTTTGTTTTTGTACTGGGGATTGAACTTGGGGGCACTCAACCACTGAACCACATTCCTAGCCCTATTTTTTTTTTTTTTTTTAATTTTAGAGATAGTCTTGTCGAGTTGCTCAGCGCCTCAATTTTGCTGAGGCTGCCTTTGAACTCTCGATCCTCTTGACTCAGCCTCCTGAGCCACTGGAATTAAAGGTGTGTGCCACCGTGCCAGGCTGAAAGTGCGTTTTTCATTTATTTTTTATATTTTTGTCTATTGGTACTGGGGATTGAACCCCAGGCACGATGTTTGGAATGTATGCATGTGTGTATTTTGTACATTTCTTGGGCTGGGTTCAGCTGTGTACAGTTTGTTTTGTTCTCCTCGTGTTCCTCACCGATGATAATAAGCAACTGGGCAAGGTGGCACATACCTGTAATCCCAGTGACTTGGGAGGCTGAGGTGGGAGGATTGCAAATTTGAGGCCAGCCTGAACAATTTAGTGAGATCCTGTTTCAAAATAAAAAGGGCTAAGCCAGTGCAGTGGTGCACACCTGTAATCCCAGTGACTTTACCAAGGCAGGAGGATCACAAGTTTAAGGCCAGCCTTAGCAACTTAATGAGACACTAAGCAACTAAATAAGACCCTGTCTAAAAAAAAAAAAAAAAAGGACTGGGGATGTTGCTTCATGATAAAGCTCCTTTCGGTTTAGTCCCAAGTACCTAAATAAATAAATAGGGTTGAGGCGCAGGGATAAGGTAAGCTCAGTGATAGAGCACCCCTACTCTATCCCTACTTCAAAAAAAAAAATTATGAAAAGCAAACAGAATTAGCATTTTCCTCAAATGATTCCCTAATATATTGCTCAGTCCTATTAGAACTGGTTATATTGTTAATTAGAAGCTCTTGGAACTTGCATTCCTCCTGTCTCAGCCTTCCAGGTTGCTGGGATTACTGGCTGTGTTCAAATTTAGTTTTATTGTTATAAACTTGGGCAATCCTCTACAATAATCACTTACTGCTAACAAGTGTAACCTAAATATATTCGATTTTTTAACCTGAATTATTAGGTATTTTCTTTCTATATTATTTCACCCTCCCATTTAAGGTTTTTTTTGGGGGGGACGGTGAGACTGCATAAATATTATTCTTAATTTTCTTTCAAATTTGAGTCCTTCGGTAATGATTTGGGTGTATATCAGGATCAGCTTAGCTTCAGGTCCAAAAGACTTTGACTTCTGTGTCATTTTGTCCCAATTATTCTGCTATCATCCAGTTTCTGGATTTATCATATATAAATAGGCACTTATATTTTTTTAATGAGTTTTATTTGTCTTTCAAAGTTTTTATTTTATGAACTGGTTGATTGTAAAATAGCTTTCCTGAAATCTTGTACCTAAATTTATCATTTGTGAGTGGTGTAACATATACCTTCTCTTCTGAGTTTTTAAATATTGTGTACTTCATTAGTTTGTCTCTCAATTAAAATTTGATGAGGATGGAGATTTTTTACTTGTTTATGTCTTTATCCCCAGTCTCTGAAAAAGTGCTTGGTATATAGGTAGACACCCAATAAATATTGAATGAATGAAAGATTTACTTGATAATTTAGCTCCCAAAACTGTAGGATATGAATAAGAGAAAGTATTTACTGGGAAATTCAAATTAGAGAATGAAAATTGTTTTATATTTTTGATGTGAAATGGAAGAAAATTCAGCAAGGATAAGGGTTGGACTTATCTAATCTCTATAAATTCTAGTATGTACATTCAATTTGAGCACCACTACTGTAGTGCATATCTGGAGGAGGCTAAGCCTGGAAATTGTTACCTTCTTTGTGGTTTTTTATTAAATCTCTGTGGTATAAATATATTAATAGCTTTTCCTATGCTGTTCTCAACCTCTTCTGAACTGAAGAATTTGTTATCTAGAGTACTATTTTGCAAATTTGAATAACATGAACTCTGCAATATAAGTATAATTTTCCAGTTTTTCTGTCACATTATTTAATTATGTGTATAAGTATAAAGAACAAATATGTATATATAACATACATATAATGCTTAAATATTATTTTGATATTAATTTGACTAATATTGTTTTGAAAACTAAATTGATAATGCAATATCAGTACTAACACCTACTCTATATTTTTTGTCATTTTAAAAAGATACTCTAGTAACTCACCCTTTTCTGTGTTTGAACTGATACTAAAACCTTTCTTTGCATTATTTTTGGCTTTCATTTTGCTTTCATTAAATCAGGATTTCTAGCATACTAAAGCTTATCTGATTATTTTCCTAATGTATTTAGGAACTAAGAATATCCTATTTGATTGTCCTTAAGCGATTAATACTTTATATACATTCTATTCTAATAGAAATAGTAAATGTTGCTTGGTGTGGTGGCATATGCTTATAATGCAAGCTTCGTGGGAGACTGAGGCAAGAGGATTCCAAGTTCCAGGCTAGCCTTAGCAACTTAGACAAGGTCTCAATTTAAAGAAATAAAAAGTCTGAGGATGTAGCTCAGTGGTAGAGTGCCCCTGGGATCAATCCTCATTAAAAAAAAAAAAAAAAAAAAAAAAAAAGCCAGGTGTGGGGTTGCACACCTATAACCCAGCAGTGGGAGGCTGAGGCAGGAAGATCCCAAGTTAAAAGTCAGCTTCAGCAAAAGCGAGACACTAAGCAACTCAGTGAGACCCTAACCAATTCAGTGAGACCCTGACTCTAAATAAAATTACAAAATAGGGCTGGAGATATGGCTCAGTGGTGAGTGCCCCTGTGTTCAATCCTCAGTACTCCCTGAAATGTTACATAAAACAGAATGAATTGACTTTATTTTTGGTACTGGGGATTTAATCCAGGGGTGCTTTATCACTAAACCATATCCCCAGCTCTTTATGTTATTTTAATTTCAAGACGTGGTCTCCCTGAGTTGCTTAGGGCCTCGCTAAGTTCCTGAGGCTAGCTTGAAACTTGGGATTCTCCTATCTTAACCTTCCAAGCCATTGGGTTATGAACTGACTTTTAAAGGGTCTATTTGAGTAGGAACCTTCAGCTAGGCTATCACCTCTCTCTAAGATCCCAGGTAATGCTATCCCAGGTTAGTTTCTATTTTGCTTCCCAGGAATGTTTAATTGCTTGTTAATCATTGTAGAAGGCTTTTTGATTAAAAATGCTCTTTGCCAATAGTCTTTTACTTTGTTTTTTAAAATGGGGAGGAGTGGTCTTATATCATTTGTGATGGGACTGAATGTTCCTGAAGTAAGACATATTGCTGAATGTTTTCATAGTAAGAACTTGGTGTGCCTCATTATTTCATATTTTTAATGTAAAATGTGTTATGTTTTGAATTTTTAGTGTATCAGAAAATGCTGACCTTTGATGTAATAGCAACAAGTGTGGCTATTGTCATCTTGAGCAAGTTTCATTTTCTGAACTTTTATCTCCTCTTCTGCATGCAGATTGTGGAGCACAAAAATATTGAAAGGTTAAGGTATCATTTGTAGTGACCTCAGGACCACTAGTGGATAGAGTTTGGGAAGAAGGAGGGATGAGCTGGTACAGTGTCCCCAGATGCAAATGATTTAGGAACAGAAAAGAGAGCCACATGAGATATTTGTGAAAATACTTCGTAGGTTTGAAACATGCCTTACAGGTCAGGTACCATTGCACTTATGGAAGAGGTGTGTGTGTATGATTGTGCTTTCTCATTTCTTATGTGGGCTGTGATTAACTACAAGGCAATCTTGCTTAGGCAGTAGGAACCTGCTTTGAAGTAAAGAGAAGGTTAGACCCATGAGTCACAAATTTCAGCAGTTTGTGAATCATGATTACAGATATTTATTTACATTAATAGTCCTTTTCTGTAAGATTGGCAATAGGAAAGAGGAATAGGCTTATTACAGAAATTTGGGGTGAGGGAAAGTGTTATAATTTCTGACTTTACCACATTTCCCTTTATTTCTACCCTTGTTGCCTTTGATGTTTGATATGTTTTAAGTTTGCCATCTCCGATTCCTGCACTGAAATTTAATCTTTATAGGCTTCTCCTTTGTGGTTTGATTTGTTAGTAATTGATGTACTAAAGATTCTGGGTGTGAACTATGTATACTTTATAATTAGTTTGGAACTAAGGAAGTTTAGATGTCCTGTTGAAGTAATTAATAAAATATGTGGTCTTAAAATATATATGCATAAAAGTGTTTCACAGAAATAACCAAAACATATGACATAGTTAACTGATTTTTTAAAGCATGAATGTTAAAGAGAAGTATTTTTAAGCTTCTTGATGTCATTTTCCTTTCTGGTTTGAGTGTGTGGAGTCTGTTGGTCAGAAATTTTATTAGTGCCAATGCTGTCTTTTTTTTTTTTTTTAATATGTAAACATGACCCTCGATAGCTGTGTTTAATATAGTGAAGAAGTATAGGACACTTTACAGTGTTGGGGCTTAATGTCTGTGTATTTTAGTATTTAAAGGATATCCTTTGGAGCTTTAAAAATGAGAGGGAGGTAACCTAACTCACAGCTGAATGCTTTGCAGGTCCAGGTTGTTCTGTCCTGGCGATTATTAGCAACATGAACTTTGTGTTTTAACTATGGTTAAACTGATAGTATTAAGTTAAACAACTTGATTGTGGAAGTGTTTGTTTTCACAGGTTGGTGAGTAGGATTTTCTTTAAAATCTGATATTGTAAAGGAATGTTTAGGTAACTGTAGTGCTGGGGTCAAGTGGGGGAGCTTCTACTCAAGCCCTACTGCTTTTTGCTTTGTAGAAAAGTCACCAAGATTGGTGGCTCTGGGGTCTGTACACTACCATCCTCTGTTTCTCCATTTTGTCTACTTCTCATCTCTGAGAAAACAGCACTAGATCAGGAAATAATGGGTAGAGTTGCTTCATTGCCTCAGTGTCCTGGACTGATCAAGTATTAGATTCTTATAATGTTCTACTTAAAGAGATTCTTGCTGACTGGCTGTTTGAAGTTCTTAGGTTTGGCATGGATTCATGCTAATGAATGTTTGTCATGTACGGGCACTGTGCTGCATGCTCTGTTAAGGATACTGAAAAGAATAATATTGCCCTGACTGTATCTTGACTGTGAAGTCAAGGTCAGATCCCTAGGATAAGCGTCCTAGGGGAAGCACAAGGGAATTCAGTGGAGGCCTTTCATCAATACTGATGTGATAGAGGTAGGGTAATGGATGAGACCTGGGCAAGGAAGGACACAGTTAGATGAGTAGTTTTAGAAGTTCCACTAGGTAAAGAGTGGAATGTTAACAGGGGAGAGAAGAAATGTCAAATGGGTAGGATCAGGCCATCTTGAATATATGAACTAAGAAACTAAGGCTGGAGGCTCTTATTTGGAAGCCCTGAGATTTCTTTAGAACCTTGTTAAAATTGTTTGTGTGTACTTTGTTTTTTCTTTTCCTTGCAGAAAACTTGGACCTTCTGTCAGATTCCAAAAAGGGTCTATCATCCCCAAAAGATTGACAACTGTTGTTACCAACCTTTGGTGATTGAGAGGGTGGTGAGACTTCATAAAGAAATAAGGAAGTCTTGTGATAGAGCAGATTTTTCCTTATGGGAGGTAGGGTGTGATTTGGGGAATAGGATTTAATGAAATGGTTTCCCACAGGGAGGCTGCTTGCTTTTGTCAAACTGGGTTTCCTACCCAACAACTTAAGTTGATCCATTGCAGCAGATTGAGGGACAGGGTAGGGTAGGTATTTTCAATCAAAGGAGGTCCTTAGTAGCATTATTTCCCTCCAGTCAGCTTTGTAAGACCAGATTGCTGACAAAGCTGGAGCCTAGAATGCTGTTGTCCCTTCTCCTCCACCCCACCCATCAGGTACTCTACCTCTGAGCTATATCTCCCATTCTTTTTATGTTTTATTTTGTGACAAGGTCTTGCTAAGTTGCCCAAATGAGATCCTTCCTCCTCAGCTTCCAAAGTCCCTGGGATTACAGTTGTGTGCCACCTTGCCTGGCTACTAGAATACTATTGTAGAGTATACAGATTCCAGTGTTTACTTTTCATTGAAACATGCCTCAGGTGAAAGGTGTTCTGTGTTTCATCCTGTGGAGGATCCATAAGAAGATCATATAGTCCCAGCAGCTCGGGAGCCTGGGGCAGAAAGATCTTGAGTTCAAAGCTAGCCTCAGCAAAAGCGAGGCACTAAGCAACTCAGTGAGACCCTGTCGCTAAATAAAATACAAAATAGGACTGGGGATGTGGCTCAGGATGTGCCCCTGAGTTCAGTCCTCAGTAGATCCCTCACCCCCCCAAAAAATATCACCAGACAGAGGCAGTTTGAGAGGCAGAAGCATGTTGATTGCAAGTTCAAAGCCAACCTCAGCAACTTAGTAAGGTTCTAAGCAACTTTTGTCTCAAAATAAAAAGGGCTGGAAATGTTTAAAACAAAACAAAACAACCAGATCGCAACCCTGTCTTTAAGGAGTTGATGGAATTCAGTGCTTTCTTTTGACTGTAGTTAGTTCTATTTGGATTTGTGTGTATGTTCAGTTATTTTTGACCATTTCCAGGGCCAAAGAGAAAGATTTCTATTAAAATGAACTTGAAATGGCTTTGGTCTGTTACATTTCCTTTTAGAGAATAGAGAAACCTCTAGGACTAGAGGGTTTAGAAAATATAACCATAAGTATACTGTACTGTCATTAGGAACTTCTGTACAGCTAATTATCTATTAGGTAACTTATTTGACTTTTTTTTTTTTTTCTTGTTACTGAAGATTGAACCCAGGGTAAAACCCACTGTTTTACCAGTGAGCTAAATCCCCAGTCCTTCTTATTTTGAGACAGGGTCATGCTAAGTTGGTTAGGGCCTTCCTAAATTGCTAAGGCTAGCCCGGAACTTGTGATCCTTCTGCCTCAGCCGTGCCCAGTTCATTTGACTTTTGTGTCTGTTAATTTTTTTAGAGGAGTGGGGGGATTGAACCCAGGGCCTCACGCATACTAGGCAAGCACTTTACTACTGAGCTACATCCCCAGCCCTGTTAATTATTACATATATGGGTATGTATATAGACATACATAACACACAGATATGGCTTTGTTTCAAGTAGTGTAAAGGAGACCGGAACCAGGTGCAATGGTGCACGCCTGTAATTTCAGTTACTCCAGAGGCTGAGGCAAGAGGATTGTAAATTCAAGGATAGCCTGTGCAGCTTAGCAAGATTGTATCTCAAAATAAAATATAAGAAGGACTGAGGATATAGCTTGGTGGTAAAAAGTCCCTTGGTTCATTCACCAGTATTGAAGAAGAAAAAATGGCTCGGAGTATAGCTCTGTGGTAGTGCCCTTGCCTGTATGCCTGGTCCCGAATGGTGGGGCGGGCGGGGGCAGAATGGGAAATACGTTGTGTGTGAGTGTGTGTGTGTGTGTAACATATTTGAAGCCATTCTAAAAATGACATAGCACTTAGAAATCTAAGATGGATCATGCCTTGTAAAATCATTTAAAAATATTCATACATTTTAGTTGGTCATTTCCACATATATAAAATGAGAATGATAATATATTTAATAAGGAAAACTGAGGACAGTTTTATTTATTTATTTATTTATTCTCCCTTTCCCTCCCACTTCATGTCTCTGTTTAATGTTAATCTTTTCCTCCTGCTCTTCCTCCCTGCTGTTCTTAGTTGTTCTCATTATATCAAAGAAAGTTTTTTTTTTTTAAATAAACATGTCCTGAAGATGAAATTAACACACACACACATAAATAATGAAGCTCTTTAGAATAGTGTATAACTACATGATAAGTGTTTAATGCATAAATCATTGCTAATACTTAAATAGTAATATATCACTTCCCTCTCCTTGGATGAATGTGGGAGGTGATTATTGTTATGAAAAAATGTTTATATATATATATAATCTTAAAGTTGTGAAAGTTAAGTGCACTTGAACAAGGTAGATTCAGTACTAACTAGACTGCTTATTTAGGGTATAGAATGAAGATTTCAAAGTCATGCATTTAAGAAATTGGTTGGTTTTTAATCACTGTTGTCATTCAGGTTTGTTTTTTTTTTTAATTGTTTGACTTCTTGTGTGTTAGTCTCTCTTTTTAATCTTTATTTAGTTGCTTTATGATTTATTTCCTGTTTGTTTTTCAGTAACTGGTGTGGTGTAGGGCAAGAATTTACGTTGGTGTCCTTTGTCTGAACCAGGAAGGACTGCATCAGACAGCCTGTGGGGAGGGATTTAGGTTGAGCTCTTAGAGAGTTGCCCCATGGAGGGAGCCAGTTTCCTCACTTTAAATCAGTGGATATGCAGCTCTTCACCCTGTATGCGCATAATGAATCTTTCAAGGCTCATTCTTTCAGTGTTTTCTAGTTGCTTCTATGTATTTATTTCTCCTTTTTACAAACTAGTAATTATGGAAAAATTTAGCTCTATACAGAAATAGTAGAATGATAAACTCCCACTTAGCCATCAAGCTTCAGCAACCTGTTTCATAGGCAGTTTAGTTTGATCTACACTAATCGTTTCTCCTCTCCTGTATTATTTTGAAGGAAATTCCACACATTATATCATATACTCTGAAAATATTTTAGTATGTATCTCTAAGAGATGAGGATTTTAAAATGCACACACAAACACATCATGTCTGTCTGACTCAGGATCCACAAATGCTATGTTTGGTTGATTTGTCTTTCTCATCATGAGATACATCCCTATCCCTCTTTATGTTTCATTTTTGAGACAGGGTCTCTCTAAATTGTCCAGGCTGGCTTCAAACTTGTCATTTTCCTGCCTCAGCCTCCTGAGTCCCTGAGATTACAGGTGTGTGCCACCATACCCAGTGTGCTTTTTCTTTTCTTCCTTCCCTCACTCCCTCTCTCTTGTTGGAATTTGTCTCACCTGACTGGGCTTGAATTTAGGAACTTCCTGCCTAAACCACTTGAGTAGATAGGAGTACAGGCATGGGACACTGTGTATGGCTTCTAGCCCATTTATGTTTAATCAAAACCTTAAATAAAATTTTTATTTAAGACAGTTGATGACTTTAACTGTATTTTCATTTGAATTACTATTCTCTATGGCATTGATAGCAGTGATTAAAACGCAGTATATGATTTAGTGTTGAGATTTGCTGTATATTATATTGAGTAATTAGTTACTGCCAAATAACTTCAGGTCCTTATTATAGTTCATTGATAAGGAAGTTGTCTTACTGTTCTTACTGGGGGTTATTTCCCAGTTAGGAATAATCAAGTTTGCACTCAAACTATTTGGATGACAAATAATAGCTGTTTTCAAATTTTACATGCTTGTGTAAATTTTTTAAATGAACTCATTATTAATTTTTGAAAAACTTATTTCTAGTCTTCATTTGGAATTTGGAACAATAAGAGTCTAAAAATGTCTCTACTAAAATATTATTACAGGTACTTTTGGTATTACTTATTAAAGACCTGATTTCTAAATTGAGCAATTTGCAGGGGGCGGGGAGGGGGGGGTGAGGGTGAGGTGAAAGGGAGCCAAGGCTTTGTTTGGTGTTACAGTAAAGTCCCACTTCAAAATTGCTGCATTTTACATTTGACTGTTATCCATCAGTGTCTGAGATCCACTTGATACCTTCTAGAATGTTTCATGTAGTTTTCTATTGTTTATAACCTGGTGATACTTTTGTTTCTTGAAAGAATGTTTAAACCTTTCATAAGTATTTTATTTAAAGCAAATAGCTAAAAGATGATGGATTAGAAACTAATGTAAGGCCTAGAGGTTGACCTGCTCAATGAGGCATATAAGAATATCTGCAGTGAGATTAGGGGAGATTTTTGTCAGTTAACTTTTTTTTCCCCTCATGCATTTTTAATGCCTTTCTTCTTTCTTCAGATTTTGATTAGAGTGCTTCAGTACTCTCTAGGTAAGCAGGCTTCTCTCTCAATTTTTTTTTTTTTTTTATGGTACTGGGGATTGAACCCAAGAGCACTTTACTACTGAGCTACATTTTCCAGCCCTTTTTGTCTTTGATTTTGAGATAGAATCTTGCCAAAGCTGTCCTTGAATCTGCGATCATCCTGCCTCAGTCTCTCGAGTTGCTCAGACTATAGGCATGCACCATTCCGCCTGGCTCTCTTAATTCTTTTACATATATATACAGTGAATAAGCCTGATTGTCATTTTTCTTTAATGAATTTTTGGAATCTACTTTGGAAATATACTTGGATCGTTGGTTAGGAAAAGGAATATAGAAGGCAAATTCAAGTGGAGAAAAGCAGTGGCACACTCCTGTAATCCCAGTGACTTGGGATGATGAGGCAGGAGTATTACAAGTTCCAGACCAACCTCAGCAACATAGTGAGATGAGATCCTCAGCAATTTAGTTAGACCCTGTCTCAAAATAAGAAGGATTGGAGATATATAGCTCAATGGTAACTGGACCATGGGTTCAATTCCCAGTACCAAAGGGAAAGAAACTAATGGAGGTAAAATTTATCAGTAGTTCATTCACCAATTAAGTCTTTAGACATTTAATTTTTAAGTAACTTTAAAAAATAATGGTGGTAGCTAGGCATGGTGGCCCATGCCTGTAATCTCAGCAGTTTATGTGAGACTGAGACAGGAGGATGGATAGTTCAAAAGCCTGCCTCAGCAACTCAGCAGGACCCTGTCTCTAAATAAGATACAAAAAGGATTAAGGATGTGGCTCAGTGGTTAAGCACCCATGGGTTCAATCCACAGTACCCCCCCCCCCACAAATGTATTATCAATCTCTCCAATAAATAGCAGTTTTCAGGTGTTTCATCTTGCCACTTTTTGGATCCAGCACAAAGCTAGTGATCTGATTGAGATACTTTGTACAGTATGGATGGACACCATTTCCCTGTTTTCCATATTAAGGTTGTCTCATCTAAAATAAATCATTCTGTCAGGTATGTTGGTATGAGCCTGTAATCCCAGCAATTTGGAAGGCTGAGGCAGGAGGACTGTAAATTCAAGGCCAGCCTGGGCAATTTAGTGAGACCATGTCTCAAAAATAAAAAGGTCTGGGAATGTGGTTTAGTGGTAGAGTGCCACTTGGTTCAGTCCCTAGTACAAAACAACAACAACAAAAACCCCCAACCCCCATACAAAAAACTCAACAACAAAAAACACCCCAAAATATCAATATTAATGATTTTTTGGACTTTAATTCTCTACATTTTATCTGGATTTTGACGTTCATTCTAGCAGTGTCTTGCAATTTTAGGTTTCTCATCATCTTAGGTAGCTTGATGTGGCAGAGTTTTATGAGTGGCATTATGTCATAGGAACAATAGGAAATAACTGTGCACTAGTTTAACTTAGATAAACATGGTAAATTATAACCAAACATAATACTTCGATTCGTCCCTATTCCAAACTGTTTTTTTAATGATTCACAACAGCCTGAGCAAGCATTTTTTCTTCCAGGCCCCCTGTCTTCCTCACTACTTTAAGAAAGGTGGTGGGTAGGGATGACTCTTGTTTACTTGCATAATTTCACTAATTCAGTATTTCATAATACTTGGGTTGATCTTACTGTGATCACATTGGAAGAGCAAGGCAATGGCTCTTCCCCAACTTGTCGTATTCATTTTTAATATATTTTGTATACTTTGTTGTCCCATCAGTTTTATCATAAACCTTTCATTATTTTCTGGAAATGAGAGTTGTATGATCTTTATGATAAAGAATTTATAGTATAGATAACCTTGAAGATGCTATCTTTAAATACCATTGTGAATTCTAAGATAGAAGTTAATGAACAAAGAGTTCCTGAAAACTGCATGTTTCCAAAGGCCATTCTTGGTATTATTCAGTACATATTAATAGATAATAAAGGACTTTTTCATTGAGCACTACTAACTACCCAACTCTTGAAATTCAGAGGTTCCAAGAAAAGGCTTTGTAAATGTTCCTTTAATGTTAGGAAGGTAATGCAGCCTCCTTTGACCCAGGAGCTGAAGACCAGCCTGGGCAACATAGTGAGGCACTCTCTCAAAACAAACAAACAAACAAACAAATAAATAAATAAAAGAAAGGAAAAGTGAATTCCTTCCCTGAAAAAAAAATTATCCTTCAGTATTTTGGAACTCAATTTAGAGAAATACTGTCTTTTCTCACCTACAGTTTTTCTTTATTTTTTGGTCCCCTGCCCTGGTTTTTTTTAGTGTTCTGTGGGAGTTGGGTGCATTCTATCAGTGCTTGGAGGCATATGGAATGGGGAGTCTTCTCTTCTGTCTCTGTCTGTGTTCACACCCTGGTCTTGGCATGTTTTCCCATTTAATAGCCATGGAAGTAGCTTTTACATACTTGTAGACTAGTATGTAGGATATGTCTGCTTTAATGTATCACTGTTCTGTGTAGGGTTTTTCTGTGGTATTTAAGAAAAACTGACCTAATTTGAATATAAAAGCTCTTTGAATAGATGCTATCAGAATTATTTGTGTCATAGTTTGACCCAGGTTAGTTTTGTTTTGTGACACAGGGTATTGTTATGTCCAGGTGCAAACCTTATCCCCAAATACTTGGGGTTCTACCTCAGCCTTCTAGGTAACTGGGATTACAGGGATGTACCACTGTGCCTAGCAAACTTGCTTTTTTTTTTTTGTAAATATATGCACCCCCTCACCATTTTTGGTACTGGAGATTGAAACCAGGAGCCACATCCCCAGCCCTTTTTATATATTTTATTTAGAAACATGGTCTTGCTGAGTTGCTTAGGTCCTCACTAAGTTCCTGAGGCTGGCTTTGAACTCTTGATCCTCTAGCTTCAGCCTCCTGAGCTGCTGAGATTACAGGCATGTGCCACCGTGCCGGCCCCCTCTTTAAAACAGGAAGTAGAGCTCCAAGAGATGGTTTTAAAAATCTAATTCTAGTTTTTTCATGACCTAGCTGTGTGTCTTCAAAAATTTTACCTCTGCTTTCTCATTTGCAAAAACAAGGATTTATTATATATAAATGAAAGTAGTTGCTGGAATTGCTAATCATTGTGTAGTGGTCCTGTGACTAAGGCTATTCTCTAGAAGTGTTTACAGATTTTGGGAAATTTACTTACTTTCTTTTTCTTTTCCCTTTTCATCCTTTTTTTAACTGGGGATTGAACACAGTGGTGTTCCATTGAGCTCCCTCTCCAACCCTTTTCTTTCTTTTTTTTTTTTAGAGTCAGGGTCTCCATAGGTTGTCTACACCGCTGTAGAACTCCCCTCAGCCTCCTTAGTAGGGGGAATTAGATTGCACAACTACATCTTTTTTTGTTCCTCTTTCTTCCATAAAGAATGGTTCTTATTATTGTTAATAACTAACTCTTGGAATAACATTCCTGTGCCTTTACTGAAACAGAAACAGAGGAAATGCTCTATTTTCTAACCTGTTTTGATAGGGCTGAAGACTAAAAGACAAGTTTGGAACTTGGCATTTGCCTTTGATGTTATGACTTCTTACTAACACTTTAGAGAAATCTCAGTCCTTTTTCCTGTTTAAACACACATTGCCATTTTATTCCTTGTCCATCAGATTTACCCCTCTACATGCAAGAATTATTCTGTGACTCTTTGGGCTTTGGCATTTATCCATACATATCTTTTTGTTGTTGTTTAAAAAACACAAAGTTCAGTTAATCTTCTGTGGCTTAATTTTGGAATGGTACACTATCTTTATGCGAGTTTTCCCAACTTTTTTGAGCTAAAATTGGAAATTAGACTCTATAAGGAATATTGGAATTACTGAAAACAAAGTTTTGGCTATCACTGGAGTAAAATTATTCAAGTTTTAATTCATTGTTAATCTCACCATATTCCTGGAAGGAGTTCAGGGTGACAGGTACATACAGAGACTTTCTCCCTCATAGCCAGAGCTACAGTTTCTCCTAGTGGTTCACAAAGGGTCTCCACCACCAACTGGATGCTATTCTTTTTCCTGATTATAAAAGTAACACATGTTTATTATATGAAATCTTAGAAAAAATACTTGAAATATTTCATTGAAATATTTCTGTGACAACTCTCTTAACTAGTCTGCCTACTTGTATCTCTATTTTGCAGGCACTTAGGCCCAACATTTCTGAGAAATTGAATGGAACCTCCCCTGTTCCAAATCTGATCAGCCACCTTGTCACCATCCACTTGGAGGAATCACACTGCATGACTTGCAGAAACCATAAGATGACGATTCATCCTTGATGGCTCTCCTTCATTTTTTTAGTTTTAATGACTATAGTTAGTCAGAATCTTGCTTGTTTGCTGGTCATCTCTCCATTCTCAGCACCTAAGCTCAGACTTTCTCACTTAACCTGAGTTTCCCAAAATTATCACCTACTTTTGAGCCTCTTAAGGATTTTTGTATATCTTCCTTCACAGCTTACTTTAGAAAGTCAGGGTTTCTCAGACCTGTTCCTACACCATCAGGACTAAGCTTGGGCCAGGCATGGTTACGTAGCTGTTATCCCCGTGATTCAGGAGGTTTGGACAGGAGGATTGCATGTTGGAAGCCAGCCTCAGCAAGTTGCTTAGGGCCTAATCTATTTCAAAATGAAAATAAAAAGGGGGTAGGGATGTGTGACTCGGGGTTAAGTACCCCTGGGTTCAATCCCTGGTACAAAAAAATAAAAGACTGAGCTTGACACTAGCAGCCCCACATTTCCTTCATGAACATTCCTTTTCTCTCTCCCACATGGACTCTCACAGCACTTGTTGTACACTTAAATGACATTACACATTCTGTTGTAATTGTCTGTTTACTTTTCTCTCTTGAAACAGCAACAGTGCCTTATAACTGTAGCAAAACAACAACAACAACAAAAACTGGCAGAAGTTTTACACAGCTCTAGAATGGCTAGTAAATTTCTGATCAGTAGGTAGAAGGAAATGAAGACTTGGCCTTCACCTATCTGGTCCTGTGGTAATGGTTCTGTGAACAAGCTCTCAAAGTAACAAGGGCAGTAGGGCAAAGCAGGAGTGGGTTGGCTGGAGTGGGCCTAGCACCTTGCTTTGATAGAGGGTAGCCTTTCCTATAGCTAGCAACAGTGCTACAGAGATAAGAGGGCTGCTTAAAGTCCAACAGTTGTGCTAGAGATTAAAAGGAAGACACATTTTATTGTCTTAGTGATTGGGTGTGAGGAGTTACTTCAGACTTGACTCAGGTTACTGACTTGATGGGCTACCAACTAGTAGGAATGGTTTCAAGATTCTTTTTATCTTTATTTTTTGCAGCACTGGGGATTGAACCTAGGGTGCTCTACCACTGAGCTATACATCCCTAGTCCTTAAAGTTTTTTTTTGTTGTTGTTATTTTTGTTTTGAGACAGGATCTCAACATGTTGTCCAGGCTGGCCTTGAACTTGTGATCCTCCTGACTTAGCCTCTTAAATTTCTGGGATTACAGGTGTGTATTACTGTGTCTGGCCAGGTTGGCTTCTTGTTGGATGGACATCTCCACTTGATTCCTATTGTAGCCCAGCATCCCAGCCCAGATACAGAGCCCCACTGACCCTCTTGCATTGATTCTAACAAGTGACCACCAAAGTTCCTTCCAACTTCAGTCTAAAGTTAAAAACAGATTCTGAGCCCAATCCTAGAAATTCTGATTCATTGGGCCCGGGGATCCTAATTTTATTTTTATATGGGCCTTTTTGGAAGTCTAAGGAACACTGCTATGTAGGTGCTATAAATATGCATTTTATTTAATTGCAAGAGAGTGGAGTTTCATTATAGTTAACTTTTAAAATTTAAGTATATTAAATTTTAGTGGTGTATGCCTATAATTCCAGTGATTGGAGAGGCTGAGTCAGGATGATTCCAAGTTCGAGGAAACCCTCAACAATTTAGTGAGTCTGTCTCAAAACTTAAAATGAAAAGGGCTTGGGATGTAGCTCAGTGATATGAGCACCTCTTGGTTCAATCCCCAGTACTGCAAAATAAATAATGAAGATTTGCAACCATGGAAACAACTGAAACTTTCCTCCATTGTGCTTTGGTAGGAGCTGAGGTGGGTGTGAGGAGGAATGTGCCACCATCTGGTGTAATCTGTTAAAGTTTTGCTTTGTTTTGTTTTGTATTGGAGCTTGAACCCAAGGGCACTTAACCATAGAGCCACATCCTCAGCCCTTTATTGTATTTTATTTAGAGACAGGGTCCTGCTGAGTTGCTTAGGGCCTTGCTAAATTGCTGAGGCAGGTTTTGAACTCTCTCGATCCCCGCCCCCGCCTCAGCCCTGCAAGCTGCTGGGATTACAGGTATGGGCCACCACACCTGGCTAAAGTTTTTGTTTTTGTGGCTTTTTGTAGCAGATACTCCTGGTGCTGTACATCATGTCCTTCTAGTCCACCACTGATTTCAACCAAAACTCAGATTTTCGCAGTTTCTCTTAAGTTTTGCCAGCATCTGTTTTCTGCCTAAGGTCCTTTCAAACCCAGCAAGGGAAAGGGGAACATTAACATATCAGTCAGCTTTCAATCAGCAGAGGATGCAGTCAAGTGTCAAAACATTATGCCTTCTTTAGGGGCCCTACAGAATCACCCCTACTTTTCAGCAGTCACCTAGATTGTGTATCTTTATTGGCTTTTCTCCTTCTCTATTGTACCTTTGCTTTCCCACTTCTTTCCCTGGGATCCTGTCCTGTTTTCATCTTGCTATAACCATGTATACAAGTAATTGCCATTTGAGCTGACTTTACAGGTTAAATGCAAACAAAAACTTTCCCTAATTAGTTTCTTTTTAATGTTCCTGTCTGTCCATAATGGCACTTAAAATAATGTGTGTGGGAGGAAGGCGAAGAGAACATATTGTGCAATGCAGAACAGCAGATATTGCTAAAGTTTAAATTTATTCATAGACACAGTGTAATGAGATCATTGTGTGAGAATCTATTGTCCCCTTCCCACCCCAACAACCTTCATTTCTTCCATTTTACTTATAGTGTGGTTGAAGGGATATGAAGAACCGGAAAATATTTGGCAAAATGAGACAGCATTCAGTGTGTCTCTTTTATTCATTTTTAAATCATCTTGTTCTTGAAAAATTCTGAGTAGTCCTGTTTGGAAATTAAATTATAAAATATAATTATAGATATCTGTTTAAAAAGTGCTGTAGTGCAGAAAAGGGAAAGATCACTACAGATGGTTAAGATATAAGTTGCCAAAGATCAGAAAGATCCTGATAAGATTTTAGCTGGGAACAGTGGCATATGCCTGTAATCCCAGGGACTGGGAGGCTGAGGCAGAAGGATCATAAGTTCAAGGCCAGTCTCGGCAACTAAGTGATACCCTGTCTGAAAATAAAAAATTTTGTTGTTCAGTGGTAGAGCACCCCTGAATTCCATCCTGGACAGTATTGTGTCTCCCCAGTACACACATACACATATTTAAAAACACTTTGTGTGTGTGTGCATTAAATGTAAGCTTTCTTTTTATGCTAGAAGACAGCATATCCACATTTCCTCTTTTAACTGAGACTGGACTCATGGAATTACAAGTTGAAATGAAGGATAAACTTGAACCAGTTAATTACTTTGTGCAATGCAGAATAGCATACATATTTACTTTTCATCCTTGACAGTCAACACTGATATCTGACAGAAGTTATGCAGGATCTGCTACAGTATCGCCACTTGTTTTTTTCCGGAGAAAATTGAGAGGAATGCCAAGTCACCCAAAACATAAAGCTAAGATTGTCGCAGTGGTCCAGAGTAGGTAAAAATTCCCTATGCTTAGACCTGCAGGTGCTATGGCTTCAGTCCCACCAGCCTGTGACTGCACATCTTTATTTTGGTTAATAGGTTTATTTTGCAGACCAGGCATCCCTGGAAAACCTCTTTCCTCCATCCAAAGTGTGTGTGTAGCAGTGGGCTTGACCTGATCATTAGATTATTTAATATTTCAACCCCTCAGTTAACATTTCAGCTTAGACCCAGGGAGAAAGTGACTTGCCCATGGTAAAAATCACCTCACTATCTAGCTAATCAGTGATAAGTAGGGCCTAGAACACAGGTCTTTGTTATGTAATCATCTTGCTGTCTCTTTTGTGAACTGGTATCCATCTCTTTATTTTTTTATTTTAGTTTTTGTGTATTTGTGGTGTTTTTTTGGTGTGTGTGGGGGCAGTACTGGGCATTGAACCCAGGAGTGCTTTACCACTTGATATCCATGTCATGAGCCCTTTAAATTTTGTTGAGATGAGTCTTGCTAAGTTGCCCAGACTGGCCTCAAACTTGATTTCCTCCTGACTAAGGCTCTTGAGTTGCTGAGATTACCAGGGTGTGTCTGCCTCTGGCTCCCATCTATCCCTGGTCAAGTACAAAACATGGCAGCTTTTCTGAACTAGATCACATGGGTTTTAGAATTAATAAGGATTTATAGATTCTATGTGGTTTAAGATATCTGTAGGAAATTTGACATTTAAGTGCTTACATAATCAAGACTATTAGATGGATAAGCAAACAAGTGAAAATTTGTATACATCTAAATAGTATTATTGGGAATAGTCTAGAAAGCAATATAATACATTTTGATACACAACCAATAAAATGTTAGTTGTGATGACCTGGAAAAAGTGTTTAAAAATCTAAGCATTATGGAGAAGTTCCTTTTATACTTTCCTTTCTTTTATATTATGCCTATCAAGTGTTTTCAGTAAGTTTAGCTTTCTTAAAGGATTGATGCATAACATGTGAATATCTGTTTCTGAAACTCTTCAGCCAAAACCAACTTATTTTCTGGCTGATACACAATGAAAAGTGGTTATTTTACTTTTGTTGTAATAGATCTGTGCATTAAAAACTGGCTGACGATGGATATAGTGGCTCATGCTTATAATCCCAGTGACTTCAGAGGCTACAGTGGGAGGATTACAAGTTTGAGGCCAGCCTCAGCAACTTAGAGAGGCCTTAAGCATTTTAGAGTGTCCTTGTCTCAGAGTAAAAAATTAAAAGAACTTGGGATATGGCTCAATGGTAAAGCCACCCTTTGGTTCGATCCCCAGTAACCCCCCCCCCCCCCATAGAAAAACCTAGCTGAAATGAGTGTTGAAGATTTAGTAAACAGTAGAAAGTGTTTCTTTTACTTGCTAGAACTATCTGAGCCTAAGTTATAGAAGAAACTTCTTTTAAAAAATTGGTCTCAATCAATTATGTATTTCTTTCCTATAGGGCCTGTGTTATGCACCTAAAGCAATACTGGAAACTCCAGAAGAAAGAGCGTCCTCTGGAAGTCTGCAGGGACACTCTGAGAATTCTTATGAGCCATCAAAAGGCTGTAAATGATGAAAAATGCAAAGCTAGCTATATGAAAACAAGTGTCTTTCCTTCAACTTCTTTTAGCAAAGCATCATCTTGAAAACCTTTTGGGATCCTTTCTCCAAATGTTCTGTGCAGTATGAGTGGGAAGAGCCCTGCAGAGAACAGCTTGAATGTCAAAACTAAAAAGAATGTGCCACCTGCAACAATCCACCAGGGTGAAGAAGGAGAAGGGCCACTTGATATCTGGGCTGTTGTGAAACCTGGAAATACCAAGGAGAAAATTGCATTCTTTGCAGCTCACCAGTGTAGCAACAGGTTAGGATCTATGAAAGTGAAAAGCTCTTGGGATATTGATGGGAGAGCTACTAAAAGAAGGAAAAAATCAGGGGATCTTAAAAAAAACAAGATACAGTTAGAAAGAATGAGGGATGTCAATAACAGGTGCTACCAGCCTGAGCCATTTGCATGTGGCATTGAGCACTGTTCTGTGCATTATGTAAGTGACAGTGGAGATGGAGTCTATGCTGGAAGACCTCTGTCGGTTATACAGATGGTTGCCTTCCTTGAACAAAGAGCCAGTGCTCTGCTAGCTAGCTGTGCGAAAAACTGCACAAACTCACCTGCCATTGTGAGATTTTCTGGCCAATCTAGAAGTATGCCTCCTGCCCCTGACCCATTCTCTGCCCCAGGAGCTTGTGAAGAACCCACAGAAAGGGGAAATTCTGAGGTTGGCGAACCACAGAGCGAACCAGTCCGTGTCCTAGACATGGTAGCCAGGTTGGAGTCCGAGTGCCTGAAGCAGCAGAGCCAGCGTGAGCCTGGAAACCTGTCGCGGAATAACAGCTTCCGTCGAAATGTGGGCAGGGTGTTGCTTGCAAATAGCACTCGGGCTGATGAAAGCAAAACAAACAAAGGCATCTTGGAGGCACCTGATACTCAGGTGACTCCCATGCAGTCTGTGTCTGTAGACTGTGGTCCCTCAAGAGCTGAGCATTGTTCTACTAAGGGGGACCAGGCCTGGGATAGTGCTCCTCAGAGCTGTCCCTCATTGTCAGCAGGTGTGAATTTCCACTTGGACAGGGCAGAATTAGAGCCAGGTCAACATACTGCTGTGAAAAACAACAACAGGTATGATGTGGAAATGACAGATGAACTTGATGGATTACCTTTTTCTTCTCACACCTACCCCCAAGCCACTGAATTGCCCACAGATGCTGTCAACTGCATGAGTAGAGAGCTTGTGCCTCTTACTAACCAAAATCCTGATCAGAGAAGAAAAGAATATCTGTGCATCAGCATCACTGTGTCAAAGGTAGAGAAAGCCCAGCCTTCTAGTTTAAATTCCCATGAGGAGCCACTTCCAGGGATGTTGTTTTTTTTGCCATCTGGTCAACACCAGTTAGACTGTTCCCAGTTGAACGAAAGCACAGCACAGGAGTCTTCAGAGGCAGGCCAGCTTGAAGATGCTGCTCAAGTTGACAGTGCATCTGAGGAGAAAAGTGTTTCAGTTGAGCCACTTGCACCACCAACTTCTGCAGTGGAAGGTACGTTACCTGTACTTGAAGCATCCAGTTGTAAGAAGCAGGTGTCTCATGACTTTCTGGAGACGAGGTTTAAAATTCAGCAGCTTCTGGAGCCTCAGCAGTACATGGCATTTCTGCCTCATCACATTATGGTGAAAATCTTCAGGTTACTTCCCACCAGGAGTTTAGTAGCTCTTAAATGTACCTGCTGCTATTTCAAGTTCATTATTGAGTACTACAACATCAGGCCAGCAGATTCTCGCTGGGTTAGAGATCCACGCTACAGAGAAGACCCGTGCAAGCAGTGCAAGAAAAAATATGTGAAGGGGGATGTGTCTCTGTGCCGGTGGCACCCCAAGCCCTATTGCCAAGCATTGCCCTATGGGCCTGGGTACTGGATGTGCTGCCACCGGTCTCAGAAGGGCTTTCCTGGCTGTAAGCTGGGGCTTCATGACAATCACTGGGTCCCTGCGTGCCACAGCTTTAATCGGGCAATCCATAAGAAAGCAAAAGGGACTGAAACTGAAGAGGAATACTAAAGTCCAGGGGAGAGGCAACAAAAAGGACTGATCTTTTAAACCACAAAACACCTAGATAAAGTGTTCACGCGAGTGTTGCCTCTCAGTTATCACTCTAGGAATCTGTACTTACTCCTTCAGGACTGCCATCACTCAGGCATTTTTCTAAACTCTGAACTTACCAGCTGTATAAGAAAAATGGTCTCATGGTTTTATAGTGGCGCCTCAAAACATTTGATCCAGGGTGGTATCCCACAGCTTGATTCACTCAGCTGCGAATAACTATGCCTGTTTTCTGTCATCAAAACCTTCCTTAAAGGATGACAGCTTGCCACCATCAAGGACATTGAGAGGAGTTCACTGCAGACTCTGCAGGCAGTTCCCAGAGGTTCCAGAAATGTTTCCAGCATTGGCACCATATATGAAATAAGTGAATAGTGTCCTATGAAAAAACAGACCCTTGGATGATGAGTATACCTAAAAAGGAAGAGTCAGGCACCTTACCCTAGACCTTGTATGCTTGATCCTGTGAGATTGATGTTTGTGATTGAAGATGGATTTCATGCCCTGTGGTGTTTACAGTGTATATAATGGTGTGTTTTCATAGGGCTGTGAAAGTGCACATTAAACCCGAGCGCCTTTATCTTTAGATGAGTGCTTTAGCCCCTCTGTAAATAACACAATTAAAATACAGTTGTATATGATGGAGAGCTGACTTAAAAGCATAATCACCACAATGCAGCTAGGATAGTGTTGCGGCTATAATTGTGTTTTTTTAAAAATTGTCTCAAAGTTTGTACATCCTGTATAAAATATGAATGTTTCTCAAACTATGAATGTTCCCTGTATAATATATGAATGTTTCTGAGAAGAAACTCTAAATAGTTAAGAGGTTAACCTGTTGAAAGGATACCAAATAATGGTTTAACTGGACAACCTTAAAATTAGCATAGAGAACAATCCCCTGTTATATTTTAGTGATCCACCAAGAATAAGAGAATATTATATAGTCAGATTATAACATTCTTGTCTACTTTATCCTTTCTGTCTGGTTACAATTTTTTTTTAACTTCAATAAACATGCATCTTAAAAGAAATGTTTTGCAAAGATTTCTTTATCCTTTTTAAATTAAACAAAATGTCTATAATGCTAAAGAAGGTTGTTGTGGATTGAGTTGGAAGAAATTTTTTGAGTTGTTGGGGAATGTAGAGATAATTTTTTTTTCCTGCCACAGAAGAGACTACTTGGGCCTTAGGCTGTAGCTCAATAGTAGAGTGCTTGCCTAGCATTTGCAAGGTGCTCTGGGTTCCAGCCCCAGCATGTGGGGGTGGGGGTGGGGTTCCGCTGGGTACAGTAGAGAACACATGTAATCTCAGCAACTCTGGAGGTTGAGGCAAGGAGATCAGAAGTTGGAGGCCAGCTTTGGCAGTTTAGCAAGACCATGTCTCAAAAAAGTGGGAAGGATGGGGATGTAGCTCAGTGGTAGAGTACTCCTAGGTTCAATTCCCAGCACCTTTATTATATTATACAAGCTTAAATTTTTGCAGTCTTTTAACACATTTTGAATTTGTTGTCTGCCCAGCACCTACCATGTTTCCTAAGATATCCTTACAAGGTGTTCAGGTAATCATTTTAGAAGTCATTTAGGATCTCTTCAGGCCCATGGTCACGTAATGCTTGCTGGGGCTGGATGGGAAAGAAGTTAGGCCCTAGAGTTGTGATAGGTGAGGAATCTAAAAGCACCAATTTAAAAAAAAAAAAGAAGGTTCCTTTTTTTCTTTTTTTGGCCGTGGTGGGGGGGGGGGGGGGGGAAGCTAGGTTGGCTTGATATTAAGTGCTCACCAAAAAATCCTTGCAGCTCGTGGAAGCTGCAGGGTTTAGAAGAACAGATGGGAGAGTGATGAGTGAGGATTCTAAGGGTCTTAAAGAAGGATGTTAATTTGGCCAGAATCACTCTGCCACGTTAACCTGTGGCTGAGGCAGAGGGTGGGCAGAGTGGCTTACAAATTGGAATCTATTTTGGTTTCTTAGTGATAACTGCTCTCTTCCTCAAAAAGTGGGTACTAAAACAGTGTCTCTTGATGCTCTCAGCAAATTTTCCCCTGACAGGCATACACCATGTTAGGCTGGCCTGCAGGCTTATGGGAGTTGTCTGTGACACAGGACCAAGAGGAGACCTAGAACAGCTCACCCTACCTTTGAGAGATTGTGATTTTCCTCTTGCCTCACCCCAGCTGAGGTATGTTGAAAAATGCTTCTAAATCCTAGGGTTTCCTGGGTTCAAGTGAACAGTGCACCTCAGAAGTGCCTAATAAGTTTGTTGTGATTCATAATTTGGGAATCAAAGAACATAATACATATACAGGACTTATGTTCAGCCGCATGTGAAGTGCCCAGTAATGTCAGCTGTCATTGTTGCTATCTGTGGTTTTCCATGTGCCCAATGTGGACACAGGATAAACAACTCTGGGTTGGTCTTCATAAGTCAGCCACTCTTGATTTGGTTATCACAGAGAACACAAAGCTGACCGGTAAGGGACTGAATTGCCTGAGAGCAGAGGCACAGCAGGAATGCCCCAGCCCCATTTGGCTGCAGTACTCGAGGCCCTCAAAAAACACTGTTGACCTGTTTTGACTGTATGCCAAGAACTAGCTCCCAGTGCTTTCTGTGGGTGGTAGAAATTTTTAGCAGGTGGCATCAGAGAGACACTCGCTGGGCTTCATTTCTAGCCAAGTGTAGCTGCCCACTTTGAGACTGTTTCAGGGCCCCCTAGTGTCAAGCTGGCGAAAATACTTCCTATCATGGTACAGTGCTACTTTCCTGCATTACTGTAGGAGCCTAAGACTTCAAAGAAGGGGCTAGGGAGGCAAAGACCCTAGCCCCTCACCAAACACACCAAAGGAAACCTCCCCTTCAGCTTTTGCTTAGGCTCTGATATTCTGGCTTTGTCTTTCTCCCATCTCCCGTGTCAAGCCCTCATTTGACCATTTTGAAAGAAAAACCAAAATCAGAGAAATTTGTCCCTGGGGTAGTTTCATTTTCCCCTGTCCAGCAGATGAGAGCAGAGACACAAGGAATGTGTGAATTAGAAAGGAACAAAAGCTTAAGATTAAAGTTTGCTTTTTCAGGCTTTTGTCAAAGTAATCCTTACAGTTACTGCCTAAGCCTGGAGCCCCTGTGTTTAGGAGGTACCTTGTTGAGAGCCACAGCTGAAGCGGCCCCAGCAAACTTCCAGCTGATTGGCTCCTCTGCGGTGTCATTGGGCTGTTTCCCCGCCCTTTCAGACCATGGAGCTGCTCATTGGGGGATTCTTTGGCTCTGCCCACTCGACCCAGCCAATCGGCCTCAAGGGCGGGAAGAGCCGGTGGTGGCAGTTGGGCTCTGAGGGAATTCCTGAAGAGCTAGCATGGTGCAGCCTGTGCATTCTAAAAATAAAGTTCTTTCCTGCTTGATAAGTGGCTCCTGAATTGTGCCCAGCCAGACCTCCTTCTGAGATCCACCCCATACGTCCACTCACCATGGTGGACCAGTTGTCTTCCAGAACTCTGTGCATATAGACCATCACATGCCCCTCCTATATATCACTGCATATGAACCTCTGACCACTGCACTGACGAAACCACTAGTTTGTACCACTACCCTCAGCGCCTCATGTGGTACACCCTCTGTAAAATGTCTGCATGCCTTGTTAGTGACGCTCTTAATGTGAGGGGTATTGGCAGGTTTGTGCTGTTCAGAGCAAAACTATTAATTTTCAATCTAGGATGAGAAGCCTGAGGTGAGGGACAGAGGGGGTCTTGGGTGATCTTCCTCTGTTCATCGCTGGTCACATGGGAGCATTTTGTATATAGGGAAGCTCCCATAACACCCATGGGTGAGGGGAGGAGTGGTTCTTTAACAGTCATTGTCAAGCATTTGGTATAATCTAGGCTCTGTTATTGCCAAAAGCTGCAGGCTGATGGTTATGGCATGACCTCAGGGGTCTATCCTAAGCTTTTCCCAGCCACCATTGTAACGGACTTGTCACCACCTTGTACCAAATCTCTTCTTTCTGTACACTGCAGTTGGCAACAATAAGAGCTAGTTATTTAAGCCAAATATCAGTTACTATGTTGTGTTTAAATGTATTTTCTACTGCACAGTGTCAGGCACCGGTGGAATCAGATCCTTTCTAGCCCCATCTTTCCTTTGGATTCATTGTTAAGCTAGTGTTGCAATCTCTTCTGAGTTGGTGGAAGTACCTGTGCTGGAAAGGTGCAGTCCCTTTTGACATGCTCACTATGAAGTTTGTGGTCATAGCTGATGTTTGCACAAGTTCATGGGAAGAGCAAACATTGTGGTTATGCACCCTGGGTGATGTCCAGAGTGTTTATATCAAATTGGCTTAAGCAAAACCACAGCAAGGCGTCATCCTTCCTCTCCATGGGAGTGACATGGTAGCAGTGCCTCAATTCTAGATGGTGGTTTTGACCCTGTGCTATTTAAGGGGAGCAGAGCCACTAGAGTTGCAGCTGGGAAGGGAGAAAGAACTGAAATGCCAACAGAGAGAACCTGTTTCCTAAACTTGATGAACTTTGGGAGGCCCTTAATGCATAATTGAGAAGGTGCTCACTAAGCTCTAGCAAAAGCTGTGCCATCCTGTGGAGGCCACTAGCCACAGGTAGCTATTCAACACTTGAAACTGGCTAGTCCCATTTGAGATGTACTATAAAATATTTAACCAGGTATCCATTTTTTTTTTCAATATGAGAATGTTGAATAACACTTTATAAATTTCATGTTTCTCAACTTTTAAATGAGAGCCACACATAGGGGTTACATTATTTCCATCTGACAGTTGTAGCTCTATATCTGTGTTCTTTATACATTAATGCACAGGTGAATTGCTGGAGATTCTGACAGTGGGTCTAAGATGGTACCCCAAAACCTGTATTTCTAACAAGCTCTCAGGTGATGTTGATTCTTCAGTTCAAAGGATGACAGGGTAGCTAGGATCTGGAGAGATGGAAGCACAAAAGGGCTCTGGGCATGGTGAACTCTAAATGCTCAGGCTGTAGTGGGTGGAATGGCACTCAAAGGCCATCAAGAAGGGTAGCAGAATTCCCTTAAGATAGTACCAGTGGCCCCTGCACCAGAATATAGGTGTTTCTCCCCATGGTCACTAGACATAATCCTCCCTATTTGGAAGGCAACTATTAAATTGCTGATCACAGGTGCTCTGCTCCTATCATTCTTTAATCAACCTTATGCTGGAGATGCCTCTTCCCATCTAATAATCACAAATCACAGCACTTATATTCCAGAAAATAAGCTGCTAGGAAGGGCAGGAAAGCACTTTCCTCAAATTAAAGTCCTCATCTTAAAGTCATACAGAAAATTCTAAAATGGCATACACAAGGATGTGGGGATAAGGGACAATGATAAAGAGAGATCAATGCCTCAGCCACAGGACTTTTACAACCCCTGAGGATTTTTCACTCACCCGACTCTAGCCTGTTCATTGCTTACCTGGTGTCCTTAAATAGCTCCTGCCAATTTCCCCCTGATGGGCTAAAGTCTCCATCACATTTCCACTCTCCCTATGACTCCTTCCTACAAAAGCTCATGAAAAAAAAAAAAAAATCACTGATTTGACTCTTATTATTTTACATCTTTGAGTTTTCCCCACTGGTTGCTCCTTTAAAAAAAATTCACTTATGTAACTTTCCAGTTTTTTTTTCTCACCAGATCTCAGAATGGGGGGAGATGATGGTTTTCCTTATTGAGAGTTTCACAACTAAGGTGCAGATGGCTTGTTCGAGTCCACTTGCAAATTTCCTGTGCTTCCTGCATCAACCATTATATAACTCTAGGGATGGGGAATTTCTCACAGCCTGTTGGAGAAGCCTTTCACTTCCTTGCCTATTCCTCCTGTTCCTGGATGGCCTACTCCAATTAAAGGGTTGGGAGTGACATGGTAGCAGTGCCTCTGTTTCTCCTGGCAGGCCAGGCTCTTCTAAAGCAGCCACTTGTTATCCTCTCTCCACGATAACCTGAAAAGTACCATGAGTGGGTGGGGAGCGGAATCCTTCAAAACTACTCAGTCTCTTCTAACATTTTTTTCTTGCTGGTTGCATGTGGGTACCTTGGAGGCCCACTCTTGTCTGTTGTAAAAAACCAAATTATTATTATAAGTCACACACATACTATGGCTGCCAAAGAAACTGGTAAGCAATCAATTTTCTCAGTTTGCCAAGGATGAATTGTTATTAATACCACCATGATATATAATTAATGAATGTATTAACAGAACACTTTTTCTTACCTGCCCCCCCAAAAAAGTATGTGTGTGTGTGTGTGTGTGTATCCCCCACTAGCGTTCATTCTTGCTACCCTCAATGTAGTAGTTGAAGTAAGTTTGAAAAAGACATTAGCAAAGTACTGTTAAAAGATTTATTGCAGTAATACAATAAAAGTTTAGAAAACATTTGTATGACTCAAACTGGTTTGGAAGTTGCAGAGCAACGGGAAATTCCTGCAACATGACACTGAGAGAAGATTCTTAGACACTAGTTCTTTGAACAACATGCCACCGAATGTTTTCCCAAATTACACACAAGTACTTAAGTGAGTCCTGTCTACCATACCCAGTGGTGACATACTGTTTCCCCCTTAATTTACAGAAGTGCAAAACTTTAAGTTTTATTCCATTACCTAAACATGTCTTTTGCAAGACCATTTAAAGCAGCCTATTTGGTGCCTGTGGGTTTTTAGTAGTATTACCTTGTTTCAATAAATCATTTTAAAATGGAAACATGACCAAATTCTATGGCTTTTTGTTTAAAAAAAAAATACCAGCTTTTTAATAAAGTTGTTTATATATATGATTCTGGCACCTACATGAAAGACTTTAATGAGCAGCAAAAAGAGTAGAAAAAAGTGGTTGAAATGTGTATTTAAGAATATTTACAGGATGGATCCAGTGCAAAATAATGTAACCCCAAATATTTCAGCAGTGTAAGCCAGTTTGTTGGTGTTCAAAACCTTTAAAGGGTTTGATCATTTCACCCAACATAAAGTGCCTCTAGTTGATACTAACAAAATATATCTTATCAATCAATCCCCAGATTTCTCACATCCTTGTTTTGTTCAATTACTCTAGACATGAATTTGTAATCTCTGAATTCTATTCTTTAGCTTCATCTCATTCATGGTTTGTAAATTCATTTGGTATTTGTTCATTCTACCATATCCACTCTATGAATACCAGAACTGGATGGTAAAATACAAGCCCAAGAATCACAAAACTGAGTACTTAAAACAAAGAGACCAGCTGTATAAGAACCCACAAGATGAAAAAAACTGTTTCCTCACAAGTGGAAAATTCTTAGAGCCAGGGAACTTGGGACTCCTAAACAGGAGTAAACTCCCTTCTGCAATTCTACCCAAAACTCCACCAAACACCAAATATACCAATAGCCAAGGCTAGAAGTAGCACCTCGGATTTGGAGTATCAACTATAATAATTATAATGAGAAGCCAGGGCATGGCGAACCCCCCAATGATTTATGTGAGGTACTATCATGCTAATCACACTAAGATATGGTATGGTAATAATGTCTAGTAGAAATTTGATAAGGATTCTTTTGTAGTTACATAAGATTATTTTTTGCAGTTATTAAAAATAAACTACTTACATATTTGTACATAATGCCTCTTTCATTATAGTTTTCTGTAAGATTGTCACTAGGAGAATGACAAAACACATTAGCTGGAAATGATCTCTTGGTGAGGGTAAGTTCTTTATTGAGCTTTCCCCAGGGTAGAGAAGAGCAGCACCAGCTACAAGGATGTGCTCTGCATTCTGGGCAAAGGCAGCACTTTCGGAGCCACACACACCTTGGAAACAAGCAGAATGGTTTTCCCTGGAAACCTGTGGTGCCATCTACTAAATCCCTCCGAAACAAACTGCGAGAATAACAAAAGACCTCTTAACTAAGCGGCTTTTAACCTGTGCCTAGATAGGCAGTAAGCTCACACGCAGGAATGAATGGCCTTAATGACTTATTTTCGATCACAGAAAATAAGTTCCATGTAAGAATGAACATAGCGTGGATGGCAGGAATTCAATAACCTAGGTAAGAATGAGCTTAATTCCACTCAGACTACAAGAAAATAGTTTAAACTTGTTCTAAGACATTATTGCAGCTAGGATTTCTTCTGTTCATGAATGTGGGTCCTACAGAACAAAAAGACCTTAGTTTCTTTGGTATGGAGGGAAAGGAAAGCAGGAATGTGAAAAGCTACAATGGAGCAGCACAAATTAAATAAACTACTCCTTTCCCTCAAAAAACCACCCCCTCCCAAACAAGAACCAAAATCCTTGATCTAAAAGCCAAAGATGACCAAGTTACAAAGAAAATATTTCTAATTGCCTACAGATTCTCCGCACAAAAATTGATGGCAGAAAAACTCAGTTTTTCTTTCAAGTCCTCGTGAGGAACCAATTCCTTATGGTTCGACCTACCTTTAGAAAGTAGTGTCAGGCAAAGTCTTAGCATCACTAGGACCAGCTCACTGACCAGGCCTGCGAGGCCTGGGACCAGATGGTACCCAGAAAAACGACTTCAACAAACACCACCAACCACGTGCACAGGTCTGCACAGAAGAACCTTTGTGCCCTCTTCTACATCATAAGCATGTCAGTCACCATCACAGCTACCTCACAAGCAGAAATGCTCCTCTCCCTGCTTAAAACAATGGTTTAACTTACTTTTGTTCCAGGCACTATCTTAACTAAACAGGATTCCCTAGAGTGCAGTGGGAGAGCTTTTGTGGTACAAATCTGGCATGTTTGAGTCCATACTTATTAACGGTGTCCGGTATAAGCTTTGAACCAGGAAGTCACAGAGGCCGCAGCAGAGGAGATCATCCCGCCAGCACTGCTGCTTGCAATGGGTGGGGACACCTGGGTACTCTGGCTCTGGGAGACTTCCACAGGCTGGGAAGGGATATCACAGAACCGGGGGCTTGGCAAGTTCTCCCAGTCTGTGCCCAGATCAGTTTCCTCGTCACTTATGTGCTCATCTCCACTCTCATCTGATTCTCCAGCGACTCCAGGATCCACAAATTCCATGGACTCCTCAAGGTCTGCTCGCACTTCAAAAGGTCCCGACCTATGTGCACACAGTAAGGGACTACTTTTAGACAATCACCATTTCCAGGAGATTAGATGCGGTCTTCCCTAAGACCCTACCCAACAGGACCAAGGGACCCAGAGCCCATCACCACACAGTTTCTTAAGTTGACACAGCACTCACAGCTGATCTATAACTGTTTTTTGTTTTATTGGTACCAGGAATTGAACCCAGGTGTGCTTAACCACTGAGCCACATCCCCAGCCCTTTTTTATACTTTATTTAGGGACAGGGTTTCAATAAGTTGCTGAGGCTATACAACTGTTTTCTTTACCCAAATGCCGACTGCCGTTATTATTTTATTATAATAAAATCATAATACCCCACTTTTTTTATGTATTTATGTATTTCCTGGTTAGAAAGAAAACCCATCCATAGACACAGCCCATGCTGGGGGTCCAAACTATGGCTTCCAATTTTTAATAAGTGCACTATGCATGGATGATACAATTCCGACAAAAATGGTCACTTGATGCATACTCTGGTATATTATTTAGTGGTATACAAAGGAAACTATACAGATAGTCCCTGCCTTATGGAAGCCCCAAATTATAAAATCTCTTAAGACTCAAAAAAGCTAAGTGGTGTAGTTGTCTACAGGTCAGCAGCTTCTCTGGATTATGGTCACGCTCCTGCACACACATGAAAATATTGATTCATGATTTTCCAAAGACATGTTTGTTACACAGAACGACAAAAACTATCTAGAACATATTCATCTGCAGTGAGGCCTGCTTCTATACGGCATTTCAGGAGAAAACTATTTCCCAAAGGACCCTACCTTTCCTTAGGGCTCATCCTGCCCAGCTCCTTGGTGCCACACAGTGGGATGGACCTTTCTGCTTTTTGCCTCCCTTCAAATGTCTGTCAGTTTGTGCTTTGGGGGCACTGGGCAGCCACCCCGTCCCATGATCCCTGGAGTCCACGGAAGAGCAGAACTGAGTCCCTCCAGTATCCCCTATCTTCCTACTATTGCCAATAAGCACAGGAGGCCTCAGTTCACTTAAGAGTTTTACTGATAATTACTTAGGGGGAAAATAATAGATTAACAAAAACAACCAATGAGAAATATCCAGCCATATTTTGTCTGTGGTCCAAAATTCTTTCCAGTCTGGAATGAAAAAAGGGCTAGAGGTCTGTCTCCTGTGTATTGCACTAAAGCTACACCTTCTGGCTTACTTTCTCCAGGGTCCACACCTCTTATTCTTCTAAGACAACTTTGCTTCCCAGCTGGAATAGAGCAGCAACAGCTAACATTGATATTTCAGGTAATGTTTTTAGGACAACTATTCATTAAATAGATATACCTGTAGGGTTTTTCTTCTTGGTCTCCTGTGAGCAACCTATAAAGAGCTCTTCAACGCAAGCTTTCTAGGTTTTCACCTGCCTGGAAGTCATTTTGCAAGGGCTGGAGGGGGTGACCAGAGGGAGGTTTCTTAAAACTTTCCCTGGCTGGGCATGGTGGTGCATACCTATAAACCCAGCAACTTGGGAGGCTGGGGAAGGAGGATCACAACTTTGGGGCCAGACCCAGCAACTCATTGAGACTCTGTCTCTGAATAAAATACAAAAGAGGGCTGAGGATATGGCTCAGTGGACAAGTGTCCCTGAGTTCAATCACCCACCCCCCGCCGCCAAATAAAAAAATAAATGAATGAATGAAAAAAGCCATGGTGGGGATGTGGTTAAATGCCAGAGTTCAATCCCTGGTATTAAAAAAAACATCTTTCCCTCACTAAATGAGCACTGACGCTGGTACTTTAGCTCTGCAGATCTGTTTCCTTAAGGTTCTCCTTACACTCAAAACTCTTCTCCCTTCCCTTTTTCTTTGGTAAGCTATTCTCCTAAGCTCTACTCCCAAATATGCCATTGCTTGCCCAATCTCTCAGTCGGAGGGTAACTAATGACTCAGACTCATCTTCTTAGGTATCTGAGCCAGTCAACCTATCTCAAAGCAGGTCAGTTAGGACTTCTCCCCTCCTCTACATTCTCGAAGGTCCACTCTAGCTCAGGGCCCTACCCAATGACCTCCTATCTGCCTCATTCTGGAGAGCTACCTCCTCATGGCATCTGCCTACTAAAAATGTTCACATTTTGAACACCTTCTTGGGCTCCCCTACCCCCCTAGACACTAGACCTTGCCATCCCTAGGCAGGAGCCAAAATTAACACTCTCCCATATCCTCTTCCTTCTAACTTTGGAGGCTCAGCCTGTTCTCTCTTCTTCCTTGATGCTACTTTATCTACTCCTGAAGTCCTCTCAGCCTAGGATTGCCACTGTCCCTAGATACCCTTTCACGGGTCCCAGGAGCCAGGCAAAAGTGACACAGGAGGAAAGGGCCCTTCTTCCAGGCAGAGTCTTTCCTGGGGGAGTCTAACTAGACTCCAGTTCTCTGCCTGGAATCCCCCAGGGCAGAGTCTTCTTGGCTTGGAGCAAGTGCTCCAAGAAGTACTTAAAATGATAAACAAATGGAAGATCCCTAAAGCAGCCAGTTTGGAATAATTTTGGTTCTCAGGAACCTATGTTCCTGAGAAGCCACAGGAGGAGGACAGAGCCCTTGCCTGCTTCTCTGCATTATTTCTATGGCCTGACATCCCCTGAGCTGGAGGAGAACCAAGCAGTGAAAGAATGCATTCTTCTTTCCTTAATGTCTTATGAAATAAAGATTATAGAATTGTTTAATTTGTAGTTTAGCCGAATAATTACTATGATTTTATTCAAGACCCTGAAGCCAGACTATTCATTTTATTATGATGCTGTTGTAGGGAGTTTTTCTATCAAGTAAGGTAACAAACTGACCTTTTTGGCTTTCTAAAAGTCTCCTAAGCAAAACATCTTATTTGAAAATGATGTGTTAATGTAAGCACCACCATAATAAAGATGAGATCAGGGAAGATCCATTAACTGACACTTAAGTCCAGGGGGAAATTCTGGCAAGAAGTGTTTCCCCCACAGAATGCTTATTAGCTGCAAGGAAGGAAAAACATAGAAGTACACAGTGGGGAACTGGAAAGCATCTTGACTGGGCATCGAGTGAGTATCCCCTGCCAGGAGCAGGTGGATGCTGCCTCCTGATGCGATGTCCTGAAGGAGACACCCACTCAGGCAGAATGGCAGCCTGAAAGTTCTATTAAAAAGGGGTGGGGGACTCTGTTTAACTATAGGTGAATCTGGGTAAACAGCATATGAGTCTTTGCTATTTTTGTTTTTGCAAATTTTGCAAGTTTGAATTCATTCTAAGACAACTATAATTCTTGATTCAGAAGAGGATCCTTGGTTCTGCCAAGTGCATGGAAACAGGAAGTCCCAACCAGGCTCTGTCCACATTCCTGTAGGTCTTCATTCCGACTGGGAACTTCAGTAGCTCTATCCTGACCATGGGTTCAGACTGTGAACTCAGATGCGACCGTCAGCCAGATGTGTGTCCTTTTGCAGGGCATAGCCCTCTAAATGGAAGAGGTGACTGAAAGGTAAGCCTATAGGAAACTTTGGACCCTCCAAAGTAACCATGGGTGGGAGTATGCCTGCCTGCTTCCTAACAGTTCCCATGTTGAATATCATTAGTTCTTTCCATCTTCTCAAATGATGGTTGAAATATGGAAACATATTTTGAATTTGCATTTATTTTTTGCAGTACTGGTTATTGAACTTAGAGTTGTTCTATACACTGAGTTACAGCCCCAGCCCTTTTTAAAATTTTGAGATAGGGTCTTGTAAATTGCCCAGGCTGGCTTCCAACCTGTGATTTTCCTTGCTCAGCCTCCTAAATTACAGAGTTTACAGGCATGCGCCACCGTGCATCACTAGCATTTCTTTATTCTTGATTAAGGCTGAAAATTTTTTTTGTTACATCTCTCTTGTGTAACCCTTTGAATTCTTTGTCTATTTTTCCTATTTGGTTGTTTATCTTTCTTTCATTGGTCTGTAATCTAGATTTAATCTGCTGCCTATTACACAGGTTGCAAGTGTAAAAGACACTGGTCTTTTAACTTTGTTAATGATATCTCTTTTACTAAACCTTTACTTTTTATATATATATATATATATATATATATATATATATATATATATATATATATTTTTTTTTTTTTTTTTAAACCTTTACTTTTTAGTGAACATTTAGTCAAACTCCTTTCCTTTACATTTTGGGTTTTGTGGCTTGCTTGTGAATTCTCTCCCCACCCTATGATTATGGAACATTGTCCTTTCTAGTTTTTTTTTTTTTTTTTAAATAACATCTTTTATATCATCTGGAATTTATTTCTGTATATGGAATGTGGTATGAATCCAATTTCTTCCCCAGTTGAATACCAACTGACCCAATACTATATCTGATTCAACTTGCCACCCCTATTTTATATATATTACACATATATAAAGATCTGTTTGGAGACTCTTCATTCTAACTGCTATACCCTTTTGCATGCTAACACCACCTTGTTTTGATTAGCTTTATATTATGTTTTCAAAGGGGCCAAGCCCATCCCTTTGAATTTTTTTCCCCAAATTTCCTTGCAGAGTATGATTCCAGCTGAACTTTAGAATGAGCTTGTCAAACTCCATGAAATATCTGTTGAAATGCTGATCAGTTTTCCTTTTGGGAAGAAGTGGCATTTCTGCAATTCTGAGCCTTTCTATCCCAGAAAAAAAATCATAAGGGATATCACTACCTCAGCCCTTCTTTTGTTCAGTCCCACTCCTCATACTGCCTAGCGGGCAGTCAGGAAACACACTGAGTAAAAAGTTATTCATTTTCTTTAAACACATGCTCAAGGGCTGGGGATGTGGCTCAAGCCACATGCTTGCATGTGGCCTGGGTTCAATCCTCAGCACCACATACAAAGGTGTTGTGTCTGCCGAAATCTAAAAAATAAATATTAAAAAAATTCTATCTCTCTCCCTCCCTCTCTCTCTCTTTCTAAAATAAATAAATAAATAAAAAATAAACACATGCTCAACTTACAATGGAGCCATACCCCAATAAACCAATAAGTTAAAAATCCTGAGTTAAAAATGCATTTAATATACCTAATCTACTAAACATCATAGCTTAGTCTAGCCTATATTAAACACTCAGAGCACTTATATTAGCCTACAATTGTGCAAAATCATCTACCACAAATCCTATTTTTCTTTGAGCTGTCTTTCAAAAGTGTGAATACATTAGCCATAGCCCATCTCAGCAGAAATGTATACTGCTAGAGCAAGGAAAAAAGGGTATGAACCTAGAGCAGGGGTAGCAAAGATGAGCCTCATCTAATTCAAGCTTTTCCAGGCTGAGAGACTTGGTCCTTGGAAAGCACAAGGTGGGCCTATCCCAGGAATATTTGGGTTCTTCTACTGCATTTTAGGTGATACATATGTTTGATGCTAATTTTCTCTGAATAACGAGTGCAAGAGGACCATAAAAGTTCAAAGATGATAGCTATTGTTTCATTCAGTGAAGAACTATACACTTTTTGTCTTTTTTGGAAGATTGGGAACTGGAGAACAGGGAGTACTCTGCCAGTTCACATGATACCTCTACTTCAATGTAGTCACAAAAACATACCTGAAGAAAAGCAACACACACTCTTCTTACCTGCCCAGGTGTTCCGAGTTTGAACTGACCAGGTACATTAAATTCCTGAGGGTATGCAGTGGTTGTAACTGATCTAAATTTACATGCTAGAAAAAGCAAAGAGTTGGTTAATATTTTCAACTATGCAACAAATTTTTAAAAATTTAATTTATAGCATATTTTCCATACCTGAGAAAAACAAAGGTAAAGGATATTTGTATTGAGTTTCTTCACTGCTCGAGTAAATTTCTGTTTGCTGAGATTTTCTCCACAAAACTCACTGTTAAAAAAAAAATTTGTAAATTATTTTTCTGAGGAAATTCTATGTTCAAGTGTTCATTTTGAAGAGTTCAATATAACACATACTGTGTCCTTTGCCTCTTTAGTAAATTGCCATTAACAGAAACTTTCTAAGAATAAAGTACTGTCCTCGTAGATAGCAATTTCTCTACATCCACACAAAATTACAAATGTGTGGACCCTTTGATCAAGTAATTCTATTTCAGGAATTCATTCTATGCAAATACTTGCACACTCAGGAAATGGCAAAAGTACGAGATTATTCCTTGAAGCATTATTTAACAGGGGACTGGTAGGACCTTGGTATATGCAGAGAAGGGAAAACTTGGCAACTGCCAACTTATGCAGAACGACAGCCCAAAGCTTACAATAGCTCCCTGCTGCCCTCTGCTTCCATTGCTCTTAACACTCGTGCCTCCCAGGGCTTTGCACCTGCCATCTCTACCTCAGCATTTTTCCTTAGGGGTCCCCATGGCATGTTCCTTTCCTCCCTTACACTCACATGTGCCAACATCCCTGCCCACTCGAATGCAGAAAGCCCTTCCCTGCGGCCACATCCCCTCTCTCATCCTGTTTCATTGTTCTCCACAGCATGTATCACCACCTCACACAATGTTTTTTATTGATGCCATTCATTAAAATGTAAGCTCCAAGAGGGTAGGGACTGTTTTTGTCTTCAAGGTACTCCAGTGCCCAGTGTCTGCACACAATAGGTGTTCAATAATTATGTGTTACATAAATAAAAACATATAAATGCAAAACACTTTGGCATGCTATCTTTGTGTTTATGGAGAGATAGTAATAAGAAGTTTACATCTGCTTGAAATGAAATATGAGGGCAATTACCTGGAGGATGGGAGGAAGATGTTAAAGGGAACTGGGTAAACTGTATCTTAAAATACTTAAAATTTTAAATTTTTTCTTTTCTTAAAAAGAAATACAAAATCAAAAACTCCCAACTTTTACAATTTATCCATCTCTTATATATACATATATATGAGGATCTCAGCATATCTTGTGAATATCCTGATTTTTCCTTTTGTTATTTTTTCAAGTGGAACAATTCTCTGTGGTCTTCTCAGACTTCATGTGCCGTTGTCAAACAAATTTGTATACAGATTTTTTTTTTTTTAATATTTATTTTTTAGTTTTTGGCGGACATAACATCTTTGTTTGTATGTGGTGCTGAGGATCGAACCCGGGCCGCACGCATGCCAGGCAAGCGCGCTACCGCTTGAGCCACATCCCCAGCCCTGAATACAGATTTTTAAATTAATCAGAAACTCTAGAGAGCCACAGTAAGGATAAGATCACCACCTTCAATTACTTGCCTGTTGCACAGCTTCTTAGGAAGATTGACATCAAGTATATGAGACAAAATGTTGACCAGCTGTGTGGCGTAACACAAGGCAGCACTAATGGTGTGTGCAGGGTTATTATGCTCCATGTCTAAAGGACAAAAGCAAGACTTATTTATACAACAACTTTAACCTCAATAAAAATATTCAATGGTCGAGATTTTATGATCTGTAATTTTACCATCACATCACTGTTAACTTTTTACTTCCTACTCCATGGCCAGACATAAATGGTTCATTTTTATTGTTTGTTTGCTGAATGAAATGCAACATAAGCAAATGAGTATAACAGGCCAGACATAAATAAAATTAAAGTCTAATTTGCTTGGACATGATAATTTTGTTATCACCCAAACAATTCCAACTTAAATGTCACCCCAGAGAGGCCTTTCCTTTATATGTACCCCCATGCTGTTGGCTCCTGATGGCACCCTCTCAGTGTACGGTGCCACTGACCATTCATGTATGCTTGAGTACCTAAATGAATTCTAGCTGGTGAAAAAAACCATTTCCTGTCTCCCCAGAGAAAGGCAAAGGGCAGCCACCTTTTATCACTAGTAATTGGCACCGTGCATGACATAGCCCTTCCTCACTAAATGAGCTGAATGAATAAATGAACAATTCTCCACCAGATATAAGGTGCAGGAATTTTCTAACTATTAGGAATATTTCAATTTCCATTTAGGACTACTAAAACAAACATGGTACAAAGTGATAAACTAAAAATGAAACTTAATAGACTAAATACACTTCTTAAAAATAAGGTTTTTTATATAAATCAAGCAACATTAACCCCCAAAAGTGAAATATTTAAAAACAGACACGCTTTCAAACTAAATAAACAAAATGTGGTTTAGCCATACAATGGATTATTTTGCCATAAAAAAGCAGTGGAGTACTGATATATACCTTAATGTGAACCTTAAGACAGGGAAGGTAAGAGAAAGCAGTGGACACAAAGGCCATACATTCTGATTCTGTTTATGAGCTGTCCTGCACAGGCTGTCTATAGGTAGAAAGTAAATTAGTGGTGGCCTAGAGTTGGGGGGAGGAGGAGGGGGAGTGATACCTTCATGCCATGGAGTGAGTTTGGGGTAACGGAAATGTTTTAAGATCTAAACAGAGATGCTAGTGCCACAATGGTGTGTGTACTAAATGCCACTGAATTGTTCACTTTAAAATTATGTAAATTTTACACCAATTAAGATACACACAAATTTTCAAAGATATTTCGTTTCTCACCGGGCCCCTGTGTTGTTTTCTTCTCTTCCACCCAATTATAGTAGGCAGAGTAGTCCCCATTGTTAGGAAGGCTAATCCATGGCCCTGTAATGCTAATGCTGGTGTCGCCATTGTGGTCATCACAGACCCATCTTCCAGAGAGGTAAGTTGTCCTCCGGGCTTCGGCAAGTTTGCTGACAGTGCTGGAGGTCATGGCACTGTCGCTCTCGGAAGACACATCTGCAGGATCTCTGAAAATCAGGAGACATATGGATTTCAAGAGATAGGGTTTCTGAGGGCAGGCAATACACTTGCCACACAAAGCAGAATACTGAAGAGTTGCCTGTAAGCACAGGACTTCAACTGAAATACAGGCAAGTATTTACCATCAGAGAAGATGATCAAAGTGGCACAGAAGGTCACACAATGTGAGGAAGATGGCACTGTGAGCTAGGGTCCGACATTCAGTTCTCAAAGTATGTGGCTCCAACACCCCTTCCCATGCTTACAAACTTTTAGGATCTCAAATAAATTTTGCTTATCTGGGTTGGAATACAGATACTTAATTGTATTTGACATTAAAAATGAGTAAAGTTCTAAGTTAGTTCATTAAAAAGTAGTAAACCCAGTGACAACAAAGCTGACACACACACTGGGAAATACTAAATGCTCAATAAATACTTGCTGGATTAATGTTTGCTTGAGCACCTAAATGAATTATAGCTGGGGAAAAAAACCATTAGATGTTAGCAGTTTTATGTAAAAAAAATCTTTTTCAAAACAAAAAATTAGTAAAGTTATATTGTTTCTTTTTTCTTTGTGTGGTGCTAGGGATTGAATCCATGGCCTTGTGCATGCAAGGCAAACACTCTACCAATGGAGCTATATCCGCAGTCCTATCTCACCCTTTTGAAAAATCTCTTTTAATATTCAAGACTTTCTGTTGTTCTTTCAAGTAAAAATAGTATCCCAAGAAAGAAGCAACTCACTCAAGTGCTTTCCCCTGAGCCAACTCTTAGTTCCTCAGTATGCAGCTAGAGTGCTTTATGCACACTTCCCATTTCATCCTACTGGACTTAAAAAGATGTGCACTAAAAGGTCAAGATATGATAACATTAATAATTTTCACTGTTGCACTGAAAACATTAGGTAAAACTACCTGTTTTTAATAACTGCAAGTATACAGTAGACTATAATGACTATTACTACAGTTTAGTGTTCCTGCCAGAGGTTTCAACTCCCACCATGGCTTTTGAGCCACCAGTGCAAATGCCAACACGGTGAAAAAGGAAAACTTATTAGTATTACTATAAAGGCAGTTTTGACATAGCACAGACTCCCTTCAGCATCTTAGATCTGCAGAGATGCACGTACCATCTTTTAAGAACTGCTAGCTTAAAGTGTGGAACAGAAATCAACCATGAGAAGGACAGCAGGTACAAATGCAAAGAGGGCAAAGAAACAGTGTGCTTTGGGAACAGAGCTGTTTGGACTGGTTGGTGTGTAAGATGCAAAAAGAAAGTGCTAAAAGATAGTGTAGGAAAAGCAATTAGCAGCCTGAGAAGGGCCTCCAGAGCTAACATTCTGTCCTTGTGGCCAGTGGTTCTCAATCTCTTTTCCTTCGGTGTAACATACCACCACCAGGTTAACTCCTGCTGCTATCACAGATGAGACTAGGGGCTGGGATACTGTGGCCAGTTCTAAACTATACTTCTAACTCTTTCTACTCCATTCAAAGAAGTATAGAGAAATACAAATGAATGAAAATCGTATTTTATGGATGGATAACTTCAAAATAACCAGCTTAAATATTATAGGTACATTAAATATAATAAACAGTAAAAATATTATACCTACAAAATACACAGTTTAAAAATGATTATAAACCAGCACAGGCACAGAAGAAGAGAAAATTCTTCACCATGTTTTCTCTTCTAGTACACAACACAGTCATGTGTCACTCAGCAAAGGGGATATGTTTTGAGAAATCTATCACTAGGCAATTTCATTACTGTGCAAACATCAAAGAATGTACTTCACAAATTAAGACAGCACAACATCAATAGGTGACATAATCTTATGGGACCACTGTTGGATATGTAATCTGTTGACTGAAGAGTCATTATGTAACATATGACATGTTTTCTTCTTGAGAAAATTTCTATTTTATGGGAAAGTTGCAAGAATTTTAAAGTTTTTCTGTATACACTTTACTCAACTTCCCCAAATTATCAACCCAGGAAAATACAATAATCAAAACTAGGTAATTAACACTGCTACTATACTATGAACTCATCTAACAGATTACTCAACTCTGTAGCTCTGATTAGCCTTTTGATAGCATTTTGTGGGCCCAGGATCCAATACAGGATCACACACTGCATTCAGTTGTTGGTCTCCTAAAATCTGGAACAGGGCCTTAGTCTTTTTTCTATTGTGACATGTTTTAACGTTAATATTGTTGACCCATCAGAACTTCATTTGGCATAAGGTTCTAGTTAGCCAGCTTCTACCTCTCAAAGGCTTAGCCAGCTGTCCTTGTCTCAATTTTTGGACAATCCAACTTCTCCCCACTGATCTAAGTTGCCCTGGTAGAGTTTGCTTCTGAACTTCCTATTCTGCTCTATTTAAAATCTGTGCTTTTATTTTTCTATTTGTTAACTCTTACTAATAACAAATTACCTGGAAGCAAATATCAGACCTCTGGGTTTTTAGGAAGCCAATTATGGCAACAGACCAAAGGCCAGGCTGCAGTACAGGCAAGAAAGGTTGCTTTCACTGCCTGATTCCTCGATGCTGGAGACCGAGGAACCAAAACAGACAGAATATCCTCAACTGGAAATAGCCTGGTGGTCGGCCAGAGCACACAAGAGCCTTCAGTGGTTGTTTCCAAAGCTGCTGATCATCAGCAGCATCTACAGATGTATTCTGAGATGGATTGGGAGGCTGGTGGCGTGCCCTCTGGAACTTTAGTTTTCAAAAGCCCATGGGTGATTCGGATGAAGAACCAGGTGGGGGACCACTGTATTTGTGCATCCCTAATTTCTGAGGATCCCCATGCATTTGTGCCTGAGACTAAAATCACAGCATTCAACTGACAACAGCTAATATAATAAAAGCCAGTTACCAGGAAAAGGTGAAGTCAACATGTGTACCCACCATCTAAGAGAACCAGCACTAGGTGTTTTCCTACATATCAGGTCATGATTTCTCTGCAAAGTAGGGATTTTTCCATCCCTACTTAAATATGTAGGGAAATCAGACTTGGATGATGTTCAAGAACACGCCCCAGAGCGAACATCTAATGGTCTGGCTGGGAATGCAACTGACATGACCCAGCAGGTAGGTCTTAACCAGGAGGGTGAGTCACATATAACCTCTGTGAGAGCACATATGTGGACCATGCCCCTCACCCTGGCTGTCTCCCCAACTTTGCACAGATAAGACTTAAAATTCATTATCAGGAAAACCAATGACCCTAGAATGACACTTAATATATGCTTGAAAAATAATATTTGGAACTTGAAAAACAACATTTGGAGTACCTATTCCTAGAATCAAAAGCCTTGCTTATTGTACCTCATACCAGTCTTTACTTCATCAATTGGAAAAATGACAGAGGTGAGCTCTAATATATGGGATCGCCGAAGACTTGCCAGACGCTCATAATGACTTCTTAAGTCATTGGTTTTTTTTTCCACCAGGTCACCAAGTTTGCGATTATGCCTCTGAATCTTCTCCTTTTTCTCTTGGTGCCGTTGTGCTCGACTATACAGCTTCTGGTTCTTTTCCTTGGTTTTCAGAAGGCCTTCAGAATCTAAAATGTATAAACACCACACAATTATCTCTGCAAACAGTTCCTGTGTGCTGCAGTATCTGTGTGTGCATTAAGTATCTTTCTGAGGACCTCTCAGCCTACCTGTTCAGTTGCAGGTATGAGATTTCCTTCTAATGGTTTTACTCTTCCTTAGATGCATCTCTTTACCATTTCTACTCAATGAGAACGTCTTAAAGATTCAGTCTCATGCAGCAAGTTTATCCCTTTTCATGATCTCTACTGAGCTTTTACAGGTGTTCAAAGGAGTATGTTCAGCCACGGTGCTAAGTCAAGACTTTTGGGGACAGTTTCAAATCTAATATTATAAACCTTCACAGGTGGCAAGAAATCACCATGGTCACCACATATGCAACCAGTGCAGATCCAGAACATAGAGCTGTCCTTTTCATCTCCCTCAAAATGGCAAAACTTTTTTTTTTCCTTTTAGGTATTAGAGATTAAACACAGGAGTGTTTTACCAATGAGCTATATCCTTTTTTATTTTGAGACTGGGACTTATTACATAAGTCTAACTTGTCCAAGCTGGCCTTGAACCTCCTATCTTCTTGTCTTAGACTCCTGAGTCACTGGATTACAAGCATATGCCACTAAACCCAGAAAAATGTGAAAACATTCTATCATCTAATCTTGCATCTTCAAATAAGTAACTGATTGCAGCACAGATAAACTCAACCCTGCAACTGTTATATAATTTAACTTCCTTATCTATGCCAGATATCTGTATTTAACTATATTGTGAAACTCTAAAACTGAAAAATTGTGAAGTGAGTCATCAGGCTTTGAAGTTTATCATCTGTGCCCTTTCTTTCATACCTGTGATAGTCCAACATCACAGGTTAAAAACAAACAGACTATTGGGTGGCATGGTCTTAATTCATGAGCTGAGGCCAAGATCACTTCTGGAATCAACTCCTTCAAAATTTTTCACAAAATTGTGAGAGTATGGCCTAGAAGGTGGGAATAAGACCTCATTTACAGAGCAACAGTTCCCTACCCTGGCAGGCAGCCATACTACTCAAAATGAGGCCCATGGATCTGGGATGGCCTGCAAACTGTTGCCAATCATAGCAAGAGAACAGGCCTTGCTGGTGTACAAGGCCCTGGGTTCCATCCCTAATACCCATGGCAGGCGAGGGAAGTACATAAATTCAGAATAATCATGTAGAATCATTTTTCTTCAACAGGGCAACACAATATTGCCACAACGTTCAAATGTGTGATCATTTTTCTAAGTCTAGGGGGATCCCAGGATTTTCTCTCTATAGTTTAACATAGTCACCAGGTGACTGACAATTTGCTAGAAACATTAACCATTGTCACAGACTGCACTGCTTTAGAACTATGTTTTTTATTTTCCGTGGCGGGTGTTTTTGTTTTGGGGTTTAGGAACCTTCTAAAAAGAGCTGACCAAAGCTTTCAACTTGCTTATCAGAGAAATGTGCATGCTCAGTACATTCTACACTTCACAAATAACTTCACAAACAGATGGCTGGTGGCAAACCCTAGTCTGAACACCATGGGAGGATGGGGTAAAAAGGCGAAATAATGTTAAGTAATGAGTGCCTATGCTGCTATGGAACCCAAAACTTGGAGGAATGCAAGCCAAATGCAGTGGATCACTGGCTGGCTGTAGCTCTGAGCACCACTCGCTCCATGCTGCCCCGCTTCTCTAGCTTGCAACTCCACACAAGTTCTTTATTAGAACGTTTTCAAAGGAAGCTTTTACTCCATGACATGCCACTATAAAATACTTTGATGCTTCTGAAAGCAACAAAGACAAAGGGATTCACGAGGTAGAAGGTGACTCATTCTAAACTTTAAAACATTCATCTTCAAAAATACATGTTTCTTAATGTTTTGAACAACCAATAAAATAAAAAAAAATACATGTTTCTAAGGATGTAGGATTGCTAAAAGTACTCAAATTTTGACAACCACTTAAGAATGAAGTATTCAAATGTAATGTAAAATCTGTAAAGATTAAAATATGTAGGAGATTCACTAAGAGGAAAAAGTCAGTATACTGTGCTTCTGGCATGAGCTAATGATTATTATAAGTGAATACCAAGTTAGACCGAGTTTCCTATTAATTAAGGAATTAAGAAGTATTTGCTCCCATTTGCCTTTTCATTTTGTGATGCTGGGGGTCAAACCAAGAGCAAAGCATGTGCTCTACCACTGAACTACATGCTTGGCCCTTCCTTTTTGTTCTCCTTTCCTTTTTGTGGTACTAGGTATTGAACCCAGGAGCCACTACCACTAAGTTACTAGTAAGCTCCCTAGTTGTTGTTGTTGTTCTTCTTCTTCTTCTTCATTGTTGTCGTTGTCATCATCGTCATCGTCGTCATCATCATCATCATATTATTATTATTATTATATTGGGGATTGAATTCAGAGGTGCTTTTAAAAAAATTGTTTTTTTAGTTGTAGATGGACACGATATCTTTATTTATTTGTATGTGGTGCTGAGGATCGAACCAAGTGCCTCACATGTGCTAGGCAAGAACTCTTATCACTGAGCCACAACCTCAGCCCCAGAGGTGCTTTAACAACTACATCCCTGGCCCTTTTTGTTTATTTTGAGACAGGGTCTCACTAAGTTGCCTAGGGCCTAATTTTCTGAGGCTGGCCTCAAACTTGCAATCCTCCCATCTCCGCCTCCCTAGTCACTGGGATTACAGACATGCCACTCACTGCACACAGATTATTTTTTATTTTATTTTAATTAATGTATTTAATTTATTTTTTGGTAATAAGAATTGAAATTCAGAGCACTTAACCACTGAGCCACATCCTCAGCCCTTTTTATTTTGAGACAGGGCCTTGCTAATTTGCTGAGGTCAGTTTTGAACTTGCAATCCTCCTGCCTTGGCCTATGGAGTTGCTGGGATTATGGCATATGCCATCATGCCCAGGTGAGCACTTCCTTACTTTAACTGGGAAGAATAGCAGGTTCCTGAAGGGCTCTAAATGGTATGTTTATATAATTCCTTATACGAATGTCTTTTAAGAAGAAGGGAATGCAAGTACAGGTTGAGCATACCTGATAAGAAAATTTGAAATTAAAAAATACACTACAAATCCAAGACTTTTTGAGAATCAATATCATGCCACAAAAAGAAAATTCCACACCTGACATAATGAGACAAATCACAGCCAAAAGACATACGCACTAAAAATAATGCATAAAATTATCTCTACACTATGTGTACAAGGTATATATGCAACAAAGAAATTTTTTGTTTAGACATGGGATGCAGTCCCAAGATATCTCATTAATGTAAATGCAAAAATTAAAAAAAAAATCGGAAATCTGAAACATTTCTAGTCCTGAGCATTACAGGTATGAGATGCTCAACTTGTAAATTTTTCCAAGTGGATATTGCTGTTATCCTGCCTCTCTTTTGCCATCCCTTTAGTTTATTAATCCCATAAAATTCCACATAAGCCCTTTACTAGGACTGGATAGAAGGGGGGAAATTACTTACTTTTCTTCATTTCTTCATTTCCTTTACATATGGTTTGTTTTAGCTGTTCAATCCTCATCTTACAAGACATTATTTTCCATCTCTGGAAAAAAGCATATATCAAACATTAATCTCTTATGATTAATATGATTATCTAGGATCACTACTTATTTTCATGCATACATTAGAAAACATAATAAAATGAGCAACATAATCATATCTAGTATAGGTATCGTAACTATGGTAGATTACAAAAAAGAAAACATTTTTCTGGTTCAATGCAAAAGCTGCTAGGAAATTGAGAAAGAAATTCACATAGTTCTTTTCCATGTGTCAATGAGCAAAGAGAAAAATGTTGAAAATTCTTCACTTGCTCTGTCCAGTATACAGCTAGCTCCTAGTCACATGCGGCTATTTAAAACTCAATTAAAATTACATCAAAGAAAAATACATCAGTTTCTTACTTAGTCTACCCACGTGTCAAAAGGTCAACACCACACATAGCTAGTGCTATCATTTTGGAGGGTGGAGACAAAGGATATTTGCATCATTACAAAAAGTCTTATTGATGCACTGATCTACACTTTGAGTGATGGTTACTAAGACACTATTAACATTACTGTATGATCTCACACAGTAAGTAAATTATTCCTATGCAGGGCATAGAAATAAAAACTGCACTGAAACCAGTTTTATTTTTAAAGTGTATAACAAGTAACAATTTTCTGAAATGCTCAGAAAATTATGTGAAACATGAAATTGACTATTTATTTATTTTTTTGGCACCAGGGATTGAATCCAAGGGCATTTTACCAATGAGCCACATCCCAGCATTTTTTAAAATTCTGAACTGGGTCTTGCTAAGTTGCTGAAGCTAGCCTTGAACTTGCGACCCTCCTGCCTCAACCTTTCAAATTACTGGGATTACAGGTATGTGCCACTGTGCCCAGTGAAATTACCTTCTTATATCACCAGGAATGGCACAGCCGGGTAATAGCTACCGCTAACATGAATAAAAGATCAAAAAAAAAAAAAAAATGGGACCATACTTTAAGTTAAACAGTATGATTATTTTCTAATACCTCCATAAATATGGACACTTAAAAACTTACAACAATGTTCCAATGTGTATAGCATTAACACTTATCTAAGTAGTCTATGGCAAAAGACACAAAACAGGCTGTAGGGAAGTGACAGAAGGGGAACTTTTATTCTCTCCAATGAACCCAAAGAGACATTCAAGAACAGATTCAGCTGGGTGCAGTGGCTCACAACTGTAAGCCCAGCAGTTTAGGAAGCTGAGACAAGAGGATCAAAGTTTGAGGCAATCTCCAGCAACTTAGAAAGGCTCTATGTAACTTAGCGAGACCCTGTCTCAAAGCAAAAAAAAGGGGGTGGGGGGTGGGGAATGTGTCAGGGTAGTTAAGCAACTCCAAAAAAAAAAAAAAAAAAAGAATGGACTCAGAGGGACTGACAACTTCAGAAATAAATTGGAAAAGAGTTATCTTCACTGCTGCTGCTGTGTGTGTGTGGGGGGGGGGGGGGTGGGGGGGTGCTGGGGATCAAACCCAGGTGCACATGCTAGGCAAGTATTCTACCACTGAGCTACACCCCTAGACCTGAGAGATTTTCATTCTAAAAGGTAGTGGTTTTTAAGAATCAATACTGACTAGAAATTCTAGCCAGAGCAATTAGGCAAGAGAAGGAAAATACAAGGGATAAAAATAGGCAAGGAAGAAATCAAATTATCACTGTTTACAGATGATCTGAAACTAGAAGATCCAAAACACTCCACCCAAGACTGCTATAGCTAACAAACAAATCTGGCAAAGTAGCAGGTTACAAAATCAACAGCTTTCCTATACACCAATCATGACTCTGCTGAGAAAGAAATAAGGAAAACAACTCTATTCACAATAGCCTCAAAAGAAAAAAAAAAATCTCAGGAATAAATCTAACCAAGGAGATGAAAGACCTCTATCTACAATGAAACTACTCTACAGAACATTGAAGAAAAATATTGAAGACCTCAGAAAATGAAAAGACTTCCCATATTCATGGATGGGCATAATTAATATTGTTAAAAATGTCCATACTATCAAAAGCAACATTCAGATTCAATGCAATCTCCCTTAAAATATCAATGACATTCTTCACAGTACTAGAAAAAACAGTCCTAAAATTCATTTTGAAGAATAAAAGACCCAGAATAGCCAAAGCAATTATAACCAAAACAGCATTGCTGGAGGTATCACAATATCTGACTTCAAATTATACTCAGAGCTATAGTAACAAAAACTGCATGGTACTGGCATGAAAACAGAAACATAGATCAATGGTACAGAATAGAAGACACAGAGACAAACCCACACATCTACAGTCATTTGTTCTTTGACAAAAGTGCCAAAAATAAATTGAAGAAAAGATAGCCTTTTCAAAAATGGTGCTGAGAAAACTGGTTATCCATATGTACAAGAACGAAGCTAGACCCTTGTATTTTACCCTCCAAAAAAATCAACTCAAAATGGATCAAAGACCTCAAAATTAGACCAAAAACAATGCAACTTCTAGAAAAAAACATAACTCCAGCATATAGATACAAGCAATGACCTTCTCAATAGGACCCCTAAAGCTCAGGAAATAATGCCAAGAGTTAATAAATGGGACGACATCAAATTAAAAAGCTTCTGCACAGCAAAACAAACAAACAAATAATTGAAATGCAAAGAGAGAAACTACAAAACGGGAGAAAAATCTTTGCTAGTCCTTCTTCTGAGAGGATTAATATCTAGAATATACAAACCCACACACACACACACAGGGCAAGTAACCCAATTAATAAATGGACAATGAACTAAACAAACACTTCTCAAAAGAAATACAGTCAACAAGTATATGGAAAAATGTTCAATATTATCAGCAATTAGGAAAATGCAAACCAAAACTACATACTAATATTAGGAAAATGCAAACCAAAACTACATACTAATAATATTTCACATACTAATAGCAATCAAGAATACAAACAATAAATGCTGTGTGGAGAAAAAGAAACATTTTTACACTGTTAGTGGAACTGTAAATTAGTACAACTGGTATGAAAATCAGTACGGAGGTTCCTCAAAGGACTAGGCATGGAACCACCATGTGACCCAGCTACCCCACTTCTGTATTTATCCTAAAGAATTCAAGTCATCATACTACAGTGACACATGCACACCCATGTTTATAGCAGTACAATTCACAATAGCCAAACTACGGAACCAGCCTAGGTGTCCATCAATGGATGAATAAAGAAAATGTGGTTTTATATACACAATGGAGTTTTATTACTGGTCAAATTATATTGTTATATTGTGTGCATGTACAAACATGTACAACAAATCCCATCATGTACAACTAGAATGCAAATATTTTTTTAAAATGTAAAAAATGGCAACATTGAAGTTTTTGACAGGAAAAATAGAGAATTTAGAAAAATTTCCCACAGATTTTGTTTACTCATTTCATTCACAGCATAAGCAATATTCACCTTTATTGTAAATATTCTTTGTAAAAAAACTATGCATGTGTAAAAAAGTATGCATCATAAAAAATTATGATTATTGTGTGTGGTGTGGGAGAATCAAACATTGCAGAAGGAAAAAAAGAAATGTGACTGTTAGCCTGTTTCCTCTTCCGTAGTGGAATCTCTGTGTTCATGTATGTGTATGCTGTGCTCGGACCTAGGGCCTCTTGAATGCTAAGCACGCACTCCTCCGCTAAGCTCAGCTCCCAACCCCAAGAGGCCATCTCCAAAATTTAAGTTTGATAAGTATTTTTGATTTTTAGAGAATATTTACATCTAAAATACACTCGCAACAACAACAAAATAAAATACACACAACAAATGGAATCATACTTTAGCTTCACCTTCCATTTTCATTAAAAAAATGTGTCTTGGGCTGGGGATGTGGCTCAACCGGTAGCGTGCTCGCCTGGCATGTGTGTGACTCGGGTTCGATCCTCAGCACCACATACAAAGATGTCGTGTCCGCCGAAAACTAAAAAATAAATATTAAAAAAATTCTCTCTCTCTCTCTCTAAAAAAAAAAAAAATGTGTCTTGGGGGCTGGGGTTGTGGCTCAGTGGTAGAGTGCTTGCCTAGTACATGTAAGACACTGGGTTCGCGTCTCAGCACCACAGAAAAATAAATAAATAAAATAAAGGTGGAAAAAAAAGATGCTGTAAAAAAAATGTCTTGGACATACTTCTATACTGACACATGTAAATCAATCACTTTTTAAAAAAAAAATCTTAAAAATTTAATTGACATGGTAATTGTATATATTTATGGGGTTCAGTGAAAGTGACCTTTCAATACAGAAATACAAAGACCACTTTTTTTTTTTTTCCCCAAAACCTTCATACTGTGATAGCTTTTTATCTCCTACTGATGGATGAACATTTAGAGTATTCACACACTAACTTTACCACCAGGGATGCGGATAGCCTGCTTCTTTATCCATAAATCTATGCCTTTAGGTGCATTTCCTTAGGAGGAAAATGGCTGGATATGTGATATGTGCTCTTTAAAAACCGCCACAAAACTGTCCCCAAATCAAATGTGCTCATGGATACTCCCACCAACATGGGATGGAAGTGTTAAGAGTTGTCACTTTTATCAAACTCCTTATTTCCTATGTTGTTTTTCTCAGTCTGTTAATTTTGTTTAGTGTTTTTAACACAGAACCTTCTAACTTGTATATATAATCTGTCCAATTACTTTACCCTATGGCTTATAAAGATCCCACACTCCCCCAGGTTACAAAAAATACTCTTGCATGCTTTAATATTTTTATGGGTTTACATATTTCATTGAATCATTGATCCACCTGGAGTGTGTTTACTATGAATGATTTTTGCAAAAAGAATAGGCCATTGTTTTGTGTTTCTATATCTACACCAAACTTCAATTACTCTTTGATGGCTCCACAATTATATGCCCATATTCTGTTTTGGGAATGTAGGTGAAACGTCGGAGAGGGCTACATAAACATATTTAAGAACAGGACTGCCAGGCTTGAGCCTCTGTTTCTCACTCCACTTTTTAATAAATCTGTACTTTGCCTGTTTTTAAAAAATAAAAATAAAAAAAAAGACTTCCAAAAGTAATAAAAAATAATTTAAATTCAAAATTATTTTGAAGCTTCACCAACTTAAAAATATGTAGCCTCAGGTATAAAGAATATTAATAGAATATTAATATAAATTCTTCTTAGAACTTACCAATTGATCTGTCATCCATTTTCCTTCCATTGCTTTTAATACCCTGAAGGAAGAAAAAACAGAAAACAAATTCTTAATAGAATTTTGTGAAACTTGGAAGTGTAAAATCAACTTTTTAGAATAAGCTGGGTGCAGTGGCACATGACTATAATTCAGTGACTCAGGAGGCTGATGTGGGAGCATCACAACTTCAAGGTCAGCCTCAGAACTTAGCAAGACCCTGTCTCAAAACAAAAAATAAAACGTACTGGGGATGTAGCTCCATGGTAAATTGCCCCTGGATTTAAGCCCTAGTACCACAAAAATACATAAGGACTTAGAAATGGCTAGAAATACTAAAGTGGGACTTGGCATTTCAAGTGTTTCCCAAATTCCTTGTTCTCCATAGTTCTCCTTTGCTCTTTTCTTTTTGTACTTCTAACACTGCCAAGAGCCTTACTATAGACGTCCACAATAAAGTTCCATGAAGTTCCTGTTGTCTTCAGTCATAATCAATAATTCCCAGTCATAATTAATGATGCTGTGCACGGTGGCACATGCCTGTAATCCTAGCAGCTGGAGAGATGTAGGGAAGAGGATCGAGAGTACAAAGCCAGCCTCAGCAAAAGAGAGGCACTAAGCAACTCAGTAAGACCCTGTCTCTAAATAAAATACAAAATAGGGCTGGGGATGTGGCTCAGAGGCCGAGTACCACTAAGTTCACTACTCCCCTGCTGCCACAAAAAATAATGATGACAGCTGTAAGAGAATTCATAATCTAAAATATGATGATTACTTCCCAAATGGCACAAACCAGCAACTCTAAAATTTTGTCCTATGGAATAAAGTATTCTATGGAAAAAAAAATATAGTTCCTGTGATCCAGTAATAAAGAAAATGTGTTGAGTTAAATAAATTCAAGCAGGTTTCTCTAATGAAGAATATTTTATTTGTTCACCAATGTGTTTATTCAAATCACAGCAAACTCTCTTTAGAGGATCAGACCCCACTTTGGAATTCACTGGCAAAAATGTCAATTATTTTTATCTGCAGAATTAGACCTCCATGTTGGCCTACTTTAGGAAGCCTTTGGAGAAAACCCCTATAAGGGGCAGTCACATTCTGAGATACTGAGCATAGGCTTTCAACATCCAAAATGGGTAAGAAAATAATTCAGCCCATAGTAGTGAAGTAAATGTGAGACTTCACAGGAGAAAATTTAATGTTTTAAGATCTCTTCAAAGAAGCTGGGAATGTGATGGTGCACATCTGTAATCCCAACAACTCAAGAGGCCGAGGCAGGAGGATCAAAAGTTCAGGGCCAGCATAGTCAATTTAATGAGATCCTGTCTCAAAAGAAAATATTTAGAAAGGACCAGGGATATAGCTCAGTGATGGAGTGTCCCTGGGCTCAATCCCTAGTATTGCCCCCCAAAAAAACAAAAACAAAAACAAAAATTCTATTGAAAAGTGGAATAAAATACCTGAAATTGAGGTTGTCTTGAAAAATGTGGGGCATGTGGAACCATGTTTAGATAATAGCTACTTCCCCAAAGTACTAGAAGTAGCTAATCGTCAACCTAGTAACATCAGAATAAATTTCAACTCTACTATCTGAGATTAAAGATGGAGAGAGAGGAAAGAGATTATTTCAAAAAATCTAAACTAGGCTGGATACAGTGGTACATGCCTGCGATCCCAGCTACTTGGGAAACTGAGTCAAGGAAGATCACAAGTTCAAGGCCAACCTGGGCAACTTAGACCCTTTCTCAAAATAAAAAGGACTGAGAATGTAGTTCATTGATAGAGTGACCCTGGGTCCAATCCCTAGTTCAACAAGAACAACAAAGAAAAAGAAAGAAAAATTCTACAGGACAATTCTTAAACCTAGGAGGTGAGAGATTCATTAGAATACTAACATCTCAGATTCTCAGGCCTTGCCCCAGACCTACAAAATCAGAATGGCTCAGGATATGATTCTAAGAATCTGCATTTTTAAAAACTGTTATCTCAAATGACTGAATTCTGACAAAGATGTTCTGCAGACCACAGTTGGCCCAACACTGAACGGAAGAGGAGAGGTCAATGAAAGCACCAAGATCTTATGGGAGCAACCAGTACCAATTTAAGTCTAAGCAAGCCTACTATTGTGAGCCCACATGCCACACGTCAATAAGAAAGGCCTGGGGTTTGATTCATCCATCCAAACATTTGCCAAACACCTGGGAAACCTACTGTATGCCAGGCACCAGGTCTGGGGCTGATGTTTTCTAGAAGCCTGATATTCCCTGCTTTACCTTTCTCAGATATACTCCTTTCCCAAACTTTAAAAGACTATGCACTAAACTCAGTAAGTTAACAAACATTATATCTGCATACCTTAGCAATGAATTAAACCAAGTGGTGACAGATAACCTCCACAAATAAAAAATCAAATTAAAAAACTCACTCTTTTTGAAATTCTTCTTGCTTGCTCTTAAGTTGACTTAACCTTTCCTTCTTGTCAATAAACCTGTAAGAAAAAAATTCAATGTTTTATTTAATGTTCATTTTTTTCTCAGTTCATTAACATTATACAGGTCCCAGAGAGTTGATCATTTCTGTGAAAATGACACAGTTCTTAACGTAACAGAGATCTTCAATGGGATGCACACAGCTGCTTGCTGGGTTTATAAAATGTTTACAAATTCTTTCTCCCAACAGGTTAAATTATTTTTCAAAGGATTCACATGAGAATATTAAAATAAATTTGAATTCAAGAAAATTGAGACTGTCATTTTTTTTTTTAAACAGTACTGGAGATTGAACCCAGCACTTACCTCTGAGGTAATCCCCAGCCCTTTTTAAATTTTCTATTTTGAGACAGAGTTTTGCTAAGCTGCCCAGGCTGTCCTTGAACTTTTTTTTTGGTAATGGTAATTGAAGCTAGGGGCACTTAACTACTGAGCCATATCCCCAGTCCTTTTTCATATTTAGAGATAGGGCCTCGCTAAGTTGTTGAGGCTGGCTTTGAACTCATGATCCTCCTGTCTCAGCCTCCTAAATTGCTGGGATTACAGGTGTTTGCTACCATGCCCAGCTGACCTTGAACTTTGATACCCCTGCCTCAGTCTCCTAAATTGCTGGTATTACAAGTGTGTGCCTCCATGCCTGGCTTGATGCTTCCATTACAAAAATAATTTTAATTATATAATTATCTATAGTCCCCCTATAGTGCAATAGCACATCAGAACTTCTTACTCCTATTTAGTATCCACTGACCACCCTCCCTCGATACCTCCCTCCCCACTACTTTCTCTGACTCTTGTAATCACCATTCTACTCAATTTCTATGAAACTAACCTTTTTAGATTATACACATAAGATCATGTGGCACTTTTCTTTTTGTGCCTAGCTTATTTCACTTAACACAATGATCTCCAGTTCCATCCATGTTGTTGTTAATGCTTTCTTCCATTTTAATATAGTTTAAAAAACTTCCCTCTGCTTGTTTAGCTACAGCCTAAAATTTTTGATGTGGTATATTTTCATTATCATTTAGTTTAAAACTTCTAATTTTCCAGAAGATTCCTTCTTTGCCCCATAAGTTATTTAGAAGTGTACTGCTTAGCTTCCAGATATATAGGTTTTTTAGGTAATTTATTGTTACTGTCTTCAAATGTAACTCAGATGTAGGCACAGTATACTCTGAGACTTTAATGTTTGATTAGTGTGTCTAATGGCCTTGCATATGGTCTGCCTCTGTGAAAGTTCCATTTGCACTGGAAACAATGAGTGTTTCACAGCTATCAGGTACAATGTCTAAACTGTGGGCTACTTGACAGTGTAAAAAAAAAATCATTCAGATTTTTCACATCTGTGCTGGTCAGTATGGTGGCCACCAGCCACACGTGACTACTAAGCACCTAAAATGTGTTCTGCTACTTAATTAAGACTTGAGGGATAGAAAGTATGACTAAAAGCATGCAACTGATTATGAATTGAGCAAACAGTGGGTCACTATTTTCAAGGGGACTGGGTAATGACACATGCCACAGTAATATGGTATTGAGTCCAAGAATAGGCTTTTGGCCATCTCCTGAATTCCTAGCATGAATGAAAACAATTTAGCAGAACCATCACATCCCTAAAAATAATCTGGACAAAGAAATCTCTCTAAAATATTATTTCTATAACCCTTACTTTGAAACATACCAAAGACATCAACTTCTAAATGTAAAGGATAAAATGATATAACTGTGACCCTACTGTTTAATAGTCACTGAAAATGTATGACATATTAATCAAAAAAGCAAATCAAGTAATATTATATGGAACAAGATTATAAATTTATAATGTGACAATTTAAATTAAATCTTTAGTTCCTCAGCTGCACTACCACACTGCAATAGGCACCCTGACTAATTGGGACAGTATGGACACAGAACAGTTCCTTCACCACATAAAGTTCTACTGGATAGCACTGCAAAGTCCATAAGGTGGCAGCTGCATGAAACAGTATGAGGTCATTCAGAAAACAAAATGTAAGCAAGCCCACAGACTATCAATTGACTTATCAGGTATTTTCTATGTGCCTAACAAAGCATACTCCAGAATATTAAGAAATCTAATTATATATTCTTCTGTTCACTGTGCATTCTCAAATGTATCATTTGTTACATGCTTCCACTTCCTTGTATCAAAAATGGCAAACTAACGTGATATTTTACTATCTCACTAAGACAACATGGTGATTTATGTTCTGATACTCTGAAGGAAATTACAAACTCAAGACTGTCCAACCAAGCAAGAGACACACACAAAAGATAAAATCTTGCTCTCTGGGTCTATAAAAGTTCTTTGGGGTCTGTTGGAAAAATGCCACTGTGCACTAAAACCATGTGGGATGAAAGACAACTATGTCCGGCTTCACCCTGAGCTGGCTCATTCTCATGGGCTTTGTTAGAAACACACCCCCTTTAAAAACAAACATACTGATAGCAGTAGGAATAACAACAGATAACGATTTCTACTGGATCAAATACTTTGTGAGTCATGTTAACCCTCATGAAGGAAATTAAAAAGAGGTGGCACTAACAAAGCTAGCCAGCAGATGCTATCATGAACGTAGCTGGATCCACATGCCATGTCAATTGCTCACTTGTTACACTCATCCATTCTTCGCATTCTCCAACCCACCACTCATGGAAATGGACTCATCCCACCATCCTGTGTGTTTTCAATATGGTTTACAAGAAAGAACTAAGAAGACAGTCACTACATTCAAACATATTTTATCTTAAAAGGTGGGTAGAGAGAGGTGGATTTATGTTTTACATACTGTTTTGCAAGTTGGGTTTGTTTTCATTGAATAGATATCACTAAAGTTACATAAACCCTTACCCTTTTGTTTGTTTAATAATTCTAGTTTTTGTGATGTCTTCTGAAAGAAATCTGCCAGTGAACCTGTTCCATACAAGGCATTTACAACACTATTTCCTGTAGTTTCTCTTCCAATTAAAAAATACCTTCCCGATGGGTATGGTGGTGCACACTTGCAATCCCAGCAAACTGGGAGGCTAAGGAAGGAATTGTGCAAGTTTGAGGCCAGCCTCAGCAACTTAGCAAGATCCTGTCTCAAAATAAACAATTAAAAGGTCTGGGGGGCTGAGGTTGTGGCTCAGAGGTAGAGTGTTCACCTAGTATGTGCGAGGCCCTGGGTTTGATCCTTAGCACCACATAAAATAAAATAAAGTTACTGTGTCCAACTACAACTAAAAAATAAATTTTAAAAAAAGGTCTGGAGATGTAGTTCAGTGGTAAAGTACCCCTGAGTTCAATCCCCAGTAACAACAACAACAAAAAAAAAAACCCTTCCATATCATGTACTAAATTCCTCCATACTTGTAAGATTTAAGGTTTTTGCTCCCTAAAAAATTACTCCCTAAATTGACTTTGTTGTTTCCTAAATTCTCCCATATTTTCATGATTTATTTTTTCCTCATTAAAAAAAAATTACTCCCTTAGGCTGGGGTGTAGTTCAAAGATAGAGCACTTGCTTACCAAGTACGAGGCCCTAAGATTGATCTCAGCACCACCCATGCAAAACCTACTCAAAATTGACTTTCATAGTCCCCCTGCAGTAGGGACTGATGAAAATTAGGAGAGGGTTTGGTCACAGAGCCCAGTGGTATGAGAGAGCACACAACCCAGCTCAGGTCTCAAGAGGGAGCTTTCTGGGAGTGATACCTTTCCAAGCTGAACTGTGAGGATGAGTTATGGTTGGCCCTGTTAAGGGAAGGAAGGCATTACAGGCAGAGGGAATTGGGCTTTGCAAAAAATTACTGTCTTGAACACCAAAACATTTCAATACACCAAGCAGGTAACAGGGATACAATATGCTGCTAATGAGGCAATGATGGGACCCTGATTCCACTCTGCTCCCTAGCTATAATCATGGTAGCTGAGTGGATCTATCCACAGTTTAGACAACTCACATCAATCTATCCTATACTACCAGAACAACAGCACTAGGCATGCACTCTATTAGCATTCCATATTATTAATTCTGTACTAGGGATAATTAGCACCATAACACCTGCAACTTATTGAGCACCTACTATGTTACATGCCAAGCAAAACACCTTTCATAAGATAATTATAATCCCTCTACCTGCCTGCTCAGTCCTTTCACTCATCTTAGAGCCACATGTGTACCCTATGCCTAAGGTTATGGTAATACTTCAGTCTGAGAGACACTACTAATGTATTTTAAGAAAGACAAAAATGACACATTATATACATGTACTGAAATGTCACACTCCATAAATATGTACAATTATATGTCAAATGGACAAAAATGCATTAAAAGAAATTCTTCTGAGGTAGGCCTGGAGGTGCATGCCTATAATCCAGGGACTCAGGAGGCTGAGGTAGGATCCCAAGTTTAAGGTCAGCCTAGGTAACTAAATTAGACTTTGTCTCAAGATAAAAAATAAAAAGGTCTAGGGATGCAGCTCAGTAGTACAGTGCCTCTGGGTTCAATCTGCAGTATTGGTGGTGGGGGGGAATGGCAAATGAAGGCCTGAAAAAAATACACAAAATCTTTGGAACTATAATGCATTTGAAGGAATCAAGGAAACAGATCAGAGATAAAAAGAGATTTGTTTGAAGGTGTCAGTCAGTCATAATAGCAAAATATTGGAAACAATTTTAATGTTCACTATGACAATTATGATGGCTATGAAGGAGACTAAAATATTTTATGGGAAAAGATGTGAGTATGTTTTTATGACATGCTTTGTTTCAAGAAGCAGAAATATATACATGTGATATGATTCTAAATATATATGAATACCCACAATACTGAAAGGAAGTATAAAAAATATTAACAGCTATGAAAATCTGAATAATATCTATTTCTTTCTGTATGTGCTTATGTACAAGTTTTTTATATTAATCATATATATCTTTATAAAAAGGTTAAAAAAAAGAAAAAGGCATCAATCAATTAAAAAGTACTCATGCTCTCCTTCTGAGGATCAACCCCACTATAAAAATATATATATATAATTCCCCCACTGCATCTAAAGTTCTTGAGACAGATCATACCCTTTCTGGTTTCTTAAATATGGAGGTGGAGGGGGGCAAGTGATGAGAATTAACTTTCAGCTCAGTGGGAGAGAATTTCCCAGTCCCTGATTTTGGCACAGGTTGCTGTAGAGTGTTAAATGACACTTTCTCTGCTTCCTGGATGTGACCTCCTGAGCAGTTTTCCTCTGCCACTTCCTTCTGCCATGATGTTATGTCTCACCTCCAGCCCAGAAGTAGAGTTGACCAACCATAGACTGAACTTCTGAAATCAAGGTATTAAGACTCATTTAAGAGATGCTCTCCCCACACCAGGAGGAAAGGAACAACCTTATCTCTGAAGACATAAAGACACAGAGAAGAATCTGAACAACAGGTCTTGCAATTTCCCCCAGTTTCTTTCTGTTTAAATTTCTTACAAAAATTTTTTTGTAGTTGTGGATGGACAGAATGCCTTTATTTTATTTGTTAATTTTTATGCAGTGCTGAGGATCGAACCCAGTGCCTCACATATGCTAGGCAAGTGCTTTGCCACTGAGCTACAGCCCCAGCCCTCCCCCCAGTTTATTTCCAATAGATCATACTCTTTTGTCTTAAATCATATTTCTGACTGACCATTCTTGCTCAAGACTAAGCATAAAAATACACAGGTTGAAAAAGAATAAAAATCAGACAGTAAGAGCTGGGTGCAGTAGTGCACACCTATAATCCCAGCAACTTTGGCAGCAGAGGCAAGAAAATCACAAGTTTGAGGCCAGCCTCAGCAACTAGTAAGAGACCCTCTCTCTTTAAAAAAAAATAATAATAATTGGGGATGTAGCTCAGTGGTGGAATGCCCCTCCTCCCCAAAAAAGGAAAAAATTAGTTAGCAGAGCCGTCTCTACCATGTTATGTGCCAAAGCTACTGAATAAATAAATAAATAAGTTTAAATAAAGATGGCTGAAGAATTAAATATTTATTGAAATGGAATACTAACATGGTAAGAATTACTTGTCATCAAATTTTCATTTATTTTTGGTGCTGGAGATTCTCAAATGTTAAGCACAAACCCTGCCACTGAGCTACACCCAAATTCCTTCATCCTTAAATTCGTAAGGCATTCAAAAATATTAAAACATACTCCAGTGGTAGGAAAAGAGGTTAATAAAATAGAAATAAACCATTTTCCAGTTTCCTCACTTGTAAGATGGGAATTACGCTTATGTTTTACTTGGCTATAGGGATTAAATAAAAGAAATGTGAAAGTATCAGGTTCAGACACTTGGCACATAACATATGCTAGTCTCCCATTTGTTCACTGCAATGAGTGATTTTACATCTTACTAGTATTAAACTGAACTACAGAATCAGACCATGTGAAGAGACTAAAGAATTGTGAAACTAGGGATAAGAGGGTCCTATTACCTGCGGTGTCTGCACATGTAAAAACAATGTGCTTTAAATGTCACTATTCATCTTACTCTAAAGCATCCTTTAGAAATGAAAATAGAAAAATTCATTTTTGTTTACAAAATAGTAAACAGAAAAATAAAAAGGAACATTCTGTATAACTTATTTTTCATGGAGTGGCTGAATGATTGTAACTCTAGATTTTTAAAAGAGGAATTTTACAGTTGTAAAAGAGTAAAATAGATGAGAAAAGACAGATGTAAAAGATGTTTATGTATAATAGATGCAAAATAAAAACTACCCTTGCAAAATAGTATGTATCTATATATCACATTTCAGCATAGATATGTAAGAAAATATTGAGACTACTCCTCATCTAAAATAGAGGTACTGCTACATGGTAGGATTGAGAGACTTTGTATCTAAGATGTTTGGATATTTTAAAATCCCATATTTATAAAATTGTGTTTTCTAAAACACGTGCATTTTACATGTTTCATCAATATAAAAATTCAAACTAACCAAATTCAACCATATTTTGAAGAAAAATAGACACCCCCCCCCCATAAAAAAAAGTTTCTGAAATTTTAAAGGAAAGCAAGTTGTCACAAAGTTACTGTTTCCCAAGTGGAGGACCCACCAAAGTGGCCTTCTGAGATTCAGGGTTACAATGTTTATTTGAGGAAGGTCAACTCTGGAAGAATTCAGGAAAAACAAATTTATCTGAAACATATTTTAAAGGGCTAAATTTGGAAACACTCAATAAAATCTCACATTAATACCTTTCCTACAACCCAGATCTCTAAAGCATCTTGCTCCTTGATTGGCAATTTTTAAAAGAAAACCCAGACCTCTGAGATATGTCACTGGCTGCTCTGCCACACTCGGGTAAGCACCAGGCTTTCAGCAAGTGTCGATTTTATCAAGACATCAATTCAGTACTTTCCCTACCAACAGCAAATTGCAAATCCCAGGATTATTTTTATAATCATACTTTATGTTTTATTTTCCATAAGTGCTATATGGCTTTGGTTTGAAGAAGACTTTAGATTATGAAAACTCTTTTTGGTTATGACAGGTTTTGAAAACACAGTGTAGATATGATGAGCACTGGAGAGAATCTTCTGAACGTTGGGTCTGGGGATAATTAGAACCTGGCAAAATAACAGATGGAGCTACCTGGAGGTGAGCGAACCCTGCCCCAGGAATCTTCCCACCCTGGTAGGGTTCACAGGCTCAGGGCACTGGCTTTCTGGATTCAGCCCCAGGCCTTGGCTTACTTGAGCTTATGTAACCCTCTGAGATACAGCTCAATCTGTGTAACAACATGATATTGTTAAACTCAATTTTAAAATACAGTTCAGATTTAGAATTTAAGAATTAGCACAGACCATGAGTAAATCAGCCCCCAAAATGCTGAGCCTTGGATTTCTATCTTTAAAATGGGTTCATAACTCATGAGGGTGTAGTAAGGCACAAATGAGCCAGTAAATGTGAAACCTTTTATAAATTCTAAAAGATACCCAGTGATACTGATTAAAAACAAAAACTGTATTTTTCCTGCAATCCCAGCAGCTTGGGAGGCTGAGGCAGGAGGATCATGAGTTCAAAGCCAGGCTCAGCAATTTAACAAGGCCCTAAGCAATTCAATGAGACCCCATTTCTAAATAAAACATAAAAAAGGGCTGGAGATGTGGCTCAGTGGTTAAGCATCCCTGGGTTTAATCCCTAGTACCAAAAGAAAAAATGATATCCCTCCTAAAAAAAAAAAAAAAAGACCCTGTTATTTTCTTAGCAAATTCACATTTTGTGGGGGAAACACTAGTGATATGCTGCATGGGATGTGATGACAACTTTCCTAAAATACATAATCAGACAACAGTGAGTTAATAACCTCTTTCTAAAGATGAGGAGCCTAGCCACCCTGCAGGGTTTTTCTGCTGAAGCAGCACACAGAATTGAATTCTTAAGACAATAGATTTTTATAGGTCACCATGAGTGACAACCAAAAAGATACAGGAAAGGGAACGGCAATATCTAAAGGATACTTTCTGGATATTGGCTGAGACCTCTCCTACAGAAACATCAGCGTCAGCACAGAAATTTACAGTAACATCCAAATTTCTTCCCATCTTTTATCCTATCTATCAGTTTGCTTAGTGCCTGCATTTCTGTTTCCTGGAAAAAGTATAATCATAATACCCACATAGTTCTAAAATGTGTCTTTTTAATCCATACTTGAAAAATTGCTGGTTTCTAAACCAGCAGACAGGCCGAGCTTGGTGGCATATGTCTGTAATCCCAGTGGTTCAGTGGCCAAGGCAGAAGAATCACAGATTTGAAGCCAGCCTCAGCAATCTACCAAGGATCTAGGCAACCCAGTTAGTACCTATCTCAAAATAAAAAACAAAAGGATGTGGCTCAGTGATCAAGCACACTTAGGTTCAATCCCTGGTAACAACAACAACAACAACACACCTGCTGACAGATTTCTCAGATCTCATTCCTGGCCCCATTCCTCCACCTATCATGAACTGATAACCAATTTCTTGGTTTGGGGTGGAAAGATTACTCAACCTACAAGTTATCTATGCTGATAATATCTATGCTTAGAATGCTCTTTTGAGTCAGATAAATGTATAATCCAGAAAATTACACTCCTGTAAAAAGGCCTGTAATTTTAAACTGTTCAGAAGTTACTATACCCAAAGATTATACTGCTTGTTATCATTCCTCTCCTAAGGGAATCTAAGTTAAAATGTGGACAAAAAAGCAGAAAAGAACATGTTGTTTTAAGACTGGGGGCAAGAAAGACGATAAGGAAGGATCATGTGGGTGAGGATACAAAAGTTATGAGGTTATCCCACAAAACAAAGAAAGATTAAGTTTGGATATTTTTCCAACAAACCTATATGCCACATTCATATGGTTATATGACATAGACTCCCTTCTTGGGAATTAAAGGAACTATTGTGAGGTAGATTTATTCAATACCTAATTTCCCTTGAACCGCTAAGCCATTAAAACTAGCAGTCAGTGTAAATCCTGAGAGCAGAGACCCATCTTTCTCTGTAACTTGCCAAAATGTTTTATGCATATAATGGTACCCAATGAGAAACCATTAAAAATTAGTTGGCTATTAGGACAGTGGTCCTGGATCTCAAAAGATTCTTTCACCCTACTAGACACTGAGCAACGTCCGGAAACAAAGAAAAACAAAACCCTCTTTTAAAGGCACATGGAGTTCAGAGATGGGAGAAAGAAGGGAAGCTGGTTGAACAGACCTCTGTGGTAGTCCTGTTACCCCTGAACCTCAAACTCTCTTTTGTAGCTCCAAATTATGAATCGTTGGGGAATTTGCTCTCCATTTTTTCTGTTTGGTCAGGAAAATAAATCCAATATAATAAATTATTTTTCTGAATATTCACTGTAATGCTAAAATTTGGCAAAGAATCTATATGTAAGGGTTTTTTTGTTTTTTCAATGCTGGGGATTAAACCCAGGGCCTCACACATGCTAGGGAAGCACAATCTTCTACAGAGGTCCACCCCCCCACACCTGCCTAAAGTTTTAAAAGTAGTTTTGCCTTTTCCCTTTCTTTGATCATGGTCTATGTGCCATCTCCTGCTGCTAAGTCATGCTTTCATGGAACTACATTCTGGATGCAGATATTTTTCTCAAATAGCATTACACATCATGCCTACCACCAAACAAGAAATAAACTGAATGTTATTATGACAAATAATGGTGAGAGATGGAGGTGGAAATCTACCTCATTGAGGAAGGTCAGGGAAGCCCTCATTGAGGAAGTGACATTTAAGTTTGGAGATTAAAGTTAAGGTAACAGACAAAAAGAAAAGTGATGTAAGCAGAAGGGACAGCATGTGCTTAAGGATTTTAGAGAAGGTCATGACTATGGAGCAGTGAATAAGGGGGGGGAGCATGGCACACATTTTTTTTTAAGTGCCTAATATTTGTAAACATCCTGCTAGGCCCTTTGTATGCATGCTTTTATAAAATCATTACTAGACACTTGACACCCAATCTTTTTCAAAATGAAAAAGGCATAAGAGGTTAAGAAACTTGGTCCAAATCACATAGTAAGTTGTGGGATTTGGATTTAATTAGATGTAGCATGAATGCAAAGCTCACATTTTTAACTCAACCTTATAGCCAAAGTTAGAGAAGCAAGCAGCTGCCAAATCACATGGGGCTTCATATGCCTTTGCAAGGAGATTGGATTTTATTTTAAATGAAGTGGAATGCCATTGAAAGATTTAAGCAACAGTGGCATTATCTGCTTTACATTTCTAATGAAGCTGCTGTGAGGAGAGAAGTGGGAGGGGGAGTCTTGAGTAAAAGATCATTAAGTAGTAACAATGGAAAAAACAGTGGCCTGGATCAGAAGTGGACACATTCAAGATGTATTCTAGTGTCAGATTGCATTAGGCCAATGACTTAGATGTAGGGAATACAAGAAAGGAGAAGGCTAACCTAACTCCTGGGCTTCTAGCTTTGGATCAGGAATAGTCCAGGAATAGATTACTTGCAAAGGAGGGGTAGATTCATTCAATCATTTCATAAACCTTTATTGAGTTATGTGAAGATAGAACAGTGTACATAAAGTCTTGCCTGCATATAGTTTTACATCACTGGAGTGGGGGGCACAGTTAGACAAATTAACCTGTGAACCATCCGATGATGATAAGTGATACGGAATAAAGCAGGTTAAGCAGTAAAGAGGTTACTATTTTAATTGAAGGATCCTAAAGAGTCTTTCTAATGTATAAGCAGGATTTAAACAAAACAAACTGTCCTGAATATTTTGGAAGAAAAGATTTTGGCAATCTGAATGTGACTGCGAAGGCCCTAAGAGAGTGTTCTTGGACTGACAAAGAGGCCAAGGTGGTAAAAGAAAGTAGGTAAAGAATATAATGAGATTAGATCAGAGGAGGAACAGATGATACAGAACTTTGGTTGAGGATTTGGCTTTTACTTGGGGCAAAATGGAAAAGTGCTGACAATTTGAACAAAAGAATGAAGGAGTAGCATTACTCTGACTACAAGAAGGAAATTGCAATAACAGGGCAGGCAAGGGTGGAAGCAGAGACACAAGAGGCAGTAATCCTCTAGTGGATCATACCAGGTGATGGTGAGAGGATAAGATTCAGTACAGGTTTTGAAGAGTAGATAGGATTTGTTGATGAAATTAAATATAGCTGCTTAACACTGGAGTCAAAGAGGACTGGAAGATTTTCTTTTTTGGCCTACATAAAGGAAAAATGACATTGCCATTTACTGAGTTGGTATGAGGTATGAGGAATAGATTTATAAATTTAAAATCAAGAGTTCAGTTTGCCATATTAAGATGGGATACTTAAGTTTAAGGCTTATGGCTCTTAAACACAGATGTTGAATAAGCAGCTGTTTTCTGGATTTCAGAGAGGTCCAAGTTGAAGATATATGACTGATAGACTTCAGCATCTAGAAGGCATAAATCATGGGAATATTTCTAAGAAACAGTATAGATGGAGAAAAGATCCAGAATTAAACCCTTGATAAACTAAATCAATTAGACATTTCCATCTCACACCAGTATTCTTATAATAAAACTGTTTTTAATTTTTAACACTATCACTTATGATATGGGTGGTTGGTAAAGTCATCTAATGCATCAATGTGGCAGGTGCCAAATTTTTTTTAAAAAATGTACATATCTCCTTAAAAGAGAAAAGAACTCCCATCTATGATCACAAGGATACTAGGAATGTAAACAATTCCAAAATCTAGAGGTTGTAGAGTCCAGTAATTAAATGCATGGGTATATGAATCCACATTGTCTGGGTTTTAATTCTGATCCTTACCCTTATTATCGGTATGAGGTAGGGCAAGGCACTTACTGTGCCTTGGTTTTCTCAGTAATAAATTGGGGATTACTGGGTTATTGTAAAAGAATACACTGCTAACTCTTTGAACATGAAAGTTCAGATATCTTACCATCATTGGAACTAAACTAGTGAAACAAAGTATGGGAATGGAAGACCCTACTGCTAATCATGCTTTTTCAAGGCCTTTAGCAGGGCTTGTGGCTCTATTTAGATTTCAAATTGAAGCCACAACACATTGCTAAATGCAATTTTCTTAACTAAAGGCCTGCAGCTCCGGATGTGAATTTTAAAACAAAGCCAAAACACGACTCTCAAACCCTAGGCAGCCAAAATAATCTTCAGAGATAGGGAGGAGGGAAAGGGAGCAACCAGCTAGTCCTAGTTCACACACTGGAGTAAGATCATTTGATAAAAAGGCTTATCTGTGACTCGGACTAACAGGGCCCAAGTGTCTCTCAGTTATTTGATTCTCTCTTCATCTCTCCTCTTGAGACAAATGATAATGACTGTGCTTCCGAAGACAGAAAAAGGTTAAACCAAGCTTTATGAATGGGACTATAGCAAAGAAATAGGACTCCCACTCTATGGCAGCAACAGGGGAGGACTTCTCCCGAGAACCACCATCTATGCCTCTTTCCCTAGTATCCAGTAGCACAGTGGGGTCAAACTCCTCTCAGGTGGGTGATGGAGAAACAGCGACCTTCTCTCACCTGACACCCCCAACCCCGACTCTGTTCACTGGCAAGCAAGCGCTGGCGTACAGCCACTACCCCTCCCCCGATGCCTGGCATCCGGACCAATACTAGGGGCCCCGGGCCCTAATCTCCAGTGTTTGATCGCCGGGCAAGAGAGACAGAGTAGAAACAATAGGGCCGTGGCGGCCGCCGTACCTCTCCCGGTCCCGGCCATCGAAGTAGACGAAATCGCCGCTCTGGACACACTTGGCGCAGGTCAGCCGCCGGCGGGTGGTGTTGCAGAGCGGACACCGCTCGACCGCCACGTACAGCCCCTCAGCGTCATCCACGGAGTCCACCAGGTCCCGGGCGAGCGTCTGGGGCCCGCAGCCAGGAGTCTCGGGCGCCCGGGCTCCCTTCCCACTGGGAGACGCCATGATGGCCTGAGCGCAGGGCCGGTCACGTGGGATTTTGTTTTCAACCAGGTGCATCCTGGGCGCGGAGGAGGGGCCTAGGAAGCGCGCTGGGGGCGGGCGTGGGTCTTGGAGGACCCCGGCCCCGCCTCGGCTGCCGCTTTGCCAGCCCTCCAAGCCGCAGCGAGTTCTACCCACGGCGAATCCGCCAAACAAAGCATCGACTGCTGGACGAGGTCAAGGTTGCGAGTTACCGCCTCAAATTTATGCAAAAAATAGCTGTACGTTGCCCTAAGGATCCTGGGGGAAAGGAATGGGAAACAGAACAAGGGAATTCGATTTTCTAAGGATGCTTTTCAGTTTGGCTAAAACCACATGAAAAAGTTGGGTGAGGGGTTGGGTCTTGGAGCCAGGTAAAAGTTTGACTCACCCACCTACTTAATAGCTGCGTGATTTGGAGCAAATTCTTTAACCTGTGTTTTTTCCTCCTCGTAAATGGATATAATTACAGTACCTGCCTAGTGCCATAAGAATTAAGTAGATCCATTTAATAATCTCATACTTTGCCTATATCAACCAGTGAAACCAACCAAACTGAATGTGTAGATCAAAGTTCTGTGTTTTTGAAAGCAATTCTAATAACTAATGGCCAACCTTCCTTCCCGACCCTATGTTCTAAAAGAATTTGAACTAGGTAGGTTAGGGTTTCGCTTCGAGTAAGTTTCTGGGGGTTAAGTAAGGTGGTGGGTGAGAAGGTTCGACTGTCTCTAAACTACAGGATAAAAAAGAAAAGTAGGTTTGTGGGTCAAATCATTTAGACTGATTCTCAAGGATTATTTCGGTAGAATTGCCACTGACTACTGCCCTGAACTCTCTAGTTGGGAATTCTCTCCAAGTTCCACACGCAGAGACTCAGAACTGCCTCCTAGGTATGAAAAGATGTTCTGAAGCCATCACATACAGTCTCTGCATTAGAGAGACTGAAGTGTCTCTTGAAGGACATAATCAATGCCACGTAGGTAATGTTAGTCCCATCCATGTTAACCCGACATCTCCGTAAATGCTGGTGATGCTACAACCTAGTTAGGTCTTCAGTCTGTACCCTTTGCACCTCCATCCTCAGTCTTATCTGGGTTGTTAAATACAGTTACTATGGAGTCTAAGAGTATGCAGAAAACAATTTGTATTGTTTCCAAAATGGCTTACTCTAAACCTGAATGGTTCCTGAAAGTGAGATTTTTTTAATATTTATTTTTTAGTTGTAGTTGGACACAGTACCTTTACTTATTTTTATGTGGTGCTGAGGACCGAACCCAGGGCCTCACACATGCTAGGCAAGCGCTCTATAGCTGAGCCACAGTCCCAGCCCAAAAGTGAGATCTTTAAGTGACAATTTTCTCTGGATATTTCAAACAAAAGATTCAGGTTTCAGATTTTTCATTTTTTTAATTTTTTAGTTGATAGACCTTTATTTTTATTTATATGTGGTCATGAGACTTGAATCCAGTGCCTCACACATGTTAGGCAAGTGCTCTGCCACTGAGCTCCAATCCTGGCCCTCAGACTTTTCATGTTTCACTTGCATTCCCACAGGATCCTTTATAGTACCTTTATCTAATGGTCAGGATAATCTTAATATTTAAAAAGAAAAAAAATCTATGCTGCTAAATGATATTACAGGTATTAGTTTATGCAGTTATTTGCAATTTTATACATTGCTACATATTCAGAGAACACATGCTACTGTATTACATATTTAACAAAAGCAGAAAATTGAATATTAATGATGCTAAAATATTCTAATAAGGCCATAAATCTTAAATTCTAAGAACAGTTTTCTTATTCAATTTTTAAAATAAGATGCAAGAGTCATTTTGAGCAAGAAATTTTCTTCATTTCTTAAGCATGGTTACTCACATAGAATCAACCACCCTATGAAAAGCCAAAATAAACTTGAACATCTACAATTAAAGTTGCAAGAATTCAGCTGTTGCTATGCTGGACTTATGTACATAATTCAATTAATATAATGTTGAATAACAGGCTCAGGCTTTTTTAAAACCTTTTAGAATAGGATAGATGTTTTCAAATGCTTCATAGATCTCAGAACGTTCTTTGGCACCTACAAAGAAAACCAAGTTCATATAATCTTTAATATAAAAATACCAAACTTTTCCTAACATTAAAATTTAATTGTGTAATCTCCAGTTACTTTGCATATGATGAAATCTCTTGGAAGTCTCTTGCACTATATGGGTGTCATCTTTGGCCCCACAGAGGTTAAATATAGAATGTTCTATAAGTGTTCCAGGAACACAACCCCAGAGTGACTTCTTCAGCATTGAGCACTTCCTTTGATCCATTCATCTCTAGTTATTGTCTTGATTCCCTAATTTGACTAATAGATTTAGACAGAGTGGAGCTGTTCTAGAGTGTAAATTTTCAGTGTATGGGAAGGAATTGGAAATTTTGCACCATTAGCATTAGTCTTAGCTTTTAAGGGATCTTTGATTATACTGCCTAGAAGTTAACAGGGATAAAAACATGAATTAGTCTTCACCCTTGAGAAGTTAACAGTTCCTACTTATCTCTCACCACCATCCCATCACCTTCAAAAGTATATGCACACATTGTACTGTCATGATGGCACTTCTGATGTCTATATAGCTAATCATGAAACTTCTGACATTTTTGTGGCCAGGAAGCCAGGAAGGTGGTTAATGAAAGGAACAAAAATTTAGCATAAGGAGAAATGGACAATAGCCAAAATTAGTACTATTCTTCCTTAAGAGCTATAAAGTTGGAGAGAAGAAGGCTTCATAAGAGAAAACCCGATAAGTTTTCTGGTTTTTGTACTAATGAGGGAATTCCAAAAAGGAGTGCCAATAGAGATGAGAAGCACAGCTGTCAGGATTCAGAATCAAGGATAAGACATTTTTCTTAAAAACAAAAACAAAACCCAAGTGATTGCAAGAGTGAATTAGTACTCTGGTAAGTTGCTGATGGAAGTACAAAATTGTTCAACTCCAGTGGTTCAAGAAATTAGGTGTGGTGGTACATTCCTGTAATCCCAGCACTTGGGAGGCTGAGGCAGGAGGATATCAATTTCCAGACTAGCCTCAACAACTTAGTGAAACTGTCTCAAAATTTAAAAACAAAAAGGCTGGGGATGTAGCTCAGTGGTGAAGCACCACTGGATTCAATCCCCATAATTAAAAAAAAAAAAAATTAAGGACTTAACACATGATTCAGCAGTTCTACTCTGGGGTAAATGCCCCCATAAAACTGAAGACAAGCTTTCATATCAACACTATTCACAATAATCAAAAGGTGGGAAACAACATAAATGCCTTTCAATACATGAATGGATAAAAATTTGTAGTACATACATAATAGAACATTAGCTATAAAAAGAAATGAAGTGTTGACATGTGGTAAGATATAGATGAGTCTCTAAATAAAGCCAGACAGAAAAGGTCATCTGATTATATCTATATGAAATTTCCAAAGTAGGTAAATCCATGGAGACAACTGAGACAGGTGGTGGTAGGGGGACTGACTCAGGAGAGGGGAATGGGGGGAAACTAATGACCCAGGATTTTGAAACAATGGAAATGTCTTCAAACTATATAGAAGTGGTGGTACATTCACAAAGTACAACTTTATGAAAGTATGAAATGCCACTGAACTGTTGACTTTAAAGTGGTTGCATTTGTTATATGAATTCCACCTCAGATTCTTTAAAGAAAGTTCATGTAATTTTAAGGTTTTTTTGGTTGTTGTTGTTTTTGTTTTTATTGGGAGAGGCAAGAGCAAACGGTTACTTATTTACTGCCAAGGAGTTTACTATTTGTGTCTCCACCCTGAAAGATGTGGGTAGGGAGGGCAGAGAGATAAGCTCTGTACCTCTGTAGCGAAAACTCAGATGATTTTGGTTTCAGTACTGAAGTTTGGTTTTTATAAAACCAGTGTCTTTAGAAACTAAGACAGTGAGTTGGGGAAGAAGTAAAAGATTACTGTAAAAGAACCCCTTGTCTCTGGCTTTATGTACATGTTTGACTGGAATAACCTTTTTAATGTAGAATGAAGAATGGTTACAGCAAACCTACCATGTGTCCCCCCCAACCCTCGCCCCTGCTCCCGATCCCCCCACCAAAAAGATCCACCTGAAACCAAGGCTCTCCTTTCTATATTTCACTGAGAAATGTGTTCAGGTGCAGCAATTTAAATAATGATGTACTTTTTCTCCATAACACTTTTTAAAACCATGCCCGAGAGCATAACATTCAAGCACAAAGAACATACCATCTAGAGTCTCCTGGGAACCAGAAAACACCCATTGCCAAAAGGGAATGGACACTGGAGAGGTCATTATTTTATAGCATAGGAAAGTGTCTTTAAACACAAGGGCTGTAGGAAAACTACCTTGTGCATTTTCTTCATTTTATAGATTGGAGAAAAGAGCAAGAAATCAAAGTTATCTAAATCATAAAATAGTTTCTGTAGGCTGGGGTTGTGGCTCGCATGCGTGAGGCACTGGGTTCAATCTTCAGTACCACATAAATAAGTAAAATAAAGATATTGTGGCCATCTATAACTTTAAAAAATTCTTTTAAAAAATAGCCGCTATGGTAGAAGAGGTCATGTATCAGTGTTTCTTCTTTTACACCAAAGGTCAAATAAGCATCTCTAATACTGGTAACTAGGTGTTAACTGAGAGAATTTAGTTAATTTAGTCAAGTTTTGGGGGGAGGGGTGTTAAGGATTAAATCCAGAGTCTTGGGCATGCTAAGCCACCATGTTCTGCCACAGAGGTATGACTCCAGCCCAGTTTAGCCAAAAAAAAAAAAAAAAAAATTGGCAGGGAGGAGGGGATGTTTCTGGGGATCAAATCCTGGGCCTGAAACATTCTAAGTAGGTGCTTCACCACTGAGCTACATCGCAAGCCCTAGTCAAACATTTTAGTCAAACATTTCCTCACTGAAATGCTGACATCAAAATTTAAGGGAGGGGCTGGATTGTGGCTCAGTGGTAGAGTACTTACCTAGCATGTGTGAAGCACTGGGTTCAATCCTCAGCACCACATAAAAATAAAGGTATTGTGTCCAACTACAAAAAAATATTTTAAAAAATTTAAGGGAACTTTAATTTGTTCCACAATCCTATTCAAATCAAATCAAAACCCCCAATTTGTAGCACCAGACTAATTATATGGCCCTTGACTTTTAAGCAAATCATACCATTGTTTTTCTGTAGGCAGTAATGCTGCTACCGTGGGGAACAAACACTATTCCTAACCTTAGTGACAGAGGTGGAAAGGAGATTCTATGGCCTGGTACACTGGAGAAAGGGCTGGCTTTGAAATCAAGTAAGGGCTCAAATGCCAACTCTACTTGTTTTAACATAACAGGCAATTATTTAACCTCCGAGTTTTAGTTTCCTTATCCATAAAATAGGTACAATAGGCTTTATCATAGAGTTGTGATAAGGGTTATATGATTATTGTTTATGGAAAGTCCTCTGAAAGCCAGAACATTTTGTAAACCTTATTTTTTTTTTGTCCTTGAATATACTTCAAGATAAGAGAAGCTGGGAAAGCTGGTCCAAGTACCTGACTTCTTACTTGGTAAGAGCCACTGTCACATAATTTGCATGTCTCCTTCGTCAGGGCTGGGTTCCTGCCAGATACTAAGTTGGATCCTCAGCACCTAACAGTACAAATACCTGGTATGCACCCCAAAATAAGCATATCATTTGTCAATAAGGGTTGCCAGCACATTTTCATGTCTTAGCCAGCCCATGTATCAATCTCCAATACTACTTGGACTTCCCAATGCTATTCTTACCAAGAGTAGAACTGTCCATTTTATTTTCCCTAAGTGATGCCACATTTGTGTGCACACAAGTTCAAATCTTACATTTTTTTTTAAAAGTAGCATTAAACCCCTGAGAGTTCTCATTTTATAGTACATACCAACTTGCTGTATGATTGACAGACATGCTGTGTTCCCTCTGGCCCACTCATTCATCAGCTCTGCCCTTTTCCTGCTGTTCCTGACCTATTTTCCAAGAATCACTGAGCTATTGAGGCTGACCCTCAGTAACAATGACTCAGCTTCTTAGTCCTTTATTTTGGAAAGAAATAAGTAAATGTGAAGCATTTTACTAAATCCTCTTTAGACATCCTGTTCCCATCAGAGCAAGGCATCATAACTAAATTCTAGTCTTTTTCAACTTTACGGAAACAACCAGGAGAGTAGGATTGTTTTGTATTTTTGTACTGGGGATTGAATGTAGGGACACTGAGCCACATTCCCAGAACTTTTTATTTTGAGACCCGGTCTTATTTTGAGACAGGATCTTGCTAAGTTGCTTAGGGCCTCACTAAGTAGCTGAGGCTGGCTTTGAGCTTGTGATGCTCCTGCCTTAGCCTCCCAAGCCATTGGGATCACAGGTGTGCACAACCACACCCTGCTAGGTTTATCAAAGATCCTAACAGCTAGTGTTTACACCATATATGGGCACTGTTTTCTGCTTCCTCTGAACACTTAGGGAGTTTCTATGGTTACCTGCATTACACATATGAAAACCAAAAAGTGGAAACTTAAATTCCTCTGAAGTCATGTGGCTGATAAATGGCAGAGCCTGGATGCAAACTGGATAGTCAGTCTCCAGTGTACATCTTGGCCATCACACCTGTTCCCCCTCACCACTAAGTATTTATCATTCCCTCAGCTGACAAGAATTAGAAAAGAAGCACACAGGAGACCATACAGGTGTTATCATACATAGATCTCTAAAGAACTGGTTGGCCTTGTTAAGGTTACTAAATTTCTCCATTGTCTCCATTTTATAGGAGAGGAAACAGGTGTAAAGTTCAATCTCAGAGACAAATAGACCCCATGTACAAGTTGCTAGCACAGTGCTGGCATGAGTGCCCAACAGCTGTTAATTATTACACCTGATTTCAGAAGTGAAAGTTGATTTATTTGCTGTTTCTTGTGTATTATTCCAGCAGAATAATGAGGCTATTAATTTTTTATTAATAGTGAGGCTATTAATTTTTCTGTGGTCTGAGGAGAAACCTGGGTCCTTAATGTCACATCAGTAACAGAAAATGAGGGAAAACAGTGTAATCTCATCCCAGGTACCACTGCTATCTGCAACAACATGAGATGATGATCAAGGAGCATAGCAGGGCCTTTTTGTACTTAGCTCACTTTTTATTAGAACATTCAGATGTAGCCCTAGGACATGGTGACTGCAGCTTTGGCACCTTGGGAGTGAGAATTTTACATGGGTTATTATTTTCTAAACCAGGAGCTGTAGCACAATCCTGTAATCCCAGCAACTCCCAAGGCTGAGAGGAGAATCACAAGTTTGAGGCCAGCCTCAGCAATTTAATGAAGCCCTAAACAACTTAATGAGACCCTATCGCCTTCCTCAATTAAAAAAATTTGAGGATATAGCTCAGTGGCAAAATGCCCCTGGGCTAAATAACCATAACAACGAAATCCTAAGGCCTTGCAACTGGCATGTGATACAGTGGTTTCAAGTAGCCACACATTTGTATTATGCACACTGGTGTTTTATAATTCTAGGGAAAGGCTGGGAATCATTTTCTGCAAACTCAGAGTGAATTTGTAACTTCAACACTTGAGAATTTTCTAGGCAAAATATTTGTTCTTGTTGAGACCATACTTTCAAAACATCTCTACTGAGACCTTATCTTGCCATGGTGTCTGAGGCCACATGTGAGCCTCTAGGACTCTGTTGAGCACCCTACCCAAGCACCCCAGCTTCTGCATACAGGCAAGGCTACAAAGAGGCTGCCTTGGTCCCTTTTCCTGGATGTTTACTTGCCCTAAATTGGGCTCTTCAGTTTTTAATTCTTTTACATTTGAGAGGAATGTAGGTAACTAAGGTTAATGAATAAGGAACATTCATCTCTAAAGTTGAGGGGAAAGTAGCCTAAATCTTGTAGCTCTAAGCAAAAGTAATTTAAGACAATATGGTATAAACAAAAGACAATATGGCATTAACAGGTAAAAACCCAATGAATGATAACTATCCATCAATTTAGTAGTAAGTCATGGATTGACTTTACTTCCCAATAGTACAATTTGAATTTCAGTTAAAATATTCATCCCCTCTTTCACAAAAGTGATGATTCACATTTGCAAGGATGAAGAAAGTGTGTTAGGAAAGCTGGGTATAATGGTGCAAAGAATGAGGAAATTTAGGGCTGTGAACTGGTAGAGCCCTTGCCTGGTATGCATGAGGCTCTGAATATGATCCCCAAGCCCTGAAAAGAAAAAAAAAATCGGAATTGCTTATTTTACTTGCTTAACACAAGATTATGTGTGTATTGGGGATCCAGCCCAAGGCCTGGAGCATGCTAAGCAAGTGCTCTACCATGTAGCTATATCACCACTCATTTTTATTTTTAATTTTGATAGAGTTTTGCTAAATACCAGAAGTTGGCCTTGAACTTATGATCCTCCTGCCTCAGCCTTGCGAAGAGTTAGGATTATAGGCATGTGCTAACTAACATACCCAGTTTACTTACACAAGTTTTAAGGATGTACATTTGTTTGCTCTTCAGGATTCTGTAGTAATGACATAACTTGTGATTTGAAACTTGCAGGAAATGTGTAAATGAGTTTTTTTTTTTAATTTAGGTTAAGTGGGAAAGCCATTTCTTTTCCTGCCTCAACCTCCCAAGTCACTGGGATTACAGGTGTGCATCTGGCCATGGAAAACTGATCTGAATTGAGAATATTTAAAGAAATCTATAATAGGAACTTTAGTCTGTATGTGGCAACGTGTACATTTAATGAGATTGATTCATAATGATACACACAATGTACGTGAAAGTATACTTCCAAAAGATCTTGAAAAGTTTCTTCCTATTAAGTAGGATCCATATATCAGTACTACTCAATTTACTTAGCAGGCTTTCCCCTTCCTCTAGGATATACATGCTAGTCACTGGGAAGTCCCAATACTCCCGAATCTAAATTTGTGACATCTGAGGAACTGTAGTTTTGCTCTAGTCAAAAGAATCAAATTTCCAAACAGGCTTTACCTGCTTTGAAGACAGTTATTTCTAAAAGAGCAAACTATATAACCTTATGAGAGTTATAAAAGACTTTTTAAAACAAACATTCCATTCTGCTGGATGCCAAGTTGACAACAATTTTTCTTAGTTCAGGTAATACAAAAATCTTGGGGTGAGTGAGTACTGGGAATTCAACCCAGGGGCACTTCACCACTAAGCTACATCCCTAGCTCTTTTTATTTTTTATTCTGAGACAGGGCCTTGCTAAGTTTCTGAGACTGGTCTTGAACTTGGGATCCTCCTGCCTCAACATCTGGAATTACAGGTATGTACTACTGTGCCTGGCACAAAAATCTTAATTTTTAAAGAGGAGATGAAGTTTTTTTTGGAAGAGTAACTGCAAGAGGTGATAAGAAAGATACAGAAACAAGGAGGGGAAATTGAATCTTTCTATCAGATATAAAGAACACAAGAATTAAAGATTCATGAGGATAAATGCAGTAGGATTGCAATAGGCAGAAACAGACCCACATGAAAAAATAAAAGTCAAAAATCACAAAGAGAATAAGAATGTGCAACATCGATTTGGGTGGTTATTTGGGAGTGGGATGTGAAACTCAAATTTGGCTCATGCTTTATAAACCTGACATTCATTTTGGGAGAAGAGTAAAATACAAAAAAAAGTCAGATAAAACTAGGCAAAAACAGCAAACTTTGGTGAAATTACATGGAAATTCAATCATTTACCTCAAGAATTTTTTAAAGCCTTCTTTATGTAAAAATTGGTAAAAAAAAAATCAATTAAGGGGAGCCTAGTGGCATGGTGGTACATGCCTGTAATCTAGCAATTCTGGAGGCTGAGGCAGGAGGTTCAAGGTCAACCTAAGCAATTTAGTGAGGCCCTGTCTCAAAAAATTAAAAGGGACTGGAGATGTTGCTCTGTGGTAAAGCACCCAAGTTCAATCCCCAGTATCAAAAAAATTAATTAATGGAAGAAATTCACAAATTTCTTTAAGATTATGGTGAATTAGTACAAATTCCAAGGGGGGGCAAATAACTAAAACTTGACAAAAGGGTATGTTATGTACACACTATTTACATGAAAAAAATGCTACTTATTGGCTATGTTGAAAAGCTATCAATTTCTATTTCTGATTACTAGTAATGTTAAAGTAGTAAGATCATTTCACTTACATAATTTAAAAAGTTTTCTACTCTTTTTGCGTTGCTGAGGGTTTGGCAAAAGATACTTAGATACATCGCTGGCAGGAATGTATGATACAAGAAAACCATTGTATACCTTTAAAAGAATTTGGCAATTTGTACTAAGAACCTTGAAAGCAGTCATATCCTCAGAAGTTCCATTTCTGAGTGTCCACACTAATAATTCTGCACAAATTAAAATAACCAAATGTTTGTGCCATTTATAGGTAGCAAACAAAAAATGAGCTCAAGTATCTGACACTGAGAATAATGTTGATTCAACTTGCTAGAATAGGGGTCAGAAAATGTAGGTCTGCTGGCCAAAGTCAGCCCTTTATTTTTGTTAGTCTATGAGCTAAGAAGGATGGTTATGTTTTTAAGGAGAAGCTGGGGGCAGTGATCCACACCTGTAATCCCAAATACTTGGGAGGCTGAGGCAGGAGGGTTGCAAGTTTGAGGCCAGCCTGGGAAACTTACCTGTCTCAACAAAGGACTAGAGATGTAGCTCAGTGGTATAGCACTTGCCTATCCATAAATTCTATGAAATTCACAAAAAAATATACGAGCCCATTCTCCGTGTGATTTACACAGCTGCTTTTGTACTACAGTGGCAGAGTTCAGTAATTCCAAGAGAGACCCCATGGCTCACAAAGCCTAAATACTTATTATTTGGTCCCTTATGAAAAAGGCTTGCTGACCTGTCTTAGAACATTGTTTAGCTATTAAAAGCCATCATAAGTATGCATCAAGCTATTTATTAGTAAGCAACAAGCTACTTATTAAGCTACTTATTAGTAAAATCAATAAAATGTACTGAATGTAAAGATGAAAATATATATAAATATATGTGTGTGTGTATGTGATAAAAGTGTTATCCTGAGGACACTTTTTTTTGGCATACAGCACTGGGGTTCAAACCCAGGACCTTGTGAATGCTAGGCAAATACTCACCTGCTGAGCTATGTGCATACACCGCCCCCGCAAAATGACACCCATGGAAAAAAAGCCATATTGTTTTAGGAATTGGGGCCAACAGGTGATGTTATATTACTTTATAAACTCATTTTACCAATATTCTATAGTAAGAAATTACCTTCTAGGGAACAAAGCTATTTAAAAAGGAAAAGCAAAGCATATACATAGCTATTGAATTTTGTGAACGTCAGAAAATAATTTTAGAACTTACCTGTCAACACAACTTTCCCAGATACAAAGATAAGCAACACAATTCGTGGTTTTACCATTCTATAAATAAGGCCAGGAAACAGTTCAGGTTCATAACTGTTAAGACAAAAAAGGAAAATGTTAAAAATAGCACTATTCAGCTACTTTCCACAAACATTCAAGACCCAGTATATTAAGCAGTTGTAAATAACTGCTATTTAAAAATCCAAAAAAAAAACCAAAAAGAAAAAAGTACTTTTAGTTATCTTGATTAAAGTAGTATCCTGAAGACACTTTTTTGGGGGAGCATACAGTACTGGGGATCAAACCCAGGGCATTGTGCATGCACTTACCCAATGAGCTATACTCCAACCCTGAGTATAGACACTTCTGGCAGTCAAGAACAGAATTTTTGGTTATATTTTTTCATTTTCAAGTCAGCCTAGGTTATTAGAAATTGAGGTAATTTAGGGCATCAGATTTAATGTATTATGACCTTGTTGATTAAAATTCTCCACCTTTCAACAAAAGCCTGCCAATAACAGTACATGAATACAATTTTCTGGATTTTCCAAGTTCCTAATAATCAAAAGCTTTAGTGTTTTTTAGCCCAGATAGGGCCTAAAAATTTCTAGACCAGTGATTTTTTCTTTGGACAATTACTATGTAAAGAAAGATAACTAAACTATCCTGAGTTTGTAAAATTCAGAATTTGTTCCTGTTCCTGTGAATAGTAACTCATTCATATTTACTACCAAATGTAATCTGGCTTCTATGGGACAAAAGATGATAGAACTTAAAAACCGCCTTTCTATACCCCAGTCCAAACAGGACAGAGTCCATAAAGAGGTTGAGAAGCTGCCCACATGGAAGTCAGGAGATAAGAGGAGGCTGATGAAATGTTTTCTCTGATAAGTGGATGCTGATCCATAATGGGAGGGGCGGGGGAGTGCACCTGGGAAGATTGGAAGAACTTTGAATTGGACAGAGGGGAGTGAGGGGAGGGGAGGGGAGGGGAGGGGGCATGGGGGTAGGAAAGATGGTGGAATGAGATGGGCATCATTACCCTAGATACATGTAAGATTGCACCAATGGTGTGACTCTACATTGTGTACAACCAGAGAAGTGAAAAGTTGGCTCCATTTGTGTACAATGAATTGAAATTCATTCTGCTGTCATGTACAACTAATTAGAAAAAAAAGGAGGCTGATGAAGTAAAACTATTCTCAAAACAATGGCTAATGAAGAATAGAAAAAAGAAATCTGATAATATAATGTACACGAATATTTGCATTTAAAGGGTAAACCCAGACCACACAGAGAAGCTCTGTTTAGTTCTACAATGAATAAAATCCATAACAGATGTGAAACCTCTTATTAGCACCAGAAAGATGCACTGCAGTTGTGATGAGAGCCTTGTGTAGGGCATGAAAGTCACCATGGTAGACCTTTCCTCTAGAACACCACTCTGCCTTACTGCAGAAAATCTATCAGGATTCCCATCCACTTTCTGCTTCCTGGTCTTCAAGAGACCATGATACTAGCTGAGTCCTGAAAACCCTTCCAGAGCTTTGATGTCCAGGCCAATAAGATGAAGGCTGGGGAGACAGAAGGAAAGTTTTCATCTCATCTTCCAACTGAATCTTAGGAATCTGAGGGGGGAAAAGTAAACAAGACCTTGGTGTGTAAATGGTGAACTGCAGTGGCAGAGTTCAGTAATTCCAAGAGAGATCATTTACCTTCAAAATCATGGTTGTAAGGTAACCAGCATAATGAACTCCTGATTAGATATTTATTTATTCTGTTTCATTCTATAAGAGAGGCTGGGAATATAGCCAAGTGGTCAAGGTCTCAGATTCAATTCTCTTCTCTGAAAATAAATAAGGGCTAAGGCAGAGAAAAGGAGTAGTTTTTGTTAAGAAAATATTCCATATAGACTGAGGATATTAAACTCCTGCCAATTTCTTGGCCATCCTGAGTCATTCTTTAAGTCTCATGTGAAAAACATTGACTAATGCATATCATAAAAGCTAAATCTCAGAATGAAAAACCTAGCAATTTTTAACTTCTGTTGAGATCATCTTTAAAAGAAAACTAATGAAGGTTAAGAAAAGCATGCCTTCCACTATCCCCATCCACTCTATTGTTCACTGGCAAAGAGAAGGTAAAATGTTTGAATGAAAGAACTTAATTTCAAGCTTGATCAAGAGAATTTAAAAGCATTTGTGATTCTAATTACAAGTTAGATGCGTTAGCCCAGGTGCATAGCCAAAGGAGTGGAGGGATTTGGCATTGCTCTGAGGGCCAAAGCAGGTAGGGTCAGAAGAAAAAAAATGGCGGTTCAAACAGAAAGTTAGGTGTGAAGAAGACATGAAGGGCTGGAGACTTCCTTGGGAGTAAAATACAGTAAAGACAACATTGTGATGGAGGATACAGCTATAGTCACCAAAAGAGCCACCCCCAACAAAACAAGTAGGTACGATTGCTTTTTTAGAATATGCTACAACAATTTTTTTCTTCATTTTTATCTCCAACCCTTTCTCTGCTCACCAGCTGTAACCCCCTCCTATTTGCCCAACCAGTATTGCACCCCTTCATTTCTTGCTGTTGCCATCAAAGTCATGTGTGCCTGTTTTTTAAGTCTGTCAATCAGTGGGTCTCAAACCAAAGGCCACTGACCAGGAACACTGGCATCACCTGTGAGCTTTTTAAGACTTAAAATCAAAGTCTTTGGTGATGTAGCCCAGCCAGGAATGTAGACTCTAATAAACTGTCCAGGTGATCACTATACAATTTAAGCATGAGAACCACTTTTTCAAAAGAATGGGCCCATATGTTGATCCATAAGGACTCAGACACAGCATCTGAACCATCTAACCTACTGTGCCTCCCCCTTTTTTGATAATTGCTTTCTCTAATACTTTATATGCTAAGAGTGCAGTGCCTATCTGTAATCCCAGGAGCTTCGGAGGCTGAGGCAGGAGGATTGCAGGCTCAAAGCCAGAATTAGCAATTTAGTGAGACCCTGAATCAAAATTAAAACAAACAAACAAAAAAAAAACATAAGGGCTGGAGATGTTGCCCAGTGGTTAAGCACCCCTGGGTTTAATCCCTGGTATCCAAAGCAAACAACGACAAAAAAAAAAAAAACATATATAAATAGCCCACAATGAAACCTCAAAATCTTGGTAAATGCAAAGTTAAGCTCTATAACCGTTTTGTCATACCTACTGAACTGCTGATGGGTTAGCACCAAACCCTCCAGCCTGATGGAAAATCTCACGTCGCAGCTTCCAACCATGTTCTGAATTTTAAAATCGAGAAATCTGGCAGGGAACCCAAGCTTCTGTACCACACGAGCATACTTTCTTGCTGCTAGTCGAGATTGCTCTTCACTGGGGAAAGACAAATATAATTAAAGACATCTTAACACATGTCCCCTTTAATATTTGTGCCATATTTACATCATTCTTATTTTTATTCTTTATACCATGTTTACCTTTCAGTGTGTGCTATGTAACTGTAGGTTTCAGAAGAACCTACCTCCCATAATTCTGTTCCTAGTATCTTGTCAAAGGTCTGATACAATGTACAGTTGTTCAACTGAACCATAAATTGTCTTAATTCTTCACCTGTCCCATATAAGGTACTTTTACTTGTGTTATTTGATAAATGAACTATTCCACTGGTTCTCAGTGTGTGTCTTCAGATCAGCAGCAGCACCTGAAAACTTGTTGGAAAGACCAAGCCCCTGGTTCCACCTTAGACATGCAGACACTGTGCGGGGGGGACCCGCGTACTGGTATTAATAAGCCCTTTAGTGCTTCTGATGCTCGAAGCTTGAGAACCACCTATCTGTTCTAAAATTTAGGGTGTGCAACATTTATGGTGGAACAAGGACAAAATTTAAAAAGAAAAAAAACCCAGAAGGAAGAAAGCTTATGTGCCAATTGAGTGGTACAGTCTTGAGTCTTTAT